>NW_026294391.1:52886057-53542092 GCF_007827085.1 Peromyscus californicus insignis
TTACAAATCCTTATTCATTTAGTCTAACTAAATTTTTCATGATAGGAATAGTACCTAGGCCTTGCATGTTATAGACACATGCTCTATCATTGAACTCCATTCTAGCCCCTGTATTTTCCCTTTTAAAAAGTTTAATTTTATTTATTTATATATACATCTTATGTGTCTCTGTGTGGGTATGTACATATGAATGTATGTGCCTGGAGGCCAGAAACATCAGATGTCCTGGAGCTGGAGTTACAAGAAGTTGTGAGCCATCCAACACTAGGTTCTGGGAACTGAATCAGGGTCTTCTGCAGGAGCAGTTCTTGCTCTTAACTGTTGATCCATGTCTCCAGCGTCCACTTTCACATGTTGTGGTCTACCTCCCCTTACTAGAAGGGAAGCTTTAAGAAGACAGGGCCCTTGTCTTCTTTCACCACTCAACTTCATACATAGTTAACCTTTATTAAATGACACAGTAGATTAATGGATTCAGAGTAAGTAGTTATATTAGCACATAAGCTTAATTAATTTGGGCTAGATTAGATAAAGAACCCTACCCTTAACCAGTCTTTAAGTGAGGATGTAGTAGTGAAAAGGACAAGAGTTAGTAGGTGCAATAATCACTGTTCCTAATAGTGAGGCACTTATAAGTCATATTTAGAGAACAACTTATTTGTATATTGTAGCATATAGTAATTCAAGAGAAATCACAGCAAAATTGGGAAATATTGGTGAAATTATTAAGGCCACTCCACGTAGTTAAAAGGAGATTTATTTAATGGCGTAACTTACAAATTAAGGGATAGGTAGGTCGCGGGATCTGGGGAAGGTGTATCACAGCCCAGCGGTGTTCTCTGGAGCTCTGCTTGGTCCACCTCCATTATCCAGGGTCCTGGCCCCGAGCGAGCGAGCGCCCGCTGATCCAGATCTCGGGTCCCCAGGCGCCTCCCTTGGCCCCGCCTTGTAGGCGTGACAGTTGCTGAAGTCTCAATGGGGGTTGGAACTTCCAGATCAAAGCTGGAATGGCTACCCACTACAGGGAAACATCTTAGTGAGATTAGAGATAGAAGGATAGAGGAAAAAAGAACATCAAGGGGAGATGGAGGAGTGTTTGCAGTAAGTAAAGGATATAGTTAGGAAAAAAATCCAACTTCTTGTCAGTTTGAATTGGGTAGTCAGGCCTTGAAAGTTTTCCATGTGCCCTGCTAAGATTTGACTTAGCTAGTGATTCTGTGGCAGAAGACAATGTAACCATGAACAAAAGCTCTGAGTTCAAAAAGGCAAAAAAAAAAAGAATAAAAGCAAAATCCACGGTAAAAGTCAAAGTATATGAGTTATGATGATTGGAATGCTAATCCTAAAAAATCCAAATATATCCATATCAAAATGCATAACAAAGGAAAAATGAAAACAGCAAGCTGTAACATTAATTAAATGTGATTAACAAGCTTACTTGTGAAATATTAAGTTACATAGGAATAAAAAACAAAATAGAACACTCAGGTTCTGATCTAAGACAATAGAGCTAAAACTCTGCTGCTGACTTCCGGTTTTGTAAACCATCTTTCCCCTTCCTCTTTTCTGAAGAAGGTGTACATCTGCTCTTGGCCGCTTAGACAGCAAGTTCTGTTTGCTAAATATAAAACTATTCTAACTAGAAACCTGCAAACCTCAGCTTCTGTAAAACTTGCTTAGTTCTGGGAAAAAAATCTTTGGGGTGGGGATGAAAAGACCACTCTAGGATGATCATAGAGATAAGATTATGACAGTGGATATCTTTATATAAGCTATAGAATATTTCTGATCAGGGTTGAACCTCCTTAAGCAGTAGCTTGAGATACAGCTATGTGCTAGCTAAAGAGTTTTTTCTTTTTATCTCTAAGTATGAACATTTCTTATTAGGCCAGTGTAAACTCAATTGACACCATTAGGCTTCACTATGAGGCTGAAAAGTCCCTCAAAGAGTGTTATTCCATCAACACCAGAAACAACCATTGCTTACATATTTTTTTTTCAGGTCTGGGAGTTCCTTGTATCTCCCATTAACCATAGACAACTCTGACTGTTGGAAAATTTTTCCTTGAGTTAAACATTTGTAATCATCATGTCTTCTACATTTGGGTCTTAGCTTTGAGATAGTTTGTGAATTCTGTACATTTTTGCTCTGTAATAGTCCACAGGTGTCTAAATCCATTGGTCATGTACTCCTTAATCATTTAAAAGCAAAACAGACACAACTTAATCAACTATTCCTTCTAGAACCTAAATGATTGCTCTGTAATCAGCTTGCTTTTGACCTGACAGTGTGGGGATATGTGTGACTCATATTTAATGTGTAGAATTGAGAGCCAAAAATATTAAGATGAATCACATACAATTTCCCATCAGGTAGAAAATAATTTCTCATTTCTGTACTCTTGAATAGGTACATGTGAAACTACCAGTTCTAAATGTGGTATACTCCCTGAAGTAGAAAACAGAGTTTCAGAAAAATAATCCTCTGACATTGAAACAATACATCTATGTGGAAAACTCCTTCCCATCACATTTCACCACAGTGTAGCTTATAAATCATGAACAAATGGAGCCCCAACAAGGTCATAGTGATATAGAAGAAACTCAAAGCAATAAAATTGATGTTATACAGGATTTACTAATAGATCTGCTTAGGAGACACTAAGTTACACAAGTGGAATTTAGCTGAAGGAGTGCTGCCTCCAAGACACCCCAAAGAAAAGCAGTCTGCTAAGGCGGCTGGATTAGAAAGAAGGGAAACTGAGGCTAGGGTGGAAATGTATATTCACCAGGATTGATTAGGCTCCACTCCCCTGACAAAGGAGACAGCCCTGACTCCCAACCCCAAGGACATACAGGGATATGGGCAGCTCAGGGTGGCAGCATAGGGTCACAATCATCATTTAAGTTCTGATCTGCCCTTTAAGTCCCTTGTGCTCGTATCAGAAAAAAACTCAATTCTGCCATGTGGGCAGGATGAACCTGGGTAACAACTATTTGAAAAAGAACAATACCAGTGTGCTTAAAAATAATCCTGGCAATGTACTTAAAAATAATTTTGGCAACATATAATTTCTTTGATGTGTAAATCTATCTGCCTAAGTGGCCAAGCTTATAGCCTCCTGTCTCTGCTTAAATTGTTTGAAGTGTAACCTGTGTCAGGACCCAAAAGAGATTTAAGGATGACAGAGTTTGTGGAATATAAGCTTAAAGTGTATACAAGTTAGTAAAAATGTGTTCAAGGCCAACAGTGTTCAGGCCTTAGCTCCAACCAGCCAGGTGCTTTAGTAAAGATCTTTTCTTTCATTAGTCCCTAAATGTGCAGAGTGATTTCTCACTGGAAGGCATATTATTTTTCACATTCATTTTATTACAATTGAGCAACTCCAGACATACACTAGCGCAATCTTTCTCATTTATGAGTATACTGTAGCATTTTGCTCAGGACCAATATCTAAAAAGCCTGCCTAGATTTCTTCTGGTATTTTTTGGTTTGTTTTGTTTTTGACATCAGCTTAAAGAAAAAGTGAGAAGATTGTATTTCCAATCAGTAATACTGATTTATTTCTTTTCATCTCCAATGCATCTCTTATGCCTCGTTATTGTGCTTCCACTCACCATCACATCTCAATCTTCTGTCCTACAAATTGTTTTGTGTAAGTGATCTTTTACTCAGGGAAAGGTTTTTCAAACTCGTTGACATTGTCACATGTATCAGCTACTTTAGTTGCAAACACTTTCCAATCACCAAACATACTAATTCTATTTGTTCCTCAGGGCTTTTATACTCACTGTTCGGTCTTTGAACACTCTTCTCCTCTTGATTGTCAATGGTTAATTCCTGGTCAGTGAATTCTCATATTAAACGTTTTTTTGTTTTTGTTATTCTGTGTCTATCCAACTTAGTTTCCTCATTCTATACATTATCTACCATAATTTCTCATAACATTCCCCATCATAACACTGACAGCAATACACATACATTGTTCACATACATTTTTCTTAATTTAATATGTACTCCTTAATAAAATGCCACAAAGTCAGATATATTTATTTTGCTTATTCATTTGTTTCATTTGCAACAACTACAACATATCTATTGCATAAAGTAAGGACATGGCCGACCACTCAAAGGTATGGTTGAGGGGAAGGATTTTGTTACAGATATGAGAAAGAATACAGTTAGAGGCATCTGCAAGAGTCCAGACCAGGGAGAGAAAGTATTAGACTAGGACAGAACCAGTAGACTGAACTGGGTCATGTGATAGTAGGGGAGAGCAAGAGAAGAGGTCCAAGAGAGAGGGGACCAAGGCTACCAAGAAGAGAGCCAAGAGCCAAGAAAGAAAAGAGCATGTGGCTGAAATGGTAGGGTTATATAGGATTGAGAAGCTCAGGGAAGGGAAACTCAGGAGCTAGAGAAGTTTAGGGGAGGGAGCGGGGTGAGAAGAGCTGAAGATGCAGGCCAGCATGTGCTCTGTAACAGGTATTTGTGATGCTAAGTGAGGCTGGAGTTCAGCCTTCACTGTGATATGCTACAGATAGCCATTTGTCCTAAGTCTCTTTTGGACCTGACACCTATCACATACTATAAGCTTAGTAAATGATTTTTTCATTTTTATAATGTTTTGTCAATGAGTTTTTTTTTTTTTTTGAGACAGGGTTTCTCTATGTAGCTTTGTGCCTTTCCTGGAACTCGCTTTGTAGACCAGGCTGGCCTTGAACTCACAGAGATCTGCCTGCGTCTGCCTCCCGAGTTCTGGGATTAAAGGCGTGTGCCACCACCGCCCGGCTATCAATGCATTTTTTATTAACATAATTTTTATCGATTCTTTAATAATTTCATATCATTCACACCAATCCTACTCATTTCCCAGTCTCTCTGTACCCACCCTTTACCCTTGTAGTGCCCCGCAAAGGAAAACTAAAAAAGAATTAATAAAAATAAGATTAAAAATAAAGAATAAAAATAAAAATGCAAATGAGAATAGTAATTTAAAACAAAACAAGCAAAAAACAAAACACAAAGCAAACAAAAAAACCCCACTTCAGTCCATTTATAGTTAAAATGAAAATTTTTGATCTGGGTGCTCCCTCAAAGAGTCAACGACCATCTTTAAAAAAAAACTCAACCCCAGGCACGAGAAGCTCCTTTTGATTTGTTGGCCAGGGTTGTTAAACAGACTCCCAAAACATTGCAGGCTACTGCTACTGCCCTTGGTTGCTCCCCAGAGGTATAAAGGTAAGTCTCCAGTGCTGAAGACAGCATGCACTTCAGAAACAGGGCCCAGAAGCTCCTGAGCTGGAACTGACCCAAAAGCCTACTCCCTGGGTACTAGCATTCATGTTACCAAAAGGCAAATGGAAGCTTCCAGAGGAGGGAAGCAGCCAGCAGTCCTACCCAACTATGACATCTGTGAATCCAGCAATGACAAGCATGGGAAGATAACCCTGAGGGTACAGTAATGGCATACACGCATTGGCAGTAATGGACAGCTCTCTAATTGGACTTAAGATCCACTCAACTGGAAACAAACTATGCCTGCTACCAGAAACCTAGGCAAATACCAAAAACTAGTCAGTTTGTGGATCTTAGAGGAGAACTTCTGTCACTTTCCTAAACCAAGATAATTCCTAGTAATATTATAAATATTTGTCATTATCCCCACAGATAACTGTAGTCCTCACCTCACCAAGGTAAATTCTCTGTGCAACAGATGGAGACCATTACAGAAAACCACAACTGGTCAAAATGCAAAGCTGTGGAGCCCAGTCACAGAGGATATGTCTACAGTACCAAATACAAAACACCAAAACAAGAGAATATAAGTAAACAACCTCTGGCTCTAAGTTGAGAGACTACTCAATGCACTTCTTGACTTAGACAGGAAACAATATTCATCAAAACTGGGGAGCACAATTCATCCTGGCTTTGAAAATAGTCCCCCAAAGGTTTTCTAACTACCTTTCCCTTCATGCTTTACTTTTCTAGACATATTCCTAGCAGGAGTTTGCTATTCTGGGCAGAGTCATTCTCAGGAAAGAGGACCCTAGATAAATGAAATGGCCCAGCCAGCCATATATCCCAGTATCCATTCATAAGTTGGCTGTGTTCTCTGCACTCAGTGCTTGAGAATTTGTTGACATAAATCAGTGCCTCTGAGCTTGTTCAACTTTGAGTGAACTGTTAAAGTTGATTTGGGGAGTGTTATAAGGAAAACCTCATCCCTTGCTGTCCTATGTATCTATGCCTGAAGCAGCTTACATGCCTCTCTGACATCTCTTCTTTTCTGCGGATATTATGCTTCTATTAGCATAATATAAGATCATCTTAGCTTTTGATAGTGCTTTCTCACTGATGACTCACCCAGTGCTTGACGACAATTCTAATCTCCTAACTCATTTCTCACTGAAACCCTTGTCAAGTAACATGTCATCTAGAATGGTGATAAGGCTCACATTGGACAGCATATATATGTGTTAGAAGGTTTGGGAGCTGAAAAGGAAAATAACTTGAAAATGCCATTCCAATTTAGGACTTCTAAACTAGCCAAGGGAGTAAAAATTGAGCTTTGTTGTTTTTGCAAAAGTTTATTGCATAGTGAGTTTTAGAGAACCATGATGAAAGACATTTTTGCCTGAACCTTCATAAACTCCAACACCTTTGGACACCATAATGACTATATTTTCATTTTATAAATGAAAATACTGATGTCATCAAAGTGATGCTATTTGTGTACTGAACCTACAGAACAAAGGCTTTGTTACTGACTGAGTTTCTGTTTTCAGTCTTCTGGAACTCTGGTTCTCGTAAGTAAAAAGTGAGGCTTTAGTAATAGGATTTCTAGAAGACTCCAACCTTGATTTTGCTATACTTGACTTATTTATTTTCAGATAAGTACTGTCTTAGTTTCGTTTCTTTTTCAGTGGCAAAATACTATGACAAAGAAAACTTATAAAGAAAATGTTTAATTTGAGGTAAGGTTTTTTTCCGTGGGTTAGAGGCCATGACAGCAGAGCAAATGCATGGTGACAGGAGTAGCTGAGAGCTTCCATCTTCATCCAGAAGTAGGAGGCAGAAAGAAACACTAGATATAGCATGAGTCTTTTGAAACCTCAAAATCAGCCACTGGTGACACACTTCCTCTAACAAGTTCATATCTCCAAATCTGTCCAAAACCTTTCCATCAACAGTGACCAAGTATTCAAACATATAATCCTATAGGTGTTACTCTTATCTAAACCATCACAACTGGTATCTGACATTGATGCTCCTGTGCTGTTTTCTAAAAATAAAACAAAATCCACACTCACCAGCTGATAACATAGTGTGGGTGTGAAAAGAACAACACACAAATCAGTTTTATTCCTTATTTTCTGGTGCAGCAATGATAGCTGATCTCCGTCACTAATTCAACTATGCAGTATAGTGGTTCATATTGTTCACATGAACACCAGAGTGACATGGGTTTCAATTATAGGTGTGCTATTTGTTTGCTGTGGAATGATAACAGGTTCCTTAACATTTTTAGGTTTTTATTATTTGCTAAATCGTTAGTGCTACTTTGCTTATTAAGATATGAAAATTTACTAAGACACTGTTGATCAAGTGTCTAGAATAGATTTGGTCCTTAGTAATCGAAACTGCTATCATAGTTATTATTATTCAGTTTGGTAAATGTTTACTAAATACTTTAAGATAAAAACAGATGAAAGAATATTTTAATCTATCAAATATGAAAAATTATTCATTACTTAGAAAAACCCTAATATATAATTGAAGAAAAGGAAACATTTCTTCAGTGAATTAAAAATATCCCATACTTGGAATGACAACTCATAAAGGGATTTTCTGTATCTGTTTTATCCTGACAATGTTCCCCACAAGATCCTTAGATTAACAAAACCCCCAGTATTGGCCATGAGAAACCTTTTGAATGGTTGGTCAGCATATTCAAAGTGATTCCTAAAACATTATAGATTATTGATGTGGCCCTTTGCTGCCTCTCAGGGATTGAGGGTGGGCCCATATTGCTGTATATACCATACACTTAGGACACAAGACTCAGATGATACGATCTGTATCTAACCTGAAAGCCTCTTTCCTGTGGTCTAGTTTCCATGGTTTCAGCAAATACTATTCAGGCTGTCAAGGAAGAGCAGGAATTAAACATCCCTACCCAACTGCTACACCTATGAACCATGACAACGATTACCATGGGGTCTCTGTGGTGATATATTGTGTACCCCAATATATTGTGTACCCTAATAAACTTATCTGGGGATCAGAGGACAGAGCTAGCCACTAGGTTAGACATAGAGGCCCGACAGTGGTGGCACACACCCTTAGTCCTATCACTTGGGAGGTGGAGATCCGTCTGGATCTCTGTGAGTTCAAGGCCACACTGGGAACAGTCAGGCAGTGATGGCATACACCTTTAATCCTAGCACTTGAGATCTCATGCCTTTGCTTGGAAAACACACACACCTTTAATCCCAGGAAGTGACATGGCTGAGTGGAGAATGGTACATAAGGCGTGAAGAAACAGAAACTAAGCAGCAGTTCAACTGAGACCCTCAGGGGTGAGAATTCAGAGCCTTTCAGTCTGAGGATTGGCTGAGGAGTTGGCGAGGTGAGATTGGCTGTGACTTGCTCTCTTTCTCTCTGATCTTTCAGCTTTCACCCCAACATCTCGCTCCAGGTTTTTTTTTTTATTGATAAGACCTTTTAAAATTCATGTTACAGTAAGATGTGCATAAAGGTAAATAAATGGCACACCTATGTTGGTGTCAATCAGCAGATGTCTAATTAGACTTAAGGTCCATTTAACAGGAAGGATACCATGTTTGGAACTGAAAATCTAGTCAGCTTCCTTAGACTAGTAAGCACATGAACTTTAACAAATAATCTGTTATGTCACTTTTCTAGACCAACATGATGCTTTCTACATTCTAAACTTTATCCTTATACCCACAGATAAGTGTAGCTATCATCCCTCATCAAAGAAGCTTCTCTTTACAGGAACTGGAGACTATAGCAGAAAATGAAAACTGGACACAATGCCCAGAACAGTGGATCACGGTGAGTTCAGCCCCAACAGATGCCTCTACCTTGAGTCTGTGGCTCAGGGAACATCTCAGAAGAGGGGGCAGAAAGATTGTAAGAGTCAGAATAACAGGAAGTCTGCTGTGAAACCGGCTGCCCTCGAAATGGCTGCACAAACAAGACTGTGACATGGGTAATAAGAATGAACGTGTTAATGTATAAGGGGGAAATTTTTGCAGGGTCACACACCTAGACAAAGATCTATGGGCAACTAATGACTCCTGGGAAAGGGAGAACTAGTCTCTCTCAGGGATAAGCCCCTTTTTGTTTTTCAAATGCAGAATGGTCAGCCCTTAAACCATATATGTACCACTAGTATACAGCAGGTTATATTTATATATTTTTATGTACACACACAGACATAGACACACACACACACATACACACACACACACTTTAATCTTTCAACTTGAGAGTGTGGGAAGAGACATGTGTGGTAGTTGAAGGACGGTAGTGAGGAGGGGTTGGAAGGAGCAAAGGGAGAAGAGAAAGTGATATAACTGTATTTTAATTAAAAACATTAAAAGGTGAAAAATAGTCTGCTTGACTTCAATTCCAGCACTCAAGAGGCAGAGACAGGTGATCTCTGTGAGTTCCAGGCCAGCCTAGACAATATAGTGAATTCCTGGCCAGCTACACGTTGAGACCCTGACTCAGAACAATCACAGAGTCAAATAAAGTAGTCTGTTTTAAGCAGAATTTTTGCATATTCATTGTACATGATACTGTGTTGCTTGAAGGATTTGTTTTATAAAATTATATATTGTAAATTGACTATATCTCACCACTAAAATTTATTTTTTAAAAAAGAAAGAAATCATTCATGTAATGTGTTTTTTAAAAAAGAACCAAAATTGTGGGACATTAGGGCAGGGTGGACTTCAAATTGTAATGTGTGATTTTGAATACTTTCTATCTGAAATGAACTAGCTTTCAGTAAGCACCTGAGTTTGAGCACTCAAACCTATGTACAAGTAGAGAGGGGACAAATGCCACAGTATTGTCCCCTGACTTTCACATATGTGTTGTGACTCTCTCTCTGTCCCTGTCTGTCTCTGTCTCTGTCTCTCTGTCTGTGTCTGTCTCCTGTCATTTCCCCAGAGCTTTCTGGGATGCCAGGAATGGCATATTCAGATGAGGCTTGGACATGGGAACTGTAACAGTTCCCCCCTTACCCTCCATGACCCTGAGATAATTTTCCACAGAGCTACCTGGTGTAGAGGCATGTGAGAATGCTGACTCCACTGTCTACAGTGCCCCGTTCTCATCATATTTTTAGGCTGACCCAACCAGAAACCTACATGTTCTTGTTTGTCCTACAGGGCCAAGCCTCAAAAAGAACAAGGATTTGATGTACTAGTGGATCCAGAGGTCAAGGAGTGAGATGCAAGCAGGAGAGGAAAGAGTAAATTCAGAAGGTTTGGGCACTCAACCTAATGTTTTTAATGGTCCTAAGAAAGTGTTTGATCACCAGGAATGCCTAGTAGCAAATCTTCTTGATTTGATGGAGATGAGAATGAATGATATCGATACCTACTCCTTACACCAGAGCACCTCATACTTATCTTTTCCTTTGAACTAATCTTGTCAGGATGCATCCTTGAGTTTAGAATAAGCTTCATGCCAAGAATCTAAAAACAAAAAAGCTAATACTTCACTGTAAGAACCCCAGACCTCAACACAAGCACAGGGTAGAATGAATTTAGTTGGACTATAGAAGCTTAAACTGCAAAATCATCTTGCAACTCAATCTATTTGTACAAATTGAGTTAAATGATCTGTTGTGCCTTATACTAAGGCTTTCATAACCATCTACCAAGATTAGGATCTATACAAAAAGAAAGGTAACACCTCTGATACCATAGGTGATGTTTCTTTATGTCTAAAGCCCCTTCCAAGGAGAAAACAAAAGGCAATAGAACTCACTAAGCATCTTCTTCCCCTCTTGGAAACCACACCATCTTTGTATTTTCCTATCTATACCAAATTATACAAAAGGAGGAGTATTATTATTTTACACAGTGCTGAGTCAAAAATCGTGACAAAAGCAGCTTAAGAAATGTATGGTTTATTTTATAGTTGAAAGGTATAGTCTATTAGACTGGGGAAATCATGACGGCTGGAGCTTGAGGTTGCTGAGCACACTGATCTTGTAGTTAGAAAACAGAGAGATGACCACACCTGCTTAGCTCACTTTCTGCTTTTCGTTCAGCTTAGGACCCCAGTCCATGGAAATGGTGCCACCCATATTTGGGAGGGGGGGTCTTCCCACTTCAATTAACTTAATCTAAGCAATCCTTCACAGAAGTACCCAGTGATTTGTTTGCATGGTGATTCTAATCCTGTTATACTGAAACTAGAGACTTTAACCTTCTCAGGAGAAGACCGAGTCCTGTGACAACATAAGAAATAGAGCATCGAGTTGTCTGACTACCTTTGTACCTACAACATTCCCTAAGGTGCTTGGGGACAATTAGATTTCATGTCCCCTTTTTAATTACTGACCTCCAGCAACACAAGGATTTGCTAAGACGATGCTCTGAGGAAGCATTCTAATTTACCAGTAATTTTTGGTCCTTACCTTTAATATATGATCTTACACAAATGTATGTATATTTTATCCTAATAACTTAATGTAATCCTGAGGGAAAATGGAAGTTTTTGGATGGAGTTAGAAAGCATGCAGATTTGTTCAAAATTCTACTGACTGCCTGTATCTCAGTACCTTCCAGATCAGGACTCTACTGCTTTGGATTGTAATACCCCAACAGGAACCCACAGACAAAGGATGATTGTAATGACTGTCATAAAAAAAATGGCACACTGCATGACAGCATCAGAAAGGAAGGAGAAAATGCCCTACATTATTTATCAATAGATTACTTAAGGATTTCATGAAACTCATCAACTATGATGCCCCACCCTCAAAAGGTCAAGCTGTTCTGGGACATTTAATTATCCAGCCAGTTTCCAATTTCTGCAGAAAGCTTCAGAAACTACAGATGGAAACTGACCCCACAGACCTAGCTGTTAAGACATGGACTTCTCAGTGTTCAACAATTGAGATAAGGGAAGACAAAAGGATAAAAAAGGTGAGAACAGGGTCTAATGTGATTTTTTTTTCTTATCTTGCCCTTTTCCTCTTTCCTTTCACTACCATCCAAACTCTAAGACAACTCTTTTATTTTTGATCTGTATAATACTGGAGATTCATCATTGGGTTCTTCATGAATTTATTTATAGTTCTAAGTGTGGATATAAAAATTTAAGCATTCACAAACAGAAAGATATGTAAATTGTTTCATGAACATTTCTACACAATTTTTTTGTTGGAAAGTAAATTTTCATCCAGGCAGGATAAATGTGAGCAAAGTTTTTGTTAATATAGTAGTTACATACTCCATCTGAAACATTCTCTGTGTTAACTGTGATGGTGGAGACAAAAATCGCATTGTGATAAAATTAAGTAGAATTTATCACATCCACAAATACAAAGAACAAGTACTGCTGAGTTAACTTGATTAAGGTTGGTGGACTGTATTTGTCCTTAATTTCTATATTACATATACTACACATTTTCCTATGGAATTAGTTAAATTTGTGAATTGTATTATTTTGTGTCCTATTGTGGTGATAAAATACCATGACAAATATCAACGTGAGAATGAAAAGGTTTATTTGACTTATATATCCCAAGTCACAGTTACTGAAGGAAGTCAAGGGAGGACCGTGTAGGCAGGTGCAAAAGCATAGACTGTGGAGGAATGGGACTTGCTCTCCATTGCTTGTTCCACCTGTTTTCTTATATAACCCAGGACTACTAGCCAAGGGGTTTCATCACCAGAGTGGGACAGGCCCACCACCAACAGTTATTAATCAAGAAAATTCCCTAGAAGCATTCCTGAAGGCAAATCTGGTGGAGGCAATTCCTCAATTGAGGTTTACTCTTTCTAGATGACTTTCATTTGTGGAAGGCTGACAGAAACTCCCCAGTCCATCAAGAGATTAATGGATAAATAATAAATAATATTGTATATATAGAAAATAGAGTTTTGTTAATACACAAAGAAAAAATTACATCATTTGCATGAAAGTAGATTGAAATGGAAAACTGTAAATCAAAATAAGCCAGAGTCACAAAGATAAACTTTCATGTAATAGAAACATTATCTTTTCATTATCTTCATTTGGATGTCATTGATATCAATTTACATGCAATTCAGGCATCTGCAACTTAAATAGTCTCAACTGAAATCCTCATTTATTCATTTTCTTTGCCCTGGTCAATACTAATCAGTCCTCTTACAGTCTTTCTCATAGCTAAATGATGCAGTCACTTCTTGAAGAACAGTCAGTGCTCTTAACCACTGAGCCATCTCTCCAGCCCCGGCAATGCAGTCACTTCTTAACTCGTGTAGAGCTATTGTCCTGATCCAAGCCACTAGCATATTTCTTCTGAGTTCTTAGAATAAATTTGCTCTCCATGATTCTCAACACAAAAATCGGAGTGATCTGCAGGTCATGTACAGTCATCTGTTTGCTTCCATGACTGGCAGATCACTCCGATTTTTGTGTTGAAAGCCCTCTAAATGTATCTCATGTCTAAGTTAAAAAACAAAAAACTGTCTTTCTTATAATCTTCAAGTCCCCTTATTATTGCCCCCTTATTATTGCCCACCCAGTATCTGGCTGTCTGCATCTATTCTCCTATTTGATCAATGTGCTCTATTCACACTGACTTCTATGCAGTTCCGTTAATATTCCAGGTACCTTCTTTTTTCTTTAGATACTCAGCATTTTATTCCTTTCCAATAGACTATTCTTTTTCCTGATACATGAATGGTATCATGTCTTTGCCTTTTCCAAGTCTACTCAAATATTGACAACTCAAAGAGGCCCTAAACTTTTATATTTCTACTTTCTTGGTATTTTATTTCCAACTTCTGAGTTTTATTATTTTTGTTAACATTTACAAAAAAATTTCCACTAAGAATGTTGATACAACTTTCAGTTTGTGATTTGTATACGTACCAACAGAGAAATTCTTTGTACTAATCTTTAGATTTATTCTACATTATTTCACTTGGACAAGATATGATCTCATTTACATCAAGGAAGTGAAAAAAGCTAGATGGTTTCCTGGACATTTCTGAGTTCTTTCCACTGGTTTCCTGAGCAGAAAAGAAAAGATAGCAGTTGGAATTATGTCTTTCTATAGATAATATGGCAACACACATTTTAAGTGTAGTATTAAAGAATTGTCTCTTGAGGATTCAGACATAGCTGACTCAGACCCTAAGGACAGTTACAAGACTGTATTTCTGTGCAGTTTTATGAAAACACTGTCTTCTTAACCCTTTTGAAAAGAGGAAGAGAATTGTCATGACTTTAGACAAGAGAAATTGTATCTGAAGACATTTTTTTCACTTAATTTTGGACTGGTGTAGCTTGGTTTACTGGGTAGAGAAGGTGCTGGGTAAGGTGCTTAATCTCAGAATTCAGGGGTTTGGGGTACTTAGAATCTTATCTTACACATTCTGTAGTCTTCAGATAAGGTCCATTATATGCAGAGAGGCAAGAAGCTTCAGAAACTCCCAGTTTCCTCCATTGCTTCTTTGGGTTTAGAAGCATCAACTAGTACCATCCTCTATTCTTGGCCATACCACCAAAGGCCTGAAGTACTTCTCCATATGCTTCATGCTTTGAAGTTGTTCAGTATGCTGGATACCTCTTAAAATGAAATATTTTGACACATTATGAGTCCTACCTTCCAAAGCTGTAAGTAATAAACTTGCATTTTCCCTCCAGATAATGGTGGCTGAAATTGTGGCATCTATTATGTGACCTGTGACTCCTATTCCGAGATATGTGCTTTTTGAACAGTTTTGTGTTGGGTCTGAGACTTATTTTTATTTTTAGCAATGGACCATTACAATCTAAGTATGCATGTTCCTGTCCACATAAATATAAAGAAAGCCCATAAACTGCCTAAGTTTTCTAAAAAGATTTTAAAATCTAATTTGCAAATAAGAAACAACAGTTTTGCTTCCCAAGCATTTTATTATCTTTCACTCACATCCATCAAGTTATGGAAGCTTTGCATTTAGGGAGAAATGTAAGAAGATTATTTTGGTATAGAATTTGTTACTTTTCAGCTATGACTTATAATGATTACTTTCTCCATCAATATTTGGGATCTTATAATCTTATATAAATGTTTGTGAATATTCACAATAAATATGAATCATAGAAAAATATAAAAAAATCAGTAGTTGCTATTATCATGAATAATTTACATTTATTTGAAGATAAAAGTAATAGTCCCAGTTAGAAGCTTGGTGTCTAGGTCCATACTATCTAGGTAAAATATTATCTGAAGAACTTGCTAGCTGTATGATCTCAGGAAAGTTGAATAAATTATTCTAGGCCTTGGTTTTTCTATGTGTGAAATGGAAATGTTAGTTAGTATATTATGGAACTATGAGGATTAAATAAAGAAATATTTAAAAATATATATTCATCCAAACACAACAGTGAAAAAGCACATATGAACTCACAGCAATTGTGATAACCTGCACACAAGATATGCTTAAACTCAAACCAGACAAAATCCCATCAGGAGAAGGTGGACACAACATCCCATCCCTAGCTGAGGAGCTATTGGCATTTGATTGTTGCTGGGAGCAGGCGATTCGGCTCTTTTTTTTTTTTTTTTTTAATGGCGTGATACCTGGTGTATCAACCATACTCCAAGGCAGGCTTCATGCCTAGGAATAGTTGGTTATCACAAACTGGACTCTGTAATTGAAAAGTGTAGTTACTCCAGAAAACAAACCTCTCTATATAATTTAAAATGTGTGAGAATCTACACTTCTTTCATGAAATTTGTTCTGAATTTTTGTTTTCTTTTCCTTGCAACCAAAAAATTTGAACTAATACATATATATTGTTTTAAATAAAATCTATAAGTGAAAAAAAAGTGTGTGTGTGTGTGTGTGTGTGTGTGTGAGAGAGAGAGAGAGAGAGAGAGAGAGAGAGAGAGAGAGAGAGAGAGAGAGAGAGAGAGAGAGAGAGAGAGTTGGTTAATAGTATGCTACCAACTGTATTGTGTATCAGGAAAACAGTATAGCCCTGAAGTCTCTGCTGCCATAGCCCTGTGACCAGTGCATCCTTATTGCTTTCTTTCTCCAGATGCAGAAGATAAGAAGAAGGCAAGGCTATAACCTCAATTTACAAGAACTCTGGAGGGATCTTAGGGAAGGCCTCCTGTGGAGGCAAATTAGGAGTGTGGACCCATTGATTGTTAGTCACAGAATAACCAAATGATAGTCTTTTAAATGATAGTCTTTTACATCTACTGGCTATTCTTATAAGAGTGATCCTCAATAATTCAAGAAACTTTGAGTTTAATCCCAAACACCACCATAAATAAACATAAGAAATGCGAATTCATCATGTCCGTAAAAGCCTTTTATTATTTCCTTCCAGTTACCATAGTCCATGACTCGTAGGTTCAGTACAGCATTTATTTACCATATAATGTACTGTAACTACTGGGTTGTGTGTCTCATTGTTTGACATTAAAATTATTCAGTGATATGAGTTATCAGAATAATTATATATATATATATATATATATATATATATATATATATATATATATATATCCTGTATTATTGAGAACTCACAAGTTTTGGAAATTGTTATAAATTAATCTCTAATATAAATTAAAAGTTACAACCATATTAGGTAAGATATTCATGAGGCATTACTTTTTTCCAGTTTTGAAATGAGGGACATGATGGCAAAAGAAGTTAGATATATTGCTTAAATCTCTATATTTTTCAAGATTATTGGGGAAATTACCTGTGTTTTGTTTGATTGTTTAAGATCCTATATAGAGAAAGGTCTGTTGCACACTAATGAGTTCAAAATCACCAACAAGCTTTTAAAGGCAACACATCTGGGCAAGGGGAATCGTGGTATTTTTAAATGATTCTAGACACTGGAGCATTGGGTTCTGTAGTCTTGGGAGTAGTGTTATGCTATCAAAATTTTAGTTCTCATGGTTTTACTTTTCCCGTTTCTCAAATTTGCCATCCTCCAAACGTTTGTTCAAGACCTTAGGCTTTAGTTTAGTATGGACCCAACTTACCACCCAGAAAAGGCCAAGATTCATACATTGCTGAGAATCTGCAGTAGTATGCATTGCTTGATTCTAGAATCATTTTGTTTGCCAAGATTCAAAGAGAAAAAGCTTGCTTGAAGTTGAGGTAGTGTAGTCCCCCAGATCTGGAGATGCCTTAGTTGGCAACACTAAGGTTTTCGACTTGAAAGGGCCAGAAAACATAACTCACCCCACCTGACATCTCCCTCCCATGTAGAAATGAAAAGACATTATTGTGTGTAACAGGAGATGGTACATTAAGAACAAGAGAAAGTGGCTTGAGATATGTAGGCACGAAATAGTAAAGCAAGGAAACAGAAAGGAAAAAGGAATTACATGTGAAATAACCCATGAGAGAAGGTTATAAATCACCACAGTTTCTTAATCCAATTAAAAGTATATAGTGAATCCTCTAACCCACTGACCAAGAACAAGCTCTTATTGGGAAAAACTCTTGGTGCCAAGGGAAAGCAGGGTAGGGTTTTCAAAGTCAAAATGCGGCAATCACACCACACCAAGTGCAGGCTGAGGGTTTTTTCTTTTTTTTTTTTTTTTTACAGTGTAACCTTTGATCTTGAAAAAAATCACACAAACCATTCGTCCAGAAAACCAAACTATTTGTACACATCAGGACTCTCTCTCAGCAGGGAATGAGGGCCCTTTTGGTTGTGTAACAGTTTATCAAAAAGAGTGAGAAGCCATTTGTTTACAGGCAATTGTGGCTTCCAAGTGGAGGGGGTTCTATGTGAGGGCAACTTGACCTTTTCTAAGTCATTTCCGTGGTGTCAAAGAGCTCAAAAAGAGAAGAGTTCACATACCTTACCATGGGCACAAAAGATGTCACCTGGATATCACTTTGATCTCCTCTAGGTTCCTAGGTCTACTGGAACAGGATACAAGCTACCTTGTGTTCAAACTCTTTCTTTTATTTTTAGATTATATTTTCAAATGAACTTACTAAGTAGTGGGTTTCCATAGAGTTTTTTCATAACTTTGTCTTCCTTGTCTTCTAACTACTGATTTTTTGCATGTTAATTTTGTATCCTGCTGCTGTGCTGAACGTGTTTATCAGTTCTAAGTGTTTATTGGTAGAGTTTCTGAGGTTTCTTATGTGTATAATCATATCAATTACAATAAGGGTATACTCAGTTCTTTCCTTCCTGTTTGTATCAGTTTTGTTTGTTTTCTCATACTATTGCTATAGCTAAGACTTCCAACACCATATTGACTAAGAAATGGAAAAACTGGGTGTTTTTTGTCTTGTTCCTCTTTCAACTGGAAATGTTTTCAGCTTTTCCCACTTAATATAATGTTTACTTAGTTTTATCATATATAGCTTTTATTTTTGTAATGTGTTCCTCTCTAGTTTCTTAAAGACTTTTATTACAAAGGAATGTTGGATTTTGTCAAAAAGCCTTGTTTCTATCAAGATGATCATGTACTATTTGTGCTTGAGTCCATTTACATGATGTATTGCAATTATAGATTTGCTTATGTTGAAGGATAGCCTGTCTGGAATTAACCCAATTTGGTCATGGTAAATGATTTTTTGATATGTTCTTAAATTCAGTTTGCAAGTATTTTATTTAGAAGTTTTACATCCGAATTCATCTGGGAGATTGGTCTGTAATTTTCTTTTAAAATTGTTTTATATATTTACACAATCCCTTTTATTTCTTTCCAATATCCCCATTCCCCTCTCTTATCTCCAATTCCAATTTAAATCCTTCCCACCAAGTCCAGTTCCTATATTCATGTCTTTGTTTTTCATGTGAATTTAATTGGAGTATCTTACCTGAATGTTGGTGAGGGTTATTTACAGAAGCAAGGGCAATTTATCAGTGGCCACACTATTACTGAATGTAACTCCCTTCCCCTAACAACTGTTAACTGCTAATAGTCTCTCAGGAAGGAGTATGGCTTCATGGATCTCTCTGTAATCCATGGTGCAATGTTGATGGGCCCAATCATGTGTAGGTCTCGTGCAGATAACCACAGCTATAGGGAGTTCACAAGTGTAATTTATATTTTATGTCAAGAAGATGTATTTTTCCCAGTCCAATGACTCTTACATTATTTCTCCTCCTCTTCTATGAGTTATAGAGTAGCTGATACAGCTGTCCTGTATTGGCATGTTGGCCAGTTATGGGTTTCTGTACTACTACTCTTTACTGTAAGAAGCTTCTCTGTGGAAAACTTAGTATGGCACTAATGTATGAATTTAACTATACTTAGAGGGCAGTTTGAAACCTGACCGTTAATCAAAACGATAGCAGTTGGTTCCATCCTAGATTCCATGGCTTCCAAAATCACAGACTCTTGACCAAATTTACAGAACTAAGAATGAGTTCTTATTGCTCAGGCTTCATATTCAATCTAAAAGTGATCAGCTAACCCCATGCAAGTAATGGTAAGGATTCTACTAGAGTGGGCACATCTTACCTGGTAGTTTGCCGAATTCATAACAGACTCAAGGCTAGCCAGCAGAGAGGAAAATTTCAACTCTTTTCCAGCTTGATGTCTCTATATCCTGTGGCCAAAGTGTGCAATGTCTTCAGCAATAGGACCTTAGAATAAGGTTTGGAGGGACTCCAAGAACAGTAGCGTGTACTGCTTGGAGTCCTCTGGGAATTTTCTGATAAAAAAAAATAGGGCGGTATCCCCTACAGCTAGCACTGGATTTCAATTTAATAATCCATGACTTCTGAGAGCAGAATTATCCATTTATGGAGAGTATCTCCACTCAAACTTCATTTTACATTATAGATTTTGAAGATTTACTTCTTCTTATTTTATATGTATGTGTGTGGGTGTTTTGCTTGCATGTATATCTGTGTACCATGTATGTGCCTGGTGACTGTAGAGGTTACAGATGGTTTTGATTTGCCATGTGGGTGCTGGGAATTTGATCTGGGTCGGGTCGGGGGTGTTGGCGGGGGGAAACAACCAGTGCTGAGTCATCTCTCCAGACTCCAAATTATATTTTTTATTAAGTTTATAAAATAATAGATTTTCATATGGCTTTTTTATAATCCTTAGTTTTTGTTACTTTGCTCTCCAACTTCCTCTTGCCTAGTCTGTCACCCATCTCCCAACTTAGACCCCCAGTTTTCCCTTCTCCACTTTTACGTATGATGTGTTCTACTATCCCCTTTCTCTTAAAGCTCCTTCTACCCTAACCCCTCTTCCTATTCATATCTGGCACCCAAACACAATGCTCTCGAAGTTCATAATGAGTACCTGCATGTAAGAGAGAGCATGAGGTGTTTGTCTTTTGGACCTGGATTAGTTCACTCAGCATACTTTCTAGATCCATTATTTTTCCTGAAGGATTCCTTTTTCTTTACTGCTGAATAAAAATTCATTGTGCATATGCGACACATTTTTACTATTTATTTATTTATGGATACACACTGAGGCTGCTTCTATTTCCTAGTTATTGTTAATAGAGTCACAAATAATCTGAAAGTACAGATATTGCTGTAGTGGGAAGTTGACACTTTTGAGATGCCCTGGAGAATTTTATCTTTTTTTTTTTTTAACTGTGTGTCAGAGTTTGTTAGTGTTCCTTCTCCTATTTTATGGAATAATTTGAGAAGCATTGGTGTTATTTCTTGTTTATTTCTCTGGTAGAATCCAGCAGTGAATCCTTGTGAACTTACAATATTTTTTACTGAGGATATTTTTTAAGTTATTGGTTAAATCTGTTAAAATATAAGCTCTTTTTGGTTTGAGTCTAGAAATTCATCTATTTCTTTAAAAATGTGACCTTACACTCTTCCCTCTATGCCTTTCTCACCATGATGCATCCTTAAACCAAAAGCTAAACTAAATTCTTAAGTTCCTTCTTGCCAAGTATTTGGTCAAAACAATGACAAAGATCTTTTATATATATATATATATATATATATATATATATATATATATATATATATATATATATATGTAATATATATAAATACATATATATATGTAATTTTCATCGTCTGTACTGTTTATGTCTTTTCTATACTTGCTGATGCTCTGTCTAATTATTCCATTAAGTAGTTGGAGTAGAATAGTAATTTCCTAAATATAACCATGGATTCTTCTAACTCTCTCTGTTTCGCTTTAGGAATTTTATGAAGATTCTGTTTTTCAATACATATTAGTGTGAAATTGTTGGTTTTATTGAATGTTGAAGTCTTTAATATAATAAAACACTCATTTGATAGTAGAATTCTAGGAATTTCTGAAATATACTTTATTAATATCTGTATAGTATAGTCAATACTATTTTTGTTTTTATGATTTTTGGCATGGCACATCTCCTATTAATTTATTTTTATTAAAAATTTTATTATATAATATTTTTATCATGTTTTTCCCGCCTTCAACACCTTCCAGATCGTTCCCACTTTTCCTACCCACCCAACTTCATGTTCTTTCTCTCTTTCTCTTTCTCTCAAAACAAAACAGAAACAAAATGAAAGTCAAAGCAACAAACAGTACGACAAAACTTAACCAAAACAATTCAAAGTGAAACCAATTCTCACCCTCTACAAAAATTTGTAGTCTGATTTGTGTTGGCTAACTATCCTTGGGCATGGGCTCTGAGCTAGATTATTCTAGCTAATTCTCCACTAATTCTCCATTGGAAAAAACTAATATTCCCTTTCTTATCAAGTATCAGTTGCAGGTAAGTTCTTGGTTAAGGGTGGGATTTTGTGTCCACTTGCTTTTTTCAGTCCTGGGATTCTGTCTGGTTTGAACCTGTACAGGTCTTATGTAAATTGCCACAGTCTCTGTGTATCAGTCTTGTTTAGTCTGGAAGATGCTGTTTCCTTGGAGTCATTCACCACCTCTGGCTCTTACAATCTTTCATCTCTTCTTCGTATATCCCTAAGCCTTGAGAGAAAGGATTTGATGAAGTTATTTCACTTAAGACTGAATTTTCAAAGTCCCCCCCCCACTCTCTGCACATTGTCCAGTTTGAGTTTCTGTGTTAATTTCCATCTACTACAACTAAACCGCTAAGTTCAAAGCCTCTTTCTTTACTAGTTATTATTACATGCATATATATGTATACATTCCTTAACATAACCTGTTCAGTCCATATAACATTACTTGTAAGTGTATTTTCAGGGCTCACCATTTGGGGTAAAGAACCTGAGACTAGATAGTCTATAGGCCTAGGGAAAAACCTACCACTATTATTTTGATAAAGGAACATAGCAATAAGATGACTCCTAATAATGTATTGCTATACTCATAGATGAGTGCATTGCTCAACCATCCTCAGAGAAATTTCTATTACTTTCAGTCTACTAATATTATGATAGCAGGACTGAACTTCTTACAGACAAAATGTTGTCATATCATGATCTTAAAAATTATTCTTCCAATCAGGGAGTTTGTTGTGAGATTGTGTCTCTTAGTAACATCAGAAGCTATGCCCATAAAGTCCCACCAACATGACCCACCAAATAAGAACTGAACAAGGATGACAATAATGGACATGCCAAAGTGGATAGGGAAAAGGATTAGGTCTCAGCTCTGTACAAAGAACTATAGGAAACTGGAGAAAGCTGGGAGCAGGAGAAGTGGTCCTCTCTGAGTATATCACTTCATTGTCCATTGCCAACTGATGGAGTTAATGGAACAGAATGTACGCTTTCTTTATAGTAATCAGACAGTGTATACAGATGGTAGAGTGTATCCCAGACATAGGAAAAGATTGATGCTTTTCTTAAATGCACCATTTAATGATCACTGTATATATAACCAAGTGGAGAGATCGGTTAAAGAAAGGACATTTTTTTTTTTGTTGTTGTTTTTTTGTTTTTCGAGACAGGGTTTCTCTGTGTAGCTTTGCGCCTTTCCTGGGACTCACTTGGTAGCCCAGGCTGGCCTCGAACTCACAGAGATCCGCCGGCCTCTGCCTCCCGAGTGCTGGGATTAAAGGCGTGCGCCACCACCGCCCGGCAAGAAAGGACATTTTAAAAGAATAAATGCAGGTATCTTGTATGGTGGCTCACATCCACAGTCTTAGTATCTTGGAGGAAGAGACAGGACAATCCAAAGTTCAAGAACTTTTCAGCAATGTAGTGAATTCAAAACTAACCTGGGCTACATGAGACACTGTCACACAAAGAAAAGACAAATAATAGAAAGGAACGAAGAAAGAAATGTGACTGTAAATTTTATGGTATATTGAAATTCAGTCCTCTGAGCAACTACTGTGTTCCAAGCCCTCTACTTGGTGCTAGATACACACAAAACTAAGATTATACATGTCCTGAAGAAAATCTGAATCTTGTAAAAGAGATCTACATATAAACAAATAAGATATAATAGTGGATGAGGTTCTAATTGTTTTCAGACTGGGAGTAAAAGTTGGCTAAAATTAAAATATCCAGTAGTAGTATGCTAATAATGCTCAAAATTTCATTCCCAATAAGACAAAATAAGCAACTAATTGATTTGCTTACTCATCTATCCATTTAAAAAATATGGGACTTTTATATGCAGTTGACAATGAAACTACATAAGTAAACAAAACAAAGTTCTCATGGTCCATATATCACAATAGGACAAAACAGTAAAGATTCATATGAAATTGTGAAAGACCCTAAGTAGTCAAACCAATGTTGAACAAAAAGAACAAAGCTACAGGTGTTAAATTATCTTGTTTCACAATACGACAAAAAATGATAGAAAAGACAGTATGATGATGGTATAAAATATGAATTATAGGCTAAAGGAAGAGAAAAGACAGCTCAGAAACAAATTCAAATGTTTTCATGGACTTTGATAAAAGTGCTAGTGAAAGTGGATATCCTTGTGCGGAAAATTAAAACTGGAGGCAATGGGGTGAGGCGGCGGAGAGAATGTCAAGAGTTTAGTGGACATTGCTTCAAACAGAGCAAGTATAAATGCTAAAATGATCGTAGTGATTTTCTGCCAAAGAAGGGTGAAAAGGAAGGTCAACATTCTTGGTGTACTGCGAGAAAGAAGAGTGATAGTAAATGAAGCTGAAGAAGAAACCAAGTTCCACATGCTGGAAGACTTTGCATTTTGTTCCTAATATGAGAAACCATTAGACAGTTTTGAATAGGGAAGTTAACTTGTCTCATTTTCAATTTTTAGAGTTCACTTTGACTTCTTTGTAGAGAATGGGTGATAGAAAGGTAGGAATAAAAGTCAAGGTCCAGTAAATGCAGTATTGCAGCTGTTCATACAAAAGATAACAAATTCCTTAGAAACGGTATTGTTGAAGAGAAGAGTGACTGGATTCAGGACGGGTTTCAGAGATAGGGAAGAAAAAGATTTAGAAGTGTAGGGACAAGGAGAGGTGGTATCTACGTCTTTAGTTTGAACAATGAAAGAACATTTTGTTCTAGATTTAACCTGAGTTAAACAGAGAAACTGTCTCCAGTTATGCGTAAGTGGCAGAAAACAAGGGGGAAATCTGACAGACTTAGTCCACAACATCTAGAGGTTGTAGTGGTAAAGGTAGTATTGTTGAGGAAGTTTTTGTGTACATGTATTCATGTTTGTGTGTGCACAAACACACGCAACAGCACATTCACATATATGTGTGTCTGTGTACCTGTGTGTATATGTGTGTGTGCAGGTCAGAGATCAAATCTGGGTATCATTTTTTAGGCACCATTTACCTTGTTTTCTTGAGGCAGGTCTCTCTCTCTCTCTCTCTCTCTCTCTCTCTCTCTCTCTCTCTCTCTCTCTCTCTCTCTCTCTCTCTCTTTTTAACCTGGAGATCAAGAAGTAGTCTAGGTTGGCCAACCAGCAAGCACAGGGATCTGCCCATTTCCATGCCTGCCTGCTGGGATTGTAAGCACCCACTACAATGTCTGACATAT
The DNA here is from genome assembly GCF_007827085.1 of Peromyscus californicus insignis. NCBI lineage: Eukaryota > Metazoa > Chordata > Mammalia > Rodentia > Cricetidae > Peromyscus > Peromyscus californicus. Next base: position 52,911,190 of record NW_026294391.1, read on the forward strand.
TTGATTGTGTGGGTTTTGGTGAAGTCCCTATGTTTGTGAGACTGAGTTCTCTTATGAACTGACTGAGCTGTCTCCATAACACACAAGGAAGCTCTTTTTGGCTTTATAAGCCTGATGTTAATATCATGCTTTTTTTTCCAGCTTCCAAAATTTAAGGCTATATTATTTACCCGCTTCTGTATCTCTGTCCTCCTAAGATAAATGATAAGCATTTGTCAAATTTCTATCTTTTTTGCTGTCTTTATCGCCTATATGCACCGAAGAAAGTGTCAAGTCCTGAGTGATGGGCCTTTGGGAGTGAGTATAAACAAATTAGGGATACAACATGATAATTGCAGGTATGCCATATTTTCTTCAATTCTGTACCCCAGAAACTTGCTTGAACGGGTACTCATCAATTGTCCATATGACTCTGTAACAAATATTATATTTAACAAAATTCAAGTTACATCAGTAATGAATGCTTCTTGGTAGCATAAGGAGTGATTTTCATATGTACTTTCCTTGGCAATGTTGTATAACAGACACAGATGGAGGCCCTATGAGTCAGACAAAACAAAACCATCCTCAAGGGTTGCATTAATTTCCTTTCATTTAAAGGCAAAGCAGCATCTGTATGCTCCAGTCAACTGTTGTGAGAACAAGCAGGGGCATCATGACTTCTTTGCATCAGACATTTTCATTGAACTAGAGGTGGAAAGATATCAAGCCATGTGTTACCTAAAAAATCTACTGAACTTCAAAGGGAAACATTAGGTTCTGGATTTTGAGATGCTCTGGGAAGAATCCAACTTGGATCTATAGCTATTCCTGCTGCAACTTTCCCTGTAGAGCATCTGATTTTGTAACTCCTAAGCCTTTTATTGCTCTGTGGATATTTATTTATTTATTTATTTATTTATTTATTTATTTATTTATTTATTTATTTATTTATCTACCTATTTTACCTATTTATTTAATGTCTACGACTGATTATTCTGCATGTGTGTGCACTATGTGTATGCCTTGACCTACAGAGGTCAGAAGAGGGTATTGGATTCCCTGGAATTGCAATTGCAGATGTTTGTGAGCTACAATGTGGGTGCTTTAAACAGAATCCAGGTTCAATGTAAGAGCAGCAAGTGCTTTTAACCACTTAGCTATATGTCCAGTCCCTGAGTGGATTATTTTGATAAAGAGAAGAGCAATGGAATTGAGGAGATATCTTTTCTTTGGTGAATAAGGATCTTCAATGTTTACTTGGCATCAGCTCTGGGAACCTTTACCATTTATTGCCATACTTCTAATCACAGAAGGATGGTGTTGATGTGCCACACATTCTTGAGCATCATAATAAAAATATATTTGTAGTCCTTTAAAAAGATAAGTTTTTAAACATTGATAGATGTCAAGCAGTTACTAGCCTAGAAATTGTGCTGGAGAACTTATAATTTGTTCTGTGTAGACACCATAGAGCCATTAAAGTTTCCTGATGACAGTAGTGGTATTATCTCAAAAAATTTTAAGATCATTCTGTCTGTGGAGTAGTGTGTGTGTGTGTGTGTGTGTGTGTGTGTGTGTGTGTGTGTGTGTATAATTAATGGGCCTGGACACTGCAGTGGTCCAGATGAGAGATATTGGGGATTCAGGATTAAGTGGAAATAAGTATATTTACTAAAATAATCAATTGGTTTTATTGACTTATCAAATGTAGGCATATAAAATAAAGGAATAATTGAAATTAAGATTATTTGCATGGCAATTAGGAGGCTGATGATCTCATTAATTACTATCTCAAGCAAGAGAGTATGACTTCTCAGAAAAATAACTGGACTCTTGTTCACTTGCTAAATTTGAAGCCTACTAGAATATTAGATGAGATACTCAACAGGAAGTTAAAATTTGAGTCTTAGAGATTAGGGATGAAGGGTAGAGCCAGAATGAGTTGTGTGATGTACTCACCTTGAACAACATATTTGATCATAATAAAGTAAAACATTTTGAGCCAGTTTCTGTGTAGCTCAGATTGACCTTGGATTTGTGATCCTCCTGTTTAAGCCTTCTGAGAGTGCTAGGATTGCAGGCATGCACCACAATACTCTGTCTTTACTGCACACTTAAAAAGATTAAAATTAGTACAAAGATCTATGATGAACATGAACATACCTTTAAACAATGACCACTCTCCTTTTTATTTCAGGCTGCAGTACATTTTGATACACACTTGTGGGAATAGAATACAATATCAGAAGCAGCAAGCATCTTTTTGCAGTTTATTTAACAAAGCTCTCCTGGGTTAAGATTGTATATATAAAAACGTCAGATTAGATGAAATAAAATCTTTATAATTTGTAATACTCTCCTCACTCTCATCAACTCTTACACCCAATTTATAAATTAAAAAGACTTTGCTCAGTCAGTATGAGACAATTCAAACAAGATGCAGGTTTGTTCATAAATATGTGTTCCAGAGCCTTTCCATAGCACTCATCAAGAATGACACCCAGGTGATAACATACACATCTACTTAGCATTGGCTACTACCCTTGCAAATCACAAGCAAACTGTTAATTCTTAATCCAGGCAGTTAAGTAGTTACTATGTGTCTCTCACTAGAGGCTGTTTCCATGGCATTTCAATACTCTCCAACAACAGTTTCACATATATATTTCTATGAATGGTCTAGAGCAGAAAATTGAAGCAGAATTCTGAAAGTGTCAAGTGAAAACATAAATGTTTAATGTTGTGATCTGTTCAGCAAAGCTGACAGATTCAGGAAACAGAAGGCTGCAAAACAGAGGCCTCATTTACCATGGTCTCCTATTTCTTGTTCTCCCTCTCTGTTGTTGATTCAGCTGGGATCTCCCGCTCCCCCAAGCTCTCTTTCCCTCGACTGTCGTGTCGGCCTCGACCAGCAAGGAAGACACAACACCAGGCTCTTCTCCAAGCAGTTTATTCAGGAACCTTTAACAATCTTCTGACCCCGGGGAAAGCCATCTTCTGACTCCCGGGAAAGCCAGCCCACGCCCTTTATAGCCACTGGGCAACCAACCCCGTAGTGCCACGTGGACAATGCTGATAGGGTCAGACATACGCAAGCAAGCCAGATTCCACGCCCAAGCCAAATAAGGAGTTGTTTATCCCAGAGAACACCTGCCATCGGGAAGGCGGAAGCCGGACGCCACCATCTTTGAGGCGTGGCCATGCACGGCTCTCTACAGTTCCCCCTTTATTGTTTTAAGCAACAGGCAAGAGCAGAGGTCTAATCTCTGCCAAAATACAACTTGGACATTGTACTGGTGTTAGTCCAGGTGTCATCCACCCAGAGAACACTTGACCCGTCCAATACCCTTTTTTGCAGAGGTGGGAATTAGGGTATCAACCCACATGCAATTAGACTTGCTCTTCTTGGGTTTTGCAATACAGCTAGACCCAAGTGCAGTGCACTAGCCTCGCATCCTACGCGATAAAGCTTTTAATGCGGCCAGCCAGGCCTGGGGAGACTGTCCAGCCTCTATGGCTGTAAAGGCTTGGATAATCATGGCTGCATTGCGCTGCTGAGAAACCCTTAAAGTAACAATGCACCACAGGCACATCAGGGAGACAAGTACCAGTAGGCCTGCCAGGGCACATAATCCCGCCCACTCCTTTAAAAAGCTGATAGAATTTCGCAGCCAAGACATCATTTCCGCAGCGGAGGCCAGGTGCACATGGGTGGAGTTGACCGCAATGATCTCATTGTGCAGGATCTGGGTCAGGTTATCAAACTCCACCAACCAGGTTCCGCTCGTGAGTCGATCCTCAGCTGCTCCCGCTGGCACGCTTGTCAGAATCAGGGCTATCAGGATCAGGCACATCAGCTTCTGGGGTGTCATCACGTCTCTCCGTCTGAGGGGCCCATCGCACCAATCATTCAGGTACCCAGATAGGGTCTAGCTGGTCCTGTGGGAAAACACAAACAGAACCTCGTGCCCATGTCAGCACGGGATCGGGGCCATGCCAGCTACCCGTGAGGATATCTTTCCACTTCACCATGCCCTTCATAGGGCTGTGTGGATTATGATGCCTATCTGCTGATGAACTTCCCGAGGCATCCAAATTCAAAAAATTTAAGGTGAATAATGCCAGAGAGAGTCTTTCTCTTGGGGTTCGGTCACGGCCTATTCCCCCTTTTTGTTTTTGAAGAATTTCTTTAAGGGACCAATGCGCATGCTCCACAATGCCTTGGCCTTGAGGATTATAAGGGAGACCGTGCGTTAACTGCACATCCATGCGCTGACAGAAAGAATTAAATTTCTGTCCTGTGTACGCCGGCCCATTATCAGTCTTTAATTGCTGAGGTTTTCCCCATGCTGCCCAGGCTTCCAGACAGTGGGAAATGACATTCAATGCTTTCTCCCCAGTCATAGGTGAGGCATGTATAATCCCTGAACAAGTATCCACAGAGACATGCACGTATTTGAGGCGCCCAAAGTCAGGGATATGTGTAACATCCATTTGCCAAACTTTTAAGGGACATAAACCATGGGGGTTAATTCCCAAACTAGGGGGATGATGAGAAATAACACATTGAGGACAATCCATGACTACTTGGCACGCATCCGCACGGGAAAGGGAAAATTTAGCCTGCAACGTGCATGCATTCACATGGAATTCTTTACGAAAATCAGAGGCTCACTGTATAGCTGAAGCCATAAACATCCACACTTGTCGGGTACACTGATCTACTATGTCATTGCCTTTAGCTAAAGGACCAGGCAATCTTATATGAGCACGTAGCCAAATCAAACTTTGTAATTGCTGAAATAAGGAGCTCACAGAACTAGAGGGTTTAATCAGTCCTGCACATTAGAAGCGGTAGCCCTTGCTGCACTGGACCCATGACCTGCATCTGATTATTAATAGCCCTAAGGTCATGTAACAATCGCCACTTTCCAGATTTTTTTTCTAATGACAAATATAGGTGTATTCCAAGGGGACACAGAGGATCGTATATGTCCAGCCTCAAGCTGTTCTTTTACTAGCTCTTCTGCTGCTGATAACTTTTCAGAGGAAAGTGGCCACTGAGGTACCCATACCGGGCCCTCTGTTTTCCAGGAAATGGGAATTCCTTCCTCAGTGGCCCCTATGAAAAACCCAATCCCTGCCTAGGTGGTCTACTCTGCGCCTGAACTGGATCTTTTCTGCCTTGGAGAAACTTCCCCAAACCAAACCTAGGATGACATCCTATCTTCATCATAATTTCCTGAGACTCCTTAGAATATTCGTTACTCAATTTGAATCCCATAGATTGCATAAGATCCCTTCCCCAAAAGGACACTGGAAGCTGGAGGGCGTAGGGTTGCATAACACCCGAATGGCCCTCTTCATCCTGCCACTGTAATTGTCCTGCACTAATATCTGGTGAATTGGTATATCCTAACCCTTGTAGAGTTTGAGAGGAGACTTGCACTGGCCACCCACGGGGCCAGTCTTTATGGGCAATGATGCTCCGATCTGCACCAGTGTCCAGGAGTCCCGTTATCTTGGTACCATTAATAGTTAATTGCAAGGTGGGTCTTTGATCTAAATCAAGGGACAGAAAAGTTAAATCTGTCCCCGTGGATCCGAAGCTTTTATTTCCTCTGTTTCGATCAGCGGCTGGATAGGACTCATGTAAACTGGGTAATAAAACTAGTTGTGCAATCCTATCACCTGGTGAAATGGTAGTAATTCCTTTTGGAGACTCAACCATAATTTTCACGATCCCAGTATAATCAGGATCAATCACTCCTGGGTGTACTTTAAGACCTTTTATGGTGGTGGAGGATCTTCCTATCAATAAACCCACCATGCCCGGCTTCAAAGGGCCTTTAAAATCAGACTCCACTAATTGTACTCCCATCTGCGGAGTCAGTACGAGTCTGGTGGTGGCACGGAGGTCCAACCCTGCTGAGCCTGTGGTGGCTCTCCGTGGTTCCTCGGATGACGGAGGGTTGGCCACTGCTCCGGGTTCCCACCTTGCTCCTGATTCTCCACTGCCCCATATATTTGCGGGCCCTGAGGCCGAGGGCCCCGCTGTCTGTTTTTTGAAAGATTGCCCGTTATTATAGGCTGACCATTTATGTCCTTGACTGACCTACACTCATTCGCCCAATGCTTCCCCTTTTTACACCTAGGACAAAGTCCAAGCTGTGTAGGGCCTTGGCTCCTCCCTATTCCTTGGTTACCTTCTCCTTGAGGGCAGCTACGTTTGAGATGGCCCATTTTTCCACACTGAAAACATGCTCCAGTGTTCCCTCCTTTCTTGTTACTAAGTTGCATAACTGCAGCCGCAAGGCCTGCGTTAGTTAGAGGTCCCCCTAGTTCTCTGCACACTTTCATCCATACTTCTAGACCTTTGTTCTTATAAGGGGTGATCGCAGTCTTGCATTCTTTGGTACATTGTTCATAAACTAGCTGCTTTATAAGCGGCATTGCGGCATCTGGGTCCCCAAAGATTCTGCCTGCAGCCTCGACCATGCGGGCCACAAAATCTGAAAAAGGTTCCATAGGTCCCTGAAGGATCTTAGTAAGGTTGCTGCTCACTTCCCCTTTATTAGGTAGGGACTTCCATGCACTTGTTGCTAGTTGATTTATCTGGTCATAAACCTGCTGTGGATATCCATTTTGTTGATTGGCAAATCGGCCTTGTCCCAGCAGCATGTCTACATCCCAAGCTGCTTGACCTCCACCTGCAGCCCTGTTAATCACAGCTTGTTCACTGGCAAATTCTATCAAAAATGCCTTCCAGTCTAAATACTGCCCTGCGCTGAGACATGCTCAAGCAAGATTCATCCAATCAGATGGAGTCATGCAAAATCTGTGCAGAGCCTCCACTTGAGCAACAGTATATGAGGCTGTGATGCCATAAGTCCAGACAGATTCCGCTAGAGACTTGATGACCTTAAAATCCAAAGGTTCATGGTATCTCTGTTGAGTCTGGGCATTGAGAAACACTGGGCAAGCTAGCTGCATTTCAGTTCTAACCTGTCTCCAAACCTCCGGGTTAAAAGAATTCCCCATAGAGACAACTCTAGACATGGAGGCAGATTCCAGATACGGTGGAGGAGCTGAGGGAGCGGCTCCACACTCAGACTCACATCCTTTAATTCTTTCTCTTTCTCCTTTATTTCTACCCCTTTTCTTTCTTATTCTCATGCTCTGCAAGGTTTCACATAATGATGCTACATCATCAGAATCAGGGGAAGAGATAGGGGACTCAGAATGCTCTAGGTCCGAAAGGTCAGGATATAGCCTTGTTTTTTCTTTCCCCTTTTTTGTTTTACTTCTGGTAGACACTGCTTTAGCAGACATGGCCTTTTCTGATCTTTCCTCCTGCAACATTTCTAAGGCTGCCTGCCCATTCTCTACCGCATCGCTGCAGCGCTGGTCTTCGAGACACCTTCTCACTAATTTCCAAACTGGTCTAACCCCATGTTTAAGCATCCCTTGTTCTTCAGTGAAGTCTAGATCATGGCCCAACTTTTCCCAGGGAGCTACCGTGAGGCTTCCAGAAACTGCAAACCAGGGTGCCACGACATCACATTCCTCTAGAAATCTTTCTAAAGTACTCTTCTTAATCTCTAATTTCTTTGAAAGGAACAGCTCGTTAACAGCCAGAAAAATTGGGTGCGAAGAAGTTGCGCCCATGATACTAGCAGCACTTTTGCCTTCACCTGCTTTCACTTTCTTTAATTTTCCCGTCTGCTTTTGTCACGGCTCTACGTTTTCTTTTAATTTTCCTGTCCGCTTTTGTTGCGGCTCTACATTTTCCCACATTTGTCTCGGATCCCCACCTTACCTGCGGACTTACCAGTGCACTGCCCTGACTGCGAAGAGTTCTGAGCCTTAAAGGTTCCCCGTACGGGCCACCACTTGTCGCGTCTGCCTTGACCAGCAAGGAAGACACAACACCAGGCTCTTCTCCAAGCAGTTTATTCAAGAACCTTTAACAATCTTCTGACTCTGGGGAAAGCCATCTTCTGACTCCCGGGAAAGCCAGCCCACGCCCTTTATAGCCACTGGGCAATCAACCCCGTAGTGCCACATGGACAATGCCGATAGGGTCAGACATACGCAAGCAAGCCAGATTCCACGCCCAAGCCAAATAAGGAGTTGTTTATCCCAGAGAACACCGGCCATCGGGAAGGCGGAAGCTGGACGCCAGCACCATCTTTGAGGCGTGGCCGTGCACGGCTCTCTACACTCAACCCTCACCCTTCATTACCCCCACTCATGTCCAGGCTGTTCATGTAGATCTCTTCCATTTCTTCGTCATTCAAAGTGCTAGAGAGGCCCACAGAAATCCACAAAGATACCCCCACAACAGACTGCTGGCAATGGTTGAGAGACAGCCCGAACTGACCTACTCTGGTGATGGGATGGCCAAACACCCTAATTGTCGTGCTAGAAACCCCATCCAACTACTGAGGGATCTGTATGCAGGGATCCATGGCTAGGCCCCGGGTGAAGCTCTGGGAGTCCAATTAGCGAGAATGAGGAGGGTTTATATGAGCGAGAATTGTTGAGACCAAGGTTGGATAAAGCACAGGGACAAATAGCCAAACAAATGGAAACATATGAACTATGAACCAATGGCTGAGGGGTCACCAACTGGATCAGGCCTTCTGAATGGGTGAGACAGTTGATTGGCTTGATCTGTTTGGGAGGCATCCAGGCAGTGGGACCGGGTCCTGTTCTCATTCCATGAGTTGGCTGTTTGAAACCTGGGGCCTATGCAGGATCGCTTGGCTCGGCCTAGGAGGAGGGGACTAGACTTACCTGGACTGAGTCTACCGGGTTGATCTCAGTCCTCGGGGGAGGCTTTGCCCTGGAGGAGGTGGGGCTGGAGGGGGGAGAACAAGGGAATCCGTGGCTGATATGTAGAACTGAATTGTATTGCAAAATAAAAATAAAAATTAAAAAAAAACACAACACAGAGGCCTCAAGTCAGAGGAAACACACAAGCGATTTCTACCATGTGTGGTGGTATTGGCCATTCAGGAGGGAAGATCTCCTCTAGAAATGTATGAGTAAAGACATCCATATGCAAAAGTAAGAGAGACAATTGGGAATTCAAGATGTGAAAAAAATAATGTGGACAGAAGGATTTTAGGGATTTGTGATTCTTATGGGATGGATCATTGTGTGAGACAGGAGTAATCATATTTTTTTCTCTATGAATAAGCAAATGCCAGGGACTAAAATGCTCCCTGTATTCGTGGGACTCAATTCATGAAATTTATGATCCAGTAAGTAAGATAAGATGACTGATCTGAAATTCTTGTAAATATTGGTAATGAAAATTCATTATTATTGGAAAATTGAGCTCAGCAAGATTTTACTAGCACAGTCTCTGTCTATATTTAGCCAACTCTGGTTTCCTTACTAATAGGATCTGCCTTTAATATACCTTCATTGGTAACAGATGTGCTTATTGATCTACTGAATTCCAAGACAACCAGGTAAGACTCAAGATAGCTAAAATCCCCACACAGTTCCCTCTGGATTGTAGCAATCTTGTCTCTTTCTTCCAAGGGGTCCTTGGAAAGAATACTTTTCAGAATACTAGGATACACATTATCTGTAAATACAGTTCTACTTCTTTGTTTATAATCTCTTCTTTCACTACTTAAGTCTTCATGATAATTATCATAGACTGAGATTCTTAACATGATTTTATATTCTCAGCTCTGGAGACTGGAACTCTATGATAAGGCTGAACAGGGCATGTAGATGGCTATCATCTCTGTGTCTCCATATGGCCTTGGTGCATGTGCGGGAGCCAATGAAAAAGAGAAGGGGAAAATGGAGGAAGGAGAGACTTTTGCATCTCTTCTCATTTTTTAAAAATTTCAATCACTATTTTAGTGCACACTCTCCCTCTGCTTTCATCACACACACACACGCACACACACACACACACACACACACACACACACACGTATACACACGTACACACACTATTATGGGTATGGACAAGTACAGAGTTTAAGACTAAAGTGATGTAATTTGCTTATAGTAAAAGCTGATTATATAGGAAGTGCAAGACGAGTAAGGTTGATTATATTGCTTTTTTCTTTTTGAAATGTATTTTTTAGGAATTTGTTTTATTAGTTTTACATACCAATCACTGATCCTCCTCTCTTCCCTCCTCCCATCCCTCCAGCCTTCCCTCCCTAACCCTTCCCCCATTCTCTCTTACAACAAGGTAAGCCCTCCCATGAGGAGTCAGCAGAGCTTGGTACATTCATTAGAGGCAGGACCGAGCCTCCCCCCCCCACCCCTGCCACCATATCAAGGCTGTGCAAGGTGTCAATCTCAAACACATTTCTTGCATCATCTGCTAATGAAGACAGTTTGACATTTTCCCAGGTGAAATAATTTCAGTAGAATTCATGTGACATTGTAATCAACTTAAGCAGCTCTCTACCCACTTAAAGTTTGTCAAAGTGTTTTACATTTTAAGCTATATTTAGCTAGCCCTTATAGATTTACTCTGCGGTAGAGAGGTGAATTACCAAGTAAGCTCTATGAGAACAAAGAAGAAATAATTTTCCAAAAGATTCAGTCACTTTGTTGCTGGTTACTTGGGTGTGTGAAACTTTGGAAAACATTACCAGTACTTGGATATGCTCACACATCACAGGACAATACAAAGTAAAATTTATATTTATTTATCTATTTATTGATTGATTTGCTGATACATTAATTTGAGACATGGTCTTGTAAAGCCCAGGGTGCCCTTAGAGTTACTATACAGCCAAGAATGTTCTCCAACTTTTATACCATGCTTAGATTATGCTGCACTGGGCAAAGCTTTGTGCATGCTAGGTAAGCACTCTGACAACTGAACTGTATTTTCAGTCTTATATTTTTATTTGCAATTAAAAAAATTAATATATAATCACATCATTTTTCCTCATTCTCTTCTCCTCCTAACCTGTCCTATGTTCCCCATGATTCCTTCTCAAACTCTTGGCCTCTTTTTAAAATTATTATTGTTACATATATGCACATAAATGCATAGATATATAAATGCAACCTGCTCTGTCAGTTTAGTACTGGTTTTGTGTATATAATTTCAGGCCTGCCTTCTGGTACTGGAGAACCACTTGGGGGCTTACCCACAGGGGAGACTAATTCTCCCTCACTCAGCAGTCTTAACTGTCTGAAGGTCTTGTCTTCAAGGGGGTAGGACCCCATGACTTTTCCTCCTTCTACCTTAGCATGTCTATTGGTGTCATTGTTCATGTTTTGTTTAGGAACTCATATTGTTGAGGTTTCATGAGTGTAACTTCCTGGTCATTTCTAGAAGACACAGTATCCTGGCAGACTTCCTAGTCCTCTGGTTCTTACAATCTTTTGGCCCCATCATCCGAGATGTTTCCTGAGCTTTATGTGCAAGTGCTGTGCTGTAGAGGTATCAATTGAATTCAAGCAGTCTGTGATTCTGTGGATTTTAATGAGTTGTGGCTTTCTTTAGTGGTCTCCATCTGTTGCAAAGAAAACTTCTTTGATGAGAGGTGAGAACTACATTTATCTGTGAATGTAAGCCTAAGTATTTAGAATGCACATAAGAAATGTCCTGGTTTAGTAAACTGTCAGTGGTAGGTTCTCCTCTAAAATCCACGACTTCACTAGCTATGGATATTTGGGCAGTACCAGGCATGATTTCTTTCCCGTTGAACTTTCTAAGTCCACTTAGAAAGCTGTTGGTTACTGAAAAAATGCAAGTGCCACTACTGCTTCTTGAGGGATATCTTGCTCTGAAGCTCATTTCTGTGGTTCTTAGGAATCAAAGCTAGGAATGACTATTGATTACTTTGTTCCCTGGGTGGCTTGCATAGTGCCTTAGTACTATGAATGCTAGTCATCTGAGAAGAGACTTCTGGGTCAGTTTTATATTTTTTTAACTTATAGTGCAGTTTCTGTGATGTGGAGTGTCTTCACCGCTAGAATGTATCTTCAACTTGTGGGGTGCAAAGGCAACACCAGTAACATATTATTTTGGGAGACTCTTGGACTCCCTAGCCAACAGCTGAAAGGAGTTTTTTTTTTTTTTTTTGAGTTGCAATTAATTTATTCTTTTTTTTTTTTTTTTTGCAATACAGTTCAGTTCCACATATCAGCCACGGATTCCCCCGTTCTCCCCCCCTCCCGCCACCCAACCCTCCCCCCAGGACACCCCCCCACTCCCACCTCCTCCAGGGCAAAGCCTCCCCTGCGGACTGAGATCAACCTGGTAGACTCAGTCCAGGCAGGTCCAGTCCCCTCCTCCCAGGCCGAGCCAAGCGACCCTGCATAGGCCCCAGGCCTCAAACAGCCAACTCATGGAATGAGCACAGGACCCGGTCCCACTGCCTGGATGCCTCCCAAACAGATCAAGCCAATCAACTGTCCCACCCATTCAGAGGGCCTGATCCAGTTGGGGACCCCTCAGCCATTGGTTCACAGTTCATGTGTTTCCATTCGTCTGGCTATTTGTCCCTGCACTTTATCCAACCTTGGTCTCAACAATTCTCGCTCACATAAACCCTCCTCTTTCTCTCCAATTGGATTCCCAGAGCTCCACCCGGGGCCCAGCCATGGATCTCTGCATCCAGATCCCTCAGTGTTTGGATGGGATTTCTAGCACGACAATTAGGGTGTTTGGCCATCCCATCACCAGAGTAGGTCAGTTCGGGCTGTCTCTCGACCATTGCCAGCAGTCTGTTGTGGGGGTATCTTTGTGGATTTCTGTGGGCCTCTCTAGCACTTTGCTTCTTCCTATTCCCATGGGGTCTTCATTTACCATGGTCTCCTGTTCCTTGTTCTCCCTCTCTGTTGTTGATCCAGCTGGGATCTCCCGCTCCCCCAAGCTCTCTTTCCCTCGACCCTCTCCCTTCATTACCCCCACTCATATCCAGGCTGTTCATGTAGATCCCTTCCATTTCTCCATCATTGGGCGATCCCCATGTCTGAAAGGAGTTTATTTTTATTCCTGGTACTAGGATTTTTGTTAGTCTGGCTTCTAGGGGGAACAATATCATCAAAAGTGACACTATTTCATTTAGTGTGAGTGTGTGTGTGTGTGTGTGTGTGTGTGTGTGTGTGTGTGTGTGTGTATTTATATCTATTACACGTAATTTTAGGTAAATATAGAATAATGTCATTCAATTGTTTTTTTCTAACATCTTAGTGTTATTTACCCACTCTCCCTTCCTCTTCTGTTTTGACCTCTCTCCCCCCTTTCCAGTTGTTTTTCCCATTTCTCCCTTAATATCTCCTCTGTCCTACTATTTCAATCTCTAGAGCTCCCCCACCCACACAATGGAAAAAGTCCCCTTTTATTTTCCTGGTTTCTATGGTAACTCCAGGTAATATAGTCCTCTGAAATTTGAAGGTTGGAACCAAAGATAAGAGAGAACGTACAGAGTTTGTCTTTTTCCCTCTGGGTTATTCACTCAGTATAAAGCTTCCTGGGTTCATTCATTTAATTTCTGGGTTCATTAATTTACCTGAAATTTTCATGATTCATTTTCTTTTATAGCTGAATAGTATTCTACCACATTTTCATTGTCCATTCATCAGTTGAAGGACATTCAGGCTGTTTCCATTTCCTAACTATTGTGAATAAAACAGCAGTGAACATGACTGAGCGAGTATCTGTGGAGTATGCTATTGAGTCCTCTGAGCATATGCCAAGGTGTGGTACAGCTGGGTTATAGTGAAGATTTCTTTTTAGGTTTTTGAGAATTCTCCACACTGATTTCCAGAGTGGCTATACCAGTTTGCAATGCAACCAACAATGAACGAGGTTTCTCCTGTTCCTGCATCCTAAACAGTACTGGTTATCAACTGTTTTGTTGATCTTAACCATTCTGAGTGGAATGAGATGAAATCTCAAGTTTAAATTTGCATTTCTGTAATTGCTAAAGATGATGAACTCATTTTGAGATATTTCCTAACCATTTTTGTATCTTATTTTGAGAATTTTTTGTTCGATTCTTAGCCCATTTTTTAATTGGGTTGTTTGTATCCTTAATTCTTTTATTTTTAGTTTGTTACATATTCTGGATATTATTCCTCTGTCAGATATGTAGCTATCAAAATTCTTTTCCACTCTGTGGGCTTCCTCTTAACTATATTGATTGATTTCTTAGCTGCACAGAAGCAATTTAATTTTGTGTGGTCCCACTTGTCAATTGTTGGCCTTAATTCCTGGGCAATTGGAATCTTATTCAGAAAGTTCTTTCCTGTAGAGTACTGACTATTTTCTCAGAATAGTTTTGGTGTTTCAGGTTTTAAATTGCAGTTTATTTTGATCTACTTGGAGTTAGTTTTGTGCAAGATGATAGATACCGGTCTAACTTCATTCTTTTACATGCAGCTGTCCATTTTTCCAAGCATAATTTGTTAAAGAAGATACCTTTTTTCCAGTATATGTTTTTAGCATCTTTGTCAATTTTTATTAAATGGCTGTGGTTACTTTACACATGTTTGGGCTTTATATTTTGTTCCATTGTTCTACATGTCTTTTTATCCCAGTCCATACTGTGTTTATTATTGTAGTTCTGTAATACTACATATATATAGTAGTCCCATTAGTATCCCTACTATGTTTTCGTGTTGGTTAACCGAAAATTTTAAAGGATGTTTCTTTTATTTTTTGAAGTTATAATTACATAATTTTCCCTTTCTTTTTTTACCTGCAAACCCTCCTCTATACACTTCCTTGCTCTTTTTCAAGTTGATGGCTTCTTTTTTTCATTATTAGTTGCTACACACACACATACACACACACACACACACACACACACACACACACTCATGTTCTGTTGTTCTAAATACATAAGTACAACCTGCACAATCTGTGTAATACAAGTACATATATTTTCAGGGCTGACCCTTTCTTATTGTATAACTAATTCGTCTGTTCTTCCCTGGGAAAGGCTATTTTGACTACTCTCAGCATTCTTCAGTTGACTGCAGTTCTTTTTATATGGTTGAATCTTCCTGGGCTTTCTCTCATCCACATTAGCATGTCTATTGCTATTGTTGAGCTCATGTTTAGGCAGTCATGTTGGTGAGACTTTATGAGTATAGCTTCTGACATTCCTGGGAGACACAGTCTCACAGCAAACTCTCTAATCCCCTGTCTTTTACGGTCATCTGTCCTTGCTTCCATAAGGATCCCTGAGACTCAGGTATGGGAGTTGTGTTGAAATGTGTGCCTTGTGACTGGGCTCCACAGCCTTGCATTTTGACTGGTTATGGTTTTCTGTAATGGCCTCCATCTGTTGCACAGAGAATTTACCTTGGTGAGGTGAGGACTACAGTTATCTGTGGGGATAATGACAAATATTTATAATATTACTAGGAATTATCTTGGTTTAGGAAAGTGACAGAAGTTCTCCTCTAAGATCCACAAACTGACTAGTTTTTGGTATTTGCCTAGGTTTCTGGTAGCAGGCATAGTTTGTTTCCAGTTGAGTGGACCTTAAGTCCAATTAGAGAGCTGTCCATTACTGCCAATGCATGTATGCCATTACTGTACCCTCAGGGTTATCTTCCCATGCTTGTCATTGCTGGATTCACAGATGTCATAGTTGGGTAGGACTGCTGACTGCTTCCCTCCTCTAGAAGCTTCCATTTGCCTTTTGGTAACATGAATGCTAGTACCCAGGGAGTAGGCTTTTAGGTCAGTTCCAGCTCAGGAGCTTCTGGGCCCTGTTTCTGAAGTGCATGCTGTCTTCAGCACTGGAGACTTACCTTTATGTCTCTGGGGAGCAACCAAGGGCAGTAGCAGTAGCCTGTAATGTTTTGGGAGTCTGTTTAACAACCCTGGCCAACAAATCAAAAGAAGACTTTGCATGCCTGGGATTGAGATTTTTGTTAGATGGTCTTTGGCCCTTTGAAGCAACATAGTCAGCCCAGATAGAAAAACTTCATTTAAACTTCGTATGTATATTTATATACCTACTTATATATCTTATAGCTACTTTTGGTAGATAGTTATTGTTTTATGTTTTTAAGACAGTTTCTGTTATGTTTATAAGATTTTTCTATGCCATCAACATAGTCTGAATACAGAATTTCTTTATTGAGCAGGAGAAGTAGTTTTTGACTTACTGTGATTCCAGTCTTGCCTTTATTCCACAGAGAGTTATCTTCCTTTTATCCAGATCTGACGGAATGATATGACATTTTGTGAAGTCATTTGGTCGTTTAATCATGCTAATGTTTCAAAATCCCTTGACTTTTTTTGTGATACTAAGTAATGACAAGTAAATACTTTACTAGTGATCTATATGTTTTGTTCCAACTTTCTCATTATTTACATACAAATGAGGCATATTGTGTTATTTTGTCTTCTGTAATTTGATCTCAATCATTTTTTGGTATATATGCATCTTAAATTTTGTTTATAATGAACTATATTCTGAACATGCTACCACCTTTGGGAGTTTCCTTATGGCATTTCTTATGACTCAAATGATTTTCCACAGAGCTTTTATTCTGCCTGTGAAACTTATTTCAAGGCAAATATTCATGTCCTCTTCTCAGAGGAACAGTCCAATATTTTGCTAAAGATATAGTTAATTTCTCTTTTGTCTGTCTTTTCAACTTGTTACTTGTACTTTTAAGTAGCACATTCTTATTACCGCTTCTTAAATATGTTTACAACACTTCTCTTTTTCAATTAATTTTATTTAAAACAGTTCATTCAATATTTTGATTATATTCTCCCCTCCTCAAAGTTCTCCCAGATGCTCCCCAACTCTCTACCTCTCAAACTTCACATTCTTTCTCTCTAACTCCACCTCAAAATGAAAACCAAAACAAATAAACTAAAAAAAAACAATTGAAAATATAGCCTTGTTTAGGAGTGGGACTTTGTGTCCACTTCCTCTTCTCCATGATGGGATCCTTTTTTTGTGTACTAGGCTCATTAAAAATGGCAACTGTATATGTGATGCTCATGTCTCATATAGTACATGATATAGTATAGGTTTTCAATTTTGCATTAATGAGATAATGAAGCTTTAAAGTGGAGTAAATATTAGTGATTTCAGGGTCGTTTAAAAAATTTCTTTACTCTTCCTGCATTTCCTTGATCTTCCAGAGGAAGCTAGCAGCTTGAGATGCAGCTGGAACTGTCCAAATTATAGTTGCTATGGCAACATTGCTTTTAACAGATACTTTCTCTGGCCTGACAAAGGGTTGCGGATTTTAAGAGGACCATGAAAGCGTTTTTTTTTTTTTTTTTCTGTGTTTATTTGTGTGGGAGTAATGCAAGTGTGTACTGAGTGGTGGTGATGAAGTGCTGGTGATGAAGTGGTGGGGATGAAGTGGTGGGGATGAAGTGGTGGGGATGAAGCTGTTTGTCCAGCCATTTAGTCGTCTAAATCAAGAAATACGCTACTAGCTTATTATTTGACTTTTTTCCCTCTGATACATTTTTGTTTCTTTTAAAAATTGTTTTTAAAGGAATTTCAGAAACTCTACTTACATTTGCTCATTGAGACAGAGTCTATCAATTCATTTATTGACTTTTTAAAGATGACTCTTAATAACAACTCCCAGAAATTCTCTTGAAAAATCAATAATAAGCTGTTTTTTTTCCTCTGTAAATTTCCATTTTATACTCAGTGATATAGACACATAGAACATAAATTCATAACTTGATTGCTCATAGATGAATATAGAGATTAGCTGAGTAAAGCCTTGTACTGTGAGGTATATTTTCACAATATAATCCTTTGATTGGCAGTGTGATCTTCCACTGCTTTCCATGTCTAGACCATCATAAAACAGAGTAAGGGTAATCTCTGGAGCTGCTGTTCCTCTGCATTGTAGGGTTCCTGAAGGAAGGAAGATTGGAGAGTTCTATGCAGCCAATGGGCTTGACCACAGTAATTGATAACCACGATTTTCCATAAAGATTCACAGCAACTAAATCTTCCATTAAAGACAAATATAGCATATTAGAAAGAAGTTCACTTAGCCAGACTAGGACTCTAATGTTTACTAGCTATGTGTTGTTTAAGTCTCTTAATTTCTCTGGATTGCCAGGCCTCCAGCTAACTAAATTATAACCAGGATTAGGTAATAAAAAGTTAATACTCTTATATTTGTTGTGCTAGAAACCTCATCCAACTACTGAGGGATCTGGATGCAGAAATCCATGACTAGGCCCCGGGTGGATCTCTGGGAGTCCAATTAGCGAGAATGAGGAGGGTTTATATGAGCGAGAATGGTTGAGACCAAGGTTGGATAAAGCACAGGGACAAATAGCCAAATGAATGGAAACACATGAACTATGAACCAATGGCTGAGGGGTCCCCACTGGATCAGGCCCTCTGAATGGATGAGACACTTGATTGACTTGATCTGTTTGGGAGGCACCCAGGCAGTGGGACCAGATCTTGTGCTCATTGCATGAGTTGGCTGTTTGAAACCTGGGGCCTATGCAGGATTGTTTGGCTCGGCCTGGGAGGAGGGGACTAGACCTACCTGGACTGAGTCTACCAGGTTGACCTCAGTCTGTGGGGAAAGCTTTGCCCTGGAGGAGATGGGAATGGGGGGGGGGGTTGGGGGGAAGGTGAGGGGGACGGGAGGGGGGGAGAACAAGGGAATCCGTGGCTGATATGTAGAACTGAATTGTATTGCAAAATAAATTAATAATAAAAAAAAAAGTTAATACTGATATGGAATGGGGAGAGCACAGATTACTGAGGATAACAGATATTAATATTTTTATGTGTTTCCTGTATGCCGGGCATACTGATTATAGTTTATATGAATTCCACTTAGTTCTCATTAAGACTTTGTAAAATTGTAGACATGTCCTTCATGTTACATGTATAGAAACTAATCCTCAAGGTAGTGAAATACTTGGCTTACATAACTATGCACATTACACATTGTGATAGTAATATTACATATTATCATAACAGGTGAGTTAGCTAGTATGAAGATCAAATTCCATGTTAATTTTATTACATTTTAAGTTTTTGTGTTCTTTGATAACCCTGCTTATTCTCAACAGTTCTTTAATATAGATTTATGGGGCTCAAACTAATTATTAGGGTTTCTGTAGACCCCAGTTGATGAATGCTGCCCTTTAGCCAATAGTGGAGACAGGAGGAAGAGATGTGGAAGCTTGCTAATAGCTTTGTCAAAGTTTGTTTCAGGATATGATAGGGTCAATTTCCTCCAGTCCTTTAAAGATAGCTTTTCTTTGACTGTGCTGTCTCATCGCCAAGAGCTCCTGAGAAAATATCCAGTGAGTCAGGCAATGAAGAAAACATGTTATACAAAAGATGTGGGATCTACTGCTGAGCTTGTACTAGATTTTAGATTTGGAAAGCTCTGTGAAAACAGGCTCTTCACCATAACACAGTGACTTGCATGTCACATCATCATTTCCGTGTGCAGACATTTAATGTTTGGAGAAAAATAAATGGTTTACTAAAGATCTTTCTTCCTCTTTGTAAGTGTCTGATTTTTGGCATTAAATGTTACAAATAACTCAGAATATTGTATATATCCTGCTGTCTTGTTCCTCTAGGGATCCTGTTGAATCTTCTTATACTGAATATTAATTCTATTAATCACATCAGTTATGATTTAAACCCTCTCAACTAGCTGGGATCATCTGATACATTAAATTCTGCAGGTGCCGTATATACTAATATGAGTTTTAGGGAACATTTTCTAGAAGCTCAAAAATCTTCCACAGCTCAAAGTTGTGTAGATTCTGACCATTTCTGAAAGCTTCAGGTAAGGTCACAAACAAGGCCGGGTTGTTCTCTTCTCTACTGTTCTGTAATTTCCACCCTGATTATCACTCTTTTTTTTTTTTTAACCACAAACTACCACATCAGATCAAATGTTGCAATTCAAAGGAGAGCTTTCTCTTGCTGATTGAGAGGACAGGAAAAGAGGTTGGTTTCTTGATAGTGCTGACAGCCAGAGAGATGGCAAGAGTGCCCTTTCTGGGTTTGCCCAAATCTGATAGAAATGAAAGCCTTTGAGAGACGAGTCTTTTATGCTTAGAAGAATAAAGTTTTGCTCCCTTTCACTCTTTCCCCATGAAAGCCCCCCAAGCTTTCTGAATACAAAATACTGTTCTTTACTTCCTTATCTCCAATTTGGTTGATTTGTAAAAAAGACCCCTCTTATCTTACCTGGTTTTCCCCCCAGCAATTAGTCTTTGCCTTGGAAGAACACATGGGCACACTTATGTTAAACTAGAATACTAACAGACTGTTCATGGACAAGTTAAATACTTTGTGCTTCAGTACTCCAAACAGTAAAATGGAAACACTTTACAACATAGGATTGTTATATGCATTTTGATACCTTGTTAAAATCTAAGCATAATGACAAATCCCTAAACAGTCATTCTTTTAATCCTCTTTAATTCTCTCTTACTTCCTTTCTGTAAGGCAGAGAATATTAGTATTTTTGGTTCAATGTTCTTTGCCCTAGAGGAAAGAGGCTAGGAACTTCTTCCTAATAATAATATGCCACTATCAGCAATTGCATGATGATAATATTTGCTCTATAGACTTCAATAAAGCATCAGTATCTCATCCCGAATAGAATAGACTCAAATATAAATCAGTAAACTAAAGATGAAAGTTGTATTAGTCTGCATTTTCTAAAGGAACAGAACCAACAGGATGAATATATATATATGAAAAGGAAATTTATTAGTTTGTCTCACACAATGCAGTTGCAACAGTCCAAAAATAGGTGTCTCACACTGGAGAGGTCCAGATCCCGCTAGTTACTCAGTCTACAGGGCTGGATGGGTGCATAAGCAGGGCCAATCTGGTCCTGAAGGCCTGGAGGGTTCCTGGAGAGCTACTGGTCTTCAGTCTACCTCAGAAGCTCCAAAAATGGTTCTAATATCACCTAAGAAATTAGCAGTGGCAGGAGCAACACTGTAGACAAACTCACCAGCATGACCAAGCAAGCAAAACAGGGAAAAGCTTTCCTTTTTCTGTGTCCTTTTTAATTTGGGCGGCTGTCAGATTTTACTTCTCATATTTACAGTGAGTCTTTCCATATCAGTTAAAGCAAGACAATCACCCCCACATACGCCCACAGGCTAACCTGATGTAGACAATCTCTCATTGAAGCTTTCTTCCCAGGTGATTCTAGCTAGTGTTAGGTTAAAAATTAAAAGTTGCCATCACAAAGGTCAAGGTTTGCATCAACCAACAATTGAGCACCTACTGTTTACTTTCTCAGTTGTAGGGAAAGTGGAAGGGGGAAAGTAAGGCCTGTGTTCTGTCCCTTAGGTAATTGACAAAAATGTATGACCTCACTGGGGTGGTGTCAGGCAGTGAATGGATGACACTGAATTATCAGATAATAGTTGCATTAACAACATTTACAGTATATCTGTCACTATATATATCATATATATCTCATAACAACAAACACCACTAACACAGGATTGATACTTAGAGGGAAAAGGGAACTGCTGAAAGTTTCACAGAGATGGGAAAGGGATTTGAACCTAGCTCCATCTAACTGTCAATCCTGTATTATTTCTGCTATGCTATACAGTTTCCAAGGCATAGGTGGGCCGCAATAACTCCTGAAGTCTGATTTATTAACTTTATGCCTTTAATATAGCTCTAGTTTCTGGCCGTAGGAATTAAATCCTCCATTGAAAGGGTCTACATCTGCCATACTCACTGTCATATGCTGAAAACCTTTGCAAATTTAAAATTTTCTAACACAACCCATTTCATTATTTTTCTTGCACAAATGAGCAAGAAAACTGGGACAAACATAATTTTTAAAATAAAAAAACACTTAGACTCTACCATCCACTATTTTCAACCCTTGACGTGTGACTTTCCATGCAAATATTCTCATGGTGTTACTTGTTAGACTGACTTGGAAATACATTTTTCACTGATTTTTTTCTTGCTGTTTAGCTTATAACTTCCAGTTTTCATTCCTTTTGTTCTACGACCTGACCCTGCTTTCAATGATATATGAGTTGATGGCATGCAAGCAGAAGTCTGGGAGATATTAGATAAGATGAGTTTGGAATGAAATAGTGGGTGACACTGATTTATCTTTCCTCCTTTTCCTCCTCATTTACAGCCAGAACTATTTTCTTGTAAGCTGTCATTGCTTCTTTTGCTTCATGTTACTCCCATTGCAGCCAGACATCTAAGGTTTGTGTAGTCAATTTTATTTTGAAATTAAATGTAACACAGCATAACTTTCTATTGCATTTCTTGTGACAGAGAGAGAAATGGTGGTGAATGGAGAGTTCCATTAAATACTTGGTGTGGGAACACGTTAGCTATCCATACTGCTTTCTTTAACAGTGCAGGAAGGAACAGAAATCAGACTGAGTGATATAAATTTAACCTGTGCAGTTTTAAATTTGATATTCTCTTAGTTTGTAGTGGGAGTTAGGATGGAGAAGTGGGACCCATTCCCAGTTTTTTTTTTTTAAGTATAAAGAATCAGAGGAATGTTTACAATGAGTTGGAAACATTAAGATAACATACACATAAAATAGTAAAAAGATACCAAGAATTCTGGTATTATATGCACAATGAATGCTGCTGACAGACTTTAAAACCTGTGGAAGCTCTGGAGAGAATATCTTCTGTGTTATCTGGAATGGGAACAATGACTTCCTGGAGGGAAAGAGATTTCAGGAAAACGAAGTCTTTGGAAAGGTAGACTACAGTCTGACACTCCAGATCATAGGTATCAAAGGATGTGTGTGTGTGTGTGTGTGTGTGTGTGTGTGTGTGTGTGTGTGTGTGTGTATACAAATATAGGCAGTGGTTTAGCTGTATTTTAGTAATGGTGATGTGCATTCCTATCATTGATAATCATAACTAAAACTTTCTTGTGTATGAGAAATTGCATTGGGTGTTATTGTAGTTTGATTTCTGATGCTGTGATAAAATACTCTTACCAAAAGTAACTTAGTGAAAGAAAGGTTTTATTTGACTAATATTTTCATGCCATGGTCTATTACTGACCCTTGAAGTCAGAACAGGTTTTCAAACATGAACTTGAAGCAGAAACCATGGAGAAACACTAGTTGTTACCTTGCTCACAGGCTCATCCTTATCTAGCTTTCTTATACAATGCAGGACCCATGGAATGGTGGCACCTAAAGTGTCCTGGAAACATCTACTTCAATTAATAATTCCACAGGTCAATCTGATACATACAATTTCTTAATCAAGCTTCACTGCTCAGGCGATTCTAAGTTGTAACAAGTCGACATTTAAATCAGTCATTAGAGATGTTTTACATAAGTTATTTTTACTTTGACTGCTCTAGGTACCATTATCACATAATCATTTGTGAACAAAGTAGTGAAATGAGGAAGAGAGAGATGACAATATTTGTTTAAGGTTATGTAGCCTAGTAGAAAAGCAGTGTGGGACCTAAAGTTACCCCAATTTATCTGAGCCACTTTAAGTGCCACATTTTACTAAAGCTTCTCTTTCTAAATGATTGTTAGTATCTATACCTGAAGACAAAACTTCAGGATTGAGTCTGGCTGTTGACTCAAAAGACCCACAAAAACTTCCTGAAGAATATCAGATGTTAGTTACACTGAGGGAATTTTTGCTTCCCAGCGTTGGTACTTTCTCTCTAAATATTAATGCAAGGGCATGTGAACAAAGAAAAAGGTGGGGAAACAATCCTTCTGACTTGCTATTCTTTTTGCACTTGGGAGTCTAGGAGAGTGCCAGGCATGCATTTCTGTATTCACCACTTATAAAAGAAAGTTGTTACTTCTTTTTTTAAAAAAAAAAAACCATATTTTTGAGATTATAATATGATTACATTATTTCCCCCATTCCTTTCCTCCTTCCAAACCCTCCCATGTACCTTTCTGTTCCCTTTCAAACTCATGGATTTTTTTTACATGAATGCATAAATACAACCTGTTTAGTCCATATAATGCTACTTGTATATATGTTTTCAGGGCTGGCCATTTGGTGTTGGATAACCAGTTGGTGCACTCTTTGCTGGTAAACTTTCTGTCATTGCCTGTAGTTCTTTGTCTGGGGTTGAGGCCCCATGAAATTTCCTCCTTCCTTCTGTATGTATCCCCTAAACTTCCCTAATTAACACTTTGTTTTCCTTTTCTTTAATTAAAAATGTTTTAATGTTATTACTTACTCCTGCATGCACCTTATTCTTCAGAACAATTATCACTATCTAAATATCACAGTTTGATTTTCTATTTATTATTTAACAATTCCCATTAGACTATATGTTCCATGACAGTAGGAAACTTACTTGTCTATATCTCCAAATTCTAACATCATGCCTGATTAACAATGTATTTTCAATTAATATTTGTTGAATGGATAGATGAATGGTGTCCTCCACAACTGATTATGGTTTTGTGAAGTGAAGTATCAATAAAAGGTGTCAATAAAAGTGTAAAAGTAATAAAAGACCTACTGTGTTATGGGGAGGCAAGGTAAAAGTGTCCCAGTATGACTTCCTAGGTAATGACTTCATCATTTAGACTAATTTGTTGTTCACTTGGCACAGGTTGGGAACAGAAAGATCCAACGAGCCTGCCATGTTCCAATAACTTCCCTAGAGGATGATCCTTGTTGGTTCCCATGGAGACCAGCACAGCAAAACAATCCCAAAGGTAGATCAAATAAGCACAGCTACATCAGGCACTGTGCTTGCAAGGACCCTTGCTGTGATGGATACTAGAGAACAGGAAACATGTGGACAATAAAAGGGAGAAGAATGAAAATTTTTGGTATAATGGGGGAAAAACATGTTGGGTAAAAGCACATTTTTAACTTCAGGCTCAGACACAACTGTGTGACTATACACATGTAACTAAAAGTCTTATAGCTTTTTCAGTTACTGTAAAATGCAGGTAATCTATGTAAAATAGTTCTTTGGAGAGTTTCCTAAATTGTATATCTGTGAAAATTCCCATTACAGTATCTGACACATAATAGATATTTAGTAGATAATTGCCTTTCTGTTTTCTATCTGAATTTGAAAGTGATGAGCCTAATAGTATTGGAGTGCTTGCATAGAAAAGTTACGTTTGCTTTAATTCCTCCTCTTCCTTTGTTACTCTGTTCACTCAACAAATGTCTATCAAATATTTGCACATAAATCTGGCATTATATGTATTGGGAGCTGTCATTGTGGGACTTTCATTTCAATGAGGGTGAATGTCTTAGTTAGAATTACTATTGCTGTGGAGAGACACCATGACCACAGCAATACTTACAAAGGAAAACATTTAATTGTGGTGGCTTACTTACAGTTCAGAAGTTTAGTCCATTATCATCATGGTGGGAAGCAGGACAGCACACATGCAGACATGATGCTGGAGAGATGGTTGAATGTCCTATATCTTGCAGGCAGCAGGAAGTAGTCTGAGACACTGGGTGAAACCTTAGGCACATATGAGACCTCAAAGCCCGCCTCCACAATGACACACTTCCTCTAATAAGACCATACCTACTCCAACAAGGTCACATCTTCTAATAGTGCCACTCCCTTTGGGGGTCTTTTTTTCAAACCACCAAATTCTATTCCCTGGCCCCCAAAAGCTTATAGCCATATTATAATTCAACAATGCATTCAGTCCAACTTCAAAAATCCCCTTGTCTATAGCAGTCTCACACTTATTTAAAAGTCTAAAGTTCAAAAGTCTATTCTGAGATGGATGCAATCTTTTAACTATAATCACCTGTAAAATCAAAATAAAAAAAGCAGATGATGTGCTTTCAACATAATTGCACAGGATATATATTACCATTCCAAAATGTCAGAAAGGAAGCACAATGAGGAAATACTGGATCAAAGCAAGACTGAGAACCAGCTGGGCAAACTCCAAACTCTGTATCTCTATGTCTGATGTCAAAACCATCTTCAGATTTCCAACTCCTGTCAGCTTTGTTAACTGCAACATATTTCTATGTCTTGGGCAAGTTCTACTCCCTGTTAGCAGCTTTCCTCAGCAGGTATCCCACAGTTCTGTAATCTCCAACATCGTGGAGCCTCCAAGACAATCCAGGCTTCAATTCAAAGCTTCAAAAAATGTCCTCTCTGGGCCTCCATTCAAGGATACACCTGACACATGCTTGGTCTCAGTGGCCTTCCTTAGGCATAGAGGCAAATTCCATAACCCCTTTTTCTATCCTTGACACTAAAGCCAGAACCATATGGCCAAAGCTGCCAAGTTCTGCTGCTTGCTGGGACTGGAACATTGCCCCCTTGTTCAATTATATCCTCACTAGCTTTCTGTCCTTTACTGCCTATGCTTGACTGTCCTGAAACTGGATCTGTAGACCAGAATGGTCTCAAATTCAGAGATCCATCAGCCTCTGTCATCTGAGTGATGGGATTAAAGGTATGCATCACCACACCCTGCTCTAAGCTTTTTTATTTTATTTTATTTTTGTTTTTTTCGACACAGGGTTTCCCTGTGTGGCTTTGCGCCTTTCCTGGAACTTGCTTGGTAGCCCAGGCTGGCCTCGAACTCACAGAGATCCTCCTGGCTCTGTCTCCCGAGTGCTGGGATTAAAGGCGTGCACCACCACCACCCAGCAAGCTTTTTAAATTCCTTTTCACAAGTTGGAAACTTAGCTGGATGGGATCCTGCTCTGAGGTTACCACTCCCTTCATTCCATTTCTTAATCTGTTTATTAGGCAGAGTTTTTCATTGGGACTGCCAACCAGCTCTCAAATAACCACACAGAGATTTAAGATTAATTATAAATGCTTGGCCTATAGCTTAGCCTTGTTATTAACTACCTCTTACAATTTAAATTAACCCATATTTCTTATCTAAGTTCTCCCACATAGCTCATGGCTTGCTACCTCATTTTCTACATGTACTGCTTTCTCTGCATCTGGTTCAAGACTCCTCATACACCACCCTTTATCTTCCCAGCATCCTTCTAGTCTAGCTTTCCTGCTCAATCTCCTCCTGCCCACCTATAGACCAGTCAGCTCTTTATTAACTAATGAGAGTAATACATATTTACAGTGACAAAGATTAATCCACAGCAGTTTATCTCACTGAATACAGGTCTTTACTTTTCTCCTCAAATTTTACATTTTTGCTCCTTTTCTATATCAATCTTCATTAGAGTTACCACTAATAACCACACAGCAGAGTCTGGGCTGTTTTGAGATTCCCTCTGCCAATGAAATTAATCCAAATCTTTCTTTCCACTTTAGCCTCGGGCAGAGTCTTTGGACAAGGACAAAAAGCAACCACATTCTTCACGAAGATATCACAAGAATGATCTCTAGGTCACATATTCTTCTCCCCTGTAACCTCTTGAGCTAGTCCCCTCAAAGTTCAGTCCCCTCAAAGATCAAACTCAGCACCACTGTCTTCCATGCACATACTAGTATGGTCCATTAAACAGCACTAAAAGCATTCCACTGCTTTCCTAACCCAAACTCCCAAAGTCTGTATTACTTTAAACAAAAACATGGCCTGACCTGTTATAACAATATCCCAGTCCTGAGTACCAACTTCTGTCTCAGTTTCTATTGCTGTGTAGAGACACCATAACCATAGTAACTCTTATAAAGGAAAACATTAAATTGTGGTGGCTCACTTATACTTCAGAGGTTTAGTCAAGGCAGCATACAGGCAGATACGGTGCTTGAGAAGTAGCTGAGTGTCCTACACCTTGACTTGAAGGCAAAAGGAAGTGGTCTGAGACACTGGGAGGTATCTTAGGCATATATGAGACCTGAAAGATCGACTTCACAGTGACGCACTTCCTCCAACAAGGCCACACCTCCTAATAATGCCACTCCCTTTGGTGGCCATTTTCTTACAAACCACCATAACTAACAAACAAACAATAAATATTTGAGTTTGGAAAATGGTGAATGTTTTCTTAGGGGGAAATAGGCAAGCTTTATTTGCTTAGAAATACCACATTGGTTCTTTTGTGGATGATGGATTTTTGGTGAGCCAAGCACAATACTACTGAGCTATGCTTCATTCCTTTTTGTAATTTTTTAAATATTAATATTGTCACTAAGTGGGCCCAGATGACCTTGAAGTCACTCCATAGGCCAGGATGGCCTTGGAATTAGGATTTTTTCAGTACAATCTCTGGTGCAACTACATTTATTTCTGTATCACTATGCCCAGCTTCTTTCCATACTCTTGACCTATGTTGTAGAACCTTTTTTTTAATTCTCAGATCCCATTGATCTTTATTGTCACACAATGATTCCTAGTTAGGTTCATAGATTATTGTGGCCCAGGTGCTTCAATCAAGGTAAAAGGCAAAGAAGATATTCAAGGAACTGAACAAGGTCTATGAAAATAGAATGACAAAGCCATAAGCCTAAATTTTTTAAAAAATGAATTTTCTAGGATTGTTTCAGCCAAAAGCAGCAAAAATCTTCATATACCAATCTCTTGCGCCAGAGAGTCTTAATCTTAGTAACTTATTGGAATCAACAAAGAGACTTATTTCATTCCATTAAAATTGAATCATTTCTCCTACCTCTTTTCCTTCTTGTTCCTCCAATTTCTGCCCCCTCCCTATCAAATTTGTGACTTCCCTTTCTTTAATCACTGTTGGTACACATACCTATGAGTTTGCAAACATAAATACAGCCTGCTGATTCTGGAGTCAGTTCAATGTTATCTGTATGTGTATGTTTCTAGGACTGGCCATTTGTTATTATCAGGGGACTCATCTCTGGAGAAGGCTAATTAATTCTCCCTCTCTCAGCACTTGTTAATTGCTTATAGCTCTTTATCTAGGGCTTGGGAGATGGGGGATTTTCCCCATCTACACTGGGTCGTAGCAGGTCCTCTAACATCCATGGTCTCACTAGCCATGGATAGTTGGCTAATTTTACAGAAACAGACTGTTAAGTGGGCCTTGAGTCCAATTACACAGGCATGGGTTAGTATAAAATATGGATCACTATTGCAGCTTTAGTGATATCTTGCAATGCTGATTGTTGTGTTTCAAAGGTGTCACAGCTGGGCACAACTAATTACTTTCCTCCCTTAGCAGCATGTATATCACCTCTTAGTACTGGGAAAGCTAATCCTCACGGAGGAGGCTTTTAGGTCAGTTCTAACTCAAAGGCTCTGATTACTATACTCAAAGTGTGTGGTGTTTTCATCAATAGGGACATACTTTCAACATATGGGAGGCAACCAACTGCAACATCCTGTACAGATTTGGGAGACTTTTGGACTCCCTTGACCAACAACTCCAAAGAAGGTTTCTCATGCTTGGCAATGGGATTTTTATTAGATCATCTATAACTCCTAGGTATAGGATTATCACCTTAGGTGGCTTAATTTCTTCACATAAATATATATAAACTTATATGAATTTTACATAATTATAGGTAAATATAGATTCCTTTTGTCTATTTAAGCACCCTTGGTGCTTTGAATCTTCCTCCTTCCCTCTTCTGTACTAGTTTCCATCTTGCCTCCCCAGGTAAAATACCCTCTCCCTGTTGTTCCCATTTCTGCCTTCTTATCACCAGTACTTCACTAGTCCCCTCTCTAGCACACAACCCTTCCTTATGGTACCTTTTTACATTAATGGATTCTGTGGTTACTGTAGGTCATCCATTCATATCTGAAGTTTTGGAGCT
Organism: Peromyscus californicus insignis; assembly: GCF_007827085.1. NCBI lineage: Eukaryota > Metazoa > Chordata > Mammalia > Rodentia > Cricetidae > Peromyscus > Peromyscus californicus. Next base: position 52,940,839 of record NW_026294391.1, read on the forward strand.
AGGACCACAGATGAGAGAGAATATGGCGTGTTTGTTTTTTGGTCTGGATTTCTTCACTCAATATGATCTTTTTTAATTCCATCCATTCACAGGCAAATTTCATGATTTTGTTTTTTTCTTTATAGTTGTACCACATTTTCATAACCATTCATTAGCTGAAGGATATTTATGTTGTTTCCATTTCCTAGCTATTGTGAATAGGGTGACAATGAAAATATCTGAGCAAATATCTGGCTAATAGGATTGCAAGCCCTTTGGGCATAGACAAGAAGTGGTATACCTGGGTCATGTGATATATTTACTTCAAGCTTTTTGGGGATTCTCTCTAGTGATTTCTGGAGTGGATATACATGTTTGCATTCTCATCAGTATCGAATGCGAGTTTCCCTTTCCCCACATCCTTGCCAGTATTATCAGTTGTCTGTTAATCTTAGCTACTCTGATGAAGGTAAGATAAAATCTCAAAGACATTTTAGTTTACATTTCCCTAATTGATGAAGATGATGAACATTTTTTAGACATTTCTTAGCCATTTATTCCTCTATTGGGAATATTCAGCTTAAATCCTAGTCCATGTTTTAGTTGAGTCATTTATTTCTTCTTTCTTAGTTACCCCAATCAGCATGACCTTTTCTAGTTCCATCCATTTACCTCCAATATTTTTCATGGCTATGTAATATTCTGTTGTGGAAATGTGCCACATTGTCATTATTTATTCATTTCTTGATAGACATCTAGGTTGTTTCCAGTTTCTATCTATTACAGTGAAAGCATCAATCAACAGGTTTGAACAAGTGTCTCTGTAGTAGGATGAAGTGTCCTTTGGGTGTACTCCTGAGAGTGGTAAAACTATCTTTCTTAGGAATCACTCCACTGATTTCCATAGTGTCTGTACAAGTTTGCAGTCCCACCAGCAATGGATGAGTGTTCCCCTTTCTCCGAATCCTTGCCAGGATCAGCTGTCACTTGTTTTATTTATCTTGGCCATTCTGACTGGTGTGAGATGAACTCTAACAGTAGCTTTCATTTGCATTTCCCTGGTAAATAAGAATGTAGAACATTTCTTTTTTTTTCAGTTTTCATTTATCCTTTGTTTCTTTTGCATCATGTTGAACATTTCTTTAGTTGCTTCTCAGCCAATTGAATTTCTTCTTTTGAGAATTCTCTGTTTAGACCTGTACCCCAATGTTTAATTGGGTTTTTTTCTTGATGTCCAGTTTTTTGAGTTCTTTATATATTTTGGGTATTAGCTTTCTATGGGATGTATAGTGGTAAAAATATTTTCCCATTCTGTAGCCTGCTGCTTTCCCTGAATCATTGTCTATTGCCTTACAGAAGCTTTTCAGTTCCATATGATCCCATTTATTATTATTGTTCTTAGCACCGGTGCTATTGGTATTCTGTTCAGAAAGTCTATTCCTGTGCCAAAAAATCCAAGACTATTCCTCCACTTTTTTTCTATCATATTCATGTATCTCACCTCATGTCCAGGTCTTTGATCCATATGGGTTGTTTTATGCAAGGTGATAAGTATTGATCTGTTTGTATTTTTCTACATATAGCCATTCAGTTTGAATAGCACCATTTGTTGAAGATGCTGTCTTTTTCCTACTGTGTATTTCAGGCTTCTTTATAAAAATCAGGTGTCCTTAAGTGTGTGGACTTATTTCTGGGTCTTCAATTTGATTCTGTTAATCAATATGTCTTATACTATAGCTCTGTAGTACAAGTTGAGCTTGGGGAAGGTGATACCTTCAACAATTCCTATATCATTCAGGAGTGTTTTAGCTACCTTGGGGTTTTGTATTTGCTTGTTTGTTTCCAAATGAAGTTGAGCATTGTCTTTTCAACACCTGTTGGAATTTTGATGGGGATTGCACTGAATCTGTAGATTACTTCTGGTAGAATGGCCATTATTACTATAATAATCCTACTGATTCATGAGCATGGAAGATAATTCCATCTTCTGATATCTTCTTCAATTTCTTACTCAAGTGTCTTAAAATTTCTATCATATAAGTCTTTCACTTTCTTGGTTGGGTTTCCCCTAGGATATTTTATATTTTTTGAAGCTATTGTGAAAGATGCTGTTTCTCTGATTTCTTTCTTAGTCCACTTGTCATTTGAATGCAGGAAAGCTAATAAGATGTGTGTATTAATTTTGTATCCTGCTACATTACTGAAAGTGTTTATCAAGTGCAGGTATTTCCTTGTGTAATTTTGAGGGTCACTTTTGTATACTATTATATCATCTCCAAATGAAGATATTTTGACTTCTTCATTTTCAATTTGCATCCCATTGGTCTCCTTCAGTTGTTTTATTGCTTTGGCTAAGACTTCAAGTGCTGTATTAATTAGGTGTGGAAAGAGTGGACATCTTTGTCTTGTTCTTTATGCAAGTGGAATTGCTTTGACTTTCTCTCCATTTGAGCTGATGTTGGATGTGAGCGTGTAGATTTTATCAAAGGCCTTTTCTGCTTCTTGTGAGATGATCATGTAATTTTTTTCTTTCAGTTTGTTTATATAGTTTATTACATTTATTTATTTTTATATAGTGAACAATCCCTGTATCCCTGTGATGAAACCTACTTGATCTTGGTGAATGAGTTTTTGATGTGTTTTTGGATTTGATTGGCAAGTATTTTATTGTGAGTTTTTGCACCCATGTTCACAAGGGAAATTGGTCTGTAATTCTCTTTCTTTGTTGGATCTTTATGTGGTTTGGTTATCAGGGTAACCGTGGCCTCAGAAAATGAATTAGGCAACATTCCTTCTGCTTCTATTTTATTGAATAATTTGACAAGTACTGGCATTAACTCTTCTATAAAACTCATAGAATTCTTCACTAAACCCAGTTGTCCCTGGGCTTCTTTTGGCTGAGAGAGCTTAATTACTGCTTTGATTTCAATAGGGGTAATAGGTCTGTTTAAATTGCTTATCTGATCTCAATTTAACCTTGGTGGGTGATACATATTGAGAAAATTATCCGTTTCTTTTAGATTTTCCAAGTTAGAAATGTTTTTAAAGTATGTCCTTATGATTCTTTGAATTTCCCTTGTGCCTGTTGTTATGTCCCCCTTTCCATTTTAATTTTGCTAAGTTTGGATCTTCTCTAGCCACCTTTTAGTGAACCTGCCTAAGTCTTTGTTTATGATTCTTTGTATTTCCCCCATTTCTTCTTTAGTGATTTCAACCATGAGTTTGATTTTTTTCTTGCCCTCTACTCTTTTTGGACATTATTTCTTCTTTTTGTTCAAGAACTTTCAGGTGTGCCATTAAATTACTAATACGAGCTCTCCCTAATCTTTTCTAGGCACTTAGTGCTATAAACTTGTCCTTTAGGACCCCCTTCATTGTGTCCCATAGATTTTGGTATGTTGTATTTATATTTTCATCCTATTCTAAAATGTTGGTATTTTTCTTAATATCTGTTTTAACTCATTATTCATACAGTGGTGAATTTGTTAGTTTTGATGAATTTGTAAGCTTTCTGTTATTTCTGTTGTTGTTTGTATCTAGCTTCAGTCTGTGGTTGCTAGACAGAATATAGCGTGTTAATTCATTTTTCTTGTATTTGTTGTAGTTTGGTTTGTATCCAATACATGGTCAAGTCTGAAAAATGTTCTGGGAGACTCTGAGAAGAAGGTGTATTCTCTTGTGTTTGAAGGGAAATCTTCTGTAGACATCTATTAGGTCTGTTTGGCTTATGACATAATTTAGCCCCAGTATTTCTTGTTTAGTTTTTGTCTGGATGACCTGTCTATTGGTGAGAGGAGGTCACTGTGTGAGGAAGAATATGTGATTTAAGCTGTAGTGGTGTTTCTTTTATTAACTTGGCTGAACTTACGTTTGTTGCAGAGATTTGTAAAAATGCAACATCTTCTTTGAGGATTTTTCATTTGATGAGTATGTAGTATCATTCTCTATCTCTTTGGACTAAGTTTTGTTTGAAGTCTCTATTGTCAGATATTAAATGGCCATGCAAGTTTGCTTCTTGGGTCCATTCCCTTGGAATATCTCTTTCCAACATTTTACCCTGAGGTGATATCTATCCTTGATGATAATATATGTTTCTTGGATACAGTTGAAGGATAGATCCTGTTTTGGTATTCAATCTGTTGGTCTATATCTTTTTCTTAGGGAATTGAAACACTGATTTAGAAAAATATCAGTGATCAGTGTTTGTTGTGGTGGTGTGGAATTATTTTCCCACCCATGATTTGCTTCTCTGTGATTATTTATTCTTTGTCTTTTCTTGGGTGTGGTTAACCTCTTCAGGCTGAAGTTTTCTTTCTAGTGCCTTTCATCTTGGATTTATAGATAGATACTGCTTAAAATTGGTTTTATCTTGGAAAGTCTTTCTCAATCTATTGTGATAGAAAATTTTGCTGGATATAGTAGTCTAGATTGGCATCTCTGATCTCCTAGAGCAGTGGTTCTCAACCTTCCTAATGCTATGACCCTTTAATACAGTTCCTCATATTGTGGTGACCACAACTATAAAATTATTTTCATTGCTTCTTCAGAATTGTAACATTACTGCTGTTATGAATTATAAATATTTTTGGAGATAGAGTTTTGTCAAAGGGATCATGACCTATAGGTTGAGAACCACTATCTTAGAGTCTGCAGAACTTCTTTCCAAGGTCTTCTGACTGACAGAGCCTCCATTGGAAAGACAGTTATTATTCTAGTAGTTCTGCCTTCTTTCATTCATTGGCCTTCCTTCCTTGCAGCTCTTAAATATTCTTTCTTACTTTTACCATTAGTGTTTTGATTATTTTATGAGAATTTTCTTTTCTGGCCCAGTGTATTTAGTGTTCTGTATGCTTCTGTACTGTGATAAGCACTTCCTATTTTAGATTGGGCAAATTTTCTTCTGTAATTCTGTTGAAAATATTTTCTGTGCCTTTGACCTGGGTTTCTTCTCCTTCCTCTCTTCATATTATTCTTATATTTAGTCTTCTCATAGTGTCCCAGATTTCTTGAATGTTTTGTGTCAGGAGTATTTTAGATTTAACATTTTCTTTGACCAGAGTATTCATTTCTTCTATCTTATCTTCAAAGCTGGAGATTCTCTCTTCCATCTTTTGAATTTTGTTGGTGAAGCTTGCCTCTGAAGTTCCTGGTCAAGTTCTTAATTTTGTTTTCTTTCAGTTTCCCCTCATTATAGATCTTCTTTATTCATTCTATTCCTGCTTTAATGTCTTGAACTGTTTTCTTCCTTTTATTCCACTGTTTGTTTTTTGCTTGTTTACAGAATTTATTAATGGATTCATTCACATCAATTTTAATGTTCTTGAACTTACTCTTAATATGGATTGAATTCCTTGTCTTGTGCTTCAGTTATATTGTATTTCCCAAGGCCTACAATAATAAAGTTGCTGGGCTCTGGTGGAGACATATTGTCCTGGCTGTTGTTGATGGTATTTTTATGCTGGTGTATTTTAATCTGGATTTGGGAAGAACGTAATTCTGGGCATTGATATCTGGTCTTGTTTTTGGTGGGTGTTTTTTTTTTCATTTGTTGGTTTCTGTTCCCCTCTCTGTATCTTAGGAATGTGTAGTGGGTATGATATGCTTGGTCGGGAGTGCTTCTGAGTCCCTGCTAGGTGTGGCCACTGGAGGATCTGGGAATAACTTGTTTCTAGGTATTGGGAGTTAACATGCAGTGATAGAGATGGAGAGTGTCAACACGGGAAGGAGGAAAGTTAGGTCTATTAGAGAGTTTGTGGAGTCTACAGGGAATTGAAGAAGAGAGGGAACAGGGGCACTTGCAGGTGGTCTGCTACAGTGAGACTTTAGAATTGGAATTGGAAAATGGGAATTAGAGTAAAGATAGCCTACTTGATTCTTTAGCTGGCATGGTCAGCAGACTTCCAGGGAGAGTGGCCTGGGTGTTGGAGGCTGAAACTGAGGGATGGGGTGAGGAAGGGAGGTTGTGGCAAAAGATCTACTTAGTCCCCTGGTAATGGGGACAGAGAGGTAAGAGAGGCAGCAGCAGGTGGTCTTCTACAAAGGCGGGGGGAGACCAGGGCTTTGGAATTGGAGAATGGGAAGGAGAGTCAAGATTGCCCATCTGTTTCCCTGGCTGTTCTGGCTAGTGGATTTCCAGGGTGTTTGTGAGTAAGACAAAGGGATAGATCTAGGAAGAAAGGCTGTTTAGGAGAGGATCTGCATAGTTCCTGGAGAATGGGGCCAGAGAGAAAAGAGAGGGCACAGTAGGCAGTCTGCTACCAAGCTGGGCGATAAGCTTCTTCCTAATTTTAATGGGATTGCTTTGAAGTATTTTATTGAGGGTTTTTGCACCAGTGTTCCCTAAGAATATTGGTCTGTAGTTTTTGTGTTGTTGTTGTATCTTTATCTGGTTTGGTATTATAGTAATACTGGCTTCCTAAAAGGTATTTGGGAGAGTTTCTCTTTCTCCTTCTCCTCCTCCTTCTTTTGAAATATATGCTTTAAAATACTTTAAGAAGTATTGGTTGTAGATCTTTGAAAGTCTGGCGGAATTTCACTGTGAATTTATCTGGGTCTGGCCTTTTGCCAGTATAAGGGCTTTTCAATATTGTTTCATACTCTATTACAGGCGTGTATAGGTTGTTTATTTCTTCTTGATTTTGATTTTGGTCACTTTAATGAAACCAGAAATTTATCCATTTCTTTCAGTTTCCAATTTCATTGAGTATAGGTTTTGAATGTACTTCCTTATAATATTTTGACTTTTTTTGGTGCCTGTTATAATGTTTTCTGGTTCATTCCTGATTCTGTTCAAGTCATCTTCTTTCTTTTGTTTAGTTGAGCCAAGGGGCTATAGATCTTGTTTATCTTCTCAAATAATCATCTCTTAGACTCATTGATTCTTTGTATTATTTTCTTTGTTCCTATTTAGTTAATTTCTTTTCTGGTTTTTATCATTTCTTGCCATGTATTGGATTTTGATTTGGTTTGTTCTTGTTTTTTCAAATTCTTGACGTATATCATTAATTCATTTTTGAGCAGTTTTTTATTTTTAATGTAAACACTTAGAGCTGTAAATTTTCCTTATACAACTGCTCTCAGTGTTTCACAGGGGTTTTGTTTTATTATGTTTTCATCTTCACTTAGTTACAGAAATTTTCTTATTTAGTTTTTTATTTTGAAATCACCATATTCCCTAACTACATTCTAAATATTTGCCTTTACACCCAGAGATAAGTATAGTACTCACTCCTCATCAAGGAAACTTCTCAATAACAGATGGAGATCATTGCACAAAACCACAACCAATCCAAATGCAGTTTTGGATCCCAGTTTAAAGGGATGCATCCATAAAACTGTCCCACACCTAAGATTCAGGGAACATTGTGGGAAAGGAGGATGGAAAGATTGTAGAAGCCAGAGACTGTGTCCTCTAGGGATGTAATAAACTATTCTCATAAAATCTCAATAACATGAATTCCTAAACATTAGTTGAACAACAACAAGAACAATAGACATGCCAAAGTGGGTGGAGGAAAAAAATATGAGGTTTCAGTCTTACAAATGGAGTATGCATGTAACAACAAATTAATTAAAAAAGAGGACCACAAATTTAAAAGAGAGCAAGGAATGAATGGAAGGGCTTGGATAAAGGATAAGGAGAAATGTAATTATATTATAATCTCTAAAATAAGATTAAAAAGAAAAATAAATATGTAGATTACTTAGAAGACTGTCAAACTTGAAAAAAAAACAAATAATTTTAAAGGTGATTAATTTTGGGATGTTATGATTTTATAGGGTTAATTTCCATGATGTTCAAGCAAAGACATGGTGACAGGAATAGCTGAGATCTCACATCTTGACCTACAAGTTGGAGGCAGAGAGAGGAAGAATCAGGATTGTAGGAGTCTTTTGAAACTTCAAAGCCTGTCCCTAATGACACACCTCCTCTAATAAGACCACACCTCCTAATTCTTCCCAAACAGTTCCACCAACTCAGGACTAAGTATTCAATCATATGAACATATGGGGACCATTCTCATTTAATTTATCACAATATTAATATGAGATATTGGAGATAAACAAGAAAAATAAGATTGCTCTTTAATAGTGTATTCATGTATCAAGTTAATAATAGTTCAATTTTCCTGGTTAGTTTTCTGTCAACTTGACACGTGCTATAATCACCTGAGAAGAGGGAACTTCAATTGAAAAATGCCTCAATCAGCTTGGCCTGTAGGCAAGAATGTGGGTCATTTCTTGATTGATGACTAATATAGAAGAACCAAGGACAGTTGTCATCCCTGGGCATATGGTCCTGGGTTGTATAAGAAAGCAGGCTGAGCAAGCCATCAAGGTAGTAAACTGCATTCCTCCAGTGTCTCTGCTTCAATTCCTGTGTCCAGATTCCTGCCTTGAGTTCTTACCCTTACTTCTCTTTCATGGTGGACTATAAAATATAAGATACAATAAATCATTTCCTCCCCAACTTGCTTTTGGTCATGTGTTATGGAATATTAGTTTAAGATGTGTTACTTTTATTTACTGATACAATGATGTGTTTCATTCTTTTATGTTGCATTTGTTTAACTCTGTAAAGCTGTGTTAGTTTGCCTGTCTAAAACATCTGATTGGTCTAATAAAGAGCTGAATGGCCAATAGCAAGGCAGAAGAAAGGATAGTCAGGACTGTCAGGCAGGGATAATATATAGAAGGAGAAATCTAGACTTGAGAGAAGAGAAAAAAGCGAGAAAAGGAGAAGAAGAGCGCACCAGGGGTAAGCTACCCAGCCACACAGCCAGCCATGGAATAAGAAGGAAAGAAAGATATATAAAATAAGAAAGGTAAAAATCCCACAGGCAAAATGTAGTTAAATAAAAACAGGATAAGTTAAGTTAGAAAAGCTGGCTAGAAACAAGCCAAGCTCAGGCTGGGCAGTCATAAGTAAGAATAAGTCTTCGTGTATTTATTTGGGAGCTGAGTGTTGGGCCCCAAAGGAAAAAAAAAGCAAAAAGCAACACAGTCATGGTTTTTAACATAGAAACAGAAAGAAAACTAGAAGGGTATCCCACCTCAGATACAGTCAGCAATGAGTTTCATATGAAATTCTAGTTAATTTTATCCCCATACCCTGGACCTGCATTGAGTATGAATAATAGAATCACCCAGAAAGGAGGACTTTAAGATGATCCCAAAGCCCATTGTACAATCAACAATTAATTTGGTGTTTGGGGATCAAAACCAATATTCGTATTTGTTAATCCCAGATAATTAACTAGGGAGCCCAGATTGCATAAAATATGAGTTGCTATTCTCCTCTGTTTTTACTAAGGAGCTTTTCAAGGCAGTCTGTTCCATAAGAGGGCTACTTTTTCTAAATATTCATTCTACTTCATTGAAAATTATCTTATGAATAGCTTTTACTCACAAATCTAAGTTTGGAACAGGGAGCTATACAAATTGTCTTACGGTGATCTTTCAGAGGTGTACAGATTGTCACTGTGCCTTAATCTCTTTTCCTTATTCATTCCCTCAACTCCATTCCATCATCTTACTTTTCTCCCCATCTTGTTGACTGATTCTTGTATTTAAAACAACTATTTATCAGTTTGTGACTTGGAAACACCCACTGAGGGAGAGTTTATCATTTTCTGAGGCATCTCATTTGCGATTTGAAAGGCTTAAAATTTAAACTTTAAGCTATTTTTTAAAAAGAAAGAAAAAACCTTTGTTGTGTTTATTTGAAATCTCCATCCCTATGCCTTCTAACCAGGAACCCCTGATCTTTTACAGCCACACAGTTTCTATATACTCCTCATTAGTAATGAATTTCTGAATACAGAGACTATAGGTAACCAATACCCTTTTTGTATCTTTGCCAGGCTTAATAGCCCTATGTCCTTATTAGACTTGGGATCCAGGCAGCTCATAGCACTCAAATTTTTCATTTATAAGCAAATTCAACTTTGTAATAGCACTACTTCTGGTGAGTCTTGAACTGCCAAAATAAACATCTTGGGCATCAATCTACTTGTGTGATCTCCAATATTCTATGCATGCAGTTTCTGATACTAACTTTGTTGGTGTTCTTTCTATATTTGCCATTTCCAGGTCCTATACCCATTATTCCTCTATCATTAGTTCTACTCCAAATAAATCCAAATCTACAGAGTAAATGGTTATTTTGTATGCCATACTTCTGAATATAGCTACCTGGAAAGTATGGGGAAAAGTGTGTACAAGACCATAATTGTAGAGTTTATACATTGTCTCTGCCTCTGTTCATGTGTGTAGGTAGAGATATCTGTGGAGAGAGATAAGAAGTCAGTCTAGGGTGTCATTTTCAGGTGCCGTCACCTTGATAGTTTTCAGATGTCATCTCTCACTGTCCTGGAACTTGCCATACCAAATAGGATGACTGTCCAGCCAGTTATCTTTCTTTCTCTGCCTCCTCAGCACTGAAATTACAGGTGCACACTGTCAACTATCGCACTCAACTTTTTATGTGGGTGCTGAAGACCAATGTGGGACTCATATTTGTATGGCAATTACTTTACCTACTGAACTATCTCCCTATCTCCTGTACTTTTCTATGTTTCCATCTCGTCACTATTACCTATCTGTTAGTTTCTGTCTTCCTCCATCTCAGACTTTCACTATAGCCTACTCTTCAATGGCTTTCTTAATTCTAATAGCATTTATTTTTTGAAATGTGTAGTGTGTTCCTTTTCCAAAAAAAAAACCAAACATTCCAAATTTAAGTTGAATCGGTTCCCAGAATCCATTTTCTTGGACTTAGTAACACATTAACCCAAAATTCTTATGTCATTCTGGGTTTTGCTTTTCTGTTCTCTTTATCAGTTTCTTGTTCTAGTGGTCACCTACATAAAAGGTATGGCCATTTTGCTGTCTTGGGAATCTTGGCTTAATTTAGATATTAGTCTATATGCTACCATCCTAGGATTGATTCTTCATTTGCCTCCTGTAGGAAACTTGAATAAGCAACTAATACTACATTGCAACTTCTATACTTCTATTCTGCTAAACCTGATATAGGAGCTTTACTCAGCCTGTGACTGATCACTTCTACTACTCTCAGGAAATATTAATTATAAATGACAGACAATTCAGTGATGAGAAGGGCAATCGTATTCTTTACCATCAATTAGTCCATAATTACTTCCACTGATGGTTGGAGTTGTGCATAGATTTTCTGGATTCTGTCTGACAAATTTACTACTACACAGCAAAGGCCAAAATATGGGGCTCAAAGAAATACTTATTAGAAATTAGATGTCACACTGGGACCATAATTCCAACAACTGGGAGTCAGAGGCAGGGAGATTACAAGTTCAAGGCCATCCTATGGCACACAGTCATTTTGAGGCAGCCCAAGACTACATAGTAAGTCCTTGCCCCAAAACAGTGTAGGCTGTGAGAATGTATTCAATTGAAACCTTGTTATGGAGGCCTTGAAATGAAACATCTAATTTTAAGTAGCCTGGGGCAGGAAGCAAAATTAAATCACACTTTGTAAGGAACACTCCTGTAGCTTGCTGAGTGAAGTTTCACAGAGAGAGACCACTCTGAGCTAATGGTGTCAAAAGTTCAGAACCAAATACCAGAAACAGACATGCTTATTGTTAGTTCTGAGAAAAAATTGAGCCGTAAGAAATCAGACACTTTCAATAAAATTAAGCCAGAAGATAGAAATTTTTAGTTCCTCTCTGTTCTAGATATTAAGACTTAAATTACAGTCTTAGGTCCACTATTGTCCCATAATGTGTACATGGGTAACTTCATTTCCTGTTCTTAGTTTCAGTTTTTCCACTGTCCAGAGAGATTCCAGCCCTGACACTGAATTTATGGTCCTTCTTTTGGATACTGCAACCTCAAGTTTGGCCCAAGGGCAGTGCAGATACTGGTTGTAATATATCATGTTGCCATCAGAAAGGAAACATGTTTCATCATGGCAGATGCAATTCCTTGCTTCACAAGACTGAACTTGTATAAATAGGGAACAAATATCCCTATCTTCATGCTCACAAAGGTAGAGATAAATTATAAACATATACATACACACACATATAAAATTGGTGAAAATATGGAAGACAATAGTGAATCTGAAAAGCAATTTTGTAATTTATAAAAGTAAACATACAACTGTATTCATTGGAATTTTCATAAAAATTGAATATGTATGTGCACACAAAATATATACATAAATGGCCATAGCAACTTTATGTGTGGTGCTGTAAAATGAAAGCAACTGAAATATCCGTCAACAGGTGAATAAATTATGGTATATTAAGTGTCACAAAATGCTGCTCCCCGGCCAGGAAGGAAAGGTTTGAGTTGAATGCATTCTAATCAACTACTCTGTATTTTTTACCATAATCTCAAACTGTGTATCCCAAACTGCCTCAAAATAGTGAGATGGCCTAGGCTGTCATTGAATTTGTGATATTCTGCATTTTCTTCTTGAATCTCACAATTACAATATTGTTTGTAACACACAAAAAGATGAAAAGGCAGATCATAAAAAGTTTCCATATATGATGTCCTTTATAGGACATCTTCAGAAATTACAGTATTTTAGTATTGGAGAACAAGTCTGCATTTACCTTTGTTAGAGTTTAGGGGGTTGTGGTTATAAAGGGGTAGCACAGGATAATTTACCAGGATGTACCAGTTCTCTATTATTATAATGATGCTTATATGAATCTATAAGTATAATATAATTTCACATGCACAAAGGTTATATGTAACAACCAGTGGGAAATTTTAATATGAAATGTTACTTACTATCATTGTGATTTTATCAGAGTGCTGGCTTTGATAACTGACTACGAATGTGCAAGATGTTGTAAGGAAAATTGGCTAAAGGGTACATGTGAGCATTTCTGAAACATAATTTGCTACTTCTTAATAAATCTGAAATAATTTCAAGTTAAAAGATGAAAAATTAGTAACAGAGTCCTGAGGGAAAATGATACTGGACATTTGTTTATGAGGCAGGAATGAATAGCCTGGAGTTTCAGTATGATCCATTGGACATGGAGTCAGGAATAACTGGGTTCAAATTCCAGCTTTGCGACTTAACAATCGAATGGTTGTGGATGAGTCACTTGGCTTCTAGACTATTTAATTTACCCATTTAAATGGGAATAATACTATTTACTCCCCTAAGCACACAGAAGTTTAAAGTGCCTGGATCATGATGAGCGTACAGTATTTGTTCCTTTCTTAGAACTTTACAGAGTTTAAAATGAAGCTGTCATTCAGGATTACAAATTCTGTTGGCTGATTCTGGGATTCAAAGCAGAGGAACTCAAGGAAAGACTTCAACAGTATTCAAGCAAATGCAGGGAGACAAGGAGACAAGGAGAAGGGCTAGTGTATAATAAAATAAAGTGCCCTAATAGTGCGTTATGTCTACAAAGCACCTTGTAGAGCTGCAGAAGTAAGCAGCTCTTCTTATAGTGGAGTTAAAACATCCCGTATGCATTGGCATAAGAAGACATGTACAGTGCAATAGTTCATGCTGTTACAAACAGTTTAGCCTCTATATTTAATTAACTTACCTTAAGTAGTTTATGGCCTGTTGCCTATATCTTTTGTTATAAAAAATGCAAATTTAATGTATGCCATAGACTAAAGACTAATTCAGGTCTGACTATTTTATATTGTGGCCTTACTAAAGTAAATTTCACAAAAGGAAGCAACTAATGAGCTGTCAGAAAGTAGTAGTAGGCAAAAGTCTAGACCTAAACCTTTCAAAAATTGAGTACCATTGATCAAGTCCCTTATGCTCTTTGTGCCTCAATTCTCTCAGTATTTGTACTATAACACAATCAGGCTTGGGCAATTGATTCTTCTTTGTTTGGAAACTTCAGACTTTTTATGAGGAATAACCCTGGGCACAAAGATCAACAAACTTGAGCAAGTATAGTAATATTGAGAACTTGTGCTTGTTAATTTTTACACTTCCACATTGATCAGTCTGTTTTGACTGTCAGTGAGTTTTCCACTAGTTTATTTTCTTCTGGTCACCAAATTTCTAGTAAACCAGGGCAGGCCTTGTTAACTCATCTGGTATGAATGGAATTAGCCAGATATATAAAAGGGAGATGAGACATGCTTCAGGGAAGTTATTGTAGTCATGCAAAGAAACTTTGCCAACCCACATTCTTCCTATAAAATATATAAAATCTATGGATTTAAAGTCAGCACAGTGTGTGAAATCTGGTAAAATACTTGATGTTTTTCCTGTATGTACTTTTTATTTTAACTGAATGCAAGGTATGTGCTAAAGAGTTAAGGAATATAAAGAGACACCAGTACAAGAATAAGGAAGACCCTGATTCTGATCTCCATGATCTATGGCTTTATTAATAGAGATAGAATGAAAAGAAATGACCAATGTAAGGTAGGCAAGTAATGAATTGAAGTCCATGTGAGTTGACATGGCTAATGAAATAGGTAACAGAAGAAAACCCTCCAGTTACATACTTAACTCAGTGTCTAGAATGGTTTCATTGTGGATATCAAAGTGACCCAAGCAGTAAGTCATCCATGTAATCTGTGATGTTCAATTAATACTTTCCTTTACAGGTAAGAAAAACCCCTGAACTTGCAATGATATGTGTGGTGACTCGATGAAGGCTGTGTAAGCAGGAAAAGATCCTCTATTCCCTAGAGACTTGATTATTTTGTATATGACATGCCCTCATTCTAACACTGATTCTTAGAATCTAGATGTTTTTCCACTGTCTACTCTTTTTAATATAACAATTTTTATTTAGTTAAAATACAATTAGATTATTTTCTCCTCCCTCACTTCCTTTCTACTACTCCCATGTCCACTCACATCTCCAGATGTATGGCCTCCTCTTCTTCAACTTTTATTGTTATATAAAAATATAAATGAATCAGCATATATCTACAGCCTGTTGGGTCTGTTCAGTCTTGCTAGCATGTATATGCTTCTAGGACTGGTCATTTGGCAGTGGATAACGAATCAAAGGGCTCATCCCTGGAGAAGACCAACTCTCCCTCTCTTGTTAGTAGCTAATGCTTGTAGCTCTTAATATAGGTATAGGGCCCCATGAAATTTCTCCCATCTATACTGGGTGTCAATTGTGCTGGAATTATTGAAGTCTTATGTAGGTAGCCATGTTGTTGAGATTTTGTGGATATAATTTTCCTGTCATAGCTAGAAGGCACAATTTCACAGCAGATTCCCTGGTCCTCAGGCTCTTACAACCTTTTCATCTCCTCTTCTGCAACATTCTCTGAGCTTTAGTTGTAGGAGTTGTATTGCAGTTTTATCGATTGGGGCGAGAAGCCCATGATCAGTTATTTTCTGCATTTTGATGAGTTGTGACTTTTGATGACCTCCATCTGCTGTAAAAAGAATCTTGATGAGGGATGCGAGCTACACTTATCTGTGAGTATGAAGTTAAGTATTTAGAATGCACCTAGGAAATATACTGGCTTAGTAATGTGACGTCAGTAGGTTCTCCTCTAAGATCTATGACCTCACCAACTCTGGGTAGTTGTCTAGGTTTCCAGTAACAGGCATGATTTCCCTACTCTTGATTTGGGCCTTAAGTCCAATCATATAGCTGATGGTTACCACCAAGATATAAATGTTACTGTTGCACCTTTAGGGTTATCTTGCCACAATCGTCATTGTTGTGGATCATAGACATCACATCTAGATAAGAGTATTGGTTGCTTCCCTCTCTTACTATAAAAGCTGGACTTCAGGGAAGTTTTTAGGTCATGTCCAACTCGAAACTTCTGACTCCTGTGTCTGACAAGTGTGGTGCCTGTTGTGAGTAGCACCATTCCCTAGGAAGGGGGTCATGGACAGTTTAAAAGACTACAAATCAAGATGAGCAAAATCAAGTAAGGATTCATGTGTTTATTCTCTCTCTACTCTTGACCAAGGATGTGTTGCTTTAAATTCCTGCCTTGACCTTCCTGAAATAATGGACTGTAACCTGGAAATATAAGTATAATAAATTCCCTTTCCCCTAAGTTGCTTTTGATCAGGATTTTTTATCACAGTACCAGAAAGGAAACTAGGACAACATCTATTTTAATTTAAACTAATATTTTTATTTTAATATTTCAACTAAAATAAATATATTTTAAAGACCACAGGTGCCATAATTATAATTATGAGCTGGTGCAACACTTCTCTACTTAAATACATACCATTTGCCTGCAAGCTTTGTTAAAATGAAAATTATAATTCAGCAGGTCTAGTAGTGTGGCCTATTTTGTATTTCTTATGAACTCCACAGTAATGTGGGTATTTGGGCCAGGGATTCTGCTTTGAGCTGTAAGGGACTAGAGGTTATCTTCTAGGTTGGTCCCCTGAGATAAGGTATGAATGGTAGGAAGAACTTATTCACAATCAATGTCTTCCAGGGCAAGCTGTCTTTGTTTTATCATCTTTTGTCTACCAAGTAGGAACAATTGAGTTACTCTTATTCTTCAGTTCATGGCAAGATTTCTGATATTGGTATTTCTCACATTCTCCTCCAAATGTTTATAAAAATCACTGAAAAGTAATTCCTAAGTTCAAAATTTCAAATATTCATGATAAGGGGACGAGAACCTAATAGAGAGGTTTGAGAATCCATAGTAAGCCATGTAGTAAATTCATGTCTTAAAATACCTTATTGTTAAACAGTGTTTGCTGGTATATAAATATTTGTGAATGTCACAGCTTTCGTATGAGTGTAGAAGGACAGAGATTACTGTGCTTATTTTACTGCTGAGGAACCAAGGCTCAGTGACGCTTGGTGACATTTCTCAATTTTTACAAGATGAAAGGAGCTGAAAGGAAACCAAAACTCCTGGTCTCATGGCAGCAGTGACTAATGTTCTTTTCATTAAACAAAGAGACATCAAGATCAGCTGTGTGAAAGAGGGAGGGGGAGTGTTCCCAATTTGAATAAATTTGGTAAACATTGCCTTCTCAAAATGCAGAAATATAAAACAATAATAATTTGCTTAAATCTCCATTTATCAGCTAAAGGAAGATGATGGGCAGATGGCTGTTTGGTGATCTCTTGTGAGAAGAATATGAATTATGTCTTTAAAGATATTTGGAATAATATGCTTTCAATGAGAGAAGCTCCCAGCCAAGCACACTTCCTTCTCCAGACAGCATTTTTGGATGCTGCCTGAATCTATAACTACTGTTTTTCAGCCTAATTTCTCTCACTTGTCTTGGTGGACAGTGTCCTACCTCCAGCGTTAAGGACCAGTGTCACCAGCAGGAATTGAATTCTACTAGCATACACAATAAGCCTATACAGACAACGTGGCTGGACTTTATGCCTTGTTGATCTCCTCAAACTTCCAGTCCCTGCCTGTGTGTCAGTTGGCTGAACTTAGGGACAAAAGTGCTGTAACATTACAGGAATCTGTCAAGAGGCATTATAGGAGACTGCACTAAAAATAAATAATAATAAATGAGGCCAGAAGGTAAGATAAATGAATAAACAAATAAGCAAGTAAACAGATATATGATACTTTCACACATTTGAACTTCACTTTCCTTGTCAATGAAATGGGTCTAAATCTGTATACCTGTAAGCTTATGGCTTTGATTAGATGGTGCAAAGGCTAAGAACATAACTAAAACATTATATAAGTTGGTGCTGGGGAGACAGCTCAGTCATCAACGTACTTGCTGCATAAGCACGAGGAACTGAGTTTGATTTCCAAAGTCTACATCAAAGTCCAGTGCTGTGGTGCGTGCCTTAATCCCAGTGCTGGCGAGGCAAAAACTAAGGCTTGTTGGTCAGTCTAACCACTGAGCTCCACGTTCAGTGAAAGACTGTCTCAAAAAATAATGTGGAGAGTGATTGAGGACAACACTGAACAATGACTTTTAGCCTCAATATATACATGCACATAGGTGCATATTTCCCCAACATACATTCCTCTGCACAGGCATGTGCACACATACATGCCCCCACACAATCATGTATACATACAAAAAGAGAGTAAAAGATTTTATGTTGGTAAGAGTTGGTTATTATAATCCTTTTTGCTCTTCGAAGATGAGAAGAACTCTAATATTACCTTTTACTTTCTTTTTGCTTTTTATCTTTCATCCTAATCCTGGCCCTTTTTTTTTCCTGTTTCTTAAACACTCCAAACTTATTCCCATGTCAGGGCCTCTTCCCTTGTTTTTCTTTATACCAGGAACATCCACCACTTACCTTTAACTTTTGCTTGATTGAGTCCTAATTTTTTTTACGTAGCAGTCCTAATATTGCCTTCCCAGAGTGGCATAACTCATGCCATCCAATGAGTCACATACACCTCAGCCACTTTCTTTATATGACTCATATTTTCTTCATAGTATTTGCTATAAAAATTATTTAGTTTATCTGCTCACTTACCTGTTGTTAGTTTTCCCCCATGGGAATGAAAATTCTGTAATGATAGTGATTTTGTCCATCTTGTTCAGTGCAATAATATTTGAATAGTGTTTAGTAGATACATTTTTAATGGAAAATTTGGTAAGTAGGGTATGGTTCATTGTTAAGTGGGCAAGAGGCAAAGTGTTTGCTAAATGCTATGATCTCATCCTTATGTCCTTGCACTTTTGCATTCCCTGTTTTCTACTCAAAGTTGTTGTGTTTGTAAGGTGCATCTAAGAATTACCTTCCCCATCTCTGAAAGCAGAGTGGATTCAATACATCTTTGGTTATTTATACACTTTCCTAGTTGGCTTTAACTATCAACTTGATATAGTCTAGGATCATATGAGAAAGGACTTTCAGTTGAGGAATAGCCCAGATCAGGTTGGTCTGTGAGTCTGTCTGTGAGGGATTGTTAATTGGTATAGAGCGCTTAGCCCACCATGGGCAGCACTATTCCCTAGGAAAGTGGCTTTTGACTATATAACAAAGCTCACTGAGTGTGAGCTTATGAGTAAGCCAGTAAGCAGCATTCCTCTGTAGTTTTTGTTTTGAGTACCTACTGTCAATGATGAACTGTGTAACCTATAAACTGAAATAAACTCTTTTCTTCCCTAAGTTTCTTTTCTTCATGGTGTTTATCACAAGTACAGAAAGGAAAATTAGAACATACACACATATACAACCCATATCTGTGGGTTTAAAATGCTAAACTCTAATATTGCTTTAATGTTATATGTTATGATGCTGATTAACATCACAAGATACTTGAGCTAGAAGTGTCCTTACATCATTTAATCCATTTCCTTATTGTATAGTTAGGAAAAGTGAAGCCCAGAAAGAGCCACACAACCCTACAGGTTAGAGACAAAACAGGATTCAGAAGTCACTGTTCATAACTCTCAGTTGTGAAAAGACAAAAGTTCATGAGAAATCATTCTCTGAATCAAAAGAGATGGGAGGATTCTTCAGAGGGCTCTCAGGAACTTCCAGACTCTGAGATTCTGATATTAGTGAGACAATTAAAAGCCAGAACTCATGGTTTCATTTAACATATATTTACTAATGGTTTCCTGTGTGCCAAGGAAGATCACACAAAACCAACCAGCTTGTTTCAGGCAGGAGGAAGTAAATGGAACAATGAAACAGAGCCCATAGTCACAAACACAGGAAATGAGGAGACTGAAGGCAGTGAAAAGCGTTGGGGGCAGACAGCACTTAGGGGTCTTAGGTTCTAGTGAAAACTCATCCTTTGTGACTTTAGTCCTTCTATCTATTGGCTTTAGTGTCCCTGTATGTAAGAAGATGGTCTTTGTTTTTTATGTGATCTACTGCTTTTTAATTTGATGATTTAAATGTTATGTGAGTACAAGCACAATCACCTGAATGAAAAATTTCTGATTTCTAGATTTCTGGAGATGAATAATTGAAGGGGAAGAATAGGGCATGAAATTGGCTAGGACCTCAGCTACCTTGTGATAGACACTTGAAGCGGGGAGACTTGAATCACAGTGGGATTCTTACCAATGTACATATATGAAGGGCTTTTCCAAGTCTTTATTAAAAAGCTCTGCACTCTTTTCTTACACACACACACACACACACACACACACACACACACACACACACACACACACACGATTCACTGACTAAAACCTGTATAGAAGCTTTGGACTGAGTTTCAAACCCATAAATTCAAGATAGGAGCATCTGGACAGAGCATTCTAGCCAGCCACCTTCCCCTGGCCTTTCTGGCACTGTCCTTACAGCTAGAGCTACTTACATGAATAAAGAGCCTGAAGGAAGTCTGCCTGTCCTGTTTCCACACCTTTTATAAGATCAGATCTCTTTGCCCCTTTCCTTTCCTGTCTTTCTTACTGTCGTCACTGAAATATCTCTGAGAAGAAAGCCCAGGAAAAGCTATGTCTTTTCCAAATAGACACTTGGTGCTGCCTCCATTGTTTTCTGTCCACTTCATTTTTTCTGTCTCAGGTATTAGAGATTTGGTTTTTTTTTTCTTTCTTTATATCCTTTTTGTTTCTCTCTTGAAGTCACAAGGTTCTGTCTTCCTCATAGTTATGAACAGATGGGATTCCACAGAAATATGAAGAGAGCCTTGAAATGCCTGAAGTATTGCATGAGGAAGAGCAGTTAAGCTGATTATGTGTAGACCCAGGGAGACAAAGTAGGGTCATAGGCTGGAAGTCTCTGTAAAACAGGAAATCATCTCAAGTTTGCATTAGAACAGATAGATATAGGGTGCTAATTCATTTTTCTGGGGTGAGTGAGAGCTGAGTTTGGATGACTTTTTGAAAATGCAATGCCTTTCCTGGGTCCTGTGATGTTATATCTAATAATTATGGGACTCTTTAACTCAAGGATTCACTTTTGATTGTCTCATTGGGTTCATCATCCTCAACAGTTGCTAACAGGATAATCTCCGTCCTCATTTGGAGTGATACAATAGATTTTTCCTTTGACTATTCACCTCTTCCTGTTAGTGATTCTGCTATTCTTCCACTGGAGATATTTTTTTCCAGCCTGTCAAATCTGCTAGGGCTGACTATGCTCATAGCCACATTGACCAAAACTTCATTTAGCCTTCTGTGATCCTCAGGACAGAAGAGTATTTGGCTACACTTTTTGATTATCAAACTGGAGATAATAGGTTTTGTTGCAAAGACAGCCTTTGTACTTGGAAATTAGGAATGAATCATCAAGGATTGTTTTTGAGAACAGCAGAGAATGAAATCCAGCAGAGAGGAGGAAATATGGGATAAAATCAGGATCTGGCTGTGGATTTCTACATGAGAGCAGATCAAGCAGCAAACGGTACTACCCCAGTAAGAGTTTCTGACCATGATAGCAAAGACTTGTGAGCCTTGCACAGCATTCAAAGTGGGTGGCTGTTTTTTTTGTGATTTTACTAGTTTTTATAGTTTCCCAGTAGGAGAGGAGTCAAATTAGTGGGAAGTGTTATTGGGAAATTTTGTTGGAACTTAGGAAGGGATAGAGCATCACCAGTTATCCTGTCCCCAGCTGATAGGAGTCAGATATTAGTAAAGACACCAGGATGAAAGGAATTTAACTCAAAGAAAGAAAGACAGTAAAAAAAAAAACAAAAAAAAAACGGCAAGAGGAAAGGAGAAAGCCAAGGAGTCATCTGCATAAGAATTTGTCCCTGAACTTTTTGTCTTAGAAAGATCAAGTAGGTGTCAGGATCAATGGCAAACTTGGTAGTTCTTCCTGAAAGAAGAATGTCACTTCAGATTTATTGAGTGTTGAAGTAGACCAAAGCAGGTGTGACATTTGCTTTTCCTTGTGGGGCATAAAATATCCATGAGAAAAATTGAAGTTTCTCAGTGTGGGCTGGGGAAACAAGGTATTACTGACACCAGTGTTTTAGTAAAAGATGTGTTTTATTCTTGTTATTGGTGATTTCATTCGGTTATTCACTTTGTTCATATTTAAGACTCAAACAACAGAAGTTGTAATTTTACAGAAGAGAGAATGGTCATTATGAAGCATAGGTGTGAGTGGTCTACACCGAGATACAGTGCATCCAGAGGCACACAGTTGTACCAACTTAGAGCTGTTTTGCCAGGGATGAAGGCTATGTGTGGTTGAGCATTGGAATGAATTTTACAGACTCCAAATGAGATAAATTCGGCTTGTATTTTCTATAGATAGGGCCAATCAAAGTTGTTGTATAGAAACATTTGGTTTGGATACCATGGCTCGGCATGAAGACCTGGAGAGAAGGGTGAACACATCTGACAATTGCAGAAATCCTTTTCAACATAAATGTCTAATTTTATATAAAAGACTAGGAAGAACACAATGCAGAGGGGGAACAATCCCAACCTGCAAGATGGACAGATAACTTGGAAGTAGTATATAAAGAGAAGTGCTTATTCGGGCTCTTACTGTACAAAGCATCCTTCCTTCTTCCACCAACCACGCTATATAATGATTTTCTTCATCTTGCAACTACACTATCTCCATGGAGATACTCAGAAAACATTGCAGTAATAGATAAATGCATAGGAACAACAAATACTAATCTTTCGATTCAAAACATTTATTTTTGTTCCCTGGAACAAGCCAGAAGCATTTCCTCTTCGTATTACACCTGCTTTGGAGGATAAAGTTTAATTTCTCCCCCTTTTCTGCCCTTCTCTGTCCTTTGTGTTATTCAAACACCAGATCAAATGCTAGTTTATCTGCAAAGCTTCCTCAGATCACATCTTGGACTATTTGTTCCTGTATCACTGACTGTCTGCACATCGTATGCCTGCTTCAATTAAGTGTTTCCTGGGTATGGGTTCTTCCCTTTAGTGCAATGTTCAGCTTCTTAGAAATAGATGCTATGGTCAACTCTCCTTTCAATCCCAGATTCCTTCTTCCATTGATAGACTGGGAACATACATGGCTTACTGGCTCCAGGAATCTCTCTGGATATGGAATGTTGTAACAACCTTTGCAAGGTCTCAGATAGCTGGTGGATACTGAAGACTTAAGGGCCAAGAAGATACCATATGTACATCAGGACATAAAATAAAGAAAAAGAGAGACCATGGTGATACTGAAGATTATTAAGCCCAATTCATAGAGACAAGTATTGTACCAAGTTTGGTGGCACATGCTTGTAATTCCAGATCTCAGGAAGCTGAGGCAGAAGGATCCAAAGTTTAAGGATAGCCTTGCCAGCATGGCAACTTCCTGCTTTAAAAATCCAACAAAACAAGAGACAAATATCTTATGTTTTCTTTCATATTTGTAAATTAGAGGAAAAAGTGATAAAAGCAAAAAGGGAAAAGAAGGGAGATCAGTGGGCCCCCTGGAAAGCAATAGTGGATAATATCCAATAGAAGATAAAAATGATTCACATGCATGTATGCCATTTTCTTAATGAACCTGATTATTTAAACAATTAGTACATGGTAATAAAAATGTATCCAAGTTTTAAAATGTGTGAGAATGTTAGTGTGATTCAATGTATATCATTTCCCGTTTTGCAGAATTCATTACCATCAGTGTTGTATGAATCTTACGTTTGTATGAGAGGTGAGTCTCCCCAATACCTTTTTGACTGCTGCAAAAACTCTCACTCCGAGAGACCAAAGAACATGCTTTTAAAAAATGAGGATGCAAAGAAGAGCCGGTATGGAATGGACATTAGACCTGGAAGGAAGTGGGGGTATGTGAACAGAATCAAAATAGAACATGAAATCTCAAAGAATCTATTATATGTAAAATAATAATATACACTATATTATATATAACATTATACTAATTATGTGGGGAGGGTGTGGGAGGGGCTGGTAGATCAGTAATCCTGATCCTGCCTTTGCACGTCTGAACCTCCATATCAGAACCCTGACATTTACTCCTTTGCATTTCAGTTAGATTTTAAAAGTCTCATCTTTAACCGATCATCTTCACATTATCCCTAAACTCTTTGGGGTCCTGAAAGCCAGGTTAGCATCAAGTTGGTGTATCTTGACAAACTTCGAATAAAAACTGCTGCAAAGAGATTGGTCTAAAGACCCTGACTTAGTGCCTTCTCCAGGATGGGTCCGTGTGACAGAATTAAGGTTTACTAATTCCTTCAAATGTGTTTATGTATGTGTCTCATCTCTGTGAGTCACCAAGCAAAACACAATTTGCTTCTCTCTGATCTGCTACACAGTGTTAGCCCATCCACCACCATCTCCTCACCAGCCACAACGTCACAGGAATACTGCAACATCCTCAGATCTGCCTCAATCTTTCTTACTTTCTTAATCTATAATCAGCAAGATGTGTTCCAGTGCAAGCACTCAGAAGTTTGCTTATCTGCGTCATGGCTCCTTTGTGATCTGTGATTACTGGACAGTGATGATGATGGTGATGGTTCTAAACCGGTTTCTGCTTATTCCTTAATCAGTAATTATTGACATTCTTGAGATCAGGTGTGTTTCTTTTCTCTTCCTCCAGGAGAATAGCTGTGTAGCCTCTGGGCAGTAAAGGGTGGCTAGAAAGTCACGAGACTGGCTGTAACAAACACCAGGATTTCTTAAACAGAGTGCTTGCTGCATAGCAGAGGTATCTGAATGCCCTTTCTCATTTTTAGTTCTTGTGCTTCAACTATTTCCCCCCTGACCTTCTATAACCTATCTATTCCAGTTTCTCCACCCCTTAATTGCTGGAAGAGGGGTGGCCGAGGATAGGTAAATGGCACGCTGTGAAAGACTAGGGTCTCCTCTGTCCTTTTAGGGAGGCAGCTTAGTTGTTCTGGTTCTTACTTTAACATCTCTGGAATGGAGATGTAGCTAAAAATTTCCAAGGAAAAGGCTAGTCTGGGACCACCAGTCCTAGAGTGTTTCCACTGCCACCCTCAATGACTAAGATACATCTCCCTCTCTCTGCTGTTTAGATTTTAGCTGCATTGATATGCAGAAGCTTCCCAAATCCTAAATCTTCCCGAGGGACTCACCCTTTAGAAATCTGACTAATCTGACACAGTCTAGCTTCCAAAAGTGTTACTTCCTGGGTGTCAGATGATAGTGTCCTGTTTCCAGAGGCCAGGATCAGAGTTGCCTGGTCAGGGGCATGCAGTTTTGAGGCTAGAAAAAAAAAAACAGAACATCGTGTTTGAGCCCACTCCCAGGTGACCCTTTCTTGCTTCTCATAAGCTAAACTTCCCTCCTGATTCTCCAGTTGTACCCTGCCTCATTCTTTCTGTGAAACCCCCACAGCTGTGCAAGTCTTTCATATCGACCACTCTCCCCAGACAGCTGACTGGCTTTCTGGTCCAGATGCGACTGCAGTCTCCACAGCCTCCATTCAGTACCTGTGTCACAGCCAGCTGGTGCCTAGGGCGATGATGCAGAAAAGAAACAGAAAGCAAGGGAAAGTCAGGAGACGCTGAATTCAAATTATAGGCAGGGCGATGTTAAAAGAAGAACCCATTAACAATACATCCAGGCTCCCAACTGCAAGATTAGAAGAGGGAGAGCTAAGGAGAGCAGCGAAAGGAGGGGCTTGAGACAGGAGCGACTTTGCCAGCCTCTCAGACTCCCCAGCCCAGAAGGACAGGGCGGGGGGTGAGTCGCGGCTCCCCATTGGCTCCAGCGCGGGCCCCTGGACTTTCTATAAAGGGCAGCTGCAGAGAGCAGGCTCTGCACGGGCTTGGAGCTGGAGTGGCAGTGCCTGACTCCGCCCTGCCCACAGCGCCAGCGGGCCTTGGACAGAAAAGACTTACAGACTGATGACTGACTGAAGGCAACAGAAATTGGGTAGGAATTATCACTGGCAGCATGGAGGAGGGTCTGTACTTGAGCGAAGCCTGACGCCATCTCCAGTTTGGAGCAGGTGCTGTGGGCACTCTCCAGGAAGAGCGTTTGCAGACAGCCTGTCCTGGGCTCAGCTGCCCAGCTCTGCGCACTTGCCCACCCTGAGCAGGTCCAGTCTTTTTTTTCTGGCTCCTGGTATTTCTCCCCTCTCCCTGCTCCAGATACCTTGGAGAATACCTTATCAGCTCAGAGCTCCAGGATACTGAATAGATTGCCTGTCTGTCTGTCCACGGCCTCAACTTGCCCTCTCCCTTCTTTGAGAGGCTCCTGAGAGAGTAGCTTAGGGACCTCACGGTCCACTAAAGGCACTGGGATGGATGCCCCAACCACAGAATTGCCCGAAGGGGATTTCCAGAGCCCTGGCACCATGGGCTATGGGGATGAGCTGACTCCAGAAGCTCTGAGTGTACCTAGTGGTTTCGATGACTTGATCACCTCCACCACCTCTCAGGTGCTTCAGGCCGCGTCCAATGCCATGGGCCGAAATGGTGAGCTGTCCAAGTTGCCAGGCCACATGCCAAACACGGGTGACCTGGCCGACACGTCAGGTCCCCTAGATTTGGAAATTGTGTCCCAGGATGAGCAGGTGCAATTCTGGTTAGTTGTAGGGTACACCATAGTGGTCTTTGCTGCCATCATAGGCAACTGGGTCTTAAACCATATAATTATGAAGTACAAGAGGGTACATACAGCCACCGGCCTCTTCGTTGTCAACATTTCTGTGACCAACATGATGCTCGCTCTTCTCAGCTCTCCCTTCACTATGGTAAGCTGGGGTACTGAGGAGGGTAACTTGGGGAGTAGGGCATGAACTAAAGTAAAACTTTGTACTTTCAACAGTGAGTGCTGTGTGGTTGGAGGGAGGGGGATTTAGAAAGGGCTGGTTTGTTTTGGAGAACATTTTCATAGAAAATAAAACAGAAGCTGAGAAGCATTGAAAAGAGCTTGGGAATGTGTTAGGAAGACTGGCAGAATAGTTGTTGCGTCGCTGAATTAATCCCTTGCCATGGCAGAGGCTGAGAGAGTATTGGGCTGCCCAGGGAGGCAGTGGGACCTGTTGCTTGTGAGTTTTGGGCTAATGTGTGAATCCAAGTTTTGTTATAAATATTAACTCTGTTACTTCACCTTTCAAATGTTATGCATGAACTTGAAGTTAGTTAACAGGTTTTGTGGTTTAGTATCCCTCCATGTCTTCAAGCCAGGATGAGAGAATGGGAGAAAATGAGATGAGTATGAGAACTGGAGTGTGAAAACATTTCTTTGTTTATTGAGAGAATGACACCAGCAGTTTGGTGAAGCAAGGAGCCTTTGATTTGTGTTTTGGGGATTTTGTGAAAGATGGACACAGGGCTGGGTTCCTGTGCACCACCAAACCTTTTCTCCTACAGGTGCGCTATCTGTGTAATTCCCTGGTGTTTGGAAAGATGACATGTCACCTCAGTCGCTTTGCCCAGTACTCATGTGCCTATGTAACTGTGATGAGCATGGCAGCTATTTCCCTGGATCGACATCGGGTATGTGCCCCCTAGATCTTGCCAAAGATAGAGCTCTCTCTTATATGTATGGAGACAAGTAAGGTCACAAGTAATCTACCAAGTTTTCCAAGTTCTTAAGTCCATATGTGTAAATGTTCATGTGTAATTTGGCTAGATTGAAAGATGGTGACATACAGAACTTTGCCAAATTAAATTTAATAAAAATGTTACCATCTTTTCTGTGGTGCTATGGGAACAGAGATATGGCAACAAACACCTGATACATGTTCTTTGGAAAACATTTTCTGTTTGCTGCACTGCAGGACTGGCTAAAAAAAGGAAGAGGGCAGAGATAAGTGAATGTGGATGTACTATTAGATCTGACTGGGAGTTCAGTCTGGAAGGTGGGAGTGGTCTGTGAGGAAGGGTTGAGGAATTAAGTGGGTGGATGAAGAGAGTTGAGGAATAAGGAGCTAGGAGGAAGATTGAAGTCAATTAAAAGGAAGTGAGGCAAGGGATAAGAAGCTGTGGGCATTGCATAGTTAATCATTTAGGAGGGAGACAGAAAATGAGTGGTATGGGAAGACCAAAGGATTGAAGCTTATGTGGTTAGATCCAGACAGGAGAAGCTATAGAATGATCTAAATGACAAAAGATATGAGACAGAAGGGAACAAAGCAAAAGAGAGAGGAAGAAAAGAGTGTCTATGAAGGGATCAAGATGGGAGAGGATGGGAGGGGGTGTGAGAGGATGGGAGGGGTGGAAGGGGATGGGGGAGGGATGAGAAAGGACATGGAGTAAGCCAGGTAGAAGGGTAGATGAAGGAATATGTAGGGTCTTTTCCACCCATTAGAAGGTAAAGAAAAAAAAATAAGTCATACTACTGGACGTCTGTCTCTTTTCTCCACAGAGCTACAGACAGAAAACAGGAGCTTTGAAGTCAGTCCACTTGGATTCCTGACTTCTTCAAATGCAGCAGTGCTGTAATTTCCTGAGCAAAATGCCACATACATGTCAAATGAACTAGTCCACAAAGCACATTACCACCCACATACTGAGTCTTTGTACCCTTTTATCAGAATAGCAGTTTATGAATGTCTAACTTCAATTTGAGTTGTTAAGCTGGCCGGGGTCCTTTTCTTTCCAGGTGATGCTTTATCCTTTGAAGGCCCGGATTAGTCCCATGCAAGGCAATGTTTGCATCATTATCATCTGGATTGTGAGCACCTGTGCTGCTTTGCCACATGCCGTTTACCAGAAGCTTTACCAGGTGGAAATTGGGTAAGAGGAACATGAGATGAGATAATTTCTCTTATACTAGCATCCCTAGGCCTTGGAAGCCATAAGGAATGATTTAGGAATTAGGGGCTAGAATAACACATTTCAAAACATAGGTAGAAAAATAAATTTTTCTAAACTGTAATTTGTCATTATTTCCCTAAAACGCTCATGGCAGTGGGTTACAATTTCCATCTTGGGGGTCATGGTTTTCCTATAGGTACATGAGAAGCCTGGATCAGTTGAATCCCAGTCCTCCTGGTTTTATGCTCAATACAGACACAACACAAACAGTAAATACATCTCAACCTTAAGGCCTAATTGCCTAATTGCCTTAAGGAAAAGACTAAATCACTGGTTTTGATTTCTTTCTCTCAAAACCTAGAAACACCACTGAGGAAAGTGCCTGCCTTCCCAGTTTCCCATACACTTCAAAATCCACATGGAAATACCTTGACCTAGGCACCTTTCTGCTCTTCTTCATCTTGCCTTTGCTGGTGTTGGTGGCTGTCTATGGTCATGTGGCCAAAAAGCTGTGGATCCATGATGCTGTTGATGACATCAATATCCACACTTACATCTGCCAGCGTGGGAAGAAGAAGCAGACCCTAAAGATGCTGATGACAGTGGTGCTTCTGTATGCAATCAGCTGGCTCCCCCTCAATATCTACCTGGTGCTGCTATCCAGCGAATCCATCTCAAGCCACAATGGTCTGTACTTTTTCCTCCACTGGCTAGCAATTAGCAGCTCCTGCTACAACCCCTACATCTACTGCTGGCTCAGTGATAGCTTCCGTATTGAAGTGCAGAAGGTCATCATGGAAATCCAGAAGATGCTGCTAGATAAAATCAGCCGCCTCAGGGGAGAGCATCGCCGACTGAGTTCTGGGTCTCAAACCCACCCCCCTACCTGCGTGGATCCCAATCCAGGAGTGCCCAAATTCCCACGATTCAAAGATTTTGATGAGCTGCCAAGTCCCCCTCCCTCCCCAGTAGTGGAGATCTCCTTTCTCCATTCAGTGCCTAGAGTTTAAGCTGCCCAGACCGCGATTGACTATCACTTCTCAAAATATCTAAGGTATGATAGGATTAAAATAACTGGAATTGATTACTGTCTCATGTGTTTACGTAGAAGGAAGGGCATAGTATCGGAGGGGTGGGGGTCATGTGAACCAACCTATGTCTTACTCACTTGGATTTCCTTTTCTCTGGTTTTATGCATGTTTCTCTTTTCTGTTTTTGTTCTCTTTCCAAACTGAATACACTGAGAGTATTTGATCATCTCTCAAAGGAAAATTCTTCTCTGACTTGGGGTTTTTATAACTCTATCTCTGTTTCTGGCCCCCAGCCTCCTTTTATGGTTTTGAATACCACCCAGATACTGTGATTGTCTACCGATAATGCAGGCCTCAGGAGCTCTGTGAGCTCCTAAATATTATTATTTATATTTTATTTAAATGTACACAAGACTGATTTCATTACTATGTTCCCATGGAAATGCTAGGAGACTAAGGTATCATTTCTGAAATTTCATTCGATTCTCTGGGAACTCCATTCACCTTGTAAGTGCCAGTTCTTAGTCGTATCTTCTCTCCTGTGGTAATGAGGATGGGAAATGTTACAGATGTCCAGGAACAGATAAGGCAGTGAAGTGATTCACTCCATGTAATCAGAGTTATTTCCCCAGGTTGCCATACAACAATTTGGTGATAGCTTCTCTCTGAAAGCAAGAAAAGTTGAAGTGCCCAAGTTCACACTTCAAAATCCCAAACCTCCTCCGTGTTTCTGACTATACATTTAGTTTCATACTTTGTTTCATGTAAATTTGTACTCTCTACTTTTGTCTTTCTTTTTCTGGAAGAAGAGAAAATATAATGTGCTTACTGTTGTTTTAATTATCCCCATCTCTTTAGCTTATGGACAATTTCAACTCAGCAGAAGAGAGGAGGAGGAAGAAGTGATACCTCATCCTGTCACTGCCATTCTTCTGGAGACTATGTTCTCAAGGTTCTTTGAACAGCATCCATGGTTGCGTGTGTCAAGATGATACCAGGATGAGAATTGGACTGGTGGTCCTCCTCATTTACCTCTCTTCTTCTTTGCCTCCTCCTCCTCAGTATCCTTGTCCTCCCCGTGGTCTCTCCCCACCCCCTTCCTAGCCTTTGTCCATTTCCTCCTTCTTGCTCCTGTTCCACTTTCTGCTCATCCTTTTCTTCTTTCACGTCCTCCTCTACTTCCATTTTGTCCTCCATGATTATCTTTCTTCTTGTTTTAAAAATCTTCTTAACAATGACAAGTTATCCAGTCTCTACTGAGATATCTCCTGGTTGGTAAGGTGCGGATAGGTTTCTAGGATCAAGAAATGAGGTCATGAGAGTCAACTTCTGGCTACTCACTTTTCACTTAGTGAAAAGATGTGGTGGGTTTTGGGGTTCAGAACTTTAAATGTTTCTAGCAAATTACCATACTTGCCATAGTGCTGTGTCCCTTTTAGGATCAAGGACAAATTAGAAAGACTTAATTGAAGTTTAAACTCAGTTTCATTCCATTGTCTCTTTTATGTGTCCTTTCCATCCTTTTAATTCAGTCCATTCTTCCTGTTCTATCATTAATACCCCAATTGCAAAACAATGAACTTGTATTATTGAAGTACAAGAATACATATTTGGAGTAGCTTTAGGCTGAAAACATGACTGTATCTTCTATTATGAACATTATAAACTGCCAACCTACCTGTGATCTTTTGGCTTCAGCTGTTTTGGGTATTTGTAGTCTTTGTGAATAGTGATCTCTGCTTGTGTATTTTCCAACTTCCTATGTAAATATTTCTGATTATCTTAAGGACAGATATATGTATTTCCTTTCCATTCATATCTGATAGAATAGATTATTCCCAGGATAGTGGACTGTCTGCTTATGGTTCTGCCTCCCCACATGGAGAAGGCAAAGTTGAATTTTGCTTGAGTACCCCATGATTCTTAGAAGCATTGTACCTAGCTCTGATAGCCTTCTTCTCCAGTTTAGACTTAGGAGAAATTTGGGTAAAAGGGCTATCATTGTAATTTAAATGAACATTGTACTTTATGCTTTAACCTTCTATCTTTCCTAAGAAGGCACTTCCCCATCCCTATCCCTATTCTGTACAAAGAATCAAACTTCTTTCACTCCCCAGTAAGGCTTGGGATCTGGAATGTTCCATGCTTGACAGATAATCCAGCTTCAAGGTTTGCTACTGACTTGGCTGGAAACTTGACAGATCCAGATCTTAATACAACAGTTTTAGTGATGTATGGATGTTTGAAGATTTGGGCAGATGAATAGTTTCAGCATCATGTGGGCCTTTGTTTAGATGTTTTTCAGCAGTATCAAATCTGAATTCAGTACCCAGCCAAGTCTGAGGGTGCTACAATTGTGAGAAGTTTCTGATTGAAGGGCTCATTTGGTTGGAACATGGTGCTAATGAGCTCTAGATCCTAGACTCTAACCCATGTGCAGCCATTTAGCTCTGTGGGTTTGGGCATGGTGCTAAAGAACTGTGGTCACATGGTCTCTAAAACCCATGTGTGTCCTTTTTCATAGACTGCACCACTCACCCTAGTCAGCCTTTTTCTGCACAAAGGTTATTAGCCACCTGGAAGGCCCAGCAAAACTGTTGTGTAAAAATTATTTTAAAATCTGTTTTCAATTCTGGAGACAACAGTTAATAGTATATCCCTTACTGGCTGTGTGTTAGCAGTGCCACATTACTCGAAAGGCATCACTTTTGAAATGTACAAATGAGAGAGTGTACCAGAGTGACAGACAAGAGAAATTGCTAGATTCCCCCTTTGACAAATTCAAATGCATATAATTACATGTGTTAAATGCCAAGAAACTGTATCTTGGTACAAATGAGGATATTTGGAGAAATGGTTTGATGAGTGTAAGATCTACATGTAGCCTGTCTGATATTCAACCTTAACAGGACAGTTTGGAGTGGGGGAATTCCTCTATTGGCATAGATATCCTGGATTCTGGTAATCATGTTTTGGTCACTGTATATGAGACATATACATTCTTTGTCATGTGTTGTGATCTGACAGTCTCTTTCACTGTAAATTCCTGTATATCTTCTAAGTTAAGGTATCTTTCCACACTATCACACAGTTCTACAAGTTCTACAAATGCATATACATATACTAACATAAATATATAAGTACATACACATACACCAACACACACAATATAGCATATTAGCACAATAAGCTGTCAGATCTTTGTTGTTTCTGAAGACTCTCAACATCTGAAGACGCTGAGGCAAAGTTTCACAGATGGACATACTATTGTCTTCTGGTACACATTAGGAAAGAAAGGAAATATACCTGGTATAAACAATATGAGAGTAAAATAATGTTGTTTATTCTAATACTTCTTATTCATATACTTTTATGTGTTGATTTCAAACTTACTTCCCTTATATTAGTAACAGTAATCTCTTATATGTGGTTATACCTTTGTATTATAATTCTCAAAGTAAGAGTTTATGATATTTATCAATAATTGTTCATTTTCAAGATTTTATCTCATATTGAAAAACTGAAGACTTTTGGGGGATTATAAAAAGTTTCAGCTCTGAATATGGACTTCTTGCTCAATACTAAAGGAAAGAAAAGCCTTATCTGGCTGCTCAAGACGCACATGGAGGAAATGGTGTAGATTAGCCTGGTGAAATTTTCCTGACATAATATATTCAGGCCCCAGTAAAAGTGTCTGTGCTCAGATTTATGTAAATGGTTTATGTTAATTGGACTAGTTGAAATGTAGCATCTGGAATGAATTCCCTGTTCTTTTGTGATGAGACCTCCTGGAGATAAAGTTTGCCAGTTTATTTTTATAGAAAGATCTTAGAAGTCACCGAATAGAGAGATACTGTGCCTCATGGCTTTTGATTTATAGGATTTTATAGGTGGCAAGTCTGTATTAAGAGTGGGGAAACTGAATACTATATTTGTAATTTTAGACAAGAGGCTGTCAATGCTTGTGTACCCGCAACTTAATTCAGAAGAAAGTCAGCGTAAAAATACCCCAGAAAAAAAAATATTTCAATACAAAAAATAGAAATAAAAAGCGTCTTTAAACTTAGAGTCTATAGAGTAGTTAGTGAAATTTCATCCATCACCTGCCTGTGCAGTCCCCCTCCCCCATGGAATGGAACTGAACTTGATAATACCTTAATGCTTTCAGCTTTTCAGCTTTGCTCACAAGCTCTGTGGAAGTATGGAATATATCCTAGGCGTGTGTACATAGGCGCATCGAACACTTGCTACTTGATTCAAACCTACGAGTGATATTGACTGTGTGGAACTGAAGCCTTCTGGGAGAAAGACTGACACTGTCAAATTCTACTTAAATGACAGAGGAAATCAGGCTCCCTGAAGTGATAGTGTGAATTACCCTGTGACAAAGGAAAAGAAAGAAATCTTACCATTCTACAACAGGAGAAAGAACATTATTCCTACCAATGTGCTTGTTGCTTATTTACTTGTAACTGTTGCTTTAAATATTATCTACTAATGCTGTTATTTCTCTCTACTCTAATTTAATGTTTGACTATGTATTCTATAACAAAGAGAGGAGGGGTCAAAGGGAAGGGGGATAGTGTCATGGCAGGGGTAGTAGTAGTAGATTAGGATATATATTTACATAAATATATACTAAATAAAACTATTCATTCAAAGCACTCCTGATCTCCTCTTGTAGATCTAATGGGAAAAGGGAAAAGGATGGGGGGAGGCAGTTGGGTTGCTGGATATTTGTGATCCACAGTGGCTTATTAGCTAAAGTCAACATTTAAACCTTTCCATGTGATCAACATATGGGCATTAAAGTATAAGTGGATGGGGTGAGGGTATAACATAAAAGCAAATCCTTTTATATCTTCTATGGGAAAGCTTTGGGATGAACAAAGGGGACAATTTGTCCTTGGAAAGAATGTACAGAAAAACAAAACCCAAACACAAAAAAACCCTTTAACTTCTGGTTTGGGAACCAGGAAAGTGTGCTGGCATCTCAGTGGGTAAGAATGAGTAGATGAAAGAGTACCAGAGTGGGTGTGTCAAGGCTAGAATACTCCACAGAGGGAAGATGCCTCACTTGGTAAAGTCAAATCCAGAATTTGAGAAGTTTATTTTTCCTCTAAGTCAGTGGTTCTTAATATGTGGGTTGCGACCCCTTTGGGGTCAGAATGACCCTTTCACCAGAGTTGTATATCAGATATCTTGTATACATTACGATTCATAACAGCAGTAAAATTACAGTTATGGAGTAGCAATGAAAATAGTTTTATGGTTGGGGTCACCACAGCAAGAGCTATGTTAAAGGGTCACAGCATTAGGAAGGTTGAGAGCCACTGTTCTAAGTATATTTTGCTTGAGGTGTGTTGGGGTCCACAGAGGTTTCCTAGTGAGATCTGAGCATGCTTTACCCAGCAGGGCTGCATAAGGGAATGGATTGACCACATGCGTGGTTACCAGGTGTTTGGAAGGGTCTGCACTTGGCTGTGTTAGGCTGCGGTCTTTTGAGACAGAAAGGGGCTGGTGGGTTTTGACCCAGGTCCTCCCGAGCCTGTCCTATGTTTCTGTCTCTCTCTTCTACATTTCTATCTAAATATTTCTCACTTCTCTCTGCTCAAGAATACCCTGGGGGGAAAAGTGGGGCCAGGTCCCCCACAGAGGTGTCACTGCAACTCATCACACTAGCACTTAGAGATGGTCAGATGCTCCTCTGTGTGCTCGAATCCTTTAATACCTAGTCTTATGCAAAGGCCTAGCCTTTCTCAGACACATTAAAGGAGAAAAACCGGAGAATGAACTCATAGGACCCAAAAACCATAAACACACTTTAACAAATTCCACAGTCTTACATATTTTGGCTTCTGACAAATTCTATCCTCGGGACTACCAATTCTGTTTATTTTCTTCACATAATGATGACTTAAGATACCTGTTTGTTTTATAATGACAGAAAGAAAGGATGTGGATTTTGGTGGATAGGGATGTGGAGAGGATCTGGGAGGAGTTTAGGGAGGGGAACTATAATCAGAATATATCATATAAAAAAGTCTATGTTTCAGTAAAAAATATTTGAGAGGATATGATTGTTTAAGATTTTTTTTATTTAAGTCTATGCATTTGTGTCTGTGTATGGGTTTGTGCAGGTGAATGAGTGCTGGGGGAGGGCAGAAGAAGGTGTTGGATAGGTAGCTGTGAGCTGCCCAACATAGGTGCAGGCAGCAGATCTTGAGTCATTTGTAAGTGGAGCCAGTGCTGTTAACTGCTGAGCCATCTCCTCAGCCTCATTCATGGTGGTTAATTTTAAATGTCTATTTCCTGAAACCTATAATCACCTGGGAAGAGAACTTGAATAAGGAAATATCTAAATCAGGTTGGCCTATGTCAGATTGTCTTGCTTGTTAATAGGGGTGAGAAGACCTGCACTGAATGTGGGCATCACCAATTCACGGACTGGGCCTGGCACTGTGTAAGAGAGAAGAAAGCTAGCTGAGCATCAGCAGTGAGCAAACAGGCAGCTTGAGTGTATTTGTTTCTCTCTGCTCTTGACAGTGAATGTGGTGTGACCTGCTGTCTCAAGATTCTGCCTTTGTGACCTCCAGCAGCAATGGACTGTAACCTTGAATTTTAAGCCAAATTAACTTTCCCCTACCCCATGTTGCTTTTTGTCAAGATATTTTATCACAGGAACAGAAATGAAACTAGAACAGATTAATAACGTCAGAGTCTAAGTCTAGTCCACTTATGTAGCTTTACCAACATTTCCCAATCCCTTAGCCTCTGTCTCTCTGCCTTGTTTTTGCTTGAAGATTATTATTTATTTTCTGCCACTATAATAAAATACCTGATAACAACTTATAAAGAAAATATAACTTATAAAATAAAGCTTATAGTTTTGAATGCCTGAAAATTCAAATGATATAGTGTAGGTTACAGGAAGGACCACACTATAGCTATTGGATGGTAGAGAGTGTGGACAGAAATGATCACATCTCAATCAAGGAAGCAGAGGGTGGGAGAGAAACCTATGCCTTTAAAAACCAGTCTCTGGCATGAACTACATTGAATCACAATAGAGCTAATTTAAATCTTTCTGAAGTCAATGACTCTAATAGGACCTAGAGAGCTTCTACTAGGCCCTACCTCCTAAGTATCTCTTTACCTGGGCCATGCCCTTTAAATACCCTAAACCCTGTGAACCCTTAAAGTGTCCCCAAACTCCATTGAAATGGTCAGCATATTGATTTTTTTATATGCCTACACCAATACACCTGCTATACAAGTAAACATATGTAATATGTTCAGGATTCTGATTTGCCTGGCCTTCACAGTCTCCTAAAGCAGAGCTTCTTAAACTTTTTCCACTCATTACAACTTTTCACCTGAGAAATTTTTACACAGCCTTGGGTATATAGGTACACAAAATAAGCATGCAAACTGGATTTTGCTGATAAAAAAGTATGTGCGTGTTTGCACTCAAACTACTTTTTAGCTGTTGCACATTCAGAAACATTTCAGTGTTACCAAATTTTTCATAGTCTCAATGTTTAGCTTGTGGCAATATATATGATTACCACCTAGTTTAAGATGTTCTGATTTCAACTCCAGCCAAGGAAGCAAGTAGTCTAATCGCAGATATTCACTTCTTCCTATGCTCCTCCAAATCCAATTCCCCAGCCTCATCCTAGCTCTACAGCAGACCACCTGCTGCAGCATCTCCTCCCACTCCCCAGTGGATCACACAGATCTTCCCCTCCAAACTCCTGTCCCCCAACTCCTCACTTTATCCCAGTCCCCAACCCTAACAGACATTCTCTGGGAACCGCAGGCTACTGAGGCCAGGGAATCAGGTAAAATAACTACAACTACGGATCTTCACCACTCCCCCATCTCCACCAAATCAAATCCTCCAGTCTATCCCCATCTCTATAGCAAACCACTTACTGCAGTTTCCCCTCCTTTCTGCCCAATCTCCAGCAGACCACACAGACTTTCTCACCCAACCTTCCTCCCCACCCATTCTGGTCTTCCAACCTTCAACTCAAGCAAAGCATCCCCTGGGAACCCACCTAAGAGAGAACCAAGTAGTCCAGCAAATCAGGTAGGCAAGCTTCATATCTCTACTCTTCTCTCTCTCTCTCTCTCTCTCTCTCTCTCTCTCTCTCTCTCTCTCTCTCTCTCTCTCTCTCATATATATATATATATATATATATATATATATATATATACACACACACACACACATTCCTAGGGGACTAAGCAGATCCTGGTGGAACACCCTGCTTCCCTCCAAACTGTGGACTCCTTTGGCACTCACCTCCTAGTCTATCTCCATTGCTAAGCTTCAGATCCTAATACCCAGGAACACATTTTACCTTGAACCCCCAGTGACTAAACCTATCAGGATCCCAGGAGAATTTCCTACCAGGCAACACACAGACCCCACACCCTGCTAAGAAATAGAGACGGTGACAGAAATCAAGGAACAAAACACCCACCCAACAAAGACAAGACCAGATATTAGTAGCTAGAATTACAGTCTTCCCAAACTCAGATGCCTAGATGCCTGAGAAAAACATAGTCAATAACAGCCAGTCAAAAACAAACATTTGTTTCCACTAGAGACTAGCAATTCTACCACAGCAGGCCCTGAGAATTACAAGATAGGTGAAGCACAAGAAAAAAATCTTAAAATAGCCTTTATGAATATGACAGCAGTCCTTAAACAGGAAATTAATAAATCCCTTAAAATATCTAAACAAACCAAGAGTGGAAGGAAATAAAACAGTTCAAGACTTGAATGTGGAAATAGAATTAGTAAAGAAAATCCAAACTGAGGGTAATCTGAAAACAAAAAAATTAGGAACTCAGAGGCAAGCCTTAACAATAGAATATAAGAGATGGAAGAATCTTAGGCATTGAATGCACTATAGAAGAAATAGATACCTTGGTCAAATAGAATGTTAAATCTAAAACCTTTTGGCACAAAACATCCAGCAAATCTGGAATACTATGAAAAGACCAAGTCTGAGAATAATAAGAATAGAAGGAGGAGAAACTCAGGCCAAAGGTACAGGAAACATTTTCAACAAAGTCATAGAAGAAAAATTTTCTAACAGAAAGAAGGAGATGCCTAACAAAATAGAAGAAGCATACAGAATACCAAATAGACTGGACCAGAAAAGAAAGTTCTTTTTGCACATAATAGTAAAAACACTAACCACACAGAACAAAGAAAGAATATTAAAACCTACAAAGGAAAATGACCAAATAACATATAAAGGCAGACCTATTAGATTACACATAACTTCTTGGAGACTCTAAAATACAAAAGGGCTTGGGCAGATGTGCTACAGTCTTTAAGAGACTGCAGATGCCAGCCCATATTATTATACCCAGCAAAACTTCCAATCACCATAGGTGGAGAAAATAAGATATTCCATGATAAAAACAAATTGAAGCAATATCTATCCACAAATTTAGCCCTACAGAGGCACTAGAAGGAAAACTCTAACCTAAAGAGATTAAGCACACCCAAGAAAGCACAAGGAATAAATAATCCAAGACCAGAAAATTGAAAGAGGATAAACATGCATGAGTACACAGACAGACAGACACATACAACACACACACACACACACATACACACACACCACACACACACACACACACATGCTGCACAAGAACAAAATAACAGGAGTAGACAAATAGGACTCATTATCTCTCAACATCAGTGATCTCAATTTCCTAGTAAAACAACACAGAGTAACAGACTGGATACGAAAGCAGGATCTATCTTTCTGCATAATCCAAGAGATCATCTCAGGGTAAAAATATGGGAAAAGATATGTCAAGCAAATGACATAAGAAGCAATCTGGTGTAGTCATTTGAGTATGTGACAAAATAGACTTCAAACCAAAACTAATCGGAAGAAATAGAGAAGGACAATTTATATTCACCAAGTGAAAAATTCACCAAGATGACATTGCAATTCTTAGCATCCATGCCCCAAACACAAGGCACCCAAGTTTGTAAAAGAAACACTCCTGCAGCTTAAAACACATATTGATCCTCATACCCTGATAGTGGGTGACTTCCATAACCCATTCTTGCCAATAGACAGTCATCCAGACAAAAAAATGAAGCAATAAAGTGCTGGGCCTAACTGAAATTATAAACCAATGGGGCTGAACGGATATTTAAGAACATCTCACTCAAACACAGAAGAATATACCTTCTTCTCAGCACCCCATGGTACTTTCTCTAAGGTTGGTCACATACTCAGATAAAAAATGAGTCTCAAGGATACAAGACAATTAAAATAACACCATGCCCACTACAGTTTAAATCTTTATATTAATAAGAACAACAGAAAACTTAGAAACTCAAACAAATAAACAAAACAAAACAAAACAACAGCAGCAACCCTCAACATCGAGCGGTACCATTCCTGGGTATATACCCAAAAGTTGCTTCATCCTACCACGGAGACAGCTCAATTTTGTTCACTGCTACTCTATTCATAAAAGCCCCAAATTGGGAAGAACCTAGCTATCCCTCAATAGAAGAATAGATAAATAAAATGTGCTACACAATTGAGTACGACTCATTATTTATTTAAAAAATAAAATAAAATCATGAAATTTTCAGGTAAATGGGTGGAACTAGAAAAAAACATATTGAATGAAGTAATCCAGGCCCAGAAAGTCAAATATGATATGCATTCACTTATATGTTGATATTAGCAATTAAGTGAATAATAACCAAGCTATAATCTGTGGAACCACAGAAGTTAGATATAGAGTAAGGGACTAGTGGAGTCAGATAGCTATCCCAAGGAAGGGGAAATAGAATAGTTAGGGATGTATGGGAGGCACTGAAACAGGAGCATCAAGTGGGAAGGTAGAAAAGATATGGTGATGATGGAGAGAATATGGAGAGAGACAGCTAAAACAAAGGGCCATTTGAAGGATTGTATGGAAACCTAATACAGTAGAAACTTCCTAACACATATATGAAGGATATCTAAATGAAACTGCCAAATGGGGGAGACAGAGTCCCCAACTAGACATCTTTTGTCACCAAATAAAGCTTCCTGTACTGGGACTAGGTTATATCTAACTGAGTTGTTGGCCAAATGAGTTTGCTGGGAACCACCAAAGAACCTAGGCTGTTGCCAAGACTGTAGGTTGCTCTCCACAAACTGATGACAAGGTCCATTGCTGAAGACAGCACCTGCACAATTAACTGAACATGGAGAAATTGAGCTGATGCCTACATAGAGTCTTTATATTCTACCCCTATATTCTAGCTCTTTAGTATAGGCAGGTACTCTCCATGCTAACAAAAGAGAAATAAGCAACAACCCAGCCACAAACCGTCTGATTGACAATGATGTCCTGCTTGCAAGATATGCAATGGTGGCACAAAGCTTGTGAGAGTAACCAACCACTATCTGATTTGATTTAAGGCCCACTCCACAAGATGAAAACCATACCCGACACTGCTTGCCTGGGTAACCCAGAACTTGAGAGAAGATTGCATGGGCCCTAGGATAAAACCAATAACTAGTGCTCTCAAAATTAACAAAACAAGCAAGAAACAAAAACTGTGGTGATAAAATGATTCCTTTTATTTAAAATTTTTTATTCATTTTACATACTAACCACAGATCCCATCTCATCCCTCGTCCTGCTCCCCCAAGCAATCCCCAACCCACCCTGCATTCCCTCCTCTAAAAGGGTAAGGACTTCCATGGGGAGTCAGCAAAGCCTGGTACATTCTGTTGAGGCAGGTCCAAGCCCCTCCCCACTGCATCAAGGGTGAGCAAGGCACCTCACCATAGGTAATGGGCTTCAGAAAGCCAGCTCATGCACCAGGGATAGATTCTGATCTCACTGCCAGGGTCCCCTTAAACAGACCCAGTTACACAACTGTCTCCCGTGTGCAGAGGGCCTAGTGTGGTCCCATGCAGATTCCGCAGCTCTCAGTCTAAAGTTCGTGAGTTCCTACAAGCTTGGTTCAGTTGTTTCTGTAGATCTTTCCCATCATTATCTTGACCCTCCTTGCTCATATTATCCCTCTTCCCTCTCTTTGACTGGACTTTCAGATCTTGGCCTTGTGCTTGGCTGTGGATCTCTGCATCTACTTCCATCAGTTACTGGATGCAGGTTCTATAATGACAGGGTATTCACCAATGATTACTGTGGTAGTCCAGTTCAGGCACATGATTCTTAATGATATTCTGCTATACTCATAGACCAGTGCCTTGTTCAATCATAAGAGAAGCTTCCTCCTGCAGCAGATGGAATCAAATATAGAGACTCATGGCCAGAAAATAAGCAGAGAGTGACAGGCTTTGGGATACTCAGCCCTAAATGGGATGTGTTCATCAGTTCCCCTCAGGGTTCAGGGAACCCTGCAAAAGAGGAGGCAGGAAGAATGTAAGAGCCAGAGGGGTTGGAGGGCATTGAAAAATAGGTGCCTCTGAATCCACATGATTAACACACATAAAACTCATAGAGACTGAGGCAGCATGCACAGGGCATGCATGGGTCTGTAACAGGTCC
Source organism: Peromyscus californicus insignis (assembly GCF_007827085.1). Classification (NCBI taxonomy): domain Eukaryota; kingdom Metazoa; phylum Chordata; class Mammalia; order Rodentia; family Cricetidae; genus Peromyscus; species Peromyscus californicus. The sequence continues at coordinate 52,982,961 of NW_026294391.1, forward strand.
TTTGTGTATGAATTATGGCTTTCAGTTTAATGTTTTTATGGGATTCCTGAGTGTGCAAACAAGTGAGTTTGTTTCTTGTGCCTTCTCTTGGGCTTTTTTCCTTCTCTCTCTCTCGGAATCTCTCTCTTTTTTGTCCAGTTCTAATTCTAGTATGTTAGTTTTTGTTTTATCTTACTACATTTCATTATATTTTATCAATCTCATACAGCTTATTTTTTTTCTGAGAGACAGAAAGGGGGTAGATACAGATGGTAGGAGTAGAGGGAAGGGAAATCATAATCAGGATATATTATATGAGAAAGAAAACTATATTCAATAAAAGGGAAAAATGAAAAAAAATCCTATAATCTGATTTCTGCACAACAGTTCAATAGTTAAAGTTTGTATCTTTTACAATGTCAATATTTTTAATATTTTTATTCTTTGAAAACCTCATACAATGTGTTTGATCATATTAACCTTTCCCCCACCTCAAGCTCTTAGGTCAATCCCCACCTTGCTACCCACCCAAATTCTAGTTTTTTTACTTTTATTTAAACCTCAGTCCAATTTGCATTGGCCAACTCATTTTGGATGTGGGGCCTGACCTCACATATGATTGAACTATCAGGGATCACATCATTAAAGACATCGGACTGACTCCTAATCTCCCAGCAGCTATCAAATGCCAGTACTTCCTCAGTTTCGTGATGGGGCTTCATTGCCATATCCCTTGCTCCATGTCTTGTTTATGCTATCATATATCTATGAATTCATATATACAACTCTCCTGCTGTGTCCAGAAACACTGTTTCCTTGAATTCATCCACAATGACTTGTTGTTACTACCTGTCTTAGTTAGAATTTCTATTGCTGTGAAGAGACACCATGACCATGGCAACTATTATAAATGAAAATATTTAGTTGGGACTGGCTTGCAATTCAAAGGTTTAGTCCATTATTGTCATGGCGGGAAGCATGGCAGCACACAGGCAGATATGGTGCTGGAGAAAGATCTGAGAGTTCTACATCTGGATCAGCAGGCAGCAGGGAGAGAGAGAGAGAGAGAGAGAGAGAGAGAGAGAGAGAGAGAGAGAGAGAGAGAGAGAGAGAGAGAGAGAGAGAGACTGGGCCTGGCTTGAGCATTTGAAACTTAAAAGCCCACCCCCAGTAACACACTTCCTCCAACAAGGCCACATATACTCCAACAAGAACCCACCTAATAGTACCATTCCCTATGAGCCTATGGGGGTCAATTTCATTCAAATTACCACACAGACTTTTAAATTTATTTTTTAATATTTTATTTATTTTTATATATTTTAATTCAAATAGAATAACATCAATTCCTTCCTTCCCTTTCCTCCCTCTGGCTGTTCCCAAGTACTCTTCCTCTAACCCCCTCTATGTCCCCCACTCTCAAATAGATAGCCTCTTTTTCTTTGATTATTATTGTTGTATGTATGCATATGTAAAAATACATAAATATAACTTGATGAGTCCATTTTGCTAGTTGTGTGTATATGGTTTCAGGGCTGACCACTTTATTTTGTGTAACCAATTAGGGGACCATGGTATAAATACAATTAGGGAAGGAAATGATGTGAATACAATAATCATGTATGAAGTTCTCAAAAACCTAGAAGAGGCTAATTCTCCAACCTTTATCAGTCATTATATCAGTTGCTTGTAGTTCTTTGTCTGCATGTAGCACCCTGTGAAAAATTTCCCCTTCCATGTTTGAATGTCTGTTGATAGTGTCATTGTCTTGTTTTTATTTCTGGGAGGGAATGCTTCACAGCATGCATCCTGGTACTCTGTCTCTTACAATCCTTCCTCCCTCCCTCTCTTACTCAATGTTCTCTGAGTCAGAGATGCAGGACCTGTGATGTGTCCATTGGGGCTGGGCTCCCCACAATCTACTGATCTCTGCATTGTGTTCACTTGTGGTTTTCTGTGATGGTCTCCATTTTCAGTAAAGAGATGCTTTTTTGTCTTTTGGCATAAGGCTAAGACTTAGAATGTTACAAGGAATGATGATTGTTCCTTATTCTGTTTCTATATTGACCTCTCCCAGCTTCTCAGCTGAAGTGCTGTTTATTAAGTTTTTTGAGAGCTTCATACATGATTACTGCATTACTGTAAAGATGAGTTCTATTGGTAAAATGTTTGCCATCTAAGCAAGAGAACACAATTTCATAAGTAAGAATAGCTCTCCATGTATATATTTGAGAGCTGGGTGGCAGGCTCCCAAAGAGTTAAAAAAACAACAACTACATTTTGGCATACCAACATGAGGCTTGAATTATCATGTAGGATCTGAAAAAGCTGAAAAAAAAAAAGAAAAAGGACATGGCTCCTGTAAGAGGCACTGCTGTTCAGTTGGCAGTGATAAATAGAAACAGGAAGCTAAGTAAAAAATGCTTGGGGCAGTGCAGGCACTGGCTTCAACAGCTGGGAAGGTGGAATGCAGTTCCTGGTCACATACTTCCAACTGGCCCACAAGCTTTAGGCTTGGATCTGCAAGACCCAAGAAGCAGTCGGAGCTAGCCGCCAAAGCCACAGTGGAGGTCCTAACCATGCTGCTTAGCAGTTTAAAAGCTCATGTGGTCTAAAACGACTAAAAAGACACAGAGTAAAAGAGGTCCAGACAGAAAAACCTCTAAACAGGTTACAGTGTGTTAAACAATGTGGGCAGGCTTAAGAAAAAAAAGGACATAGACAGTCATGGAAAGAAATAGTTTAAAAATAATAAAGTCTTTTAAGAAAGAGCAAAAGTGATATAAAAGAAAAAGCCACACAATGATGGAAAATACACAGGGAGTCTGGATCCTATATAGTCTTGTGTTGACTTTGATTTTTTTGAAAGTTGATGAGCAAATGACAGCTCCTGGGAGACATGGGATTGGAAACAGGACTGCTAAATTAAAGAAACTGAGATCCCTTAGGAGTATGTTAACTTTAAAAAGAAGTCAAAAATGTCTTGCCAATGGAAGTCAAAAATGCTTTGGGGAAGAGGTTATGCTTTTGTTTCCACAGGAAATGAATGGCTGTGGAATCCTTCCAGATTAATATGGATCAGGTTTGATTGGGGGAGATCTCCTGAATCTTGACAGGTGATATATATCAACAAAGGTTACAGTTGGTCTTTCCAGGACTTGGCCATTTTCTTAATTTTTCTCAGAGACCCCTAAAGATATCATCGACCCTAGACAATAAGAAGTAATTTTAAGAACATGACACCCACATTCCCAAGAGGTGGGATGAGTGGTTGTTGATTATTTGCTGGGTTATGGATGTTTGTTATCATTTAGGGGAATATAGGTATATAGGATAAAAAGACAACTATTAAATTCATATATTTTGCATTGGCATGAATTTTGGTATATTGATACAAATTTAGAATTATTTTTGTTATTCTGTATATATGTTTCTACTCTTGTAGGAGTATTGTGCTTATGCAGCTTATTTAAAATGCAATGTATAATTAAAAAATTAGGTTAGTATTTGGTCTATAATAATCAAACTTGTAGTCACATTAGGTATGTTTTGAAGGTTAAATGGGTATATTTTAGATAGATGATTTTCAAACACTTCAAAGACCTGCAGAATATGGCATTTAAGATGTTTAATAACCTAAAGATTTTCATGACAATGAGACACATCTGCTTCTAGCAACACTAATTTACTTCATAAAAGGATGGTGGGCATCAAAGAAACTCCATATGGAGTTTGCTTTCAATGTGGAAAGGCTAGCCATTTGGGCAAGAAACTGCTCTTGACTTGACTGCTGACAGACTGAACCAGTGAGACACCAGAAAAAGACTGGTGAACTTTTCCAAGACAAGGCAGGACAGTCCTTCAAGATTCCTGCTTCACAGAAGAGCCTGTCAGACATTCTGCAGGACACAGAGGAAAGCCACTGATGAACTTTGCCAACACAAGGTGAGACAGTCCTTCAAATTTCCTGCTTCATTGAAAAGTCTGCCAGATATTCTAGACCTGTAGGCTGAAGATGGATGCCCCAACATTGCAGAGGAAACTTGGGTGAATGCAGGCAGCCAGATGTCTCTAAGTTATTTCTAGAGTTTTGGAAGTTGCTTGCAATGAACTTCCTTTTTGCTCAGTTAATATTACATCCTTCTTAGGTCTTTGAAGGAGTTGAAGACTAGATAGTTATAGTTGCAGTTTTCCTTAGTTATGATAGAAAGTAAATTAGGTATAAAACTTTGGATTCACTAAGATAGGATAGATAATGGAGTGTTTTCTTTAAATTTGCCAAACACAAATGTACTGGACATTGTGAATGCAATCCTAACTTGATAATTGTTCTTATTGTATATCGTCTTACTATGTTTAAGTTAAAACCTTTTCTGTTTATATAGACAAATGGAGAAATGTTGTGGAATACTATTGTGGTAATATATAGTATATCCTAATAAACTTGCCTGAGGATCAAAGGACAGAGCCAACCACTAGATTAGACACAGAGGTCAGGCAATGGTGGCACACACCTTTAATCCCAGCACATGAGATCTGATGCCTTTGCTTGGGAAGTACACACGCCTTTAATCCCAGGAAGTAATATGGCAGGGCCAAGAAAGGTACATAAGGCATGAGGAAACAGGATCTCACTCTCTTTAGGCTGAGTATTTAATAGAGGTAAGAAGTAGTGGCTGGCTGTTCTGCTTCTCTGATCTTTTAGCTTTCACCCTGATATCTGGCTCTGTTTTTTTTTTTTTTATTAAAAGACTATCTAAGATTTGAACAACATATTATTTTAACTGTGTAAAGATGTGTTACATTTGTTTCTGTTGCTTTTGTTAATGATGCAAAGACATGTTACATTTGTTTGATTAGGTAAAATTAACCTGGGGTCAGGAGGTTGAGTCAGCAACAAGCTGACAGGAAGTGGTAGGGAGGAACTAAGTGTACCTGGTTCTTTAGTGGGGGCTGAGTGAAAGGATGGCTCTTTTGTGAGAGATGCAAGCAAGGAAAAAGTGTTTAGCTATTTGCTGTTCATCCTCTCTGAGATAGCAGAATTTCACCTCAGCATTTGAATCCTGAGTTCTATAGAAGGATAGAGACTTAGATAAAGTTTCCTTTGGTGGACATGATAGAGGCAGTGCCCGAGGGAACAGAATTCCTGCTTGGCTACAGCCCTAGTGGCTGTACCTCTGCTGGTAACTGCAGAGTTGCAATTATCAGTTATGACAGCAGTTGCTTAAGGTGCAGCCACTGTACTGAATGCAAAACAACAGGCAGTAGTAGGTTTTCTAGTGTCTATGATCTTGCCAGCTAAGTAGCTGGCTAGATTTATAGTACCACATGTAGATTTCCTCCTGTTTAACAGTTTGTAAGTCTAATTACACAGCTGTTGATTTTTCCCAAGATATAAATGACACTTATTGTACCTTTGAGTATATCTTGCCATTCTGGTCACTGTTATGGTTTTGTAGGCTTTACAGCTGGGTAGGACTTGTTTTTCTCCTTTGGCGCTTGCATTGAATCTTTAGATACTATGAGCTAGTTCTCAAAGAGGAGGCTTCCAGGTCAGTTCCATTTTGATTCTTTCTAGTCCTGTATCTGAAGTATGAGGTATCTTCAGAAATAGAGTTTTAGTTGCCTTGAACTTCTGGAAGATGACAAAGGGTGATGTCAATAGATTATGTTATTTTTTATTTTGAGAGTCTCTGACTCCTCTTTTCAACAACTTAAAGTGTAGTTTTTCATTCTTGGCACTGGAACTTTTGTTACAGCTCTTACAGTCTGTTCAACCCACCTTCTTGAAGAGCCCTGAGCTTTGCTAGCAGTAGTCTTTTAGGGATAACTGGAAGGTGCTATCCATGCTTCTAGGGAGAAAAGTAATCATTAGTCTTACCCAACTATGAACCCTGGGAGCTACAATAGTGGCCAGCCTGAGAAGATTATGGAATAGTGTCATAAATGTTATTGGAGTATCCCATCTCTTTCTTATTGGATTTAAGGACCTTTCCATAAGACTGAATCCATCCTTTTCATTGATAATAGAGCCAAGACCTGTCACTAGAAAGCTCATGTCCCTAGGAGAGAACCTACTACTATTATTTTTTTAAATGGACATAATATTAAAATAACTCCTAATGACTTATTGCTATGCCCATAGATCAGTGCATCCATCTCTCAGGTCTCATCACAGAAGTTTGTTCTTCTAGTAGATGGTGATTAAGACAAACTCACAACTCTTCAATATACAGAGCATAAGAGACTGAGGAGTACTAAGCCCTAATGGGACATGCCATGTCATTATTTTAAACATTTTTTATATTTGCTTATTTTTGTGGGAGGGGTACACATATTAGTGTTGATATGTGGAAATCAGAAGACAATTTGCAGGAATCATTTTCTCCTTCTGGCATGGGAATTTTGGGATGGAATTCAGGTCATCAGGTTTGGTGACAAGTACCCTCACCCATGGAGCCATCTTACCCGCTCTCAGTGTAGATATTTTTCTATTTTTTTCATTTTTTACTAAAATATTATTTGCATACCAATGAAGTTCATTTTGAATAGTTTTATACTTACATACAGTGTGTACTTTATCCTTTTATTTTCTTCTTCACACACCATTCCCAATCTCTATACAAACTTTCAGGTTGACTGTCAATGTCAAATTTTAACTTAGCCCAAAGCACAATGAATATGTTTACTTTGTACTAATACAACATTCTAATAAGAACATCTTGAACTATTTTGGCTGAAAAGGTAGCCAACTTTTAAATACCTATTAAGTATTACCATTTTTCTTTGCTTTTGGCAAAGTTGAACAAAGATTAAATTATTTTATAGGAACTCTTGATGCATGAATAAAATACTGAAGTTTCTTTGTGTGTTATGTCAGTCAATCTATACATTTTAAATGTTCTGTAACAATAAACACGTAAAGTTTTTTTCCCCTGGTAGAAAAATCAGAGGAAGTTTCAATGATGCAGGTTAAATTTGACTAGAACATTATTATATTGAATACATTTAATAGCAGTTGTAATATTGAACACATTTAAAGGAATTGTTCAGGCCCATGTATTTTGTTTTTGAAACTAAGCAACTAGAGATGGAGAGAGGAAGTCATGTATGTTACTGATGGAATATACACAGCACACACGCATGCACGCACGCACGCATGCACGCACACACACAAACACACGGCCTGTTAACAAATAAATGTATTTTATTTGTAACAGATTTTCTAGAAAGTCTAGCAAAAGTTCAATTGTGTTAAGGTAAAATTGTATTTGTCTGCTAATGATCTTTTTATTAGCATATAAAGATGCTAATAAAACAGCATCTTTATATGTTCAACAGCTAAGAGCAAATCTTTCAATGTACATGAGACATTTGAATTGTGAAAATTTAGATTTACCTATCTTCTTTTTCAGGTTACTAACATAGTAAATGATCTCATGAAGTAGGAGGAACAGCTACATAATAAGATCATACATCTAACCACATATGAATGTCATAAAATAATTGTGTTTTCATAATCATCCCAATGAATAGCACCATAAATGGAGATTGGCAATCTAAACGACATAGTCTATAATTAGATGTTGACTTATTCAGACATAAAAGGTATTTAAATATTAAATTTAGCCCAATCTTCATCAACTTGGTTTGTGAGGCTAGGCAGAGCAAGACAATTGGGAGAAATATTTTACCTACAACCTGGATCAGAATTAGCGTAGCATCAGTGAACTCAGACATAACATGCATGAGATTAGAAAACTATTTTATTACATATATTATTTTATTTTATCAATACTGGTTTTGGTGTGATTTATAGTAGTCACTGAGGATGCATGTTCTCAAGTCAGTTCCTCCCTTGATATTTGATATTTGCCATATCGAATCTATGTGTACAACATTTGCCTCTGGTTCTTTTTTAGCTTCATAATTCTCACATTGGCACTGTAATCTTGCCCTGGTTAAGGGAGAGAACACTCATATACAGATAGATACACATATGCTGATATATATATATATATATATATATATATATATATATATATATATATATATATATATATCTCAGTGTGTATAAATACATATATATTCATATACATATATTCATAAAGCAATAGTGAAAGAATAAGATTGAGAAGTGGGAGAGGGAAGGATGGAGGAATGTGGGTCTCATTTTCCTTGGGGGTCCTTGGCTATTGGAGGGCAAAGGGAGCAGAAACAGCGAATAGAGTTCAGACAGTCCTGAGTATGAACAAAACGACTTCCAGGAGTCAGCTTCAGAGAGACAGCTCATTTTATTGTTCTGGGTTTAAGGTATATAAGGATTCTTAGAGTCATGGGTGGTAAGGACTGATTGGTCATAACACACACCTCATTATCATACAGACTGGAGGAAAGAGTGAGACTTATGTGCTGAGTCATACAGCATATGCAGGGAGCTCTGTGCAGGGTCATCCTCCAAATAAGGTCAGGAATCTGAGCTTAGGGACCCTCTCCAGTTAAGGTTAGACAGAGAAGAGGAATCCCTGCTGAGAAAGGGAATCCTCCATTTTGTGCTGAGCTCGGAGTGGACTCTGTGCATGGTGGACTGCAACCTTAATAGCAGAGTTCTCCAATAGCTGAAGAAGGAAGGGGAAGAGAATTGATTCATTATGAGGAAATGACTCTTATGAATGTCAGGTTCTATAGTCAGCTGCCATGGTCAGCCATATGCAAATGGGATATGGCTGACCATGCAAGCTGATGATATAGTTCGACTTTGGAGTCCTTAGAATACAGAAGGCTTAAGATGCAAGTTCCAGTCCAAGCACAGAAGAAGATTGATGTCTCAGTGGAAAATAGAGTAAGCAAATTCTGCCTTGCCACAATTTTTGTTTCAGTTAAAGCTTCTATTTAGTTGGAGGAGGCCCACCATGTTGGGGAGATCAATTTCCTTCACCTCATTTATTGAGTCAAATGTTAATCTCATCCAGAAACATTCTTACAAGCTCATTCAGAATTATATTTAATAGAGAATGTTTGAGTCCTGTTTCAATACAATTGATATAATGTTAAACATCATATCAGTTTTGAAAACAGAATGATTTCAGGGCCTGTCTCCAATGATAAACTTTTCCTTTTTTCTGTCCCTATGCAATTCAAGGTCTGCACATCAGTTGCTCTCTCCTGGGATTTTAAGTGTTTTTCAAGAGACATAAGAATGGAGCAAATTGGGTCTGGAAAGATCAGTTCAATTATTAAAGTTCTTACCATCCAAATAAGAGGACACACTTTGAGATTGCCCTTACTGTAAGTAAACTGGTTGCAACTCTGTGGGTTTGGTCCCGGATTTCAGCACCAAAATGTAAGTTTTGCAACTTTGGGGAAAGGTGTCCTGACTACCTGGGGAGTCAGCAACCCCTCGAGCTACTTAGGACAGCTCTGACAGCTGGAATTGCAAGGAGAATGGGAGGGTGAGATATCCTGGACACTTAAAGCTGCTCAGAACAACAGCTCTGCCCTGAAGGTGTCCCAGACACCTAGAGTTGTTTAGCACAGCTCTGTTGGCTGGAACTGCAAAGAAGCAGCCCAACCCTGGAAGAGAAAATTTTCTGACTTCTCTGGAAAGTCAGGCCTAGAATTGCTTCAGCAGGGAAGGGTATCCTGACTGTTTGGGAAAGTCAGGGTATACCTAGTGTGATGGGGGATGGTCTCCCAGCAGGATATAGCAATCCTGCTCCTTTTGTGGAGAGCCGCTACTGCTGAGCTTTGCTTAGCCCACACTTAAGGGGGCTTCCTAGCAGAGGTCTGCTTCTCTGGCCTAAGATGTTGCTTCTTTTGCTTCACTCTGCAGAAGGGGAAACCCCTGCAGAAATGTAGCAATCTCCTCCGGCTCCAGAGAAAAGTGTTACTTTTTCAGCTCTCTCTTCCTCTGTCCACTTGAGGGACATCTCAGCAAGAAGCTTCTCTATGCCAGTGAATGAAGATCTTCACACCCAAAACTCTTTTGAGAAAGAGATTTATTTGGGAAGGAGGAGTCCAGGAGAGTAGCTGCCTCTACCAGGGTGGAGAGAACAGCATTTTTTTCTAACTGACCAGACAAAGCAGTTTACATAGGATGTCTTGGGTGTGGAGTCAACCAGGGGTTGACTTGGGGCCCAGGGTTCTACTGTCCTGCACTGTGATTGGTTTGTTTCACAAGTCAGTTGGCCAGGGGCAGAGATGGCTCTGATATGACTGAGCCAAACTGTTTCTTTCTGCCCTGATCTGAGCCATCTTTCTCTAGTTCTGGGCTCCAGGGTCAGGGTGGGTTTCTTTAGCCAGCCCCTTTTCCCTACACCTACCTCATAAAAGCCAAGCATGGCAAAGCACATCTGTAATATCCAGAATGTGAATGCAGAGATAGGAGGAATCCTGGCGCTCTCTTCTGATTTCTTTAGTCACCAGACACATGGTATACATACATAACTGCAGGCAAAACACTCATGCACATAAAAGGAAATAAATAAATATAAAAATGAACATCTATATGCTCTCATGCATGCTCTGGCAGCACTGAGTGGACTTGGCAAAATGAACAGACAAATAAATAAATAAATAAATAAATAAATAAATAAATAAATAATATATAAAGTTGGGAAGGAATAGTGGTGAGGGAATGGGAGAAGAAATGGAGTACACAGCATGTAGGTGGACTTGATTAAAACATGCTGCAAGCATGCAATGGAAGTCTCAAACAATAAGAAAGGGAAAAGGGACACAGGCATAGGTGAGGCTGTTCTGAGAAATGTAGTGGACTAGCTACCACCCTTGTGAGGAATGAATTGACAGGTAGTAAATTAGTTCACGATGTTCAACTTTCAACAGAAAAAGAAATAGGGTTTTTAATTTGTGTATTATTTGTACATTGTAAGATGGAGTAGGCTAGACAGTAACCAGAGTCCAGCCTGCTGCATGAGGTGAAGGGCTGGGGCAGTATCTGTCCAAATTGCTCAGTGCACAATCATGAGAAATTAGCATGAGTTGCTCCATGTGGAACTTCCAGTCATGCAATCTTTTCAATGCATACAAAGGTAGTCTTGCTGTTACTGGATTTCATTTAGGAGCCTGTGCCCCAGCATCCTTAACAAGCATGGTTTATGGACCTATCTTTGATAAGCTGATTTAAAGAGCTTAATTACACAATCCTATGGCTAGGGATGTCATTGTTATAGAGAACTCACTACTGATACTGATGTGAATGGGTTTATTTCCAAAATGCTTCATATTTTTTTTTATACCCTTGACTAGCATTTCCATCAACCTTGGATATAGGAACTTCTGTCTGTTTTTTCTTCCTTCCTTCCTTCCTCCCTCCCTTCCTACCTATCCCTCCCTCCACTTTAGGCTGTGTGTGATGGCTAATGCAGATCATAACCGCCCAAAACATTGAACATAAAGGACTAAACTGGACATCTATATCACCCCTTCAATACCCATGAAACATTATGGTTTTCTACAATGTGGAAGGATGATAAAAGCTATATGCATATATATGTATTTGAAAAGATTCTATAATAGATTTTCATATGACTTTTTCAAAGGGTTTTAGTTCTAGCTATCCCCATGAATACAAAATACCCAGCCCTAAACAGGATGGCTATATCATATCCTTCTCCCCTCAAGGCACAGGGGTCATCATGGAGGAGAGGGCAGAACAATGTAAGAGCAGAGGTGGTGGATGACTATAAGGAATGAGTGAGTTCCTGGTATAGCAAGGCAGTTGCACATATGAACTCACAGTAGTTGTGACAGCACACACAAGATCTGTGCAAGAACATGCCATAAAAAATCCAGCTTGGAAGCAGGGAGCTCGTCACAGTATTCCTTCCCTAGATGAGAAGCTATTGCCAATTGAGGGCCGCTGGGCAAGGAAGCATCACTTTTCTTTAAGGATACAGCCCCTGAGGGGTTAACCAAATTCCAGTAGATGGCCCCACACCCATGGACATATTGACACCAATAATCAATTTAATGTGTATACTATCCAGGGTTCTTTATGGGTACAGAACTGGTAAGATGGATATCTATATTAAAAGAATTTTAAAATGAATTTATGTTAAATATAACAACAGATGTCTCATACATGAGAGTCTGAGAACTCAGAAGATGTTCTGTCCTTGAGGCTGTGAGCCTTGGCAGTTGCGGTAGTCCCAGAGTGGTTTGTTTACTCATACTGAGGAGGCTAACCACATGGTAGTTGTTCAGTCCAGAAGGGTGGGTGCTTCCGAAGTTTTAATATGGTGCCCAAAACTTGGGAGGTTTCTAGAGTGCTACTAGTCCTCAGTTAATAACAGAAGCATGGAAATGCTGGGTCTGATATTAGCAAAGGAATCAGTGACAGCAGAAACAGATAAATCAGCTGGGTAATGAGAGGGAAGGCCAACCCAGCAAAATGCAAATGATCTTCCTTTTGTTATGCTTTTTATTTTTATTTTTTAATCTTGGCTGATCCCAGAAGGTGCCACCCACACTTGGAGTGGATCTTCCCACATTAACTAAGGGAATCATAACAATTCTTCAGTCACGGCTTCATACTCAGGTGATTATAATTTGTAGCCAGTTGACATTAAAAAATAAGAAAAAATAACATATGAAATTGGAAAGGTATGTGGATTAAACGCATTAGTGATCAACTGAATAATGAATCTGTATAAGTGTTGCATTAAAGAACAACAGCACTTCCCCCTGGAACCATTTAACCCAGAGTGAGTTCAGATTTAAATTTTGTACTTCATGCTCTCTGTGCCTTGCATCATCCCCCACAAATGGCTTCTTGCTCTGTGTTTATTGAACAGCACAGAGAACATCACATGGGAGAAGGGATGGGGGACCTTTACAGAAATCCTTAACAGAATTTTACAAGGGATTAAGTCACTGGTTCCAACTGATCCCAACTGACCCAGACAACAAACAGTACTACAAACATCATTGGTTATTAACCAATATCTATAAACGATGCTTTCAAACTTTATGGTAGATTTTAGAAGGTTGATTTCAACCTATGTATTTGTTATTTTTAGAAAATAACATACTCACATAGTTCTGGATTAGGGACATGAAAGCATACATAATTCAAAATTACAGCTGTGCATTAGTTTAGTTTTTAAAAGTTGATTATACAGGAAATCCAAGGCAAGTAAGGTTGAGTGTTATACTGTTCTCTTAACGAAAGGTTAAACAAATAGGCCGAGTATATAGTAGGCTAGCAGTCTTAGGTCGTAATTGACCTCAGGTGTATTATTTAGCTATGGCTGTGAGGTCCAGCAAATGTTCCAGTCTCTTAGAATGTAACAAAAGTTTTCAGAATATTGCATTACCACAGGAAGGAACAGTGGTAGGGAGGCATAGAAGGAATTGGAAGGGAGGGAATGAGAGGTCTTCATTAAAACACATTATGTGTATTTATGAAATTCTCAAATGATAAGAGAGGGAAGAGTCCTGTGAAGAGTCTTCTGGATATGACTTGGCTAATGGAATCATAAAAACAGCAGCTACGGCTACCTACACAAGACCTGTGTAGATGAATAGATAAGACATGGAAGTAGGAGGGAAACAACTTAAGAAGAGGAAGGATATCTGTAGGAGGAGGATAAGAGTGGTAACAAGCAGTCAATATGCCCACAATATATTACATATATATGTATGAAATTGTCAAAAACTAAATTTCAATAAATTTGTTGCTTATGTAAAAAATATGGCAGAAAGCAATTGAAGAAAATATATGATATTGACCTGTGGTTTCCACACACATACACTTTCAGCAATATGCACGCACACATACATGAACATACACACATATGCACACACAAAAGCATAGAGGTAATCAATGAATCATTGGGCATTTTTACCTCATTCATAGTAGCAGGGACAGCAACCCTCAGAGGGTTGACTTGTTTGGACTATACACTGTTGCTATGGTACTGGTTTCTTTTGTTCCTGGGATTCTCTTGGTGTCTGCCTATTCAAATTTTCTGAGGCTTCTACTTCATTGTCAAAGGATTTTCGGGAATTTTTAATTCTGCTTATGCAAGCCAGAGGAAGATTTTAATTCTTATAAATATGAGCTGTAATAGATGTATTAAGTCAACAAATATTTATCAGGCATATATTATTATACATTATTTTGATAGATGCTAAAGATAATATGATGAAAAAAGACATTACCTTTGCTCTATGGAACTTAAAAATAGGTTAGAGAGACATAAAAACAAGTTTACAAAAATAATCTCAGTAAAAACAGGTGCCATGAAGGAATAAAATAAGTATGTTTGGGCAGAATAATTATTATCTCTTTAATGAATTTGAGAAGAACAAGCTAAATATGAGGCATGATTCAAATAAGTTTTGGATGGGTAGAATCATGAATTTTGACTAATTGTGTGTTTTATGTGATGCTTAAAATAGTAGTTGGAATTATGGCAAGAGCTGTTCAAGGGAAAGTAGAAAGCATTTTTGTATATTGCCTATAATTCTGGTAAGGCTAATCACCATTAACTTTTTTAACTAATGTATACAATTTATTAATATTTTCACATGTAATAGAATATAGTTTGTATTGCATCTAAGTAGCAATCAAGAATGACAGCATATAGTTTTATAAAAATCAACACTTGTGGATTCTCAAATTTGATTTGTAGAAAATTTATTCTTAGATGAATGGAGTCATGTTTTAAAAAATTCTTTAGGTCATTCCTACATTCACAATTACATTTTGTCATGGACAATAGTAAAACAGCCACAGTTTGGTAAATAACAGAGTTAACCCATAGAATAAACACAGAAAGCATAAGGAAATGGTGATGGTGGATCAGTAGCAGCCTCAGTTAACAACAGAAGGCCTTAGCCTCTGCAGAGCCATCTGGCGACTTTGACTCATGCACCCTGATGTTTAGTTCTCAAAGTAGGAATGATGCCTATAGTACTATTTTACAATTAGTTGCACATCAAAAGCAAGAAATCACAGCATGATGAATTCACTAGTATTACATCCTTAGGAGATATCACCAACAATTTAGTATAAAAATGTTCAAGTTAGATTATTCATATAATTATTTTTTAATTATTTTTACTTTTGTATGGTGTTTGTGTATGTGTGTGTGTGTGCCTGTGTAAGCACACATGCATCCATTTCCATGCATATACCTATGGAGGCCTTAGTGGAACCTGAAGCTCTCTATCTCAGCTAGGTTGGCTGGCTAATGAGCTCCTAGAATCAACCTGTCTTACCTCTCAATATTAGGGCTATAGACATGTATGACCATATATCAATTCTCAGATGTTTCTGATATTACTTTAGAGGTACAATAAAAAACAGAAGAAGACTAATTCAACATCCTTACCATTCTCACATAAGGACTTCATGCTTATGCAAAGAATTCTTCTGCTTGCTCTAATCTCCCATTACACAAAGAACTTCTCACTCATTTTATTTCAGTACTATTGCAGCTTCTCCACTAATACTCAGAGTTCTGGTTTCATTCATCCAGTTCTTAGATTTCTCATTTTTTTTGATGAGTTTGTTGAGCATTTGTGGTGACGTGGTTCTTTTGATTGCCAAAGCCAAATAATCTCATCAGTGTTGTAAAGCATGTGGGCTAGGTTCATAGATCAGCTGATTAATTTCCATCAAACCTTATAAGTTCTCTGTGCCAGATGCAATTCTACTAATGGAAAACAAGGTGATTGATACTATTTATAAAAATTGTATAAAGTGATAATTTTTATTATGACATTTTCATATATGCATAGAGTGCACTTTGATAATACTCATTATCCTTCATTAAATCCTTGTTTACCTACTACCCCTTTTTTTTGGGGGGGGGGGGTTATCAATTTTCCTAGATTGACCTTGGACTTTTTTTTTTTAATTTATTTTAATTTATTTTGAATACAATTCAGTTCTACATATCGGTCACGGATTCCCTTGTTCTCCCCCCTCCCGTCCCCCTCACCTTCCCCCCAATGCCCCCCCCCATTCTCATCTCCTCCAGGGCAAAGCCTTCCCCACAGACTGAGGTCAACCTGGTAGACTCAGTCCAGGTAGGTCTAGTCCCCTCCTCCCAGGCCGAGCCAAACAATCCTGCATAGGCCCCAGGTTTCAAACAGCCAACTTATGCAATGAGCACAAGATCTGGTCCCACTGCCTGGATGCCTCCCAAACAGATCAAGCCAATCAACTGTCTCACCCATTCGGAGGGCCTGATCCAGTGGGGACCCCTCAGCCATTGGTTCATAGTTCATGTGTTTCCATTCATTTGGCTATTTGTCCCTGTGCTTTATCCAACCTTGGTCTCAACAATTCTCGCTCATATAAACCCTCCTCATTCTCGTTAATTGGACTCCCAGAGATCCACCCAGGGCCTAGTCATGGATCTCTGCATCCAGATCCCTCAGTAGTTGGATGAGGTTTCTAGCACAACAATTAGGGTGTTTGGCCATCCCATCACCAGTGTAGGTCAGTTCGGGCTGTCTCTCGACCATTGCCGGCAGTCTGTTGTGTGGGTATCTTTGTGGATTTCTGTGGGCCTCTCTAGCACTTTGCTTCTTCCTGTTCTCATGTGGTCTTCATTTACCATGGTCTCCTATTCCTTGTTCTCCCTCTCTGTTGTTGATCCAGCTGGGATCTCCCGCTCTCCCAAGCTCTCTTTCCCTCGACCCTCGCCTTTCATTACCCCCACTCATGTCCAGGCTGTTCATGTAGATCTCATTCCATTTCTCTGTCATTGGGCGATCCCTGTGTCTTTCTTGGGGTCCTGTTTTCCGGGTAGCCTCCCTGGTGATGTGAGTAGCAGACAATTCATCCTTGTTTCATGTCTAGTATCCTGCTATGAGTGAGTACATACCATGTTTGTCTTTCTGAGTCTGGGTTACCTCACTCAGGATGATTTTTTCTAGATCAATCCATTTGTCTGCAAACCTCATGATGCCATTGTTTTTTTCTGCTGAGTAGTATTCCATTGTGTATATGTACCACATTTTGTTTATCCATTCTTCAGTTGAAGGGCATCTGGGTTGTTTCCATGTTCTGGCTATTACAAACAATGCTGATATGAACATAGCTGAACAAGTGCTCTTATGGTGTGGTTGAGCATTTCTTGGGTATATGCCCAAGAGTGGTATAGCTGGATCTTGGGGGAGATTGATTCCCAATTTTCTAAGAAAGCGCCATATTGATTTCCAAAGTGGTTGTACAAGCTTGCATTCCCACCAGCAGTGGAGGAGAGTTCCCCTAGCTCCACATCCTCTCCAGCATAAGGTGTCTTCAGTGTTTTTGATCTTAGCCATTCTGACAGGCGTAAGGTGGTATCTCAGAGTTGTTTTGATTTGCATTTCCCTGATGATTAGGGATGTTGAGCAATTCCTTAAATGTCTTTCGGCCATTTGAGTTTCCTCTGTTGAGAATTCTCTGTTTAGTTCTATAGCCCATTTCTTAATTGGACTGTTGGGCATTTTGATGTCTAATTTCTTGAGTTCCTTATATATTCTGGATATCAGTCCTCTGTCAGATGTGGGGTTGGTGAAGATCTTTTCCCATTCTGTAGGCTGTCGCTTTGCCTTGTTGACCGTATCCTTTGCTCTACAAAAGCTTCTCAGTTTCAAAAGGTCCCATTGATTGATTGTTTCTCTCAGAGTCTGTGCTACTGGTGTTCTATTTAGGAAGTAGTCTCCAATGCCAATGCGTTCAAGACTACTTCCTACTTTCTCTTCTAGCAGGTTCAGAGTAGCTGGATTTATTTTGAGGTCCTTGATCCACTTGGACTTAAGTTTTGTGCACGGTGATAGATATGGATCTATTTGCAGCCTTCTACATGTTGATATCCAGTTTTGCCAGCACCATTTGTTGAAGATGCTTTCTTTTTTCCATTGTGCACTTTTGGCTTCTTTGTCAAAAATTATATGTTCATAGGTGTGCGGATTAATGTCAGGGTCTTCAATTCGATTCCATTGGTCCACATGTCGGTTTCTATGCCAGTACCAAGCTGTTTTTATTACTGTAGCTCTATAGTAGAGCTTGAAGTCAGGGATCGTGATGCCTCCAGAAGTTGTGTTATTGTACAGGATTCCTTTGGCTATCCTGGGTTTTTTGTTTTCCATATGAATTTGAGTATTATTCTTTCCAGGTCTGTGAAGAATTGTGTTGGTATTTTGATGGGGATTGCATTGAATCTGTAGATTGCTTTTGGTAAGATTGCCATTTTTACTATGTTAGTCCTGCCTATCCATGAGCATGGGAGATCTTTCCATTTTCTGACATCTTCTTCAATTTCTTTTTTCAGGGACTTAAAGTTCTTGTCATATAGGTCCTTCACTTGCTTGGTTAGTGTTACCCCAAGGTATTTTATGTCATTTGTGGCTATAGTAAAGGGTGATGTATCTCTGATTTCCTTCTCCACTTCTTTGTCCATTGTATATAGGAGGGCTACTGATTTTTTTGAGTTGATCTTGTATCCTGCTATGTTGCTGAAGATGTTTATAAGCTGTATCAGTTCCTTGGTGGAATCTTTGGGGTCGCTCAAGTATACTATCATGTCATCTGCAAATAGGGAAAGCTTGACTTCTTCCTTTCCAATTTGTATCCCCTTAATCTCCTTATGTTGTCTTATTGCTCTGGCTAGAACTTCAAGTACTATATTGAATAAGTATGGGGAGAGTGGACAGCCTTGCCTCGTTCCTGATTTTAGTGGAATTGCTTTGAGTTTCTCTCCATTTAATTTGATGTTGGCTGTTGGCTTGCTGTAAATTGCCTTTATTATGTTTAGGTATGTTCCCTGTATTCCTGATCGCTCTAATACCTTTATCATGAAGGGGTGTTGGATTTTGTCAAATGCCTTTTCTGCATCCAGTGAGATGATCATATGGTTTTTTTCTTTGAGTTTGTTTATATGGTGTATTATATTGACGGACTTTCGTATGTTGAACCACCCTTGCATCCCTGGAATGAATCCTACTTGATCATGGTGGATAATTGTTTTGATGTGTTCTTGGAGTCTGTTTGCCAGTATTTTATTGAGTATTTTTGCATCAATGTTCATGAGGGAGATCGGTCTGTAGTTCTCTTTCTTTGTTGTATCCTTGTTTGGTTTAGGAATTAGGGTAATTGTAGCCTCGTAGAAGGAGTTTGGTAATGTTCCTTCTGTTTCTATTGTGTGGAACAATTTAGAGAGTATTGGTATTAACTCTTCTTTGAAGATCTGGTAGAATTCTGCCCTGAAACCATCTGGTCCTGGGCTTTTTTTGGTTGGGAGACTTTTAATGACTGTTTCTATTTCGTTAGGGGTTATTGGACTATTTAAATAGTTTATCTGGTCTTGATTTAACTTAGGTATGTGGTACCTATCCAGAAAGTTATCCATTTCTTTTAGGTTTTCCAGTTTTGTCGAATAGAGGTTTTTGAAGTATGACCTGATGATTCTCTGGATTTCCTCAATGTCTGTTGTTATGTCCCCCTTTTCATTTCTGATTTTGTTGATTTGGATGCTCTCTCTCTGTCTTTTGGTTAGTTTGGATAAGGGCTTGTCTATCTTGTTGATTTTCTCAAAGAACCAACTCTTTGTTTCATTAATTTTTTGTATTGTTCTCTTTGTTTCTATTTTATTGATTTCAGCTCTCACTTTGATAATTTCCTGGCGTCTATTTTTCCTGGGAGACTGTGCTTCTTCTTGTTCTAGAGCTTTCAGGTATGCTGTTAAGTCTCTAGTGTGAGATTTCTCCAACTTATTTATGTGGGCATTTAGTGCTATGAATTTCCCTCTTAGTACTGCTTTCATAGTGTCCCATAAATTTGGATATGTGGTGTCTTCATTTTCATTGATCTCTAGGAAGTCTTTAATTTGTTTCTTTATTTCTTCCTTAACCCATTGGTGATTCAGTTGGGTATTATTCAGTTTCCATGAGATTGCAGGTTTTCTGTAGTTTTTGTTGTTGTTGAAATCCAACTTTAGACCATGGTGGTCTGATAGAACACAGGAGGTTATTCCAATTGTTTTGTATCTGTTGAGATTTGTTTTGTGGCCAAGTATGTGGTCAATTTTAGAGAAGGTTCCATGGGGTGCTGAGAAGAAGGTATATTCTTTTTTGTTAGGATGGAATGTTCTGTAGATATCGATTAAGTCCATTTGAGTCATGACATCAGTTAAGTCCTTTATTTCTCTGTTAAGTTTCAATTTGGGAGATCTGTCCAGTGGTGAAAGTGGGGTGTTGAGGTCTCCCACTATTAATGTGTGGGGTTTTATATGTGATTTAAGCTTTAGTAATGTTTCTTTTACATATGTGGGTGCCCTTGTGTTTGGGGCATAAATATTCAGAATTGAGACTTCATCTTGGTGGATCTTTCCTGTGATGAGTATGTAATGCCCTTCTTGATCTCTTTTGATTGATTTTAGTTTGAAGTCTATTTTGCTGGATATCAGGATGGCTACACCCGCTTGTTTCTTAAGACCGTTTGATTGGAAAGTCTTTTCCCAGCCTTTTATTTTTAGGTAGTGTCTATCTTTGAATTTGAGATGTGTTTCTTGTATGCAGCAGAAAGATGGGTCCTGCTTTCGTATCCATTCTGTAAGCCTATGTCTTTTTATAGGTGAATTAAGTCCATTGATATTGAGGGAAATTAATGACCAGTGATTGTTCATTCCTGTTATTTTTTGGTGGTGATGTGTGGGTACTTCTATACGTTGGGGTTTACTGCTGTGGCTTTATCTGTTGCCTGTGTTTTCGAGGGTGTATCTGACTTCCTTAGATTGGAATTTTCCTTCTAGTGCTTTCTGTAGGGCTGGGTTTGTGGATAAGTATTGTTTAAATCTGGCTTTGTCATGGAATGTCTTGTTCACTCCATCTATGGTGATTGAAAGTTTGGCTGGGTATATTAGTCTAGGTTGACATCCATGGTCTCTTAGTGTCTGCATTACATCTGTCCAGGTTCTTCTGGCTTTCAAAGTCTCCATTGAGAAATCGGGTGTTATTCTGATGGGTTTGCCTTTATATGTCACTTGGCCTTTTTCCTTTGCTGCTCTTAATATTCTTTCTTTATTCTGTACGTTTAGTTGTTTAACTATTATGTGACGAGGGGACTTTTTTGGGGGGTCTAGTCTGTTTGGTGTTCTATAAGCTTCTTGTATCTTCATAGGCATTTCCTTCTTTAAGTTGGGAAAGTTTTCTTCTATGATCTTGTTGAATATATTTTCTGTGCCCTTGAGTTGGTATTCTTCTCCTTCTTCGACCCCTATTATTCTTAGGTTTGGTCTTTTCATGGTGTCCCAAATTTCTTGGACATTTTGGTTCATGGCTTTGTTGGCTTTAGTGTTTTCTTTGACTGATGAATGTATTTCTTCTACTGTATCTTCAACGCTAGAGATCCTCTCTTCCATCTCTTGCATTCTGTTGATTATACTTGCATCTGAAGTTCCCAATCGTTTTCTCAGATTTTCTATTTCCAGCATTCCCTCTGTTTGTGTCTTTTTCATTTTTTCTATTTCCCTTTTCAGGTCTTGGACTGTTTCCTTCATTTGTTTCATTGATTTTTCTTGATTTTCTCTCAGTATTTTATTGTTTTCTTCCAGGACTTTATTGATTTCTTCTAATTTGTTTGCCCTTTCCTCTAGTTGTTTACAGCGTTCTTCACATTTTTTTGTCTTTTCCTCTACACAAGCCTCTAGCTTCTTCATGATGTCATTCATAAGGCTGTTTTCTTCTGCTTCTTCCAATTTCTGATGTTCAGGTCTAGGTTTTGGAGGAGGGCTAGGGCCTGGTGATGCTGTATTGCTATTCATTTTGTTGTATATGTTTCTGCTTTGACGTCTGCCCATCTCCTTGTGGTTCGTTCTTGGCCTTATCCGCACACTTGGTTCAGACAGACCAGTGTTCCAAAAGGGAAGTCCAGAGCAAGATGGGAGCTGGGGGCCGGCCTCTAAGTCTCAGGAAGAGGCTTGGGGCTCAGGCGGATGGGCGTGGGGGCAGGGCGTGGAGACTGCAGGGCCTGCCAGGGGTCTTGGAGAAGGGGATCCTTCCCGGTGGGGCTAGCAGGGAACCTGCCCGGTGGCCAGAACCTGGGGCCAAGTTGGGTAGGTCTTCCCTGGAGTGGCTGGTGCCCAGGGATGGGGTCTGGGGCAAGGAAGGGTACTCACCTGTTTTCCAAAAGGGAAGTCCAGAGCAAGATGGGAGCTGGGGGCCGGCCTCTAAGTCTCAGGAAGAGGCTTGGGGCTCAGGGGGATGGGAGTGGGGGCAGGGCGTGGAGACTGCAGGGTCTGCCAGGGGTCTTGGAGAAGGGGATCCTTCCCGGTGGGGCTAGCAGGGAACCTGCCCGGTGGCCAGAACCTGGGGCCAAGTTGGGCAGGTCTTCTCTGGAGTGGCTGGTGCCCAGGGATGGGGTCTGGGGCAAGGAAGGGTACTCACCAGTTTTCCAAAAGGGAAGTCCGGAGCAAGATGGCCTACTACCCCTTTTGATTCTTACTTTCTCTCTGATCTCCCATCTTCTTTCAAGACTCTCATCTGAAGCTATCTATTGAGCGAGCCACTTGTTGCATTATCCCCTTCTCTGCCCCCATCATCATCTCTAGCAGATCCCACAGATCTTCTCCTAGAGCCCTCCTCACCACCTCATCCCTTTGCCTCAACCTCCACCTTCCACAGGCAGTCCCTGGGAACTCACTGGCCATGCCAGCCAAGGAATCTGGTGGGTGATACTCAGACCTTCACCTCTAACTCTTCTTCAAATCCAATCCCCAGACTTATCCCCTGCTCTGTAGCAGACCACATGTTGTTTCCCCACTCCTTATCTGCTTCAATTTCCTGAAGATAGCTCAGATCTGCAAGCTCCCTCTCTACTCCCCATCCCTTTGTCTCAGCCTTCAACTTCCACAGACACTCCCTGGGACCTGCACCAGCCATGGAAGCAGATAGGTTGTGGAAGCAGGTACATTATCTTCAGATCTTCACTGTCCCATCTCTCCTCCAATGCCAGTACTCAAATTTCATCCCTGGCTCTGTAGCAGACTATCAGTTGTGGCCTGTCCTCTCACTTTGCCCCATTTCCATGAGACTAAGAGGATCCAGGTAGCACACCCTGCTTTCATCCCTCCTGTGGACCCCTCAGACCCCCCTCCCACTTTCTGTCCAATTCCATCACTAAGAATCAGCTGCCAAAACCAAGAAACACATTCTCATCTGAATCCCCAGTGGCAGTACCTGCAAAGATCTCAGAAACATCTCTACCTGGCAACCCATAGCCACTATACCCGGCTAAGACCCAGAAAGTACAACAGAAATCAAGGAACAAACCATCCATCCAATAAAGACAATACCAGATATCATCACCTAGAATTACAATCATCCCAAATCAGATACCTAGATGCCATAATAAAAACACAATCATTATCAGCCAAGACAATCTATCTCCCCTAAACCCAGCAACCCTACTACAGTAGGTCTCAAGAAATGAAATATAGCTGAAGCCCTAGATAGGAACTTCAAAACAGCCTTTATGAATATGTTAGAGATCCTTAAAGAGGAAATTAATAAATCCATTAAAGAACTCACTAAAAACACAAACAAACAGTGGAAAGAAATGAAGAAAACAGTTCAAGACTTGAAAGATGAAATGGAATCAATTGAGAAAACTCATACTGAGTGATAACTGGAAAGGAAAAGTTTAGGAACTCAAACAGGAACCTAAGGGGCAACTCTTACCAAAAGAATACAAAAGATAGAAGAAAGAATCTCAGGCACTGAAAAACAAAATAGAAGAAATGGATACATCAGTCAAGGAAAATGTAAAATCTAAAAAACTCCATGCACAAAACCTCCAGGAAATCTGGAACACTGTAAAAAGACCAAATCTGAAGACCAGGTAGGCTGCCTACAAATTTTCTCTGTTCTCTTGGTTCCCCCAGTGGGCCTAATCTCTCAGGCTCATCCTACCAGGTATCCTGCTTGCAGGTCTTCTCTGTTCTCTTTTTCCCTCAGGCTTCTCCCAGGTGCAGCTTCCCTTTCCCCTGTCATCACCTCCTGTGCATCCCACAGATCATCCCTTTATGACCTCCCAGAAATCAGCACCTAGATCTGTAATCACTCCAAACCCAGATGCCTACAGACCAGCATGAAACTCAGTAACAGTCAGGACAATGTCTCCACTCCAGCCCAGAAAAACCTACCACAGTAAGCCCCAAGAATTGCAAGATAATTGACACACAAGTAAAAGACACACAAGTAAAATAGACTTTATGAATATGACAAAGGTCCTCAAAGAGGAAATGAATAAAATCCTTGAAGAAATTTATTAAGAACAAACAGTAGAAGGAAGTGGATAAAACAGTTCAAGATATAAAAGTAAAAAAAGACATAAACTTAGGGAATTCTGAAATGAAAAATTTAGGAATTTGAATAGAAACTAGAGAGGCAAGCTTCACTAACAGAATATAAAAGATAGAAGAGAAAAATCTCAGGCATTGAAGATACACTAGAAGAAATGGATACATTAATCAAAGAAAATGTTAAATTTAAAACATTCCTGACACAAAACTTGCATGAAATCTGAGACACTATGAAAAGACCAAATGTAAGAATAATAGTAATCAAAGAAGAATTCCAGCTCAATGACCCAGAAAATATTTTCAACATAGTCATAGAAGAAAATTTTCCCAACATAAAGGCAGTTCCTATAAAGGTACAAGAAACATACAGAACATCAAATAGATTGGGACAGAAAAGAAAGTTCCCTTGCCATATAATAATCAAAACATTAAACATACAGAACAAATAAAAATATTAAAAGGTGCAAGGAAAAAAAACAAGTAATATAAAAGCAGACCTATTAGAATAACACCTGACTTCTCAATGGAGACACTAAAAGCCAGAAGGGCCTGGACAGATGTGCTGCAGACTTTAAGAGAACACAGAAGCAGGCCCAGACTACTATACTCAGCAAAACTTTCAATCACCATAGATGGAGAAAATAAGATATTCCATGATTAATTCAAATTTAAACAATATCTATCTACAAGTACAGTCCTACAGAAAGTACTAGAAGGAAAACCCCAACCTAAGGTGGTTAACTATACTCACAAAAACACAGGAAATAAATGTTCTCACACTAGTATAACCAAAAGAAGGGAAGCACACACACGTACACACACCCTCACATAGACACATACTACCACTACCATCACCACCACTACCACCACCACCACCAACAACAACAACAACAGCAACAACAACAAAATAATAGGAATCAACAATCATTGGCCATTGATATCTCTCAATATCACTGATTTCAATTCCCCAATGAAAAGACACAACCTAACACAATGTATGTGAAGAATCAACAGAATGTATGATTCTTCTTTCTGCTTCATCAAAGAATAACACCTCAACATCAAGGCTAGGCATTATCTTGGGTTAAAGGGTTGTAAAATAGATGTTAAATCAAAAGCAATTAAAAGAGACAGTGATGGACTATACATACTCATCAAAGGAATCTAGCAACATGGCATTTCAATTCTTATTATCTATGTCTCCCAAAACAAGGGCACCCATCTTTGTAAAAGAAACAGTGCTACAGCTTAAATCACATATTGACCCTCACACATTGATAGTGAGAGACTTCAATCCCAATTTTCACCAATGCACAGGTCATCCATATAAAAACTAAGCAGAGAAATGCTGGCATTAACTGATGTACTGTGGGATGTCAGTCTGTATGCTACGAATATGTGTTGCTCTGATTGGTTGATAAATAAAAGATTGATTGCTCAGTAGCCAGGCAGGAAGTATAGGTGGACCAAACAGAGAGGAGAATTCTGGGAAGAGGAAGCCTAAGTCAGGAGACACCAGCCAGACACAGAGGAATCAAGATCACAAGTCAGAACTGAGAAAAGGTACCAAGCCACGTAGCTAAACATAGATAAGAATTATGGGTTAATTTAAGTGTAAGAGCTAGTCAGTAATAAGCCTGAGCTAATGGCCAAGCAGTTATAATTAATATAAGCCTCTGAGTGCTTACTTAGAGGATTCAAGTTGGAAAGATTTGTCCTCACCGCTGTCCAGCTGGGACACAGGAAAACTTCCAACTACACTGACGTTATAATCCAAATGAAACAAACAGGTATTTACAGAACATCTCACCCAAACACAAAATAATATACACCTTCTTCTCAGCACCTCATGGTATAGTCTCCAAAACTGACCACATACTCAGACACAAAGCAAGTTTCAACAGATACTAGAAAATTGAAATAACTCCCTGCATCCTACCAGATTATGATGAATTAAAGCTGGATATCAACAACAACAGAACTTACAAACTCATGGAAACAAAATAACTCTGTGCTGAAGGAGTACTGGGTAAAGGCAGAAATAAAGGAGGAAATCAAGACTTTCTAGACTGCAATGAAAAATGAATATACAACATACTCAAACTTATGAGACATGATGAAAGCTGTGCTAAAATGAAAGTTCATAGCACTAAGTGCCTTAATAAAGAAATTGGAGGGATATTGCACTAGCAACTTAACAGCACACCAGAAAGCTCTAGAGCAAAAAGAAGCAAACACAAACTCAAGAGAAATAGATGGCAGGAAATAAATAAACTGAAGGCTGAAGTCAGTAAAATAGAAACAAAGAGAACAATACAAAGAATCAGTGAAACAAAGAGTTGATTTTTTTGAGAAAATCAGCAAGACAGACAAACCCTTATCCCAAGTAACTAAAAGACACAGAGAGAATATCCAAATTAACAAAATTAGAAACAAAAAACAAAAGGAGGGAAATAGCAACAGACAGCAAAGAAATCCATAGAACCATAAGGCCATACTTCAAAAACCTGTAGTCCACCAAATTGGAAAATCTGAAAGAAATTGGCAATTTTTTGACAGGTACCACTTAGCACAGTTAAGTCAAAATTGTATAAACAATTTAAATAGAACTTTAATCCCTAGTGAAATAGATGCAGTAATTAAAAGTCTCCCAACCAAAGAAAGTCAAGGGCCAGATGATTTGGATGCCGATTTCTCCAGACTTTAAAAGAAGAGTTAATGCTAACACTCCTCAAATTATTCCACAAAATAGGAACAGAAGGAACGTTGCCCATTTCATTTTATGACACAACAGTTACCCTGTGCATTAGGGTTTCTATTGCTGTGAAGAAACACCATGACCACAGCAACTCTTATAAAGGAAAACATTTAATTGGTGCTGGCTTATGGTTCCAGAGGTTTAATCCATTACTGTCACGGCAGGAAACATGGTAGCACACAGATGGACATTGTGGTAGACAAGGAGCTGAGAGTTCTACATTTGGATTGGCAGGTAGCAGAAAGTGAATGCTACATTGGACCTAGCTTGAGCATCTGAGACCTCAAAGCCTGACCTCAGGGACAGACTTCCTCCAACCAAGCCATGCCTACTCTAGCAAGACCAGACCTCCTAATAGTGCCACTTCCTATGAGCCTATAGGAGCTATTTTCTTTCAAACTACCCTATTCCACTCCCTGGCTCCCATAGGCTTATATGTATATCATAATTAATGTATTTAGTCCAACTTTGAAAAGTGCAACACAATTCTTTACAGAACTTGAAAATGTAATTTACAGCTTTATATGGAAACAAATAAACAAAAACCACAGGATAACTAAAACATTTAATGGCACAGGAAAAGACTTTCTGAACAGAACACCAATAGCCCAGGCACTAAGTGCAACAATTAATAAATTGGAACTCATGAAAATGAAATGCTTCTGTATGGTAACGGACACTATCATTTGTATAAAGCAGCAGGCTACATAATGGGGAAAGATTTTTACCAAACTACTCATCTCATACAGAGCTAATATATAAAATATATAAGGAACAAACAAAAAAACAACCTCCCAAAATATTAGACATTAACTAAACAAATAACCCAATTAAAAATTGGGGTACAGAGGATTATCAAAAGAAGAAACTCAAATTCAAGAGAAGTACTGAAAGAAATGTTTAGCATCCTTATTCACTAGGGAAATGCAAATCAAAGCTACTTTGAGATTTCATCATACACCTGTCAGAATGTCCAAGTTCCATAAAACAATTGACAGATCATGCTGGTGAAGATGTGGAGAAAGGGGAACACTCATTCATTGCTAGTGGGATTGCAAACTTGTATAACCACAATGGAAATGTACTTAAAGGATGTACTTGGCCATGTACTTAAAGGATGCTTCATCTGACCACTGAGACATTTGCTCATCCATATTCATTGCTGCTCTAGTCATAACAGCCAGAAATTGAAAACAACCTAGGAGTCTGTCAAGAAATGAATGTATAAAGAAAATGTAGGACATTTCCACAGCCATTAAAATATTGGAGGTAAATGGGTGGAACTAGAAATAGTCATCTGAGTAAAATAACTCAGACCTGGAAATACAAATACAGTATGAATTTGCTTATGTTTAGATGTTAGATGTTAAGTCATTGACAAGAAAAGTCAATTCATAGAACCACAGAAGTTAGGCAGAGAGTAAAGGACCAGTGGAGATTGATGGATCTCACTAGGAAGGTGAAATCAAATAGATAGTTACAGATGGCTGGTAGGGGAGGACTGGGAATGTCAAACAGGAAGGGGAAAGTAAGAGGGGTGTGAGGGAGAGAATACTAGGAAGGACAGATAAAACTAAGGGCCATTTGAGAGGTAGTATGGAAACCAAATACAGTTGAAGCCTCCTATCATATACACATATTTAAAAGTAATCTAAATGAAATAGCCAAATAACAGGGTAGACAGAGGCCCAACTGGATATCTCTCATTACCAAATGAAGTTTCCAGTCCTGTGGGTTGTATCCAATTAAGTTGTTGGCCAAAGGTGCCCAATGGAACCCCTCCCCCAAACAACCCAGGCTATTTCCAAGTCTGTTTGTGGCTCTCCGTAAACTAACAGTAAGGTCCTATTGCTGAAGACAACACTTACACAACTCATTGAACATGGAGAAATTGAGCTTCTATCTACAAAGGACCTTCACCACTATGGACTAGTATTCATGGTATTGAAAGACCTCTGCATGCTACCAAAGCAGAAATGCAAACACCAACCCAGTTACATACCTTAAGATCCAGGTGACCTACCTACAAGATACACTGGTGCAATAGTGCCGCAAAGCTTATGGGAGTAATCAACATATATCTTATTTGATTTTGCAGCTCACTACGTGAGATGGAACCCATATCTGACACTGCTTAGATGGCCAAGAAGGAATATAGCAATCCAATGACTACTAATGACATTCTATACTCAAGTCTGTGCCTTGCTCAGCCATCATCAGAGAAGCTTCCTTCTGCGGCAGATGAGAACAAATACAGAGACCCACAGCCAGACAATATGTAGAGAGTGAGAGACCTTGGAACACTCAGCCCCAATAGGTATGTATTCATCAAATCCTGCCCCTCAGGGCTCTGGAAACTCTGCCAAAGTGGAGGCAGAAATAGTATAAAAGTCAGAGTAGATAGAGAACACCAAAGAATCAGGGCCTTTCTGACACAACAGGGCTGGTGTACATATGAACTCAAAATGTGGCAGCATGTGCAGGGCCTATGCAGGTCTTCATCAGATGCAGTTCGAGAGCTGATAGGAGAAGTGGACACAGGACCCCATATCTAACTCAGAAATTATCTCCATTTGATAGCCATTTCTAAATGAAAAGTTAGTTTTCTTCAAGGAAGTCTCACTGGGGAAACAAACTACTCTTAAAAGTAGTCTCCATGGCCAAAGCAAAATGAACTCAGTGGCATCTTTGGAAGTTCTTTGTCTCATGATGTCAAGTCAGGCCATTTTTTACACCTCACATGTTCTTTGGTATTTATTATGGTTCCAGTCTTGGATTTTTATGGGAATCCTGTGTGTGGGAACATGTGTGCCTCTCTGTGTCTACATGCATTTCTTGCGATTTTTCTTTGGCTCTTTTCCTTATTTGTTTGTTTTCTCCTACTCTTATCTGTTCTCCTGTTCTAATCTGTTTTTGATTTATCTTATTGCATTGTAGTTTTTATTGTTCCATAGATGCACTGCTTGCTTTCTAAGGAGATATAGAAAGGGTGTGGCTTCAAATGGGAGGAGAGGTGGGTATGAACTAGGAGGAATAGGTGGAGGGGAAATCAGAATTAGAATATATTGTATGAAAAAAAATCCATCTTTAGTGAAAGAAATAAAAGAAGCCATTAGTTATCTCTTCTTAAATTCTCTTATTTATATTTCCTCTAAACTGAGAGTAAACACAGTCATAACTATGTGACATTTTAATCCAAATCCCAGATACTGCTATTACCTCAAACAGCATGAAAGTCATAAATACATATGAGCACAGGAGCCTTATCATATCTCATATGTAATTACAGATAAAAACTTGTATACTTCACATTTCCTATTGACAATTTAGCATCAAATAATGTGATAACAGATATGTATATATACATCTCACCTTTACTACTGACAAGTTAACATCCAATAAGCCATTTGCTTTTGTGAGGAATTTCTGAAATTCCACAGTTTATGAGGCAGCCACTCTTTCTCCCAAATAAGACTGGTTTCTGGATGAATTTACCCACATATTAGTAACTTTAAAATTATTTTGTCATACTCATTGTCCTGTAAGGTCATTTTTTCCTAGTAACTCTTCTCAGTATTATATTATTTTCCATACCTGCCAGGATTTATTGAATGGCTACACAATCATTTATTTAACCAACTTCCTTTTGATGACACTTCAGTTGTTTTCAGTTTTTATTATTATACAAGCTACTAGGATTAATGTAACTGTCACGTCTTTGAGCATATCTATGATTGTTTTTGAAATAGCTTATAAGTGATAACTGATTCATCCAAATAATCTCTCTGAAGCTTCCTCACTACATTAAGAGGACAAAAGAAAGTTATCTGAGAAAAATATACTGGGTGCATTCATAGTGGAAAAAAGAACATGGTTCTGGAATAAAAGGATTGTGATGAGTATGGTGGAATACTAACAAATATAAGACATGCATGGTTTTGCAATCAATAAGCTCAGCCTAGAAAATATTGATATTTTATTGGTATTATGCTTCATAAATATTAACTAAAACCAATAATCCTTACTTGTTAAATTTCTGCTATAGTTGAGCTATATTTTCTCTGTGCCCATATTTGTAAATGTTAAGGCTTTATTGTTGATATTAATATCCACTCAGCTGTTAGACCAAGAAGGAAATTTAGTTCCTAAGGCAAGAAGAAACAGCATACAAGTGAAGGTGAAATATGCAGAGGTGAGTAGTAGAAGATTTAAGGCCACATAATAAGACTCCCTAGAGTTAGGAGAGGTAAAAAAAGACCCCAAGAAGTTAACTGTACATCAATGAAATCAGTGTCCCAAAATGACATAGGGAGCAGACTAAATTAGACAGGGACTTTTCTTATGAAACTGAAAGTTCTATGCAGATCTTCTCAGGAAACATGGCAAAGGCCACTGATTATCTGGATAAGTGAGACAGTTGATTAGCTTGAACTGTTTGGGAGGCCCCCAGGCAGTGGGACCGGGACCTGTCCTCAGTGCATGAGTTGGCTGTTTGGAGCCTAGTACCTATGGTGAGAAACTTTGCTCAGCCTGGGTGAAGGGAGGAGGGGACTGGACCTGCCTCAGCTGAATCTACCAGGCTGAGCTGAATCCCCAGGGGAGTCCTTGCCCTGGAGGAGATGGGAATGGGAGGTGGGTTGGGGGGCACGGGAGGAGGGAGGACAGGGGAATCTGTGGCTGATATGTAAAATTAAATTAAATTATAAAATAAAAAATTAAATGGAGTACAGCACTGTGTCTGCTTTACCTTATGCCACCATATGCCATATCCAAGTTTCAGGCCCAGCCCAGCCTGTACATGCTGTGTGCCAACCTAAACTGTTGTGCCCATTTCAGATATAAAACCAGCAAAAGATTTCCACTTGCCCAGATCTTGTAAAATCACAGACAATATGAAAGGTCAGTACAGTATCCCTACATGCCAAATCAACGTCCTATAAAAATCTCTGATGAGAATTAACTACCTAGCTGTACCCCACACAAAAGAACATGCAGGAACTGTAGTTTCAATAACAAGAATAAATCTTCAGAGTATAGGCAGAGATGATTGACAAAAACACCAGGCTAATGGTATAGATTAGATCATTAACAAGAAAATACAAGACAAATTTCCTAAATTAAAAAGAACACATACCCTTACAAATATAAAAGCATGGAACACCACATAGATAAGTTCGGAAAAACAACTAACTCCCCACAGCATGCCATAGTTAAAACACTACTTATGTAGAACAAAGAACGTGTATAGAAAGATGCAAGAGGAAAACCACAAGTCAATCAGAGTAAGAGCAGATCTCTGAGTCGGAACTTCAAGAGCCAGAAGAGTCTGGACCAATGTACTTCATGTAGTAAAAGAGCATGGATGCCAACCCGTACTAATGGACCCAGCAAAATTATTAGCCATAATTGAAGGAGAAAGAAAGACTGTGGCAGGGGGAGCAGGAGAAGGGGAGGGAGGGGGAACTGCGGTTTGTATGTAAAATGAAAAAATAAATAAAAAAAGAAAGAAAAAAAAGACTTTCCATGATACAGACAAGCTGAAAGAAGTCCTATCCACAAAACCTACTCAAGTATTATAAAAGCCATACTTGAGATTGAAGATAGAAGTAATCATAGCCAAGAAACTGTACAAAGAAAATAAATGATATGATTAGTAAAACACAAATATAACTAAGAACATAAATATAAAAATGCCATATCAAAATAACTGTAATTAGCTTGCACTTTTAAATAATAACTTTAAATATTAATAGCCTCAAATTCAACCAAAAGACACAAGTTAGTTGAATAGATTATGAAACAAAACCCATCTGTCTATTGTCTACAAAAAATTTTATCTAAACCTTAAAGATAGGCAATACCTCAAAGTGAAAGCATAGAAAAAACATTCTAAGCAAATGAAACCAAGAAGTATGCAGGTGTTACTATCCTAATAGCTTACAAAATAGACTTCAAATTAAATTAGTCAGAAGAGATAAAGAGGGATAATTAATTCAATCAAGGGAACATTTAACCATAAAGACATTACAATCATAGACATATTTGCACCAATCTCTGGTACACCCAATTTCATAAAAATACTACTATCGAACTTAAAGACACAGACTAACACCAAACCGATAATAGTAAGTAGTTTTTTTTAAATCTTCTATAATATTTTATTTGTTTTTTCTTTTTCTTTATTCTTCTTTCATACAATATATCCTGACTGCAGCCTCCCCTTCCTTTCCTTCCTCCCCTCATTCTAGCCCCCCCCCACATCCCCTCTTCCCCCAGATCCACTGCTCATTTATTTCCCTTCAGAAAAAAAAAAAAAAACAGGCCACCAGTGATACCAACCAAACATCATAACAAGACACAATGAAACTAGGCATGTATCATCATTATCAAGGCTGGACGAAACAACCCAGCAGGAGAAAAAGGGTCTCATGAGCAGGAAAAACAATCAAAGACAAACCATACCCTTACCTTTAGGAGGCCTATAAGAACACCAAACTACACAACCATAACACATATTCAGAAGACCTAGTGTATACCCATACACCCTCCATGATTGCTACTTCAGTCTTCTGTGAGCCTCTATTAGCCCTGCTTAGGGCCAGGTTCTCCTGGTGTCCTCAATCCCTCTAGCTCCTACAATTCTTCCTCCCCATCTTCTCTGGAGTTCCCTGAGAGCTCTGCCTAATGTTTTGATGTGGGTTTCTGCATCTGCTCCCATCAGCTGCTTGAGGAAGCCTCTCTGGTGATGATTGAGCTAGGCATCGATCTATGAGTATAGCACAGTATCATTAACAATAATTTCATTGACTTTTTCTTTTGTTGTTCACTGTGTTTGATTCTACCCTAGGTGTCTAAGTCATGCAGTTTCTGGTTCCTGGCTATCCGGGCAGTGCCAGGCATGGGCTTCCTCTCATGGCTTAGGCATCAAGTTAGACCAGTCATTGGTTGGCCACTTTCACAGGCTCTGAGTCACCATTGCCCTAGCACATTTTGCAGGCAGGACAGGTTGTGGGTGGAAGGTTTTGTGGCTGGATTGTTGTCCCAGTCTCAAGACTGAGAGCCTAGCCTGGTTACAGAAGATGGTCAGTTCAGGCTTCATATCCTCCATTACTAGGTGTCCTCTCTAAGGTCACCATTACAGGTTCCAGGAAGTTTCCACTGCACTAGGTTTCCACATCACCCTCTAAGTGACCACTTCTTTCAGTCATCTCTTCCTATACTCTCTCCCTCTGTCCCTTCCTTCCCATCTGATACCATACACCCCCATCCCCATTGCCACCTGCCCCCAGTCCACCTGCAAAATCTATTCTATTATCCTTTCCCATGGAGATACATGCCCTCCTTGTTACTTAGCCTCTCTGGGTCTGTGGATTGTGTAGCTGGAGAGTTTTCTCTCCAGATCCCGCCAAGCCCCGCCAGTTCCAGAGCCCACTTATAAAAAAACACACACAGACTCTTATATTATTTAAACTGTTTGGCCATTAGCTCAGGCCTATCATGGTCTAGCTCTTACTCTTATATTTAGCCCATTTCTATTAATCTATACTTTGCCACGTGACTCGAGGCTTATTGGCACACCTTACATCTTCCTTGTCCTGGTGGCAGCTCCAGCAGTCTCTCCCCCCTGCCTTCCTGTTCTCTCAATTCTTCTCTCTGTTAGTCCCGCCTATACTTCCCGCCTGGCCACTGGCCAATCAGTGTTTTATTTATTGACCAATCAGAGCAACACATTTGACATACAGACCATCCCACAACAAGATTGTAATGTGATTATCCTTTACTTAACAGCTAATATACACTTACAACTGAATACATGCCATGTTTCTTTTTCTGGGTCTGGGTTGCCTTGCTTAGGAAGATATTTTTTTGTTACATTCATTTTTCTGCAAATTTCATGATGTCATTTTTTCTAACAGCTGAGTAGTACTCCATTGTATAAACATACCACATTACCTTTATTTTTTTTCAGTTGAGGGACATATAGGTTGTTTCTAGTTTCTGGCTATTATAAATAAAGGTGCTATGAACATAGTTGAGCAATTATCCTTGTAGTAGGATGTAGTGTCTTTTGAGTATATGTCCAAGATTGGTATAACTGGGTCTTGAAAAGATTGATTCCCAATTTTCTGAGAACCCATCATATTGATTTCCAAAGTGGCTAGCTATACAAGTTTGCACTCCCACCAGCAATGAAGGAGTGTTCCTCTTGCTCCACATCCTTTCCAGTATGAGCCATCACTTGAGTTTTTTGATCTTAGCCATTCTGACAGGTGTAAGATGGAATTTCAAAGTAGTTTTCCTGATGGTTTCCCTGATGGTTAAGGATGTTGAACATTTCTGTAAGTATTTCACCGTCATTGAAGATTCCTCTATTGAGAATTCTGTTTACCTCTTTATCCCATTTTTAATGGGGCTGTTTGGTTTGTTGATGTCTAGTTTCTGGAGTTTTTATATATTTTATGTATTAGCCCTATATCGGATGTGGAATTGGTGAAAATCATTTCCCATTCTGTAGGCTGCCAGTTTTTTTTTATTTAAGGCATCTTTTGCCTTAGTGAAGCTTTTCAGTTTTATGATCTCACTTTTCCCAGTAGATAGGTCATCTGGACAATAAACAGGGAAACATCAGATTTAACTGGCGTCACACATCCAATGGACCTAAAATATACTTATAGAATTTCCCACCCAAATATCTAAGACTATATATTCTACTTAGCAGCCATGGAAGCTTTTCTAAAACAGCTCACATCCTAGGTCAAAAACAAATCTTCACAAATTCAGAAAAATAAAAACTGTTTTCTGCTTGATTATATTGCAACAAAATTTAAAATCAATAGCAAATAATTCTCTAGTGAGTACACAAATTCATGGAGATTAAATAACTCATTACTGAATGATGAATAGGTCAAAGAAGAAATAATAATTCCTGGAACTAAATGAAAATGAAAGCACAACAAAACAATGGAACACATGAAAAGCAGCCATACAAGGAAAAGTCATAGCTTTAACTGCCTCCATTAAAAAATCAGAAAGATCACAAAGAAATGCTATTATGATGCAACTCAGGAATTTGGAAAAACATTTAGAGCATAAACCCAAATTCAGTACATGGAATGAAATAATAAAACTGAAAAAATAATGAAATAGAAATGTGAAAATAATATTGAGGAGCAATAAATCTAAGAGTTGGTTCTTAGACAAAACAAACCAAAATAAAGAGACCCTTCACCAACCTAACCAAAAGAAAGGAAAATGTGACTTAAATTAACAAAATAAAAAAATGATCAGAAAATCATTTCAACAGGCACCAAAGAAATTCAGAACATTCTAAATGGATACTTTAAAAACCTGTACTCCATTAAGAAGGACAGTTTAAGATAAATGGATGATTTATAAAAAATACAGGCCAAGATGAATTCACGGTAGAATTCTAACTTTCAAAAAAGATATATAACCAATAACTATTAAATTATTAAAAAAATAGAAACATAAATTAACTGGGGACCTGAGAGTGGAATACAGAAGGAGATGGAGGGATGGAGGAGATGTAAATAACACTATAGATGTTTGAAAAAGCCATAAGGAATCACATTACTTTATATATACATAAAATCACACACACACACACACACACACATACACACACACACACACACACACACACACACACACACACACACACACACACACACACACACTGTTTAAATGAAGTTACTCCACTTGGGGATAAATATACCCCTCAAGAGCCCCAGAATATCTAAAAAAAAAAGCCTGATTATCAGACATGACATGAGAAACCTTTCAATTTGTTTTCACTTTAATTTGTTGCTGTTGCCCTTGGTTACTTCTCAGAAATTGAAAGTAACTCCCTACTGCTGAAGACACCATTCAGTTGAGACTCAGGATCCAGATGAAATGAGCTCCATTGGACCAGAACACCTTCTCCCTGAGGACTAGCTTTCATAGTATAGGAAGATGCTACAGAGGCTGCTAAAGGAAAAGAGCAGTCAGTTGTCTTATCCAACAATGCCAAGCATGGCAAGATATTCCTAAAGGTGCAATATTGGCATTAATATTTTGGCAACAACTAATTAACATTGTCTAATTAGAGTTAAGACCTTCCCAATAAGAGTGAAATCATGCCTGGTAATGTAAATATAGCCAGGTACTCATAGCTGATTAAAAATATTATCCTCTTATGTAATATTGTAGTATAAAAAACTCATCCCCAATTATAATAAATGTAAAACTATTATATACAACATTTGTATATATTGTATAACTTAAGATCTTCATTTCTGAATGTGAAATTACAAAGTAAAATAAACTTTAGCAGTCTTAACTGAATTCCATGAAAAAAAAAGGAGTAGGGTTGATGAATTAATAAGGCTATATTCTTTTTTAAAATTAGAGATTTATTTATTTTTAATGTATGATGTTTTGCCTTCATGTATATCTGTGCAACCTATGCACGTAGGGCCCATGGAGGCCATAAGAGAGTGTCACATTCCCTGAAACTGTAAGTTGCAGACAGTTCTGAGGCACCATATGAATGCTGGGAATCTAACCTATATTCTCTGTAAGAGCAGCCAGTGTTTTTAACCTCTGATCCATCTGTCCAGTCTCTAAAATTCTATTCTTAAGGGAGTAAAAACAGAAAAATAATACCAATGGGAGTGAGTATGAGTTTCTTATGAAATGTAAATACAAGATTAGAAGAAAGTTCAGTATTAAGCATCTTTACTTTCATGGATAAACTTCAGCTTTTGCTTTCCAAGTGAAGTTACACAAGAGATAATTGGTTTGAAGAAGTCTGGTTTTTTATTTGGCATACCTCCTGACATAAAATAGGTTTTTATACACAAATGAGTTTTCTGAGATGACATTGCCTCTATTTCTCTAGCAATTTCACCTGGATTATCTAAGTAGTACTATGAATGTTACATTAAATGTGGTATTGAAAATGAATGCCTACCTGTATTAGTTATTATTTATTTTTTCTGTGATAAAGCTCTATGATGAAAACAACTTCTAGAATTAAGTTTATTTTGACTTGTTTCAAGAGCAAATGATATGGAGTCCACTGGGAGGGGAAGTTGCAAGAATATTGGGTGGAATACAATTCTGAGAGCTCACATTTTGAACTGCAAGCATAAAACAGAGAGATCAAACTGGAAATGACGTTTCTTTTGAAAACATTAAAAATTTTTAATTAAAATATAATTACATTATCCACCTATCTCTCTTCCTCCAATACCTCCATATACTCCCACATACTCCCTCTCAGATTCATGGCCCTTTATTCTTTATTATTGTTACACAAAAACACACACACACATATAGAGAACATGTATATTCATATATGTATATGAATATATATAATATAAATATTTAAATATAAAAATAAAATCTGCTGAGTCCATTTAATGTTGCCTATATGTATGTTTTTAGTCTTGATTTGGTATTGGATAAGCATTAGGGGGCTCATCCTTTGGGAAGATTAATTCTCCTATTTTAGGAAATACTGATTGCCTATAGCTCTTTATCTAGGTTTGGGGTCCCATGAGACTTTCCCCATATACACTGACACATCAGTTGATGTTCTCATTGTTCAAGTTTTGCTTGGCACCTCATCAGTTGTTATCTGCATTTGACAAGTTGTGGCATCTTGTAATAATGGTCATTGTCTTCTTCAGAAAGAAGCTTCTTTAGTGACAGACAGGTAAGAGCTACACTTATCTGTGGGTATAAGAATCTATATTTTAAATGCAGTTACGAATTGTAATGACTTAGGAAAGCCTCAGCCACAGAGTCTCCTCTAGGTTGCCTGACTTCTCCAGTCATGTGTAGTTGGACAGATTTTTATTACCAGGCACTATTTCCCTCATGTTGAGCAGGTCTCAAGTCCAGTAAGACAGCTGTTGGTTACCACCAATGTAAGTGCCACTATTGTACCATTAGGCATATCTTGTCATGTTTGTAATTGTTGTGGTTCATAAGTGTGCCATCATGGTAAGACTATAGATGGCTATAGTAGTCAGGGTTCTCTAGAGTAACAGAACTTATAGAATGACTCTCTTTCTCCTCTCTCTCTCTCATATATATAAACAAACAAACAAAAAGCAGAACTAATCAAAATGCAGACTTGTGGAGCCCAGTGGCAACTGATACATCTATAATATAACTCCTGAACATAAGGTTCAGGTTTCATTGTAGAAGAAATAGTGGAAAGATTCTAAAAGTCAGAGGATCAGGGAGTTTGTTGTGACATTGTATCTCTTAAGGAATATCAGAAGCTATACCCGTATGGTCTCACCACCATGACTGTCTAATCATGAGCTGAATAAGAATGACACTTATAGTAATGTGTTAGTAGACAGTGGAAAGCCCATGAAAACTCAATGCTACACAAAGAACTCCAGGCAACCAAGGAATGCTGAGAGTGGGATAAATTTTCTTCCCCAGAGAAGAGCACATCAATTGATTACCTAATACCAAATGGTCATCCCTGAAAACATAGCATACAATTAATATTACACAAATTGAGTAGATTGTATTTGCATATATATATATATATATATATATATATATATATATATATTTGATGTAAAAAGAGTTCATGTATTTGAAAGGGAGCAAGGGTGTATTGGAGGTTTTGGAAAGAGAAATGATGTAATTATAGGGAAATTTCAAAAAGATAAAAAGAAACATTTTTTAAAGAACCCATATGGAAACTTATTGCTATAGCAGCTTCTTTCCTCTTTCTGTGGAGAATAATTAACATAGGGACCTACAAGTGAACAATGTACAGAGAGTGAGACACTTTGGAGTACTCAGTGATAAACCCATCCCTTCACAGCTCAGATCTCTATGCAGAAGAGAAAACAGAAAGGTTGCAAGAGCAGTAGGGGAGTGAATGGCTCCCAGGAAGCAGTATCTTCCAGAAACAACTAGACTGATACACATATGAACTCACAGAGACTGCAGCAGAACACACAAGGCCTGTACGTGTTTAAGCCAGATGGGGTTCAAACCAAAGGAAGGGTCCCTACATTAGTAATAATCAAGTCAGAAAAAAAAATAGGAGCTCAGTGACTATACAAGGTTCACAAGTTGTTAATTATCACCAGAAGGAGAAACCCAGTCAAAGTTATCCTAAGGCAAATGGAATAGAAAAGTTTGAAATTCAAATATGTATTTGCCTGTAAAGACCAACATCTTTTATTATCATTCATTGTTCCATGGCCTCCTTTGTATCTTCATTCATATGTTCTCCCAGAGCTTCCCTTCGTGGCTGATGCCCAAATCCAGCTGGTTATTCTCACTCCAGGTCAAAGATGAAGACCTAGAAAAAGGCTCATTCCCAAGAAGAAGTATATATGAATAAATTCTGCCTTGATGACTCTACCTGAAACTTTTAGAGAACTAAAAGTCAGAGAGCAAAATAAACCTAACTTGATATATAGAAGAATCCAGTAAGACAAAATTCCCTTTCTTTGCAAAGACTGTCCAATGGAATATAAGTTGTTCAGAAAATTGAATTAAAAGGTTTTTAATGACAATCTTAATGTCTACTACCATTACTGTGAAGTCCAGTTGAGTAAAATAGGATTCATGTCTTCTATTGGAGCAGTCAGGTAATCATGATAAACATAAAAATTTCTAAGATATTTTCCTTCATGTGCCTGAACACCAAATGTTGCTGAAACTCCACACAGATTCGCCTTATCATTGCTATAGTTATGTATGAGAGAAGAAATAACATTAAGAACACTGGGAGTTTGGCGTCATATTTTTCACATCAAGCAAAGAGCAAAGAGGTAAACTAGAAGAATTCCAAGCCCTGACTAACAACCGCAAATTGAAAACTTTCAAGTATAGTACATTTGAACCACAGGGTCTATGTGATGCAAAAGAAGCCTGGGGACCAATTTCACACTACTTACATGGTGGGAGAGTTTCAAGCTAGGAAATTATCACTGAAACACTTTCCTAAGCCAGTAAAACTGGCTGGACTTTGACAGAGGCAATCTCAAACTGTTTCAGCATGTTTTTCTTTTAATCTAGGGTTGTGAACTCCCACCGAAAGCAATCACCACTTCAAAACAGCTCACAGTAGAGAGTTTCAAGATGGAAAGGACTGATATGAAAACTGGAGAGCTTATATAGATGCATTCACATGTTGAAAATTAAGGATCCAAAAGTATTATGAAAGAACATTTGTAAACTGTGTTTCAGATGTCTAAAGGGATTAAGAAAAATGGTATGGTGGCATATGTCTCTAACCTCATCATTTAGCTGGGAAAGGGCAGAACATTCACATGTTTGATGTCAGTATGGGCTTCATAGTGAGTTACAGGCCAACTTTTCTACATAGAAAGACACTGCCCCAAACAAACAACAAAACTATATTTAAAACAATAACAGAGTATTATGCAAACAGGTGGGCTGGCAACACAGCCATGAAGTGTGAGCAGGAATGTAGTTGATGAAGGAACCTCTATTAACTTCCCCCTATAAAAAAATAATCCAAAAAAAGTATTTAGCAGCAACTTTTAGCCTAGAATGTTTGAGAGAGAGAGTGCTTGAGTCTAATGTGAATAAAATATACCTGTAAAATACTAAGACACAAATCACACTATTAAGAATGGAACAATGCACATTGCATTGACTATCTGTGGGACAGAAACAATAAATAGTTTATTTCTAGCAACTATCATTAATATCTCATATTCCACAAGGTTTCTTTTTTCCTGCTAAAGATTCCAGCGGACTCTGGACCCAGATATGGAAGTTGAAAGGTAGTGAGGATCATTGATTTACTCCAGGGGGGAGAATTCACCTTGTGCCATTTTCTACCCATTCTAGTACATAGAATGCAATTTTAAGGATACCTCCTATTCAGAGCCCATAGAACAGTGGTTTTCAGCCTTCCTAATGCTGTGATCCTTTAACACAGTTCCTTATGTTGTGGTTACCACCAACCATAAAATTATTTTTATTGCTAATTCATAACTTTATTTTTTCTGTCATTAATCATAATGTAAATATCTGTGTTTTCCTATGGTCTTAGGTGACCCCTGTGAAAGGGTCACTTGACCCCCCAAAGACGTAGTGACCTACAAGTTGAGAACTGCCTCTGTAGAAGCTGATAGGTACTGGATTCCAATACTTGTTGTGTCAATCCCACCGACAATCATCAGAATGTCCCTGTTCTTGTTGCCATACATGCTGCACCATTTCCCCACTGGTCAATCAGAATGTTTATGACTCCATGGAAACAGACATGTACTCCATCTTCATTGATGTGTACAACATGCACCAAATCTGACTTCTCTGAGATATCCAGCCATATGAGGCTATTAGACATTGAATGTTGTTTTGTCATAGCACCCAGGTATGTTATAGTATACCTGGGTATAGTATCTTCATAGGCCTGCAAAAGCAGTCCTGATATCTGTCAACCTTCAGACTCAAATGTTTGCTATGATAATATATTTTGGTAAGGTTCC
Organism: Peromyscus californicus insignis; assembly: GCF_007827085.1. Taxonomy (NCBI): domain Eukaryota; kingdom Metazoa; phylum Chordata; class Mammalia; order Rodentia; family Cricetidae; genus Peromyscus; species Peromyscus californicus. The sequence continues at coordinate 53,025,533 of NW_026294391.1, forward strand.
AACCCAAGGTAGCCATCAGGCAATGATATGTGATCAGACTTTATTGACAGGAACAGCATATCATGGCTATCCAGAAATGCTGTTGTGAGCCTTATTACAACACTTTCCTTTAGCCAATACTTACTAGTGAAGTCCTGCCCCAACATGTCCTTCAGGCACTGATAGGTACCCTGCACCCCTGTCCACACTGGACTTACCCAGATCCACTATTAAATTTGTTCAACATAGGATTATGTAGTATAGTGACTGAAACAATTCCAAAAGATCTCCGTAGCCATGACCACAAAATGCATGTTAGCAACAAAAACATTTACTACAGCACAAGCAATTATATAGAGACTGCACTACTGAGGCAGCATAGAGCCAAAGTCAGTGTAGTTTACTCAAAAAAGACACTAGGACAAATCTTGAGAAGAAAATATTTCACTGTGAATGCCACTATATAAAATTGGAAGAGACAAGTTACAAGATGCACAATGTAGAGATGCAAAACACATGTTAAATGTAAGATTTCTACAAAGGAACACCATCATTCTCTATTGACATACTCCTTTCTGAGAGAAATAAATTTCCCATAAAAATGTAAAATAATAATTTGAAAAAAGTTTAGTGAGATGGAACATAGCGTAGATCAAAAACTGGAAAAATAATCTGTGATCAGAATAAAAATGCAAGGGGTTAGAATGTATTAAAAAAACAAATTGTGGGGCTGAAGGGTTCAGTAAACTAAAAAAATACATAGAATTAATCTTCAGTAATATACTACTTCAAGGAGAATGAATTTCTGAATTTGAATGCAGAGCTTTAAAAACAGCTGAGACAGGTGAAAAAACCCAGGAAACATATGAAAAACCATTAAGGAAACAAATGTTTACATTATAGATGTTCTGAAAGTAGATGAGTAGGGAAAAAGGACACAATCAATTTAACAACAACAGTAACAGAAAACAGCATATTTCCCATATCTTTGAAGATATTCAGGCATCTAGAGCTAGGATGCCCAAAGGGTTCCAATTTTATTCTGTCAAAAATATTTTCCCTCAACATACATAATTTAATTGCCAAAAGTTCAAGGAAAACAGACAATGGTAAAGGCAGCAAGAGAAAACAATTAAGTCACATAGAACAAAACCTCATTAGGACAGAAATTTCTAGCATAAATATTATAAGCCAGGGCAAAAAATGATAAGAAAGGAAAGCAACTGCCTACTAATTGCGAGAAAGAGCCAGCTTCAGAAACAAACAAAAAACAGATAAAGATTTTATTAGAGAAGCAGTATCATCAGGATTCTAATACCACTAGATGAGCCTTACAAAAGTATGTCACATTTTGAACTAACAGGATTAAATCTGCCACCATGTAAGCATGTGAAAGTACAAAATCTGCTAATTTAACCAATACACAAAAGAAGAACAGAGTGAAAACTTATTGAGTTTGCCTGATAGGTGAGAATGTTTCCCATGCTCTAGTGGATGGTCCCACACCCTAGTACTAGTTGGACTTAATGGGTTCTCAAAATGCAACAACAAAAAGACAGACATGAAGTTGGGGAAAAATATCCACCTAGGGTAGTTGGAAGGAAAAATGAGGGTTGAGTATGATCATATTTCATTGCACACACATGAAATTCTTAATAGTAAATACAAATATCAATAAAGACAATAAATTAAAACTTATCAAGTTTGCTTAGGCAACACATACATAACAATTTCTTACTCAAAGGGCAGAATGAATTATTGGATGAGATGCAATAATTAAAATTTAACTTTAAAAAATTTAAATTTTTTTGAAAAATTTGAAAAAATTTCAGCTTATCCATTCTTTGGTTAAGGGGTGTCTAGGTTGTTTCCATGTTCTGGCTATTACAAATAAAGCTGCTGTGAATATATCTGAGCAAATGTCCTTGTGGTATGATTGAGCATCCTTTGTGTGTATGTCCAAGAGTGGTATCGATGGGTCTTGAAGTAGGTTGATTTCCAATGTTCTGAGAGACCACCATATTGACTTCCAAGTGACTTTACAAGTTTGCACTCCCACTAGGAATTGAGGGGTGTTCCCTTTGCTTAACATCCTCTTCAGTATAAGCTGTCATTTGTGTTTCTGACTTTAGCCATTCCGACAGGTGTAAGCTGGAATCTCAAAGTCATTTTGATTTGCATTTCCATGATGGGTAAGGATATTGAACACTTCTTTAAGTGTTTATCTGCCATTTGAGATTCTTCTGTTCAAAATTCTCTGTTTAGGTCAGTATCACATGTTTTAATTGGATTCTTTGGTTTTTTGATGTCTAGTTTCTTGAGTTATACAATGGAGTATTACTTAGCTGTTAAAAACAAAGACATCAGGAAATTTAAAGGCAAATGGATGGAACTAGAAAACAACATCCTGAGTGAGGTAACCCAGACACAGATAGTCAACCATGGTATGTTGTTGGGGGCCATCTCACCCCCACATTTCCCCAGAGTACTCTTGAGTAGAGCCAGCAGGAAATTTTAGACAGAAGGATAGAGGGGAGAGAAAAAGATAGAAAATACAGGGTAGCCTCAAGGGTCTCTGCCAAAGGGTTTTTAAAGGAATGCCAAGGGGTGGAGCAAAAGACCTCCCACTAGCACAGCCAAGTGCAGACCATCTCAGACACCTGGTACTCAGGCCCATGATCCAATCATCCTCTTTGTGCAGACCTGCTGGGTAAAGCCACTAGAAACCTAAATGGGCTCCAACAGTATATACTCACTCATAAGTAGATATTAGCTGTAAAGTAAAGGATAACCGTGCTACAATCAACAGACCCAGAGAGGTTAGGTAACAAGGAGGGTCCAAGGAGGGATGCATGGATCTCTCTGGGAAGGGGAAATAGAGGAGATCTCCTGATGAACTGGTGGCTGATATACAATGAAACTTGAGGGACTGGGTTGAGAGTGGGTGGAGGGGGAGAGTGCTGAGAAAGATGACTAGAAAGGGGAGTCTTTACATAGTCTGGTAGAAGCCTGGTGCAAGGGAAACTTCCAGGAGCCTACAATGATGGGCCCAGCTAAGACTGCTGGCAGCAGTGGATGCAGGGCCTGAACTGGCCATCTCTTGTGATCAGATTGGTGACATCCCTGGTTGTCATCACAGAGTCTTCATCTAGTTACTGATAGAGGCAGATTCAGAGACCCATGGCAAACATTGGCCTGAGCTCATGAGTCTACTAAGGAGAGGGAGGAGGGATTATAGGTGCCAGAAGGGTCAAGGACATCTGAGGAAAACCCACAGAAATGGCTAGCCTGGCTCATGGGAACTCTGAGTCTGAACCAACATCCAGGGAGCCTGCATGGGACTGACCTAGGCCCTCTGCATATATGTGACAGTTGTGTAGCTTGGGCTATATGTGGGACTCCTGACAATGGGAGTAGGTGCTGTCCCTGGGGATTTGGCTGGAACTTGGGATTATATTCCTCATCTGGCTTGCCTTCCCCAGCCCAAGTACAAGGAGAGGTACTTAGTCTTATGGCAAGCAGTTTGATATGCCATGCTTTGCTGATGCTCATGGGAGGCTTTGCCCCTTTCTGAGCAAATATGGAGGAGGGGTAAACTGAGGGTGGCAGAAAGGAGGTGGGGGAGGGAGTGGAAGGATAGGAGGGAGGGGAGGTTTTGGTCAGGATGTAAAATAAATTAATTAATTAAATTTAAAAAATCAGCTTAAAAGAAACTCAATTCACTGCAAATAATATACAGATTAAAAGTGAAATGATAAAAAAAATCCATATAAACTGAAACCACAAATGAGCAGGATAAGTATACTTAAACCAGAAGTCAAACAATGGAATGAGATGTATAAAGTCAGTACATTGTGAGAAAGGAATCAATTATTAAAAAAGCAAAAATTCTATGTAAGTACTTAATGCCAGACCAACCAATCTTATAAAGCAGATCTCATTAGATTTTAGTGAAGAGTTAGACACCAATTCAAGAATAGTTGGCACTCAAAAAAAAACCCTCATGTTCATTGGTGGACATTTTATCAATACAAAGTAACAGATAATGTTAGAGTTACACTATAAAATAAATGGGCCTAGTACACAGTTTCAAGAAATTTCATCTAAAAGTACAATTTCAAAACATATTCTTTTCAGCAGCATGTAGAATATTCTCTAGAATAGATTATATGTTAGGCCACAAAACAAGTCTCAATAAATTAAACAAAAACTAAAACAATAAAAAAATCATATAAAGCTTCTTGATTACATTTGAGTAAGACTGGAAATAAACATATGATCTTCAGAAATTATAACCATATGTAGAAATTAAGGACTTTCATGAATCATCAATAAGTAATAAAGTATTGAAATGAAGAAAAGCTCTTGAAACAAATGTAAACATATATATAGCATGTGACAGTACTAAGAAGGTAGTTTATATCAATAAGTGCCTGCATAAAAAAAGAGGAAGATCTCCAATCAACAACCCAATGACATGCCTCAAATAAGTAGAAAAGCACAAAAAATGAACATAGAAACAACATAAAAAAGAGGTAGCACATAACAGAACATGTATTAATGACACAGAAACAAAAAGTACAAAAGATTAACAAATTACGATATTTTTAATAGAATTCAAAACTTTTTGGCTACATTAACCAAGAAGAAAAGACCTAAATAAACCAAATAAGACATGAAAAGGGATACATTAAATCTGATGCCACAGAAATACAAAGGAAAATTATCATCTAGTATACATGACTGTATGTTACTGAATTAGAAATTCTAAAAGAAATGCATACATCTCTGATGACACACAAGCTACCAAATTTAACCATAATGCCATAGCAAACTGAACTGACAGTACAGAGATTATTACAGAAAAGCATAACTACTCATAATACAGAGATCAACTAATTGTGGGATGTTGTCTTAAGGTCTCTATTAAGAAGAAACTGTGAAGAAACACCATGACCATGACAACTCTTATAAAGGAAAACGTTTAATTGAGGCTGGCACATTTCAGAGGTTTAGTCCATTATCATCATGGCTGGAAGCATGGCAGCATGCAGGTAGACATGGTGCTGGAGAAGGAGCTGAGAGTTCTACATCCTGATTGGCAGGCAGCAGGAAGAGAATGCTACACTGGACCTAGCTTGAGCATCTGAGTCCTCAAAGCCTGCCCCCACTGACACACTTCCTCCAACAAGGCCACACCTCCTAATTGTGCCACTCCCTATGGCTCAAGCATCCAAACACATGTATCCATGGGGGTCATTCCTGTTCAAATCACCACAGGTGTCAAGCCCCAACAGATCCATATGTGATACAACTCATTAACCAAAGACTCATGGAACATCACAAAAGAAGGGCAAAAAGAGTAAATGCCAGATGACTGGGAAGTCTGATCTGAGATTGTGTCTCCTAGAAATAACAAGGAAGCTACACCCATGATGCCTCAACAATATGGCTATCAAAAGAAGACTTGTTCAAATAGACAAGGTAAAGACAGAAGGGGAGATCTCAAGGGGCACCACCACTAGACGAAAAACTGCAGGCAACTGCTAAGTGCTGAGAGAGGGAGAATTAGTCTTCCACACAGATAAGCTCCCTAATTGGTTTTCCAGTACCAAATTGGAAATGATCATCTCTGAAATCACATACACATAAGCAACACCAAACAGACTCAGCAGGTCATATTTGTATTTATGTGTATATGCATATGCAACAAAATAATCAAAGAAAAAAGGCTGTGAATTCAGATGGGATAGAGGGGAATATTGAATTTGTTGGATGGAAGCGGGGGGGGGGGGAATGATGTATGTGAAAGAGGAGGCAGAAAGAATGTGAAGAGCCAGGGGTAGTAAATGACTAAGAAAACAGTGTCAGCAGTCTAAGCTGGGGTCATCCTTGTGGATTTCTGGGAACTTCCCTAGCACCTGATAGTGGAGAGAGTGCCTGAACTGGATTACCCCAGTAATTGGAGTGGTGAATACCCTAACTGTCATCATAGAGCCTTTCTCCAGTAACTGATGGAAGCAGATGTAGAGATCCACAGCCAAACACCAGGCTGAGCTCCAGGAGTCCAGTCAAAGAGAGAGAAAAGGGATTCTAGGAGCAAGGGGCATCAAGATCATGATGGGGAAACCTACAGAGACAACCAAACCAAACTAGTGGGAACTCATGAAATTTAGACCAACACCTGTGGAGCCTATACAGGCCTGTACTAGGCCCTCTGCATTAGTGAGACAGTTGTGTAACTCGATCTGCTTAAAGGGAACCCTGGCAGTAGGATCACAATCCATCCCTGGTACATGAGCTGGCTTTTTGGAACCCACTACCTATGGTGGGACACCTCGCACAGCCTTGAGGCAGGGGGAGGGCCTTGGACCTGCCTCTATTGAATGTACCAGGCTCTGCTGACTCCCCATGGGAGGGCTTACCTTCTTGTAGGAGAGAATGGGGGGTGGATTAGGGGGAGACTGGAGGGGTAGGAGGAGGGAAGAGGGGTATCTGTGATTGGTATGTAAAATGAGTAAATAATTTCTTAATTGAAAAAGGAAAACAGTGTCTTCTAGACACAATGGGGCTGATGCAAATACAAATCCACAGAGACCACCAATGGGACTGATGTACACACAAATCCACAGATACCATGACAGTATGTACAAGATATGTATAAATTCAAGGAAGATGAAATCCTAGCACAAAGGAAGTAGAAACAAAGACCCACCCCTATTCAAGAAGCTATTTGCAATTTGCAGTTGATATCTGCTGAGAATAAAAGAAATCAGTTTTTTTTCCCAATGGATCAACACTGGATGCATCAACCACATTCCAGGGGAGGCCTCATACTCAGGAAAAGTTGAACAACAACAACAATAAGAAATATTGGAATCCATGTTTTTCTGTGCTTTCTTTTGTTAAGTTTTGCTGTTTTTTTTTTGTTGTGTGTTTTGTTGTTGTTTGAAAGAGATAACATGGAGTTTGTTTGGTAGAGAGTTAGGAATGATCTGGGATGACTTGGCAAATGGAAAAGATCAAGATGCATTGAATTAAAATTTAAAGGTAATAAACATATATGATTTTTAAAAAGTAGCTTATACTCAGGTGCCCTATATGTGTTGACAATGCTTTCTCCCAGAAGTCCTGTGTTATTAAATGAAAATCTTCATGCTAAGTATCGGATACATCTTAATGAGTTATTGGACAGGGAGATCTCAAAGCCCCTCAAAATAACACAGGTGATTGTCATTCCTCTTGTGTGCCTACTCAGTTGGTAGAGCATGAGACTCTTAATTTGGGTCATGGGTTCGTGTCCCACATTGGGTGCTACTAATTATGGTCAATCCAAGTGAGTCTATTAAATGGGAAACAATTTATTAAGATATAAATTGAGGAAATATACTCACGAATACAGAATGGAGTAGACGGCAAAAGTTGTCCTCTGATCTGACTGGGAGCAAATCTACCTCACAGGCAGGAGCAGGGAGACGGGACATGTGATCCTTCTCTAACTCCTTAGAAAAGGTCATGTACAACAGCAGGAAGCATCACTTCCTTTGGGCCCTATAGCCCAAGTCATGGTTGGAGCAAATACCACTACAGGTTCAAAATAAAGCACTTTCTTTTTTGGACATAGAGAAATTAAGCTGGAAATGACTTGAAAACTTCTGTCATGCTAGCCAGTGCTCATAATATTTGAAGGGGCTATTTTCCAGGCTATTTTTAGGCTGCTGGGGAGAAAAGCCATCAATGGTTTTTCCCAGTGGTGAAGACTCAATAGATGCAAAGAATGCAATTGGTAAAGTAGAACATTCTTTCATGAGAAAATGCTGAACAAATTTATAAATAGAGAGCATATAGAGAATATATCTTTACATAAATAAGGTCATTTATAATAAAGAGTTGCATTAAGCTGATCAGAGAAAAGGTTAAAGTTTTTGAAGAGCAAGAACAAGATAGAATGTCCACCTTCACCACTTTAAAACAATGTTTTAAACTGAAATATAATTACATCACTTTTCCTCCTTCTTTCCCCTGACAAGTTCATCCCAGCTAACTTCCTTCAGACTCCTTCTATGCCCCCACTCTTGAGTTGATGCCTTCTTTTTCTCTGAATATTATTGTTACATGCATATATATGTAGGTATGTATATGCACAAATATATATCCAATTTTCTGGGCCCATTTTTGTTGTTTTTATGTAAATTGTTTCAGGGATGAACACTGTGCATTGGATAAATAAGAAGCTTCATCCCTGGTAGAGTTTAACTCTGCTTCTCCCAGAAGTTGTTAGTTACCTCTAGTTCTTTGTCTAGGGATGGGGCCCCATGGAAATTTTCCCCTTCCACATTAAATTTCCATCGATACTGTCATTGTTCAGTTCTTATTCATGCAATGATTTCTAGGAGAGACTGTTTTTTGAAAGACTTCTTGGTATTCTGACTATTATGATTTTTTGACCCCCTCTTCTGTGATGTTCCCTGAGCCATAGATGCAGGAGCTGTGTGTGTGTGTGTGTGTGTGTGTGTGTGTGTGTGTGTGTGTGTGTGTGTGTGTTAAAGGAAGTCAAGACACTTGGGTTGACAATGTTCCTCACAAGAACAATAGACTAACAAAAATACCAGTACAAATTAGAAGAAACCCTCCTTTCAAAGGGTTGGTCTGGGTAGTTCAAGTTGCTCCCAAAATAATATAGATTATCACTGTAGCCCTTGATTTCCTCTCATGGGTTGAGGATGAGCCCTTATTGTTAAAGACAATACACACTTAGAACAGAATACTCAGATGATTCAAGCTAGATCTGACCAGAGAGCAGTTAAACTCCTTAGTTACAACAGCCATGAAACACAATGACTAGCATGGCAAGATATTTAAAAATGCAGTAAATGGCATTCACATGCCAGTGGCATATTTTTGACCTCCACATGTACACTACAGAATACACTGTCGGTCAGAGGACAACTTGTGGGAGGCAGTTTTGTTGTTTGACCACATGGGTTGTAGAGACTGAACTCAGGTGATCAAGCTTGGAATGAAGTGTCTTCACCCACTGAACAGTCTTTCTGACTCAACACCATCTTTGAAATAATTGGCAGGCATCCATATGAAAAAGACCTGTATCATTCACCAGTTTTCACCCCAAGTTAGATTTAAAAAATTAAAAAATAATGCCTATAAGTATAAAACTTCTGGAAGAAAAAAATAGGGGATGCACTATTAGAATGGATAGCAATTTGTCTGAATATGAATCAAAAGCAAAAATTAAAGAATGGGATTATAACAAATTAAAGAGGAAAAGATCTGTCCAACAGGGTGACATACAACTAATGGAGTAAAGATAAAACCTATGCAAAGAGAGAAATTATGTGCAAAATATACAGCTGACAAGAAGTTGATATGTAGAACATATATATACAGATCCAAAAATTCACTAGTAAAACAAAAACTTCACAGGCCAGTTGTCTGGAGGTTGTGGCTGCAGTGATCTGCCTGAGAAGCTGTGAGGATTTTGTCCATGTGTGTCACTGCAGCTGTGGTCAGTGTCCTCCATCGAAGGATGGGGCTGGTCTCCAAAAATGCTCTGGGGACATCCTTCGTTGGTTCAAGAAATCACCATGCCTCTAATATTCAACTTCAGAAGACTGCCACTGCTGAGATGTCCTCCATTCTTGAAGAGCAGATTCTTGGAGCTGACACATCTGTTGACCTCAAAGAAACTGGGCGTGTCTTAAGTATTGGTGATGGTATTGCCCGAGTACATGGGCTGAGGAATATTCAAACAGAGGAAATGGTAGAATTTTCTTCAGGCTTAAAGGGTATGTCCCTGAACTTGGAACCTGACAGTGTTGGAGTTGTCGTGTTTGGAAATGATAAGCTATTAAAGAAGGTGATACTGTGAAGAGAATGGGAGCCATTGTAGACATTCCAGTTGGTGAGGAACTATTGAGCCATGTAGTTGATGCCTTTGGTAATGCCATTGATGGAAAGGGTCCAGTTTGTTCCAAGACCTGTAGACAAGTGGACCTGAAAGCCCCTGGAATCATTCTCCAAATCTCAGTGCTGTAACCAATGCAGACTGGCACTGAGGCATGAGCTTATTATTGGTGATAGACAGACTGGGAAAACATCAATTGCTGTCAACATAATCATCAACCAGAACGTCTCACTGATGGAAAGAAGAAGCTGTACTGTATCTACGTTGCTATTGATCAGAAACGGCCCACTGTTGTTCAGTTGGTGAAGAGACTGACAGATGCAGATGCCATGAAGAACACCATTGTGGTGCCAGCTACTGCTTCTGATGCTGCTCCACTCAGTAGTTGGCTCCTTACTCTGGGAGATTATTTTAGAGATAATGGCAAGCGTGCTTTGATCATCTATAATGATTTATCCAAACAGGCTGTGGCTTACCGCCAGATGTCTCTCTTGTTGTGCCAACCCCCTGGTCGTGAAGCCTATCATGGAGATGTGTTTTACCTGAACTCTCGGCCGCTGGAGAGAGCAGCCAAGATGAATGATTCTTTTTGTGGTGGCTCTTTAACTGCCTTACCAGTCCCAGAAGCCCAGGCTGGTGATGTGTCCACTTACATTGCAACGAATGTTATTTTCATCACTGATGGACAGATCTTCTTGGAAACAGAATTGTTCTATAAAGGCATTTACTCTTCCGTTAATGTGGGTTTGTCTGTGTCCCAGCCATGTCGGATCTGCTGCCCAGACCAGGGCCGTGAAACAGGTGGCTGGTACCGTGAAGTTGAAGTTGGCTCAGTATCAGGAGGTTGCTGCCACTCAACAGCTCTTGAGTCATGGTGTGTGTCTGACTGAGTTGTTAAAGTAAGGGCAGTACCCTCCCATGGCTATTAAAGAACAGGTGACTGTTATCTATGCAGGTGTGAGGGGTTATCTTGATAAACTGGAGTCCAATAAGATCACAAAGTTTAAGAATGTTTTGTTTCATGTTATCAGCCAGCATCAGTCCCTCTTGGGCAACATCAGGACTGACAGGAAAATCTCAAAACAATCAGATGCAAAGCTGAAACAGATTGTAACAAACTTCTTGGCTGGTTTTGAACCATAAAGCCCCGTGAATCCCTGTCAGACACTGCTTTGGTTTTGTCATTTATTCTGGTAAAATCAGCTTCATTTGTAAAGGATTGCTCTCGTCCTCCTGATGTACAGAAATCACATAAATAAAAGTTCCATATTATGTGATTTAAAAAAAAAACTTCATAAAACAAATAGACCAATTAAAATGGACAATAAATGTAAATAGGCATTTCTCAAGAGACAACATGCAAATTGCCACCAAATTTCTGTAAAAATTATAGAGCATTACCGATTATTATGGAAATTCAAATAAAAACCATAGTGAGATATTGCCTTATGGCAGTTCCATTGGATAAATTTTTGAAGGCTAAACATGAAAAGTTCTGGTAAAGGTATGAAGAAAGGAAGATTTTTGCAAAATGTTGGTGGGAATGATAAAGTAATATACAGTGTCTATGAAAAAGATAATAGAGCTTCCATTATAAAGTAAAAGTAAGGGTACCATTTGGTCAGTCACTATCATTGCCGAGTTTACAAAGAAATTGAAATAAGAATGTTGAAAAAATGTGTGCAGTCTGTGTTTACTGCCTCGCTATTAATAATAGCTAAAGAACTAGAAACAGCCTAAATTACCATCATTTGATGGATGAATGGATGATGAAAATGTGCTACTACATGTACACAATAGACTAATACTATACATAAAATAAATTAAAGCCTGTCATTTGACACAACATGAATGAATCTGGCGATCACAACAGTAGAACGACTGTGAGACAGAGGACCAAAGGGTGAGATAGGGTCATCTGTATATGACATGAAAGGTGTACCATCTAATCCAAACAATGTGATCATCTAAACAAGGACTTATACAATGATAATACTCTGTCATTATGCATGGAAGAAATATCAAAAGTCCTCACTCCTAAATGAAGAGCTGCAAGCTGAAAGGGGGAGAATCAATCTTCTTCAGGGCCAAGTTCATTGATAATTTATCTGATCCCAGGTGGTCAGACCTAAACACATCCAAATACAAGCAACACTTACTTGACTCAGTTTGTAAATATAGATGGAGCAATAATAAATTAATAGGAAGTTATGTGTTTGAAAAGAGAGTGTGGGCATCATGCGAGGAGTTGTGTGGGGAGAGGGGTTGGAAATAATATAAATACAGTTTTATGTATGAAATTTTAAAGAAATAAAAAATAAAATAAAATTTAAAAGTAAAAAGGTACTGGATGAAGCCTCTCTGATGACAATTTGGCTAGGCATCAATCTATGAGTATGGCAGAATATCCTTAGGCATCATTACATTGGCATGTTTTTCTCCAGTTGTGTTTGCTTCTATTCTAGGTCTCTGGGCCATCCAGCTTCTGGGTCTTGGCACTCCAGGTAGTGTCAGGATTGGGCTCATTATCATGGCATGGTATATTAGTCAGGGTCTTATAGAGTCACAGAGCTTACAGAATGAATGTCTGTCTGTCTGTCTGTCTGTCTGTATCTATCTATCTATCTATCTATCTATCTATCTATCTATCTATCTATCTATCTATCTATATACATGTATGGGAATTTATTGGAATGACTTGCAGGCTGCAGTCCAACAATGGTTAGTTGTGAATGGAAAGTTCAAGAATCTAGTCACTGTTCAGTCCCACGAGGCTGGGTGTCTCAGCTGGTCTTCTATATATGGTGGAATTCCAAAGAAGAAGGAATGGATATACTGACAAGGCAAGGGCAACCAGGTAAAAAAATGAACCCTCCCTTCTTCCATTGTCCATACATAGACTTCCAGAAAAAGGTGTGGCTCAGATTAAAAGTGTGTCTTCCAGCATCAAGATCTGGATCAAAGGTATGTTGTCTTGCCTCAAGATCCTATCTCAAGTGTGTCCTCCATTTCCGGATTATAGTTCATTTCAGATAGAGTCAAGTTGACAACCAAGAATAGCTATTACACATGGATTTCAGGCTGGACCAGTCACTAGTTGGACACTCCTACAATCTTTGTGTCACCCTTACCCTAACACATCCCATAGGCAAGACAGACTGTAGGGAGAAGGTTACGTGTAGCAGGTTTTCTTTTCTTTGGGGGGGCCATCAACCAGCTCCCAAATCATGACACAGAGACGTATTATTATTAGTTTTGAATGCTCGGCCTTATTTTAGCTCTTATATTAATCTGTTTCTCTTAATCTACATTTTGTCTCAGGGCTTTTTACCTTTTTTCTATATATCTTACTTCCCTTCTGTCTCTGTGTCTGGTTGGTTGACATGATGATGCCTGGTTTCTAGCCCCAGGCACGCCCCTGTCTTTTTCTTTATTCTTTTCTATCTCCTCTTATTTTCTCTGCTCACAAGTCTTGCCTATCCCTCTTTGCCCTAGATATTGGCCATTCAACTCTTTATTAGACCAATCAGATGCCTTAGACAGGCAAAGTGAAACAAATGTAATATAAACAAATGTAACATATCTTTACATCCTTAACAAAGGTAGCAGAAACAAATGTAACACACGTTTAAACAGTTAAAGTAACATTACACAGCATAAACAAATGTAACACATCTTTCCCTGTAGCCATAAGTTTCTTGGGTCCCACCCCGCCCCCTGAAATCCAGACAAATATCTCTCTCCTGAGGTCCTGCAGCTGCTCAGACCCAAGTAAACACACAGAGGCTTAATATTATTTGCAAAACTCTATGACCAATGGCAGTCTTCTTTCTGGCTAGCTCTTATAACTTAACTCAACCTATAACTATTAAAGTTCCGTGGCTTTACCTATGTCCCATCACATGTTCCTCCTTCAGCAGCTGGCTTGCGTTTCTTCTGCCTGTTCTTCCATATTCCTGTCTCTGTCTTGGATTTCCTGCCTGGCTGTAACCCGACTCGCCATAGGCCAGAGCAGCTTCTTTATTAACCAATCATAGGAACAAATATTTACAACATACATACAGAAAGACATCCCACAGCATTTCCCCTGTTAAAATAATATTCCAGTTATGTGGCTGGGTTGGTGCCCCAATCCCTCCACTGGAAATCTTGCCTGGTCATAGGAGATGACCAGTTCAGGCTATGTATCTGTTATTGCTAGGAGTCTTAGCTGGGGTCATCCTTGTAGATTCCTGGGAGTTTCCCTTGCACTACATTTCAACCTGATCCCCAAATGCCCACCCTTTCCAGCCATCTCTTTGAGTACTCTCCCCCTCTATCTACCCCCAAATCTCATCCCTCATGTTTCCATCCCTACCTGCCCCCAGTCCACCCATGAGATCTCTTCTATTTCCTCTTCCCAGGGAGAAATGAGAGCCCCCTCCCTCTTGAGCCCTCTTAGTAACCTAGCTTCTCTGGCTCTGTGGATTGTTAGCATGGTTATCCTTTATAGCTAGTATCCACTTATAAGTGAGTACATACCATATTTGTCATTCTGGTCTAGGTTACCTCACTCAGGATGATCCTTTTCTAATACCATTTATTTGCCTTCAAATTTCATGATATCACTGTTTTTAACAGCTGAGTAATACTCCATTGTGTAAATGTACCTCATTCTTTATCAGTTCTTCTGTTGAGGAACATCTAGATTGTTTGCAGGTTCTGGCAATAACGAATAAAGCTGTTATGAACATAGTTGAATAAGTGTCCTTGTGGCATGATTGAGCGTCCTTTGGGTATATGCTCAAGAGTGGTATAACAGGCTCGTTAGGTATATCAATTCCTAATTGTTGTGATATTTTATTTGTGCTGAATGTGGTGATATTTTATTTGTATGTTAATAAATAAAGTTTACCTGGAGATCAAAGGTAATAGCAAGCCATTAACACAAAAGTCAGGCAGTGGTAGCACACGCCCTTAATCAGATCACTTGGCAGGCAGGATCTCTGTGTGTTCAAGGTCACACTGGGAACAGAGTCAAGTATGGTGACACACGCCTTTAATCCCAGTACCAAACATAGAGACCTGGAAGTCTGTACAGACAAGCAGTAACAAGGAAGTGAGGTTGCTACTGAGAGCCTATGAGAGGGCAGAACAGCAAGGCAATAAAGGCACAGGTAGAGAGGAAGTAACTCACTTTTGATAGTTGCAGAGCTGGAGAGGTAAGGTTGGTGGCTATCACTATTTCTCTGACCTCTAAGGCTTTCACCCCTATATTTAGCTCTGTGTTTCTTATTTATATTTAATGAGACTGTTTAGAAATTTGGCTACACCTAATTTTCTGAGAAACTGCCATATTTACTTCCAAAGTGTCTGTACAAGTTTGCACTCCCACCAGCAAAGGAGGAGTGTTCTCCTTGCTTCCCAACCTCTGCAGCATAAGCTGTCACTTACATTTTTGATGAAAACAGATGCAGAGATGCACAACCAAACATTAGGCCATACTCGGGCAATCTGCTGAAGAGGGGAAGGAAGGACTGTAGGAGCTAGGGATATCACAAGAAAACCCACAAAATCAACTTAATTGGGCTTATAGAATCTTACAGAATCTGAACCGATAATCAGGGTGCCTGCATGGGACCAACCTAGCCCTCTACATATCTGTGATGGTTGTGTAGCTTGGTCTACTTACAGGACTCCTGAAAGTGGGAACAAGGTCTCCCTAATGCTTTGGCTGGCTCTTGGGAACCTATTCCTCATACTGGGTTGTCTTGCCCAAACTAAGGAGAGGTGCTTAGTCCTACTGCAACTTAATATTCCATGTTTTGTTGATAGCCACAGGAGGCCTGCCCCTTTCTGAACAGAAAGGGAAGAGGAGTGGATTGGGGGTGAAGTGGCAGAGGGGAAGTAGGGGATTGGATGGGAGAAGAGGAGGGGGAAGAAACTGTGGTTGGGATGTAAAATGAATAAATAAGTGTAATTAATTAAAAATAAATATCAATAAAAAGAGATAAAAGGTAAATTTTGGAGGAGATAAATACAGTTAATTTCATTCAAATATTACAGAATACTTACCTATGTGAAAATTATATGGTATTTCAATAATATGTGCATTTTCTATTTTGTTATGACAATAAAATATATTGGAAAATAGAAATATCAATATTCAGTTACAAAATTGAACCAGTAGTAAAACGTCTTCCAGAAACAACATATCAGCACTGGTTGGAGTGACTATATTATTTATTAAATATATAAAAAAGAACTGACCACATTTTTTCTATGTAATTCCTTTATTTATTGAAAAAATATTTTTCATGTAATATATTCTGATTATAATATGCCCACACCCCCAACTCCTCCCATCTGGATCCACATTCTGTCTGTCCCTAGTTAGAAAACAAAAAGGCATCTAAGGAATAATAATAATAAAATAAAGTAAAATAAAATACAGTAAGATAAAACAAAACTACCAAATCAGAATAGGACAAAACAAACAAGAAAATAAGCCAAAGAAAAAACACAGGGTACACATATAGACACACATGGTCAGACACACAGAAATCCTATAAAGTACAAAACTGGAAGCCATAATATATGCTGGGAGGACATGTAAGGTTAAACATGCCATGGTAAATCATGGCAAAATGAACTTACAGATGTCATTGAATTCATTTTGTGTTGTCCATTTATTGCTGGGCATGAAGACTACCTTTAAAAGTGGTTTGTTTCCCCAGTGAAACTCCCTTGGAGGAAACTAACATTTCATTTTCAAGTGGCTATGAATTGGAGGTAATTTCTGGGTTGTGGGTAGGATGTATGTCCAATTCTCTTAGCTCAAGGAACCCCATCTGGTGCAGACCCATGCAGGCCCTATGTATACTGCCACAGTCTTTGTGAATTCATTGTCTGTGTTTATAGGGCCTTGTTTCCTTGGTGTCTTCCATCCCCTCTGTCTCTTACAATCTTTCCACCTCCACTTCCTCAGAGTTACCTGAGCCCTGAATGGAGAAATTTGATGAAAATAACCCTTTTAGGGCTGAGTGTTCCAAGGTCTCTCCCTGAATATACTATCTGGCTCTGTGTTTGTTCCTATCTGTTTTGGGAGGAAGCCTCTCTGATGATGGCTGAGCAAGGCACTGATTTATGAGAATAGCAGAATGTCATTAGAGGTCATCTTATTGCTAAGTGCCTTAGCAGAATAGTAGTTTTTGGTTTTTCCCTATGTCCCTGGCCTAACTAGCAAAAGGCTCTTGACCATCCAAGCAGTGTTGGGGATGGGTTCTATCTCATGTAGTCGACTTTAGACCCAGTCAGGTGTCCATTGGTTAATCCCACAAGCTTTGTGCTGCTACTACACCAGCATATCTTGCAGGTTAGTTACCATTGTAGACTAAAGGATTTGTAGCTGGTTTGATGTTTACCTTTCTCCTTTGATATCAGGCAGAGTACCTTCAAGTACCATGAACATTAGTTTGTAGGGGTGAAGGCTCTAGGTAGGAACCAGCTCAATTTCTCCATGTTCAGTGAGTTGTATAATGCTGTCTTCAGAAATAGGGTCTTGTCAGTTTGAGGAGAAACACCAATAGCCTTGTAAATATAATGGATTGTTTGGGGAGTCCCATGAGATGCCTTTGGCCAACAACTTGATTAGATGTAATACATTCCCAGTACTGGAAGTTTCATTTGGTTACTAGAGATGTCTGACTGGGATTCCAACTTCCACACTGTTTGATAATTTCATTTGGCTTTTATATACATATATATTTTATGAAATTTCTACTGAATTAGATTTCCCTATGAGCCTTTCAAACGGCCCTTAGTATTAGCTGCCTCTCCCTGTATTCTCCATCACCTATCTTTTCTCTCACCCTCCCTGTTTGATCATCCTATTCCACTAATCTGTATTGTTGATCTTGGCCATTCTGACAGGTATAAGATGAAATCTCAAAGTAGTTTTGATTTTCATTTCCCTAATGGCTAAGGATGTTGAACATTTCTTTGTTGTACTCAGTCATTTGAATTTCCTCTTTTGAGAATTCTCTGTTTAGATTGGTACTCCATTTTTTAATTGGGCTATTTGTTTTCTTGAATCTAGTTTTTTGAGTTCTTTATATATTTTTGGTATTAGTCCTCTATTGGATGTGGAGTTGGTAAAAAAAAAATCATTTCCCATTCTATAGCCTGCTGCTTTGTCTGAATGTCAGTGTCCTTTGTCATGCAGTTTCAGTTTCATGAATTCCATTTGTTAATTGTTTATTTTAGTTCCTGTGCTATTGGTGTTGTATACAAAGTCCTTTCTTGTGCCAGTGATTCAAGACTATTCCCCACTTTCTCTTCTATCAGATTCATGCATCTGGCCTTATGCTGAGCTTTTTGATCCATTTAGAGTTGAGTTTTCTGCAGGGGGTAAGTGTTGATCTATTGCATTTTTTCAACATCCAGCCATCTGATTTGACCAGCATCATTGTTAAAGATACTGTCTTTTTTCCAGTGTGTAGTTCTGGCTTCCTTATAAAAAAAATCAGGTGTCCATAGGTATGTGGATTTATGTCTGGGTCTTCAATTCAATTCCATTGTTCAACATATCTATTTTTGTTCCAATATCATGAGGTTGATACATACAGCAGTTCTTTTACTATTCAGGAGTGTTTTCATTATCCTGTTTTTGTTTTTCATGTGCAGCTGAAAATTGTTTTTTCAAGTTCTGTGAAGAACTGTGTTCCAATTATGATGGCGATTGCATTGAATGCATAAATTGCTTTGCTAAGATGGTCATTTTAACTATATCAATCCATGAGCATGGGAGATATTTCCATCTTCAATATATTCTTCAATTCATTTCTTCAATGTCTTAAAGTTTTTTATCATGAAAGTCTTTACTCTTCATATTTTGAGGCTATTATGAAAGATGAAGGCTAATGATTTTTGTGTTAGTTTTGCATCCTGCTACTCTGCTAAAAGTGTTTACCAGCTGTAGGAGTTTGCTGGTAGAATTTTTCAGGTCACTTATGCATACTATTATAGCAATGGTTCTCAACTTGTGTGTCTCCACTCCTTTGGAGGTCACATATCAGATACCCTGCATATCAGATATTTTTATTATGATTCATAACAGTAGCAAAATTAGAGTTATGAAGTAGCAATGAAATAATTTTATGGTTTGGGTCACCGCAACATGAGGAATTTTATTAAAGGGTCACAGCAACAGGAAGGTTGAGAACCATTGTATTACAGGATCTGCAAATTAAGATACTTTGATTTCCATCCTTTCTATTTGTATCCTCTTGATCTCCTTCAGTTTTCTTATTGCTCAAGTTAGACTTCAAGCACTATAATAAATAGGTATAAAGATAGTGAAGAGCCTGTTCCTGATTTTAGTGGAAATATTTTGAGTTTCTCTCTAATTAAGTTGGTATGGGCTGTGGGATTGGTGTAAATTATCTTTATTATGTTGAGGTACGTTACTTGCATCCATATTCTCTATGGATCTTTTATGGTAAAGGGGTGTTGGATTTTGTCAAATCCCTTTTCTGAATTTAATGAAATGACCATGTGGTTTTTGTCTTTCAATTTGTTTATACAGCAGATTATATTTATTGATTTACATATGGTAGACCATCCCTGCATCTCTTGGATGAAACCTATTTGATCATGGTGAATGATCTTTTTAATGTGTTCTTTTTATTCAGTTTGCAAGTGTTTTATAGAGACTTTTTGCATCTATGTTCTTAAGGAAAATTGTCCGTAATTTTCTTTCTTTGTTGGTTTTTTATGTAGTTTGGGTATCAGGGTAACTACAGCCTCATAAAAATAAGTGGACAACTTTCTTTATGTTTCTATTTGTAGAAAAATTTGAGGAGTATTGGTATTAATTCTTCTTTGAATATGTGATAGATTTTTGCACTAAACCTGTCTTGCCTTGGACTTTTGTTGGGCAGGAGACTTTTAATTATTGCTACTACTTTACTAGGGTTTATACATGTATTTAAATTTCTTATCTAATCAATACTTAACTTTGGAAGATAGAGGTGTGTAGCACGAATCTTAAAAGGTCTTATTAATAGAAACAAACCTGAAAGCCAGATATTGGGGTGAACGCTGAAGATCAGAGAAGCGGAGCAAGCCACAGCCACCTCATCTTGCCAATTCCTCAGCTGATCCTGTTTCCTCAGACTAGAAGCCTCTGAGTCCTCATCCAGAATGAATCTCAGCTGAACTGCTACTCAAAGGCCTAAAAGCTTAACCAGCTCTAGTTCCTGGTCCTCATGGCTTATATACCTTTCTGCCATCACTTCCTGGAATTAAAGGCTCACTTCCTGGATTTAAAGGCATGAGTCACCATGCCTGGCTGTTTCCAGTGTGGCTTTAAACTCACAGATCTCTGTCTCCCAAGTGATAGGATTAAAGGCATGTGTGCCACCATTTTCTGGCCTCTCTATCTAGTGGCTGTTCTGTTCTCTGACCCAGACCCAGATAAGTTTATTAGGGTGCCCAATATTTCGGGGAGCACAATATCACCACAGAGGTGATATGTATATATATATATATATATATATATATAAAGAAACTTTTCTGTTTCTTTTAGAATTTCTAATTTTGTGGAGTACAGGTTTATAAAGTATGTCCTTATGATTATCTTGATTTCCTTTGTGTTTTTGCTATGCCCACCTTTCATCTATAATCTTATTAATTTGTATTTTTTCTCTCTGTGCTTTAGAAAATTTGGCTAAGGGTTTGTCAATCTTATTGATTTCCTTAAAGAACCAACTCTTTGTTTCATTGACTCTTTGTATTTTTTTTTCCAAGACAGGGTTTCTCTGTGTAGTTTTGGTGCCTTTCCTGGATCTCGCTCTGTAGACTAGGCTGGCCTCGAACTCACAGAGATCCACCTGCCTCTGCCTCCCAAGTGCTGAGATTAAAGGTGTGCGCCACCACTGCCCGGCCTTTATATTGTTTCATTGCTGTTGTTCTTTCTATTTTATTGGCTTCAGCCCTGAGTTAACTCTGTCCTTTACTTTAATAGGTTGTTGTTTTTACTTTTCCTTCTAGAGCTTTTTTGGTGTGTTGTAAAGTTACTAATATGAAATCTCACCATTTTTAATATAGGCACTTAGTGCTATGAACTTACCTCTTAAAACTGCCTTCATTGTTTCCCATAAATTTGAGTATTTTGTGCTTTAATTTTTAAAAAAATGTTTAAAGTTTCTTTTCTAATTTCCATCTTGACACATCTTTCATTTGGTAGAGAGCTGTTCAGTTTCCATATGTTTGTAAGTTTTCTGTGGTTTCTGTTGTTATCCAGCTTTAATCTGTTGAAACTTGCTTTATGCTGAATATGTGGTTAATTTTGGAGAAAGTTCTTCACACCATGACTTGCTGTGAAGAAGATACGTTCTTTTGTGTTTGGGTGAGATGTTCTGTAAATACCTGTTAGATCTCTTTGTTTTATAAGGTCAGTTAGGTCTGGAATTCCTTTGTTTAGATTTTGTCTGGAAGACCTGTTCATTGGTGAGAATGGGGTATATAAGTCACCAATATTAGTATGTGAGGGTCAATATGTGACTTAAACTATAGTAGTGTTTCTTTTATGAACTTGGGTGCCCTTGTGTTCTGTGCATAGATGTTAAGAATTGCCATGTCCTCTTGGTGGATTTTTCCTTTGATGATTATGTTGTGACCTTCCCTATCTCTTCTGATTGGTTTTGGTTTGAAGTCTATTTTTGTCAGATATTAAAAGTGCTATGCCAGCTTGCTTCTTAGGTCCTTTTGCTTGGAATATCCTTTCCAACCCTTTACCCTGAGGTGATGTCTATCCTTGAGGTTAAGATGTGTTTCTTGAATACAGCAGATGGGTAGATCCTATTTTTGCATCCGTTTTGTTAGTCTGTGTATTTTTATTATGGAATTGAGGCCATTGATGTTGAGAGTTATTGATGACTAATGATTGTTAATTCCTGTTATTTTGTTGTTGTGCTGCAGGTTTTATCCCATTCTTTTGATCTTTTGGTCTCAGATTATTTGCTTTCTTTCTAGCACCTTCTGTTAGACTGGATTTGTAGATTGATACTGCTTAAATTTGTTTTTTTTGTTTTTGTTTTTGTTTTTTATGGAATGTCTTTCTCCATCTTTGGGACTGAAAGTTTTGCTGGGCAAAGTAGTCTGGGTTGGCATCTGTGGTCTCTTAGAATTTGTAATACTTCCATCCAGGCCCTTCTTGCTTTTAGAGTCTATGTTGAGATGGTGTTATTCTAATAGGTCTGCTTTTATATGTCCTTTGATCTTCTACCCTTGCAGCTTAAAAGCTGCAAATATGATCTATTTTTTGTATATTTAATGTTTTGATTGCTATATTACATGGGATATTTCTGTTCTGACCCAGTTTACTTGTTGCTCTGTATGTTTCTTGCACCTTGATAAGCACCTCTTTATTTATGTTAGGAAAATTTTCTTCTAGGATTTTTTGGAAAATATTTTATGTGCCTTTGACCTGGATTGTTTTTCTCCTTTCTCTGTTTTCATTATTCATAGTTTTGGTCTTTTCATAGTGTTCCATATTTCCTGGTTGTTTGGGGCCTGGATTTTTTGTATACTTAATGTTTTCCTTGACCAATTTATCCATTTCTTCTATCTTGTCTTCAATGACTGTGATTCTTGTTTCCATTTGCGTTTTGTTGATGATGCTCGATTTGGAGGTTCCTGTTCAAGTCCTAAATTTTCCATTTCCAATTTTCCCTCATTATGGATTTTCTTTATTGATTCTATTTCCATTTCATGTCCTCAATAATTTTCTTCATTTCATTCCACTGTTTATTTTTGTTTTTAAAGATTTCTTCATCTCCTCTTTAAGGACCTCTATCATATTCACAGACTATTATGAAGTCCTTTTCTTGTGCTTCTTCTATACTGAATTTCTCAGGGTCTACTGTGATAGGGGTGCTGAGCTCTAGGTGATACATATTGTGCTGGTTGTTATTGATTGTGTTTCTTTTTTTTTTTTTTTTTTTTTTGGTTTTTCGAGACAGGGTTTCTCTGTGTAGCTTTGCGCCTTTCCTGGAACTCACCCGGTAGCCCAGGCTGGCTTCGAACTCAGAGATCCGCCTGGCTCTGCCTCCCGAGTGCTGGGATTAAAGGCGTGCGCCATCACCGCCCGGCTTGATTGTGTTTTTATGCTGGCATCTAGCCATCTATGTTTGAGCTTAATGTAATTTTAGGTTCTGATAACTACTATTGTCTTTGGTGGATGTTTTGTTCCTTGGTTTCTGCTGCTCTCTCTGGTTCTTAAGAGCGTGGTGGTTGTGTGTTGCCTGGTAGAGGATGTTTCTGAGATCCTCCCAAGTATGGTCACTGATGTTTCTGGGTAGAATGTGTTTCTGAGTATTGGGAGCTGTCTCTTAGGAACGGGAATGAATTAGATGGAGGGGCAGCTGACAGGGTCCTCAGGAGAGAGGAAAAGAGTGTGTGCAACTGGGATTTGTGTAATCCTCTGTGATGGAGGCAGAGAGCAAGGAGAGGACTTAGCCAGAATTCTCCAGCCGAGTTAGGAATGAGACTTGAGAACTGGATTTGGAGGAGAGGAGGGAGAACAAAATCTGCCTACCTTCTTCCCTGGACAGCTGAAGCTTTGATATTTATTTGGTATTTGATTAGAAACAAAATTGACAAGATCAGTGCTGTGTTTGGAATAGATATGCCAGCTTTCTTCATGAGTGTAAACTTACATGAGGAAAATCTGTATATTTTATAGCTATCTGCCCTTTGATTCTAGTTTCTAGTGGCTGGTAACCCAGTGGCAAGAATTCTACTATTCAGTGAAAATGGAGTTAGTCTGGAGTCTCTTTTTCTATACCTTCATCAGTATTGTTTGCTTTTATATTTTTATTGTAGCTATTCTGAGGTGAGGCTATATTTCCTTTGGGTGCTGAATTTTATTTTCCTGACAATTTCAAGCCCAGTTGGCAGTTTAAGTAACATTTGAAGGAAGTGATTCAGCAACTACAGAAGCATGTGTGTTCCTAAAGAATTAGTGTGAAGAGTTCAAAATGTTGAACACCATTGAAAAAAAGTTTCAAGAATACAAATTGATAAAAAAAAAAAGCAAGCGCCAGAGTACAAAGGGCTGTTCTAGAATTAAAAAGTGAGCTCAACAAGGGAAATGTGCCTGGCATTGTACTGATGGGCAACAGCTACTTCAATTCTCCTTAGTGAGAACCAGGATCAAACTAGAACATCATTACATTTCTTCCACTGAATGTCTGTCATCAAGTTGGGGAAGACACATGAGTGATATTTTTAAGTAGGAGTTTGTGGGAGCCCACAGAAGTTTCCTTGTAAGATCTGAGTTTCTCTGACACAGCAGAGCTGCATAAGGGGATGATTGGATAATGGGCAAGTAGCTAGGTGGTTGGAAGGGTCTGTACTTGACTGTGCCTGTGGGAAGGTCTTTTGCTCCACCCCTTTAAAAGCCCTTTGGCAGATATAGTCAGGTCCTGTTTGATAAAAATCCAGGCTCTCCCGAGGCTATTCTACATTTCTGTCTGTCTCTCTCTAGCTATATTTCTATCTAATATTTCTTGCTTCCCCTGCTCAATAATACCCCGGGGAAAAGTGGGGGTGGGATGCCCCCCACAAAAGTTATGACCAAGTTTTATTAATCTCATTATAATTGTCTGGCCACATTTAGGCTTTTATTTGTTTGTTTTGTTTTGTTTTGCCTTTTACAGTAGTGGGTGTTATGAACAACACTGATCAAGCCAAACATGGTCATGGAACAAAAACAGCAAGTAAAAAAATGAAAATGCTAATGCAATAAATGGAAACACATTGAGAACACAGATTAAAGATACTTAATCCAAAATTAAAGGGACAGGGGGAAAGAAAAAGGTGTGTGCTTGTGGTAAGCAGATAATTCTTGGTAGCAAATACCTCATGGAGTATACTAGGTAATTTTCTCTGGAGGAACAGAACCAGGGGGGTGTCTGTGTATTTTTAAAAGGGATTCACTAAGTTGGCTTACATAATAGCAGTAGGGTAGTTTAACAATGTATTGCCTGTCTTCTCTCAGTTCTCTTTCTATCTGGGATACTCATTGGAAAATGTATACCACTCTGAGGAGGGGTCTTTCCCTCCCAGTTAATCATCCCTGGGAACACCCTCATAGATCCACTCAAAGGCATGCCTCTTAGTTAAGTACAGATGTCATCAAGTGAAGATGAACAGTCACATGGAATAAAAAAAATTTCAGAATAATTGTTAAGTTAGAGTAGGATCTTACATATGCATAATGATTATTGCTTTAATTTATTGAGTGCCAATTGCATGATGGGTGTTATTCTAAGTTATTTTAAGTGTCATCTTGCTGAATCTTCAAATAAGTCACATTTGTAGGTGCTATTGTTTATCAATACATCTTCCAAAATGAATAATCTAAGGAACAAGGAGGAAATAACTAGCTTGCCCAAGGTCATATCGTTGATAAGTAGTGAAATCCTGAACTTTAAATGTCAACAATAGTATTCAAAGTCTTTATATGTAATGACTATATTATATCAACTTCAGAAAGTATAGGGCATTGCATAAAAGATAGTAAGCATACACAGTACTGTGGAGGCAGACTAAAATTTTAAAATTTACTTGGTAGCTTGGCATGCTGCACTCAGGTTATATTATGGTGATGTGTAGACAAAAAATGATGCCTTGAGTGAAGGTTACAAAATAGTGACTATTCTAGAATACAGAGAAATAAATCTGGTATTGACCAGCTTGAAGCCAGATGGAGTCCCAGTACTGAAGGGTAAGGGAACATGGGGTCTCATTCTTTACTGAGAAACAATTGTAAATAAATAAGAGATGACAAAGGAAAAAATTAGTTTTCTGTAGTGAAGTGTAACTGAGTATATCAAACACACTGTAGGGCAGGGGCTGATGCCCAGAAGTACTTGGCCAACACATAATGAACTTCATATTTTTTTTGTGTGTGTGTGTGTATTCGTGTGTGGACTTTTTATTTTGTTTTGTTTAGTTTTGGCATTTGTTGTCTTATTGATTTTTTGTTTGTTTTGATTTTTGTTTTGTGGGTTTATTTGTGTCTTTTGCAAGAGAGGGGGGGCATAAAGTTGGGTGAGTATGTGGCGAAGCTATGGGAAGAGTTTGAGGAGGGGAAGTTGCTGAGGTGATATGTTAGATAATATTGAAGATGTTACCATGGCTAATGGTGGCACAAACATTCTGAAGCTACTGAAATCAGTCTACAGCTTAATGCTCTTTGTAAACTGAATGATCTGAATGGCAAAGAAATTGGAAAAGGAAGGGCCTCAATTGTCGTTATTGTGCCAGAATATCTAAGCAGTACACATGAACTAGCCAAAGAGAAAATTAAACCCATATAAGTTACCAGTGGCTGTTGACTTGCATGCATTGAAGCAGTGCTCAAATAATTGAAAACATAAATATTGGCATAGATGAATTTGGGAGAAATTGCCTGAATACTTTTGTGAAAAAGTTGGTGTTTTTCAAAATCATGAACTATGCAGTGACTTCTTCCATAATGTTAGTAAATGATGTGCATCAGTTCTGTTAATTTTAGGAAATTTCACAGGAGGTGTCACATGGAGAGTATGCTGTTAAGTCACTAATACACTGAACTGTGTGATGGTACCTGAGAACATACTCAAGAGAATAGTTAATGTAAAAAATTATTTGATTGACTGCCCACAGAAAAAATAAAGAAGCTGACAAATACTCAATTATTTCATACCTTAAAATTTCTAAGTAAATTATATATAGAAACCAAATATCAGCAAGAAAAGAAAGATGACTCAGAGATTAAGAGTACTGGTTGCTTTTCTAGAGGTCTTGCGTTCAATTCCCAGCAACCAC
This sequence comes from Peromyscus californicus insignis, assembly GCF_007827085.1. Classification (NCBI taxonomy): domain Eukaryota; kingdom Metazoa; phylum Chordata; class Mammalia; order Rodentia; family Cricetidae; genus Peromyscus; species Peromyscus californicus. Next base: position 53,052,291 of record NW_026294391.1, read on the forward strand.
GTGGTGGCTAACAACTGTGGTGATATTTTATTTGTGCTGAAATGTGGTGATATTTTATTTGTGCTTTAATAAATAAAGCTTGCTTGGAGATCAGAGGAAAAAGGCCAGCCATTATAAATAAACAAAGAAGTCAGGCAGTGATAGCACATGCCCTTAATACCATCACTTAACAGGCAGGATCTCTGTGTGTTCAAGGCCACACTGGAAACAGCCAGGCGTGGTGGCACACGCTTTAATTCCAACACTAGTTAACCATGGAGGTCTGGATGTCTATACAGACAGACAGAAAGTGACAGAGCTGTGTAGGAAGAGGAAGTGATGTAACTGAATGGAGAGAGGAAATCAGATGGCAGGACAGGAAGTAACTCGCATTTGGAAGCTGCAGAGTTGGTGCCTTAAGGTTGGCCGGTGGCTTTCCCTATTTCTGTCTTCTCTTGCACCCTTATATTTGGCTCCACGTCGTTTTTTATTTAATAAGACCATTTAGAAATTCATCTACACACAACAATCTATAATGGGATCTGATGCTCTCTTCTGACATGAAGTCATACATACAGGCAGAACACTGTGTAATAATACATAAATAAATCTTTTTTAAAAAAAAGAAAGAAAGAAAAGAATTCAGAAAATACTGATAAATGGTAAGACTTTTCCTAGTTGACTTTATGGTGTGTATTGAAAGTGTTTTCTGTAAGGTCCATAGAATGATGTGTGATAGAGGTACTTTTGCTTTTAAATTAATGAGTTTAAGTATATAGTGACAAAAAATTAAAGCATAAATAGTAAGTACCAAATAAAAAGAAGCAGCAGACAGCAAAACAATATCAAGTGGGGTGCTCACAATATCCTGCAGTAATGATTCTGAAGACATCAGAAATATTTCTTAGATACTGAAGTATCTAAAAAGCCCATGCACATTCATGTAAACTGACTAGAAATATTAGTCAAAGAAGAATTTCAGAAAATTGTTAAAATATGATGATGCTTTGGCAACTTATATCATAATGACCCTGAAAAAAATTTAGTAAGTTTAGGGTAGGATCTGAAAAGCTATTACTAATAGTCTTCTAGCTGATTCTGCTACCTGACAGGTTAAATACCATTTATCTCACTAATAGAAGTAAAGAATCAAGTATATAAAAACAATTGATAAAATTTGGGATATAATTTAAAGGAATTCTCAAAACTTAGAAAGAACTCAGCATTTTTATCAACAGGCTATTAAATAGAGTGTAATTGTTGAAAATAATCCCTTTTTTCCCCAAAACTGGGTTTCTCTGTGTAATCCTAGTAGAACTAGCTCTGTAGACAAGGCTGGCCTTGAACTCAGAGATCTGCCTGCCTTTGCTTGCTGAGTGCTGGGATTAAAGATGTGCACCACCACTGCCTGAACTATGGTAAATAATTCTTGAATAAAAAGACACGTATCGGCTAAATCATTCCAAACAACCTTGATGTGCAAAGCAGAAATAGAGCAAGATGAACAGAAAAGGGTGTTTGTGGGTGTGTTAAATTTCATGGTTATGAAATCAATATTTGGATGTTTCTCTTGTGTTTGTGAAGTTATGCAAGTTTCACTACAGTATCAGTATAAGGTTGTAAATAGTTATAGGAGTTGATAATAGTATGTTCAAATTTATATGGAAGAACTGGTAGCAGAATAGTTAAATAGGAAATTCCAGGCTTTATATTCTCTCATATGAAGACCAAATAGTATTTATCTACAGATAAGAACATCTTTGTGAAAATGTCAAAACTAGGCAATAGGCTGGGGAAATGTGTGTGGATCATAAGACCCAGTAAAAATTATAATAGAAGGCTTGCAGGGATATTCTTACTCTGAAGGATTGCTCTCCCTTCTCCACCACGATAGCATAGTACCCCAAAGTGATGATTCTGATGAGTACATGATTTCTACATTAGGAAAAATAAATCAAGGCTTTCTTTCAGAGAATGCATTCTGAGGCTTATCTCAGGAAACTTTCTTTTATCTCACCTTATCAGGAACACTGGGGAAAGGAATATCACTAAACAACCTGGGTTCAGACAAAAATGAAAAAGTGCAGAGATCACAGTGACCACTCTGCTGATATTGGTAGTAATTGTGTGTCCCTTATAGTTGTGGCACCCAGTCATAGGTATGAGGCAAGAGCATGACCTAGCTGCAAGATTCATTGCATTCAGAAGCATTGTAGGAACTTAATCTAGTTTGACTTCTTAAGTGTCCATCCCTTATATCCAGACTCAGATCCTACTCCAAGGCACTGTACAGGGAGGAAAAGGCAATCCAGAGCCTATTTAGACAAACTATAGAAGCCAGAATGCCAAATCCAAAGTATACACAGTTGCTTAGCCAAGCTTCAAAGCATATCACAAAGTCTTGTCCTGGCAAGGATATACAACAGTAGGCTAGACTTCACAGAAAGCTAGACTTGTATGACATAGGAGATCAAATACTAATACAATCAAGCATTAAACCCAATCTCAAAATACTGTCAGCCAGGGAGGCAAGACCCGTCAAGCATACTTTCTATTCCACTTTTTAGTAACCAGCAAATCAACCTATACTTTGGGCCCATCTGTAGTTCTAATAAGCTGTCGAACTGAAACGATATTACAGTTTAGCCAAAGCATACCTGTGATGATCCAGCCTGATCAAATGCCTAACCAGTTAATCTACCTGACTACAAAGCCTAGCCAGTATTTTTACCAGGCAATTGGACAATGGAGCCCAGCTGATAGTCACATCCAAGCTCAGACAAAAGCTCAGTGAGCTATAGAACGCAACAGCAGGCTCTTTTTTTGTGCAACATCATTATGACCTAGTCCAATCAAATTTTTAGGCACACTAAATATCAATACTGCGTTGTTCACAGCAACCAAGCTGTAGTAGAAACATAAATGTTCATCAGTGGATTTGTGGATAAAAATGTGGTCTATGCACAATAGAATATTCTTTAAAAAGTCTTTAAAAACAACAAAGTCCTGTTACTTGCAACACATACAAATTTAGAAGATATCTTGTTCTGTACATTAAACTGCCAAAGAAAGATAGATACTGCATGTTCTCACTTATTTGAGTACTTTAAAACAATTAACTCACATAAGCAGAAACAGAATACTGCTTTCTTGAAATTAAGTGGAAATGGTAGTCTGTTCAAATTGTATAAAGATTCAGTTAGACAGATGGAATATTTTTGGTGATGTATTGCACAACACAGTGGCTATAGTTTATAGAAAGGTATTCTCTATTTCAAACCAAGCTTGTGCATTCATGGATGTTTATATTCATTTTATACCTTAGCTGTTGTGAAAGCTACAATGCTATTTAATGTAGCCTACAATACTGATTGGGATTGATGATAATGACTTTGGGTATTGATAAGTTTGATCAATTTATAAATAAAAATTAATAACTATTTGAGGTGCTGTGTTAACTGGCTTGATAGAATAATTATATATTACTCATCATATATACAGCTATAAAATGTTTAAAAACAATACAAATATTTTCCACAGGTATTTTGTTGTTCAGGATTGCTTCGACTATGTTGGATCTTTTGTATTTCCATATGAAATTTAAGAGTATCTTTGCACTTTTTCTTAAGAACCACATTGGAAATTTGATGGAGATTGTGTTGAATGTTCAGATAACTTTTGGAAAGATAGCTATTTTTGTATTATTAAATCTACCAATCCATGAGCATGGGGGTTCTTTTGATCTCCTCTTATCTTCTGCAATTTTTTTCAGCTATACAATTCTTAGGCATTTACTCAAAGGATGCTATATCCTATTAGATTGATGCCTGCTCATCAATGTTCAATGTGGCTTTATTCATAGTAGCCAGAAAATGCAAATGGCCTTGAGGGCCATTAAATTATTAATGGATAATGTAAACATGGTACATTTAAACAAAGAAATATTATTCAGCTATTTAAAAAACGAAGTTATTATTTTGTAGGTAAATAGATGAAGCTAGAAGCAATCATTCTGCATGAGGTAACCCAGACCCAGAAAGACAAACACCACATGTTTTCTCTCATTTGTGAATGTTATTTTTGTCTCTCCTGATAGGTGTGTTTCATTTGGAATATCTGTATAGATCTATTAAGGAGTCATGTGGATGGTACTGAAAATGAGGGAAGAAAGAATACCATATTATAAAGAGTTAAAAGAGAATAATGCAACAGGAAGGAGGGTTAAGTTGGGGTGGGGAAAGTAGAGGAATGTATAGAGGAAATATGGCAATGTGAGTGGAATAAATAACACTAAAGACCTTTGGGAGACATCATATGGAAACCTACTACTGAACAAGTTTTATACACACACACACACACACACACACACACACACACACACACACACACGAGGACAGAAGTTTTATATGTATACTTTGTCCTACCAGAGCACAAAAATATATTTTCTACTACACATTTAATATTAAAATATAGATATCATATATATTTTATGGTAACATTGCACCTACTAGATACCAGAGGCTAACAAACAAAAAGCTCAGTCCCTAGATAGGGCTAGTTCTTTTGGATTTGTTGGCCACTGAAATCCCATAGACAAAGACTGATGGTACTTTAGGTTACCCTCCAGAACTTTATAGTAAGATCATATTACTTGAAGACATAATAAGTTTAAATCATAGAACATGGAGAAATCAAGTGGTGCTGACCTGGAAATTCCATCCCTACTGGCTAACTTTTGTATTACTAGAAGATGCTATGCATACTGACAGAGGACAAAAGTAATGATTAAACTTAACCATCTGTGAACTCTGTCAACTACAATAATAACTGGCCTGAGTAATTATTATTAACCATATAATAACATTCTCACCAGAAGAATAGTGGCATGAAAGTGATGGGAGTAACCAACCAGTTTCTCATTGGATTTAAGGCCCGCTTCACAAGATAAAACCCATACCTATCACCACTATGAGGCCCAAATCCTGTGGGTAGACAGGTTATAGGCCCTTGGGGAAAACCTAATACTATCATTTGGCAAAATGGACATAGTATTAAACTATTTCCTAATGAATTATTGGCATACCCGTTGATTAATGCATCGCCAAACCCTCATCAGAGAAGCTTCTATTTGAAGTAAATGGTGATTAACACAGATCCACAACTGGCCAAAGACAAAACATAAGAGACTTTTCAGTCCTTGATAACTGCTCAAAACTACAACTCCTCATCCAAAGACTCATGGATGATTGTGGAAAGAGAATGTAAGAGCCAGAGGCTGACATCAAGGAAATTGTCTTGGGGACACAGCAGGGCAGTTGCACATATTAACTCTCAGCATATATGACAGCATGCATGAGACCTGTGCAAGCCCAAGCCTGATCACATCCCAGCTTGGAGAGGAGAGTTGTGGCCCAAATCCCACCCCTAGCCATGGAACTATAGGCAATTGTCAGCTGTTAAACGTGTAACAATCTAGTTTCTCTAAGAGTGCAGTTACTGGTAAATTGACTATACCCCAGTGGAAGGCCACATATCTATGAATATTGGGTAGCACAAATTAGCCTTTATGCGAAACAAAAAGGACACCAAGTTGGCTGGGAAGGGAATGGGGTGGATCTGGGAAGAGTTGGGCAAAGAAGGGTGGATATGACCAAAACAGGTACACATTTCTCAGGGAATAAATAAAAAGCACTCCTCTCCTTGTTACCATGTCCCAACCTACACCTCTGGTGGAAATCTTCTACCCCATCAGAGGCCAGGCCAGAATCCTAAAAACCAGAGGCCAGGACAGCATCCTCAACCCCAGGTAATACTGCTTTCTACCCTACCTGTGCTAGCTTAGCATAACTCCAACTCCCCCACCTCTCCTCATTACCATTTCCAGGCTCACACCTCTGACAGAAGTCTTCCATCCCATCAGAGGTCAGGCAAGAATCCTGATCCCCAAAAGCCAAACCAGCATCCTAAACCCCAGAGAACAGGACAACTTCCTGAAAACCAGACAGAAGCCTCCTACCCCAGCAGAAGCCAAGCCAGCATCCTGAACCCCAGAAGACCCCCAGCAATATCAGAGGCCATGCACATAGCCAGAACTGCAGCCTCAAACTTGGGCAGCAACCCCTTCTGGACCAGAGGCCATCTGGGTCACCAGAAGTCCAGCCCCTAACATGAGTAGAGACCCTATGCTCAACCACAGGCCATAGGATCCAGAGACCCAGAGAGGAAACAGAAACTAAGGAAGAAAACACCCATCTAGCAAAGACATATCCAGAAATTGACACCTAGACCTACAATCACTCCAAATCCAGATGCCTAAACATAAGTGTAAGAACACAAACAACAGCCAGGGTAGTGTGTCACCACCAGAGCCTAGCTATCTTACAACAGCAATCTCTGAATATTCCAACACAGCCAAAGTACAATAAAATGATCTTAAAACAAACTTCATGAAGATGATAGAGGTCATTAAAGAGGAGAGAAAAAACTCCCCTAAGGAAATCAAAAATATGACAACCAAAACCTTGGAGGAAATCAACAAAAACCTTGAAGAATATAAGAAAGCCAAGAAAAAGCAAACAAGCAAACAAGGAAAAAAAAAGATGAAGGAAACTACTCAAGACTTGAAAATCCAAATAGAAGCAATAAAAAAGAAAAAAACACAAGCTGAGGGAATTCAGGAAATGGACAACCTGGTTAAGAGAACAGGAACTACAGATGCAAACATCACCAACAGAATTCAAGAGATGGAAAAGAGAATTTCAGTCATTGAAGACACAACAGAAGAAATAGATTCAACTGTCAAAGAAAATATTAGAGCTAAACAACTCCTAACACAAAACATCCATAAAATCTGGGACACCATGGAAAAACCAAACCTAAGAACAACAGGAATAAAGGGAGAAGAAACCCAGGTTAAAAACCCAGTGAATAATATTTAACAAAATCATGGAAGAAAATTTTCCCAACCTAAAGACAGACATGCCTATAAAAGTACAAGAAACAGAACACCAAATAGATAGGATCAGAAAAGAAAATCACCTCTCTATATAATAATCAAAACACTAAACATACATAACAAAGAAAGAATATTAAAAGTGGCAAGGGAAAAAGGCCAAGTAACATAGAAAGGCAGACCTATAAGAATCACACCAGACTACTCAACAGAGACACTAAAAGCCAGAAGGGCCTGGACAGATGTCTTGCAGACTCTAAGAGAACACAGATGCCAGCCCAGACTAATACACCCAACAAAACTTCCAATCACCATAAATGGAGGAAACAAGATATTTCATGATAAAGTCAAATTTAAAAAATATCTATCTACAAATCCAGCTTTACAGAAGGTACTAGAAAGAAAACCTCAACCTGGGGAAGTTAACTACACCCATGTAAACACAGGTAATAGATTATCTCACACAAACAAAATCCAAAAGAGGGAAACAAATATGCACATGTACACACACACACTACCACCACCACCAACAACAACGTAATAACAGGAACACACAATCAGTGCTCATTAATATTTCTCCCTATCAATGGATTCAATTTACAAATAAAAAGACACAGGCTAATAGATTGGATGGAAAACAGGATCCATCCTTATGTTGTGTATAAGAAATGCACCTCAACTTCAAAGATAGACATTACTTCAGAGTAAAGGATTGGGAAATGATTTTCCAATCAAATGGAACTATGGAGCAAGTGGGTATAGCTATTCTAATATCTATCAAAATAGACTAAGTCAAAATTAATCAAAAGAGATGGAGGAGGGCGTTTCATACACTTCAATGGAAAAATCCACCAAGATGGTGTCTCTATTCTGAATATCTATGCCCCAAATGCAAGGGCACCCACATTCTTTTAAAAAAAATTACTAAAGCTTAAGTCACACATTGAACCCTACACATTAATAGTGGGCTACTTCAATACTTCACTCTCACCAATGGATAGGTCTCCCAAACAGAAACTAAAGAGAAAAATAATGGAACTAACAGATGTCATGACAAATGGACTGTGGAGGCCCACAGAGGTTTCCTAGTGATATCTGAGCATACTTTACCCATCAAGGCTGCATTAGAGGATTGCTTGACCATGTGCATGGTTACCAGGTGATTGGAAGGGTCTGTACTTGGCTGTGCTAGGGAGAGGTCTTTTGCTCCCCCCCCTTGGCATTCCTATAAAAAGTCCTTTTGAAAAGACAGAAGGGGCCGGTGGATATTGATCCAGGCCCTCTCGAGGCTATCCTGTGTTTCTGTTTCTCTCCCCTCTATCTTTCTATCTAAATATTTCTCATTCCTCCCTCCTTAAGAATACCCTGGGCAAATGTGAGAGTTGGCCTCTCACAGAAAAATGAGTAGGTTCCCCCACAATTGACCTAACAGATATCTACAGAACATTTCACTCAAACACAAAATAATATACCTCTTTCTCAACACTTCCTAGAATCTTCTCCCAAATTGACCATATACTCCACAACAAAACAAGTATCAACAGACACAAGAAAATTGAGATAGTCCCCTATATCCCATCAGACCACCAATAACAAAAAAGCCCAGGGCCAGATGGTTTTGGTGCAGCATTATACTAGACCTTCAAAGAAGAGCTAGTATCAATAATCCTCAAATTATTCCACAAAATAAAAACAGAAGGAACATTGCCAAATTCATTTATTAGGATTAAAGTTAGATTTCAGCAACAACAGAAACAGCAGAAAGCCTATAAACTAATGGAAACTGAACAAGTCTACGGAATTACCACTGGGTCAAGGAAGAAATAAAGAAAGAATTTAAAGACTTCCTAAAATTCAGTAAAAATGAATGCACAACATACTCAAACTTATGGGACATAATGAAAGCAGTGCTGAGAATAAAGTTCATAAGGAAACGCGGGTTCAAGATTTCTAAAACTCTATATTTATACAGTGACATATACTCATGCCGTGTACATTTTTATTATATAGGGAATGTGTGTATAGAAAGTCTGTATTCAAACGTTCGTAATGAAAGTATGTATATAATGCAGATATACCCTGTTCCCCTCATCTTGCAGTTCTTTTTGGGGTTGCAGACTGTAGGGAATAGGACATTTAATTTGGCCTTGAAATCACGATCCCTGCATAGGATTGTTGTCTAACCCATTTTAGAAAGCTGCTGTTGCTCTAAGGCCATCCTGTTTTGTTTTGGCTCAGCCTCTAGTCCATTTCTGTAAGGCTCATGTATGCAGAATTGAAGCCTGGTGCTCACCTGCTGTCCAACCAGATGTCTTGCTTTGGAGGGGCCTCCAGAAGCTTTGGTGTTGTTTTAGCCACTCCAATGATAAAATGTTACTGATTGAGGGGGAAAAAATGTAACTCCGATAGTTTGATTTTTTTCATTGAACATTTTACTGTGTTAAAAAAAAAGAATAAAGTTCATAGTACTAAGTGTCTGCATGAAGAAATTAGAGAAATAGCATATCAGTGACTTGATGACACACAACTGAAAGATCTAGAACAAAAAGAAGCAAACACTCCCAGGAGGAGGAGACAGAAAGAAATAATCAAACTAAGGGCTGAAATCAACAAAATAGAAACAAAGAGAACAATACAAAGATTCAAGAAAACAAAGAGTTAGTTCTTTGAGAAAATCAACAAGATAGACAAACCCTTATTCAAACTAAAAAGCAGAGAGAGAATATCCAAACTAACAAAATCAGAAATGAAAAGGGGGACATAGCAACAGACAGCGAGGAAATCCAAAGTGTCATTAGGTCATACTTCACAAACCTGTACTCCACAAAACTGGAAAATCTAAAAGAAATGGACAGTTTTCTCAATAAATAACACTTACCAAAGTTAAATCAAGATCAGATAAACAATTTAAATAGACCTATATCCCCTAAGGCAATAGAAGCAGTCATTAAAAGTATTCCACCACCACCAATAACAAAAAAGCCCAGGGCCAGATGGTTTTGGTGCAGCATTATATTAGACCTTCAAAGAAGAGCTAGTATCAATAATCCTCAAATTATTCAACAAAATAAAAACAGAAGGAACATTGCCAAATTCATTTTATTAGGCTGCAGTCACCCTGATACTCAAACCCCACAAAGACAAAAAAAAAACCAACATAAACATAGGTGCAAAAATACTCAATGAAGTACTGGCAAACAGAATCCAAGGAAGCATCAAAAGACCATCCAGCACGATTAAGTAGGCTTCATCCCAGAGATGCAGGAATGGTTCAACATAAAAACATCTGTCAATGTAATTCACAATACAAACAAACTGAAAGAAAAAAAACTACATGATCACCTCATTAGATGCTGAAAAAGCCTTTTACAAAATCCAACACCCCTTGGTGATAAAGGTGTTGGAGACATCAGGGATACAAGGAACATAACTAAACATAATAAAAACAATATACAGCAAGCCAACAGCCAATATCAAATTAAATGGAGAGAAACTCAAAGTGATTCCACTAAAATCAGGAACAGGACAAGGCTGTCCAATCTCTCCATACCTACTCAATATAGTACTCAAAGTTCTAGCTAGAGAGATGAAGATAACAAAAGGAGATCAAGGGGATATAAATTGGAAGGAAGAAGTCAAACTTTCACTGTTTGCATATATTATGATTGTATATATAAGAAACCCCAAAAATTCTACCAGGGAACTCCTACAGCTAATAACTCCTTTAGTGAAGTGGTTAAATACAAGATTAATTAAAAAAAAAATCAGTAGCTCTCCTATATACAAATAAATGGGCTGAGAAATCAGTGAAACAATATCATTCACAATAGCTACAAATAATATAAAATATCTTGGTGTAACTCTAAGCAAGTGAAAGACCTATATGACAAGAACTTCAAGTCTTTGAGGAAAGAAACTGAAGAAGTTATCAGAAGATGGAAAGATCTCCCATGCTCATGGATTAGCAAGATTAACATAGTAAAAAAAAGGCCATCTTACCAAAAGCAATCTACAGATTAAATAAAATCCCCATTACAATCCCAATACAATTTTTTACAGACCTTGAATGAACAATACTGAACTTCATATGGAAAAACAAAAAATCCCAGATACCTAAAACAATCCTGTACAGTAAAAGAACTTCCAAAGGTATCACCATCCCTGATTTCAAGGTCTACTACAGGCTATAGTAATAAAAACTGTATGGTATTGTCATAAAAACAGAAAGATGGATCAATGGAATCCAATTGAAGACCAAGATGCAAGTCCATACATCTATGGACAACTGATTTTCAAAGCCAAATTTATACAATGGAAAAAGAAAGACTCTTCCAGATTCCAGGTAAGTACTTGCTTCATTTGTCTATATTCTATGACTCAAAAATCTGTGGAAGTTTCTTAAAAAACTAGAGATAGATCTACCACATAAGCAAGCTATACTACTCTTGGAAATATTCTCAATGGACACTATATTCTACTATAGAGATACTTGTTCATCCATGTACGTTATTGCTCTATGCACAATATCTAGGAAATGGAATCAGCCTAGATAGCTATCAGCTAATGAATGGATAAGGAAAATCTTATGTATTTACATGATGAATATTAATCATATATTAAGTAAAATTAAATTATGAAATGATTGAATAAATACTTTTTCCCATTTCAAGTTTTGCATCATTACTATATCTCTTCATTTCTGATATCCAGGTACTTTGCTCTCTTTTTCATCTCTTCTTTTCTCTTCTCCTAACAAACTTCTGGGCAAAGTTTTGAAAGCCCTTCATCCTACCTTGCAGGCTTTCTCTGTTCTCCTACTGGGCTGATGAGAACCTTATATAAGAGATTATGGCCATATTCCTTCTTTGTAATAGCTGCAGAATTATTTACTTTTGTCAGCCTAAATGGATAAAAGGCTAGGTTCCCTGCCTTCAAGCCTTTTCCAAACTAACAGCGGTTCCATTTGGCTTCACTGGGCTAGAGGCACTATGAGCAGAGGCTAATAATAAGAAAACTCAGTAGGCAGTAATAGCAGCTATTCAAATTGTTCCACTAAAACCAACTGTAATTTATTAAGATTACATGCAATAGCAGTACAGGTATAGTTCCTGAGCACCAAAATACTGCCAAAGAAGAATGTGTTCCATTTACCCACCAAGATGATTCTTGTCACATGATCCTACAATGAAAATAATTTGAATTTATCCAGAACACTCATTTTGTAGCCTTTAGTTGTTTTTCTCTACCATCTACCTCTTTCCAAGGTTGGTTTGGTAGTTTTATTTCTCTGTATATTGATTAGCCATAGGAAGTTTCAAGAGTCCAGCAGAATGCAACCATCCAACCTGTGGCAATAAGGAGTCAGATCTTGCACTAAAAAAAATACATTGGCCTACAACTTTTGTCAGAAAACTTTGTACTCCAAATAGTATGACAGATAAAGTGTATCATTGTGCTTATCCAGCATAAAAAGAGAAGATATGGACAGAGGGACAGATAGATGAAAGGTAGAAAGTCAGAATCCTTCAGAAGCTCAGGCCAAGGTGAGTGCAAGGTTTTTTTGAATGCCTTTTTTTTTTAAAGCAAAGTGATTAAGAGTCAGTCTCCCATAGCATTATTGTTATGTAAAATAGAGTGCAAATTAAATAGAGAAGATGAGCCCAGTTACTGAGATACATATTAATGCATAGAAATACAGCAACACTTTAGTAGTATTTATATCTGAGGTCTGAAATAAACTATGGATATTATTTTCTTGTTTTTAATCTTCTATAGGTTTTAAATTTATGTCATTTGAGAATATTGTTTATAATCAATAGTATGTGGATTTCTCAAGGACTCATAAAAGGACAAGTTATCTTTCAGCACTGAAGAAAGATATGCATGAGTCTCCCAGGGAGATATTGCCAATGCATATATAACCTAGAGGTTTTAAATAAGAAGTATGGGACAAGCCTGTGTTAAAATGGTGTTACTCTATAATGGGACAACAACTCACCTACCAAACAACACAAGCTAACAATGAAGATCTCAGTACTAGGAGTGAATTATTTCTTTTGGAGGTAGTCATTGAGGTCCCTAAAATCCTGTCTTGATTGCTTTCCTATTGATGTAATAAAACAGTATGACCAAAGTAACTTAGAAAAGAAAGCATTTAATTGAGCTTAGACTATCAAATGTGTAGAGTCCATGATGGTAGAATACAGGCATGGTAGCAGGAAAAAGTGAGAGTTCACATCCGGATCTGAAAAGGTGAGACAGAGAAAACACCTGGAATGGTGTGAGTCTTTTGAAACCTCAAAGCATGACCCTAGGGGCACACTTTCTCCAAGGGCACACCTCCTAATACTTTCCAAACAGTTCTACTAACTGGAGACCAAGTATTTAAACTTATGAACCTATGAGGGCCATTCTCATTCAAACCACTATAGAGACTTTCGACAATGTTCTTGACTATCCTCCAGTATTTGATGGTAAGATGCTATTGCTGAAGACACAACACATTTGACCTGGAAGCTTCCTCCATACTGGTAAACTTCCACTGCATTGTAATGTTCTATTCAAGTTACTGGAGGAGAAAAGCAATAGTCAGTCTTACCCATCCACGAACCCTGTGAGATAAAACAACAATGTGCATGGAAAGACATGCTCACTCATGTAATAGTGGCACAAAAGTTATGGAGCAAATAATCACCTTTTAATTGGGTTTATGGCCTACTCTACAAAATAAAACCCATACCTGGTACCATTACTCAGCCAAGAACCTCTGTCTACACCTATCATAGACCTTAGAAGAGAACTTACTACCATTATTCTCCTAAATGGACATAGTATTAAGTGAGCTCCTAATGAATTATCATTACATCCATAAAATAATGCAACTTCCAAACCTCATCTGAGAAACTTCTATTTGCAGTAGATGATAACTAACACAGAGCAGCACAACTTCTTAAGTCATAAGGAATAAGAGAATACAGAGTTCTATGTTCTAAATGAGCCATGCCATACCCCCTCCTACTTATGGATCCTTGCATAAGAGGAGGCAGGAATAATGTAAAAGCCAGATGTAGTGAATGATTAGAAGGAAACGGTGTCTTCTTGACACAACAGGGCAATTGCACATCTAAACACACAGAGGTGGTGACACAATGCAAGACCTGTGAAAGCCTACACAAGACCAAAACCCAACCTTGAAGGGGAGCTGGGCATGAAGTCCCAATCCAAGCACAGGAGCTACTGGAAATTGTTAGCTACTGGGAGACAGAGGGTCAGTTTTATCTAAGAATGTAAGTTGACCATGCTCTAATGAAAGGGCACATATATAATGATATTTGAGCATAACAAATGGGCTTTAATTAGAACAAAAAGAGAAGACACAAAGTTGTGTAGGTAGGGAGTGTGGGTGATTTAAGGAAGAGCTGTAAGATGGAGTGTGACTATGATCAAATCATGTACAAAATTCCCAAAGAACTTTTATGAATTTATGAACGAGATCTTTAAAACTTACAGAGACTAAGTAACTTTTCCAAAGTCATCCATCTAATAAAAAGAGAATCTATCATCAGAATGCAAGTATATAACTGTGTGTCCCACTGGAGACCCTGGGCCTGTGAACCCTCAGTGTCCTCTTTTGCAGCATAGAGGAAATTACTTTGCGTCTATGAGGGCCCATCTCTGAAAATTATTTTATACATACACTGATCACTTTCATTTCCACCAGAGGGGCAGCATCTACAATTGCAAGATATAAAAGCAGGAGGATTCTCAAAGGAGTACCTCCTAGCTTTCTCTCATATATATTGAATAGCCCAGAAAAGACAAGGCACTTATCTTAGTTTTGATCATAAAGTTAGAAGAATATTAATGAAACATTAAAATGCCCTGTCTTACAAATGGTTATAGTGTTGTAGTCTTCTGTAATAAGATATTCTCCATTTTACATACATGCCTAATATTTACAATATAGTTATTATTAAAATGTCTTTATTAATTAGACATGTAAAACAATACAAGTATCTGCTTTATCTATTTTGCTACCAAACAAAATATTATATTCCCTTTTTCTAACTTGCTTTTCTTAAAACATCCTTGAAACCTCTTCTTATAGTTTGGGTCTAAATTCTTTAAAAGAATATTTGTACCCATATTTCAATATTCTCCTTAAAATATAAGTACTCAGAGAACCAATGAAAAATGGCACAGAAATACATTCATTGATTTAGTAAATCAGAATTACAGATGTCAGGAATATTAAAGAAAATCAGAAGAAAAAAAGTTCTAACAGTCTCTTTACTTCATAAGTGGGATCAATGAAACATGGGTGAGTGTGCTTATATAAATGTCACATATGGAACTAAATTAGTTGTAGAAATGGGAATAAATTATTAAATACATACTACTGTTACTACTAAATTAGTAAATTAAAGTGAAGCTCCACAGACTCAGATACCCCACACTGATCTCAAAACACATATTTCACTGATACATGGTCTGAAATCATATTGGAGAGGGAAAGATACTAGATCAATCCCAGTGATAGACGTAACTGAATGGCTGGATACTTAAAATTGACATTATTTTCAGTGAATCTTTTTCACACCATAGTAAACTTGGCCCCTGCTGTATAAAATGCTCCTCCACTAGACAGTGTAATGCCCTGTCTTCAGGCACTCACCATATATTCACAATGATAAAGTGTATCCTGAGCTACAAACAGATTTTGAAAACCAGATTTTGAAAAATTAAAATTGTGTGAAGTATTTTCTCTGACCATAATGCAAACATATTTGTAACCAATAAGATAATTGTGCTTATGTATTAGACTGCACACTTCTACATACTCCCTGGGTCAATCCTTATGTCTCAAAAGAATGTTTAAAAATAAGAAGTAAAATAATAAATAAAAATAATTTTAAAATATCTAGGACTAAGTGAAAATAAAAGTACATCAAAGTTTTCAGAACACATAAAAATGATGAAAACAAAATTTATATCTATGAATATCTATATTATAAATGGAGAATTATCTCAGGTAAATAACTTAAGATTTTAACTGAAAAAGTTAAAAAAAAATTAATCAAAATGTAAGCACAAGAAAGCAAATAATATAGAGAAAAGCATAAATTAATTCAATAACCAGTCAGACAATTCAGTTTCTTCAAAAATAAATGATAAAACTGTTAGATCTCTTGCGAGAGTGGCAAAAATGAAAAAAAAAAAAACCCCACAGATCACCAAACATGATTGAAATAGGGGCTATCACCAACATTATAGAAATCACAAGGACCTCTGTTTTTCATGGCACCTCCTACGCAGTCGGCTGTGTCACGATGAAACTGAATATTTCCTTTCCTGCCACCAGCTGTCAGAAACTCATTGAAGTGGATGATGAATACAAGTTTCATATGTTCTATGAAAAGCATATGACCATAGACTAAGCTGCTGATGCGGTGGGAGAAGAGTGGAAGTGTTATGTGGTCTGACTTAGTGGTAGGAATGATAAACAAGGTTTGCCCAGGAAGCAAAGCATTTTGACCCATGGCAGAGTGTGCTTGGTGTTGAGTAAAGGGCTTTCTTCTTATAGACTAAGGAGAACTGAGGAGACAAAGTTCAATTCTGTTCATGGATGAAGTGTGGATACCCATGTGAGGGTTCTCAACTTGGTTATTGTAAAAAAAAAAAAAAAAAAAAAAAAAAGGAAAGAAGGATATTCCTGGAGTGACAGATACTACTGTGCCTTGTCGGTTGGGACCTAAAAGAGCCAGCAGAATACCAAAGCTTTTTAACTCTCTAAAGAAGATGATATCCAGCCTAGGACCAAAGCACCCAAGATTCATCACCTTGTTGCTCCACCTGTCTTACAACACAAATGCTGACATATGGCTCTGAAGAAACAGCACACTAAGAAAAACAAGGAGGAGGCTGCAGATTATGCTAAACTTTTGGCCAAGAGAATGAAGGAAGCCAAAGAAAAGTGCCAGGAACAGATTGCCAGGAGACATAGGTTGTCCTGACTCAGAGCTTCTACTTCTGAGTTCAGTCAAAAATAAGCCTTTAAAGGTAACAAATAAATAATCATACCCTGAAAAAAAAGGAATCGCAAGGGTACCAAGTGTCTTTATATGTACCTGTAACCTTGGTCCTCAGAAGGCTGAGTCATGAATGTGTGAGGTTCAATGTGTGGTTTAAGTTTTAGTAGAGAAAGTGAGGAATAGTCTTGAATGCCTTGGCACAGGAGACACTTTCCCAAACATAACACCAATAACCTAGGCACTAAGATCAACAATTAATAAATGGTACTGAATGAAACAGAAAAGCTTCTGTGAGGCAAAGGACACTGTCAATAGAACAAAAAGGCAACCTACAGAATGGGAAAAGGTTTTCACCAACTCCACATCTGACAAAAGGATAATAACCAAAATATGTAAATAACTCAAGAAACTAGATATCACCAGACCAAACAATCCAATTCAAAAATTGGGTAGAGATCTAAACAGAGAATTCCCAACAGAGGAAAACTCAAATTGTCAAGAAACACTTAAGGAAATGTTCAACATCCATAGCCGTCAGGGCAATGCAAACCAAAATGACTTTGACATTCCATCTTGCACCTGTCAGAATGGCTAAGACCAAAAACACATGTAACAGCTCATGCTGTTGAGGATATAGAGCAAGGAGAACATTCCTCTGCTGCTGGTAGAAGGGCAAACTTGTACATCCACTATGTAAATAAATATGGTGGTTTCTCAGAAAATTGGGAATCAAGCTACCTCAAGACCCAGTTATACCACTCATGGGCATATACCTAAATGATACTCAATCATGCCACAAGGACACTTGCTCAACTATGTTCATAGCAGTATTATTTCTAATAGCCAGAGCCTAGGAAAATCCTAGATGTTCCTCATCTGAAGAATGTATAAAGAGAATGTTGTACATTTACACAATGAAGTATTACTCAGTTGTTAAAAACAAGGACACCAGGAAATTTGAAGACAGATGGATGGAATTTAAAAAAATCATCCTGAGTAAGGTAAGTGACACCCACAAAATTATAAGTGGGTATTAGCTGTAAATAAAAGATAATTATACTATGGTCCACAGACACAGAGAGGCTAAGCAACAAAGAGGGTTTAGGGCAGATGTGAGAACAGATTTTTGAGGGTGGACTGGGGTTGATGGAGTTGGGAACAAGAGGGATCAAGTGGGAGAAAGAGACAAAATACTGGGTGAAATGACTGGAATTGGGGGGTGGTGCATTTCAGGGATGAGGTGGAAACCTAGTGCAATGGAAACTCCATGAAATATAAGAGAATAAAACAATCTTAGCAAATATTCCTAGTAATGGGGACATGAAGCCTGAAGGGCTGTCTTCTATAACCATACAAGGCCTCCAGTGGAGGGATTGGGAAACAAACCCAGCCACAAAACATTTGACCTACAGTTTTCCTGCCTACAGAATGTTCTGGGACTGGAACCTAGCAGAATTATCATCACAGAGACGAGAGAGACTTCATCAAGCAACTGATGGGAGCAGATGCAGAGTCCCACAGCCAAACATTAGGTGGCTAGGGGAGTCCTGTTTAAGAGGGGAGGAAATATCAGAGGAATTAGAGGGGTCAGGGACACTAAAGGAATATGGCCCACAGAATCAACTGACTGGGATTCATGGAGGCTCTCAGAGATCAGGGAATCTTTAGCGGTCTGACTTAGGTCCTCTGCATATAAGTTGTGGATTAATATATTAGTATTCTTGTGGGATTCCTAACAGCAGGAGCTGTGGCAATTGCTGATTCTGTTGCCTTCTTGTAGGACCCTTTTCCTCCTACTGGGTTGTCTCATCCAGTCTTGATGCAATGGTATGTACCTGGTCTTACTGTATAACACGCTATTCTGTATTTGTTTGGTGTCCCTGGGAGGTATGCTCTTTTTTGAGGTGAGCGAGGGAGGGAGGGTGAATCTGGGAGACAGTGGAGGTGGCAGGTGACTGGAGGTAGGGGAGGGAGGGAAAACTGTGGTGAGGATGTAATATATGAAAGCAGAATAAGAAAGAGTTTACTGTAAACCCAAAAACAAAGAAAGAAAGGAAGGAAGGAAGGAAGGAAGGAAGGAAGGAAGGAAGGAAGGAAGGAAGGAAGGAAGGAAGAAATGCTATAAATAATTTGGCAGATAGAACTTTTATGAATTTGAATGGAAAAACTCCTCCAAAAAATAACCACATTTCACTCAATGTGAAACTAGAATATATATTACTATTTCAAAAATTGAATTAACAAGTTAATGTTCCCCTTAAAGAAATATCCCAGCCATTATTATTTAAGAGTGTAAAAAACAATTAAATATGAATTATAGCACCAACTTACAATTATAACACCAACAATGAGTAGCGTATTTGTAAATTAATTTTATGGGATGTGTATTATCCTGATACCCCAAGTATAAAATTACAAAAAAGACAACTCATTTTAACATAATTTAAAACTATTAGTAAACAAATCTAGCAATGCATAAAAATAATTATATAACAAATAAACTGGATTTTACAAATGAATGACCAGTTAACTATTTTCAAATGTACTATAATCCATCACATCAAGACAAAAACATTAGCTAGATCAATTTACACATAAAACATATTTAAGGTAACCTTCTAGCTATTCATAATGTTTAAACCCTCTCAGAAAAGCTGAAAGAGAAACATCTGTAACTCAGTAAAATGTGCCAACAAGTAGAGTTTTTATTAAATCTAATGTTAAAAATAGACAGCCAGGTGAAGGTGGCAGATCTCCTTGAGTTTAAGGCCAGCCTAAGCTACAAAGTGAGTTCCAGTACACTCAGAGCTGTTACACAGAGAAACCCTGTCTCAAAAAAAAATCAAACAGACAAAAATGGATATATATACAAAACAACTCCCACACCTTAGGCTCAAGGAACATTGCAGAGGAGGGATATAAAGACTATAAGATCCAGAAGATCAGGAAGCTTACTGCACAATTGTCAGAAACTATAGCCATAGAGTCTTACCAACATGACTTCCCAAACATGATCTGAATAAGGACAACAAAAATAGACATGTCAAAGTATTCTAGGGAAGGCCCAAGAAGCCTACAACCTACACAAAGAACTACAGACAACTAAGGAAGGCTCAGAATGGGAGAAATAGTTTTCATCAGGGGAGAATACATTAATCAATTATCCAATACCAAATAGTAAGCCCTGAGAAATGCATATAAGAACATTATACAGACTGAGCAGGTTATATTTGGTACTATATATACATATATATTCAAGTATTTGTATAGATACATGTATCTGCATGTATACAAATATTTGCAAGTAACATTTAATGCAAAAAGAAGTCATGAATTTGAAAGAGAACAAGGTGTGGTATATAGGAGTTTTGGAATGAGGAAAGGTAAGGGGGAGAGTGATATAATTCTATCATAATCCCAAAAATAAAAGAGAAAAAAGCTGAAAGTTACTCCTTCCACAAAGTTATGAATAAAGCAAACATTTCAAATTTCACATTTTTTTCAAATATATTATCAGAAATTCTGGCCACTGCAATGGGTAATAAGAAAGAAATTAAAGGATGCACACATTGAAAAGCAAGAAATGAATCATCTCTTATTTGTAGATGAAATGATTGGCTATAGAGAAAATCCCAACAAATAGAAAAAACCCTTATAAATTTAACAAACAAGCAGCATGAAGTCTTAGAACAAAAGATTAACTCACAAAAGTAAATTAAATTTGTATTTACTAGCAAAAATCATTTAAAGTTGAAATTAGTATTAAAGGTCATTTTTGATCATTCTAACTTTATACTTGTATATAAACCAAATAAATAATGTAGAGGATTTAAATACTGAAAATTACAGTTAATGCATATAAGTATGATACATAAAAGTATACATTTAAGCTTATTTTTAAAATAAAGAACTTTGTGATATAGGGCTAGGCAATCAATTTTAGAGTTAACACTAAAAGACTGATTTATAAAATGTAGTATAATTAGAATAGAATCCAGTAAAGAGATAGAAGTACTGAAGAAACACCAAACCGAAATGAGGATGGAAATGAAAATGAAAAGTTACGTGGAACAATATGAATCATGTGGAAGATATTGATATTCTGTCTTCCACATGAATACAGAATAACAAGTAATGGTGGAAAAGAAACTACACATGTCATATCACATTCTAAATGCTGAATATAGAGAAAAAAGAAAGAGAATTGAAAGCTGCATAAGAGAAATACCAAATCACATGTATTGGCTCCTTGACTGGTATTGTTCCTATGCAGATTTTTTTTATGCAGCAATATTTTTGGAAAATTTATGGGTGCAGCATTTATGTCATGTCTAGAAGATTCTGCCAGCAACTGTCCTCATCCTCTAACTCTTAAAGTCTTTCTGCCTTCTCTTCTGTAAAGTTGCCTGAGACCTTAGGCATAGTGTGGTGTCCCCCTTTCCTTCATGGTCCATTTGCTACCAGTCCGAGAGGACAAAGGGTTCAAATCGGAGACAGGAGAGCCTGTGAACACTGTGGAAACAGCCTGCTCAGAGATAGCTTCAGTGAAACAACTCAACTTTATTCCAGAGTGAGAGGACATATAAAGGATGGGGACAGAGGCTGGGGCATCACCTAATTTGCATTAAACAGCACATTCCTATCATGAGGCTCCTAGTACAAGTCTGATTACCATATGGGCAGCAGGGAAAAAAAAACTTCTGCAAGAGATTGTATCAAGGATCGCACTAGAGATAAGTCAGGCATCTGGGTTTAAAAACATTCTCTAGATAAAGTTACATAGAGAGCAGGAAACCCATGTTGCTGTGCTCCAAGAGAGCTGCCAGGCCAAGGTAGAATGCAGCCTCTGATCAACAGGGCCTCCCAACTCTTAGGGATAGTGTAGTAGATATACAAATTGTGACTGGTCACTTCATTGTCACTTACTCTCTGCATTTTGACCTGTTGTGGATCTCTGAAGTAGCCTCTAGCTGTTGCAAAACTAAGCTGTTTTTGATTGGGCTGAAAGCTACACTTATTTTTCAGTATAAGGATAAATATTTAGAAAACAGAAATTACGTTGGTTTAGGGAAACAACACTGGTACATTTTCCTCTAGTGTTATGTCTTCTCCAGCCACGAATAGTTGACTAAGTTTATAGTCTCAGGCATAAGTTCCCCACTGAGTGGTATTTAAGTCCAGTTGAGCAGGTGTTGGCAAACCCAAAGATAACAATACCACTATTGCACTATCGGGGATATCTTGCCAGACTGATCATTCCACAGAACTCTTATGTGCTACCCCTCCAATCATAGGAAGGAGCCACATCTATCAGCACTCTTGACCTAGGTCCAACTAGGAGCTATATGTGTGTATTGTTATGCTGAATCTGACCCAGGGCTCTCATCTTATACCGCCACCACCCCTCCACTCTGACCCTCCAAGACAAGACCCCAGGAAAGAGCCTCATTCACAGTGTCTTTTGCTTAGTCTGAACCAAGATCCTTACCCTAACCATGTGGCAGCCGAAACTTTGAGCTCTCTTGTGTAACAGTTCATTTATTTTATTTTATTTTTAATTGTGTGTGGTGTGTGTGTGTGTGTGTGTGTGTGTGTGTGTGTGTGTGTGTGTGTGTGTGTGCGCCTGTATGCATGTGTACACAAGAGTAAAGATGCCTGCAGAGGACAAAGGTGTCCTCCAGGAACTGTAATTCAGGTGTTTCTGAGCTACCTAATATAGGTGCTTGGAATTGAACTTTGGTCCTCTTGGTAGCAGCATGTGATTTTAACCACTGAGCCATCTCTCCTGCTCCCAGTTTTCAGTAGAGATGTCAAATGTCAATAGGATTTGGGAAGATGTATTGCAAGTTCTGAAAAACCACAACTGCTGACACTGATTAATATACCTCACAAAACTCTGTCGGAAATTTGTAGGAACTAAAACTTTCCATGACAGAAACATGCTAAAGGAAATTGCAACCTGCAAGATAACCATGTGAAACATACTTTAAGAAATACTATGGCCTAAAGAGAGAGACACACACATAAAAGCAGCTACAGGTTAAAAAAAGATATTAACTCAATTAGAAAAAAAAGACTACTTAGAAGGGAATGTGGACACAAAGTCTCACTCTTTTTTTAATTGTTATTATATTATATTATATTATTTATTTTATTTTTTAAATTTTATAATTTAATTTAATTTTACATATCAGCCATGGATTCCCTTGTTCTCTCCCCTCCCGCCCCCCCCCCCAAAGTCTCTCTTAACCAAGAAACTATTTGCATTCTGGGAAAGGGAAAGTCAATTTTCTTCAATGGAGTGTTACTGGGTATATAAACCACATTCCAGGGCAGCTTCCATGCCCAGGAGTATTTGGCCAACAGAAAATGGGCACCATGATTTTTTGTACACTTTTTCTTTTGGTCATTTTTGTCTTATTAATTTTCTTTTTTAAGTTTGTCTGCTTTGATTTTTTTTAGAAAGAAAAACAACACAATGTTGCATGGGTAGGATCTGGGAGGATTTGGAAGACACAAAAATAGGAACAAAATATATTATACTAAAAATAATTTCAAAAAAACCTAAAATAAGGAATAGAAGAATAGCACACAAATCATCAAAAAATGAACAAAATGGCATGCATCAGTACATATTTTTGATAGAAACACTGAATATTAGTGGTCTCAATTTCTCCATCTAAATGTATGGACTAGAAGATTGGATTAGAAAATAGGATCCTTGGCCATTAAGACTGAGCGGGAGAAGGAGTCCCAAACACCTGCCCAGGGTGGCCTGTCCCAGGCAGCAAGGAGAAAGCACAGGCTGTTCAATGCCACCGGGTACTATTATGGTAAGTAAATACATGGTGTGGTAAGGGAGAGAGACAGAGACAGAATGGTTCATGTCCTGTGTAGAGAGGTGGAGCTGAAGAGATGAAGGTGGTGAAGAGCAGGCTGAGATGGGTGGCTTGCTTGCCACCTGGGGTTGTGATGATGTTCAGGCCTGGGCTGCTGCCAAGGCCCATGTTTGTGTCTGTGGCCCTGCCATAGCAATGGGTCCGGGCTGAATTGTGGTTCCTGTTACCACCAAAGCCAAGAAAATAGGACTGCACAGAGTTGGCCCCACCCCTCACTGGCTGCAGCACTAGGCAGAACTAGTCCTGTCCCTCACCAGCTGTAGCACTCAGGAGAGCAGGTTCGACACCTCACCTGGGTAGCACAGTAGAGCTGACCCTGTTCACAGGGGCATT
The DNA here is from genome assembly GCF_007827085.1 of Peromyscus californicus insignis. NCBI lineage: Eukaryota > Metazoa > Chordata > Mammalia > Rodentia > Cricetidae > Peromyscus > Peromyscus californicus. The sequence goes on from NW_026294391.1 coordinate 53,076,485, forward strand.
GGGGAGGTGGGGAGCCAGTCCTTAGAGTGGGAGAGGTTGTTGTCTGCCACGTGGTAGCATGGGAGAAGGAAAGATACCCTCTCCACCTCACCCCTTACCACCTGCACTACCAACTGTAGCACTTGAGAGAATGAGCCCACACCTCTCCTGGACAGCACAGTAGAGCTAACTCTGTTGACAGGCGCACAGGTGAGCCGGCTCTGAGAACATGATATAGAAAGTCTGGATTTGTCCTTCATCTGTCATACAGTGGCATGGGCAAGGGAGAGAAGACCTTCCCCTTGAACCCTTGCCATCTGTGGCAGGTGAGAGAGGGCATGAGAAAGGTAGAGCTGTTCCCACCTCACACTAGCTGTAGCACTCAGGAGAGTAGGCACTGCACCTTGCTTGGGTAACACAGTAGATCTGTCCCTGGTGGTGTAAATATGGGTCATCTGGCCCTGAGGGTGTGAAAGTAGAAGAACTGGCTCTGCCCCTTGCTCCTTGCTACATAGGGTGAACTAGCCAGGGCAATTCTGGAGAGCACACCTTTGTAGTGAAGATCGGGGACAGCTGGTGGACTGACCAACCCTGCAACCATCCAGGCCTAGAATCAGGGCTATGAGTTGGCCCACCCCAACATCCACCCCACCTGTGATTTGCTGGAGCATGTGAAGGGGCCAGTCCTGCAGGTCCAAAGCTGCAGGATCTCTACAACACAGAGCAACAACAGAATATCCTAGAGGAGTCCCAGTGAGGGCTCAGTATTGATAGTGTAGCAGAAACCACACGCCTCAAAACAGACCAATGAATTTTTGCAATGAACACTTGCAAATAAAGATAGATAGTGTGATTCACTATGTGTCACACTGCAGTTTCCACAATGAGATCTTTCTTTTTCTTATTTTTTCCTCTTTTTCTTTTCTCTTAAATTTCATGGGTTTTTTGGGGTGTTGGTGGTTGCAAGTGCAGAGGATGGATACAAAGTCAGGGAGACAACTGGGACTGGGATGCATGATATGAAAACCACAAAGGATAAATTAAAAGTAAAAAAAGAAAAGAAAATAGAATCCTTATTTCTGTTGCCTAAATGAAGCACACATCACCTTCAGACAGACTAAAAACCTGTGAAAGGATGGAACCAAAACCAAGCAGGTGTCACTATTAAAATATCTGACAAAAGAGACTTCAGACAAATTCCAGTCAAAAGCAATAAATTCAGTCACTTTATTCCGGCCAAGGTAACAATTAATGAAGAGTGCATTATAATTATAATTATAACCATGTACACTCAATCACAGGTGGAACAAATTTCATAAAACAGGTCTACTAAGTATAAAGTTACATATTAGCCTCAACACAGTAATACCCAACTCTACCATTAGGAAGATCATCTAAAAAAATAGAACCAAAAATCATTGGAATAAAATGAACCATAGATTAAGTGGATCAAAAAGACATTACACAGCATTCCATTTAAAAATGGCAGAATAAGAATTCTTATTAGCAACTCATAAATTTTTCTAAAATAAATCACACAATGGGACACAGAGAGAGTCTCAACAAATACAAATAATATCATGTATTCTGTCTGGCTGCAACAGAACAAATCCAGACATCAACAGCAAGAGAAAATACACAAAGTCATGAAAATTAAACAAGATGTCAATGAATTATGTCATTGAATAAATAAAAAAGAAAATTTTAAATCCTAGAATTAAATGACATTATAGTAAAACATATGAAAACTTATGGGATGCAATGAAGGCAGCCCTAACAGGGAATATTTATTATTCTACGAACTTACATTAAAAATTAGAAAGATCTCAAGTAAATAACTTAATGATTCACTGCAGGGCATTAGACAAATAAGAAAAAAACAAAACAATATACAAAAGCAATATACAGGGGAAAATAATGAAGATCAAAAGAGAAATTAATGGACTAGAAAAGGAAAAGGTACAAAGAATCAATTAAAAAGTGTTGTTTCTTTTAAAAGATAAATAATATTGACAAACTCTTAGCAAAATTATCAAAAGAAAGTTAGAGAAGACCTAAATTAATAATATGAGAGAGGAGAGGGGTGATATTAAAAAAGATAACAGTGACATTTAGAAAATTGTGAAGACATACTTGAAACTCCATTAACTTGGAAAATATAAAAGAAATGATGAATTTGTAGATGGATAAAACCTACCCAAGTTAAAGCAATTTGGGAAAAAATAATCTAAACATCTATAACAAATAGGAAATTGAAACAATAATGAAAGTTATCCAAAGTAGAAGACATCCAGAGGGATCCATTGTAGAAATATTCTAGGCTTTCCAGGAAGACCTGACACCAACACATTTCCCAAAAAATTCAGTAAAATAGATAATGAATTACTACTTCCAAAAACATTTTAAGAAAATAGTATTATCATAATACTCTGAACTCCACACTAGGTCCCACAGCCCCTGGAGCTTTACTGGAGACCAGTAAAGAGTGGTTCTAGCAACCCTAGAGAAGACACTTCCTACAGCCCAGAAAACTCCTTTAAGCTTGTCCATCAACTCCAGATTGCATCCCTACCCCTGGGCTCCATTGTAGTCCAAAGTTTGCCTGTGTCCAGACCAGCTGGTGGTCAGGACAAATCTCTCCTACTTGTGTCCCCCAAGTGAACGCACAGAGGTTTATATTAAGTATAACTTCTTGGCCATTAGCTCAGGCTTATTACTGACTAGCTCTTACACTTAAAATAATCCATAATTCTTATCTATCTTTAACCACGTGGCTTGGTACCTTTTCTCAGTTCTTCCTTGTCATCTTGCTTCTTCTGTGTCCCCTGACTCTGTTCTTCCTCTTCCCAGCATTCTCCTCTTCTGCTGGCCCCGCCTATACTTCCTGCCTGGCTAGTGTCCAATCAGTGTTTTATTTATCAACCAATCAGAGCAACACATATTCACCACATATGGAATGACATGTCACAGTATTTTTCTTTTTCTGTCAAATAAAAAAGGAAGGTTTTAACTTTAACATAGTAAAATTATATATAATAAAGCAGTTATCAAGCATGAATTACAGTTATAATATCTAGTCTATTTATATTTGGCAAAATTAAAGAAAATATTCTATGTATCCTATATTTGTGAGTCTAAAATTTCATATCTAATTTATCTTTTATCATAACTAAGGAAAATTATAACTATCTAGTCTTCAACTATATCAAAGACTCCAGAAGTATATAATATTAACTAAGTAAACAGGAAATGCATAGTAAGCAACTTCCAAAATTCTGAAAATGACAGAGACAGCTACCTGCCTCCAAAATTCCTCTGCAACATTGGGGCACCCATCTTCCACCTATAGGCCTAGAGTCTCTCAGTCACTTCTCTTTTTGTCCTGTAGAATATTTGGCAGTCTCCTCTGTGAAGCAGGAAGCTGAAGGACTGTCTTGCCTTGCAAAGTTCAGTGGTCACCTTCCTATTGGTCCTGCAGGTCCAGTCGATATAACATTTTGTCAAGTAGTCCAGGCAAGAACAGTTTCTTGCCCAAATGGCTATTTTTGCCAAGAAGAAGATAAACTCCATATGTAGTGTCTTTGATGCCCATCTTTCTTTGAAGTAAATCGGTACTGCTAGGAACAGACATGTCTCATTGTCTAGAAAGTGTAAGTTTTTAAATCATTTTAAATGCCATATTTTGTAGGTCTTTGAAGTGTTTGAAGATTACCTCCCTAGCTGAATTATATCACATACCAAAGTTAAATCAAGACCAGATAAACTATTTAAATAGACCAATAACCACTAAGGAAATAGAAACAGTCATTAAAAGTCTCTCAACCAAAAAAAGCCCAGGGCCAGATGGTTTTAATACAGAATTCTACCCAACTTCTAAAAAAGAGCTAATACCAGAACTCCTCAAATTATACCACAAAGTAGAAACAGAAGGAACACTGCCAAATTCTTTCTATGAGGACACATATATCCTGATACCTAAACAACACAAAGAATCAACAAAGAAAAAAAATTACAGACTATTTTCACTTATGAACATTGATGTAAAAATAATCAATAAAATACTGACAAACCAAATCTAAGAACACATCAAAAAGATCATCCATGTGAACAAGGTAGATTTCATCTCAGGGATGGTAGGAATGGTTCAACATACAAAAATCTCTCAATGTAATCAACCATATAAACAAGTTGAAAGAAAAAAAAATCATGATCATCTCATTAGATGCTGAAAAAAAAACTTTGACAAAAATTTAATACCCCTTCATGATAAAAGTTTTGGAGAGACCAAGGATACAAGGAACATACCTAAACATAATAGCAATATACAGAAAGCCACCAGCCAACATCAAATTAAATGGAGAGAAACTCAAAGCGATTCCACTACAATCAGGAACAAGACAAGGTTGTTCATTCCCTCCATAGCTAGTCAATATAGTACTTGAAGTTCTAGCTAGAGAAATAAGACTACAGGAAATCAAGGTGACAAATTGGAAAGGAGGAAGTCAAATTATCATTGTTCTCAGATGTTATGGATAGTGCACATAAGAGACCCCAAAAACTCTGCCAGGGAACTCCTACAGCTGGATACAAGATTTAAAAAAAATCAGTAGCCCTCCTATATAAAGCAATAAACAGGCTGAAAAGAAATCAAAGGATCAACACACTTTACAATAGCCTCAAATAATATAAAATATCTTGCTGTAACTCTAACCAAGCAAGTGAAAGGCCTGTATGACAAGAAATTCAAATTTTTGAGGAAAGAAATTGAAAAAGATATCAGAAGATGGAAAGATCTCCCATGCTCATGGATTGGTAGTACTGACATAGTAAAAAATGACCATCTTACCAAGGCAATCGACAGATTCAATGCAATCCTTATTAAAATCCCAATACAAGTCTTTACAAACTTTGAAAGAATACTACTCAACTTCATGTGGAAAAAGAAAAAACTCAGGATAGCTATAACAATCTTGTACAATAAACTTCTGAAGTTATCATCATCTCTGATTTCAAACTCTACTACAGAGCTATAGTAATAAAAACCACATGACACTGGCATAAAAACAGACAGATGGACCAATGGAATTGAATCAAAGACCCAAACATAAATCCACACACCTATGGACATCTGATTTTCAAAGCCAACATTATACAATGGAAAAAAGAAAGCCTGTATAACTGGGTGTCAGCATGTAGAAGAATGAAAATAGATCCATATCTATCACCCTTCACAAAAGTGAAGTCCAAGTGGATCAACAACATAAATTCAGATACACTGAAATTGATAGAAGAGAAAGTGGAAAATAATCTCGAACGCATTGACACAGGAGACAGACAACTTTATGAACAGAACACCAATAGCACAGACACTAGGATCAACAATTAATGGACCTCATAGAATTGAAATGCTTCTGTAAGACAAAGAACACCATCAATAGGACAAAACAGCAGCCTACAGAATGGGAAAATATCTTCACCAACCCCACATTTGATAGAAGGCTGATTTCCAAAATATATAAAGAACTCAAGAAACTAGATATCAACAAACCAAATAATCCAATTAAAAAAAATGGGATATGGATCTAAACAGAGAATTTTCAACAGAAGAATCTCAAATGGCTGAGGAACACTTAAGGAGATGTTCAATATCCTTAGCCATCAGGGAAATGTCAACCAAAACGACTCTAACATTCCATCTTATACCTATCAGAATGGCTAAGATAAAACACAAGGGACAGCTCATGCTGGAACTGATGTGGAGCAGGAAGAACACTATTCCATTGCTGGTGGGAGTGCAAACTTGTACAGCCACTTTGGAAGTCAGTGTAATGGTTTCTCAAAACAAACAAACCAACAAACAAACAAAACTTGGAATCAATCTACCACAAGGCCCAGCTATATCACCCAAAGGATGTTCAATCATACCACAAGAATATTTGCTCAGCTATGTTCATAGCTATTTTACTTGTAATACCCAGAATCTGGAAACAACCTAGATGTCCCTCAAATGAGGAAGTCATGGATAAAGAAAATGTGGTACATTTACACAGTGGAGTATTACTCAGCTGTTAAAAACAAGGACACCAGGAAATTTGAAGCCAAATGGAGAGAACTAGAAAAAATCACTCAGTAAGGTAACCCAGATGGAGAAAGGCAAACATTGTACGTACTCACTCATAAGTGGTTGTAAGCTGTAAAACAAAGGATAACAATGCTATGATAGAGACCCAGAGAGACAAGGTAACAAGGAAGAGTCATGGGAGGGTATGCCTGGATTTTCCTGAGAAGGTGACTGAGAGTGGATGGAGATGAAAACATTAGTGATGAGGCTGGGAGTGGGGAGAAGAGGTGAGTACTAAAAGCAGCTACTGGAATGAAGGTATATTTTCAGACTGTGGGTCTGCATCTCTTTCCATCGGTTGCTGGATGAAGCCTCTCTGATGACAGTTGGGATAGGCACCAATCTGGTCACAGAAGACAGTAAGTTCAGGCTATGTATCCACTATTGCTAGGAGTCTTAGCTGGGGTCATCCTTGTAGATTCCCCGGAGTTTCCCTGGCACCAGGTTTCTCCCTAACCCCAAAATGCTCCCCCCATCAAGACATTTCTTTCATTACTCTCCCCTTCTGTCCTGCCCCCAACCTGCCTCTGTGCCCAGCCTGCCCAACCTGCTTCCTGAAGTTCCCATCCATCCATCCCTCCCACACCTGCCCCAAGTTTATTCAGGAGATCTTTTCTATTTGCTCTTCCTAGAGAAATCCATACATCTCTCTTTGGACCCTCTTTGTTATCTAGGCTCTCTCAGGCTGTGGATTGTATGTTAGTATCTTGAACTTTACTCCTAATATCTATTTATGAGCGAGTACATACCATATTTTTCTTTCTGGGTCTGGTTACCTCACTCAGAACTTTTTCTAGTTCCATCAAATTTACTGCAAATTTAATGAGGTCATTGTTTTTAACCTCAGAGTAATACTCTTTTGTGTAAATGTACCACATTTTCCTTATTCATTCTTTGGTTGAGGGGCATCTAAGTTGTTTCCAGGTTCTGGCTGTTATGAATAATGCTGCTATGAACATAGTTGAGCAAGCATCCTTTTGGTATGATTGAGCGTCCTTTGGGTATATGCCTGAGTGGTATCATTGGGTCTTGAGGTAAATTGATTCCCATTTTTTCTGAGAAACTGCAATACTGATTTCCAAAGTGGCTGTACAAGTTTGCACTCCTACCAGCAGTGTAGGAATGGTCTCCTTACTCCACATCCTCTCCAACATAAGCTGGTATTAAGTGTTTTTGATCTTAGCCATTCTGACAGGTGTAAGATGTAGGTATCTCAGAGTTTTGATTTGCATTTCCCTGATGACTAAGGATGTTGAGCAATTCTTTAAGTGTATTTCAGCCATTTGAGATTCTTCTGTTGAGAATTTTTTGTTTAAATCTGTACCCCACTTTCTTGAGTTCTTTATATATTTTGGAGGTCAGCCCTCTGTCAGACATAGGGTTAGTGAAGGTATTTTCTCATTCTGTAGGCTACTGTTTTTTCCTATTGACAGTGCCCTTTGCCTTACAGAAGCCACTCAGTTTCATGAGGTCCCATTTACTTATTTCACTTCTTAACTTTTACTATGTCTGTTATTGCCTGGAAATAGTAAAGGTCATTCAGAGTTATTGGGGGGAAGGGAGGCAGCTACTGTAAGCAACAGAAGCAAGTAGCAGTAGTTGGACAATCTACAGTACACAGATTATATGTAGCATGGATTATGAGTTCTCAGTAGAACCTGCTCAGCAGCCTTAGTTTTACCTGTTTCTCAACTTGTGCACACTCCTTGTAACCCACTTATCCTATATCCACTGTACTAATAACAAAATGAACTCACATTTTTCACTAGAGATAAAGTATGGAAACTAGTTATAATTTAAGTGGTGACTTGAGTACTTGTTGTCCATGTTAGAAGGCAGGGAGCTATAGAGTCTCCATGTCATACAAGTCCTCTACTGGTCAGGATGAGTCTCCTTGTGTACAGTTTCCTTCATGTAATACAAACCATGCAAAAGTGTATACTCTGTATTGGTATGTGTATACTCACCAGAGTTTGTTGTAAGCTACTGTGTGCACAATTCCCAGTTATGCAATCTGTGACATATTAATAAGAGCTATGAAAACCAGAGTTGTGCACATTAGAACATTCCAGGTCACAGGCTGGGGTTACCCAATGACAGACTGCTGCTCAGTGGTGTCAGGTTACAACATTCCAAGCTAGGCAGTTTGGGATTCTTCTTGTGAAGATTCCCTGATAGAGGACCACCTCCATTTTCTGATCTTTTGCTAATTAATGATCTCCTTTATACCAACGCTTTAATAAAATCGCCCAATGACTTAGAGGCATCGTCAGTCAGCTAGCTTTTGTCATCAGCTCCTCAGATTTCTAATTCTGGCAAAGTTATCCTTCTTCACCCAAACATTGCCAGCAATTTGTCCCTATTCAAAGGCAACTCACCTTAGAACCTATTTGCAATGTTAACCCTATAAACACTTTCAATGAAAGTTATAATTACTCCGCCACCATGTGGTGAAAGACACCTGCTTACGTTGTCATCGTTCTAGTAGTATTTCCTAAATGTGAGAGCAGAAATCTCTGAGTGTTTGCTTTCATCTCTTGTTCTTTCCCTAAACAGAAACTTGATTCCATCCACTCATTTACTTTTTAAGGTTCATCATCATCATCATCATCATCATCATCATCATCATCATCATCTTCCCGTGAGGATGTAGGCATAATATATATGTGAGTGCCATAACATATGTTTAGAGGTCAGAGAAGACTTTTCTGGAGTCATTTCTCCCCTTACATCTTCATGTGGTTTCCTAGGATCCAACTGTCCCATGGCTAGGCTTCCATCGCAAATCTCTTTACCCCTTTCCAGCCCCCCCATTTGCTTTTTCATGCTCTAAATAAACAGCAATTCTTATAAGCAATATCTAGAATATCCATAAGACCTCATACAGATAAAATACTGGGGCAGATTAGAACACAATAGAGTGCTAGTAGTGATGGCAGAGAGAAATGCCACTAACATGGTAGGTTGTGGCCTTGTTTGAAAGAATATACTGTCCATCTTTAGGGTATATATTATGTTTCTCAGTTTGGTGATTAAAATGAGAATGGACTCCGTAGGCTCATACATTTGAAAATGTGGTCCCAAGTTGAGTAATGTTTGGGAAGGATTATGAGTTGTGGTCTTGTCACTGGGGCAATCCAGGCTTTACTTTCACAGCTGCACATAATGACCTCTCAGGACCTCCATGCAGGGATTCCACAACCACAGGCCTGGCCTCCCTGGTTCTCCATAACCATGCACGAAGATTCCATGACCCCTTTATTAGTGTACTTTTCATAACTCTACTAGAGTTTGTGAAGAATTGTATTGGGATTTTGTTGGGGATTGTATAGAATCTGTGGATTGCTTTTTGGTAAGATTGTCATTTTTAGTATGTTAATCCTACCTATCTATGAGCATGGGGAATCTTTCCATTTTCTAATATCTTCTTCAAATTCTTTCTTCAAAGACTTAAAGTTCTTGTCATACAGATCTTTCACTTGTTTGGTTAGAGTTATCCCAAGATATTTTATATTATATGTGGCTATTGTAAAGGGTGTTATTTCTCTGATTTCTTTCTCAGCCCATTTATCATTTGTATATAGGAGGGCTACTGATTTTTTTTGAGTTAATCTTGTATCCCACCACATTACTGAAGGTGTTTATCAGCTGTAGGGGTTCCCTGGTAGAATTTTTGGTGTCACTTATGTATACTATCATATCATCTGCAAATAAAGTTTGACTTCTTCCTTTCCAATTTGTGTTCCCTTGATGTCCTTTTGCTGTCTTACTGCTCTAGCTAGAACTTAGAGTACTATGTTGAATAGATATGGAGAGAGTGGATAGCCTCGTCTTATTCCTGATTTTAGTTTAATCATTTTGAATTTCTCTCCAGTTAATTTCATGTTGGCTGTCAGCTTGCTGTATGTTGCTTTTTATTATGTTTAGGTATCTTCCTTGTGTCCCTGATCTCCCCAAGACCTTTATCAAGAAGGTGTGTTGGATTTTTGTCAAAGTTTTTTCAGAATCTACTGAGATGATCATGTGGTTTTTTTCTTTCAGTTTGTTTGTATGGTGTATTACATTGACGGATTTTCATATGTTGAACCATCCCTACTTGATCATGGTGGATGATTTTTTATATTTTCTTGGATTCTGTTTGTCAGTATTTTATTGAGTATTTTTGCATCAATGTTCATGAGGGAGATTGGTCTTTAAATCTCTTTCTTTATTGCATCTCTGTGTGGTTTGAGTGTCAGAGTAACTAGCCTAATAAAAAGAGTTTGGCAATACTCCTTCTGTTTCTGTTGTGTGGAACAATTTGAGGAGTATTGGTGTTAGCTCTTCTTTGAAATTCTGGTAGGATTCTGCACTGAAACCATCTGGCCCTGGGATTTTTTTTTTTTTTTTGGTTGGGAGACTTTTAATGACTACTTCTATTTCTTTAGGGGTTATAGGTCTATTTAAATTATTTATCTACTTTTGATTTATTTTTGGTATGTGGTACCTATCAAGAAAAGTGTCCATTTCTTTTAGATTTTCCAATTTTGTGGAGTACAGGATTTTGAAATATGGCCTAATTATGCTCTGGATTTCCTCAGTGTCTTTTATTATGTCCCCCTTTTCATTTCTAATTTTGTTCATTTACATATTCTTTCTAGTCTCTTGATGATTTTCTCAAAGAACCAACTCTTTGTTTCATTGATTTTTTTGTATTGTTCTCCTTGTTTCTATTTTGTTGATTTTAGCCCTGAGTTTGAATGTTTACTGCCCTCTACTCCTAGGTGAGTTTGCTTCTTTTTGTTCTAGAGCTTTCAATTGTGCTGTTAAGTCACTAATGTGAGATGTCTCCAAATTCTTTATGTAGGCATTTAGTGCTATGAACTTTCCTCTTAGCACTACTTTCATAGTGTCCCATAAGTTTGGGTATGTTGTGCATTCATTTTTAATGAAATCTATGAAGTCTTCAATTTCTTTCTTCCTTTAGCCAGTGGTAATTCAGTTGAGAGTTGTTCAGTTTCCATGAGTTTGTAGTTTTTCTGTAGTTTGTGTTGTTGGTGAATTCTAACTTTAACCAAATGGCAAGATATAGGGGGTTATTCTTTTTTTTTTGTATCTGTCAAGATTTGCTTTGTGACTATGTATGTGGAGGTTTCAGGAGGTGCTGATAAGAAGGTATATTCTTTTGTATTTGGGTGAAATGTTCTGCAGATGTCTGTTAAGTCCATTTGAGTCATAATATCTGTTACTTTCCTTATTTCCCTGTTAAGTTTCTGTTTGGCAGACCTGTCCATTGGTGAGAGTGGGGTGTTTAAGTCTCCCACTACTAATGTATGGGGTTTGATGTGTGATTTAAGCTTTAGCAATGTTTCTTTTACAAATGTGGGTGCCCTTGTATTGGGGGTATAAATATTGAATATTGAGACTTCATCTTGATGGATTTTTCCTGTGATGAATATGAAGTGTCCTTCTCTATCTCTTTTGATTATTTTCAGTTTGAAGTCTATTTTGTTAGTTATTAGAATAGTTACATCAGCTGGTTTCTTAGGTCCATTTGATTGGAAAACCTTTCCCCAACCCTTTACTCTGAGATAATGTCTGTGTTTGAAGTTGAGGTGTGTTTCTTGTATGCAGTAGAAGGATGGATCCTGTTATCATATCCATTCTATTAGCCTGTGTCTTTTTATAAGCAAATTGAGTCCATTGATGTTGAGGGATATTAATTACCAGTGATTGTTAATTTCTGTTATTTTTTGGGTTTTGTTGTTGTTGTTGGTAGTGTGTGTGTGTGTGTGTGTGTGTGTGTGTGTGTGTGTGTGTGTGTGTGTGTGTTTCCCTTCTTTGGGTTTTGCTGGTGTGATTATCTATTGCCTGTGGGTACAGTTAACTTCTTTGGGTTGGAGTTTTTCTTCTAGTGCTTTCTGTAGGGCTAGATTTGTGGATAGGTATTGTTTAAATCCGGTTTTATCATAGAATACCTTGTTTTCTTCACCTATGTTGACTGAAAGTTTTGCTGGGTATAGTAGTCTGGACTGGCATCGGTGGTCTCTTAGCAAAACAACTGTGCAGGACCTTCTGACTTTTAGAGTTCCATTTGAGAAGTCGGGTGTAATTCCGATATATCTACCTTTATGTGTTACTTGGCCTTTTTTTCTTTGCAGCTTTTAATATTCTTTCTTTATTCTGTATGTTTACTGTTTTGATTATTATGTGTCATGGGGACATTTTTCTTGTCTAGTCTATTTGGTGTTCTATGATTCTTGTACCTTCACAGGCATGTCCTTCTTTAGGTTGAGAAAGTTCTCTTCTATGATTTTGTTGAATATATTTTCTGTGCCTTTGAGCTGGAATTCTTTTCTTTCTTCTATCCCTATTATTCTTAGATTTGGCCTTTTTGTGGTATCACAGATTTTCTGGATGTTTTGTGTCAAGAATTTTTTGGATATAACATTTTCTTTGACCAATTAATCTATTTCCTCTATCTATTGTATCTTCAGTGCCTGAGATTCTCTCTTCCATCTCTTGTATTTTAATGAAGATGCTTGCATCTGTATTTCCTGTTCACTTACCCAGATTTTCCCACTTCCAGAATTCCCTTGGATTGTGTTTTTTTTATTTCCCCTATTTCAGTTTTCAAGTCTTGAACTGTTTTTGTCACCTGCTTGATTGTTTTTCTTGGCTTTCTTTAAGGGGTTTATTGATGTCTTCCTTTTTTTTTTTTTGTTTTTCTTTTCCTCCATTTCTTTAAGGGAATTTTTTATTTCTTCTATAAGGGCCTCTATCATCTTCATAAAGCTATTTCAAGGTCATTTTCTTCTGCTTCATTTGCGTTGGGATGTTCAGGTTTTGCAGTTTGAGGACCACTGGATTCTGGTAGCGCCGTACTGCTCTTTATGTTGTTGAATATATTCTTACATTGGTGTTTACCATTCTGTTCTTCCAACTGGTGTGGGTAGTGCTTGTGCTAATAGGGGCTGCTCTTCTTTCAATTGGTATGGGTAGCACTTGTGCCTATAGTGTCTGCTGATGTTGCTGGAGAGTGCTGCTGAGGGGAGGATGCTGGGGTAGGTGTGGTTGTGTGACAAAGTGGGTCTTGTGGGAACAGAGTCCAGTGGCTGGCACCAGTGGTAGTATAGCCTGACCATAGGTCTCTCACCTGCTGGCCAGCTGCACGGGACTGCACCAGAGCAGTAGAGTTTCACTAGAGTTGAGGGCAGAGCCCAGTTGCCTTGCTGGGGCTGAGATGGGAGGCGGAGGTGCACAGGATATGCCTTGGGACTTAGGGCCTGGAGGTTGGGTCAGTTCATCTAAGAGGCCTGCCACTCACCTGTTCGTACAACTGGTGTAGGTGTGTTTGTGGCTGCTGATGGTGGCAGTTGTGGCGGTGTGGCCTTGCCTGCAGTTCTCTCACCTGCTGGCTGGCTGCTGGAGTCTGGGGTTTAGGGACTGGAGGTTGGAGCAGTTCAGGTGGGAAACCAGACACTTACCTGTTCTTCCAATTAGTGTGGTTGGTGCTTATGTCTATAGGGTCAGCTGATATTCCAGGACAGGGCTGTCCACAGGGAGGATGCTGGGGTAGGTGGGTTTGGGTGGCAGACTGGGTCCTGAGGGAACAGGGTCCAGTGGGTTGCAGCAGTGGTGGTGAGGCCTGCCTGCAGGTTTCTCACCTGCTGGCTGGCTCTAGATTTTTGTTTTTCAATCCACTCAGTATGTATCTTTTAATTAGTGATTTGAATCTATGTTCATTTAAAGCTATTATTGAGATAAGTTTGCTGTTATGTATAATTTTGTAGGCTATTGCTCTGGCTTATTGGTTTATTGATAATTCTTTTCTTCCTCCACTGAAAGTATTAGAGTTGATAGTTTACTGTATTGGACATGATGGATTCTTTCCTGCTTCCCTCTGTTCATCTATTCTTGCTATAAAATGCATTTTCCTTTGTTTCTGTAGGTAAAACTGTCTTTTGCTTCATCTTCATTGTCCTCCTCTTCCTCCTTCTTCCTTTCTAGTTACATTTCTATTGCTGTGAAAAGTTACCATGACTATGGCAACTCTTATAAAGGAAAACATTTAGTTGAGATTGACTTAGATTCAGAGGTTTAGTCCATTATTGTCATGGCGAGAAACATGGTGGCATGCAGGCAGATATGATGCTGGAGAGGTAGCTAAGATTTCTCCATCTAGATCAGCAGGCAGCATGTTGTTGTTAGTTAGCATTTCCCCTTACAACTTTTATTAATAATATTGTTTGTCTTACATTTTATTTATTGTTTTAATTTTAGAATTTCATACTTGACTATAAGATATTTTATTGTATAAACCCTTCCTATTCCCCTTAAATCCTATCATATTCTGATGCCTCTATTAAATAGCATTGGTGTGTGTGTGTGTGTGTGTGTGTGTGTGTGTGTGTGTGTGTGTGTAGCCTACTGAGTCAAATTAGCATTGTCCATATAGGCATGGATGTTGGGCTGCCCAATTGGGCATGGACAACCTATCAAAGGATTTGCCCCTAAAGAAAATGGATTCTTTCACCCTCAACAGCTATGTCCTGTTTATATCTTTTCAACTAGAAGTCGAGCTTGTTAACTCTTCTCCTTGCATGGTTGGTGTGGTTTTGTGAAGGTCTTTTGCAGGCAACCATATTGCTGAGAGTTCATAGGTGGAACTCCCTTTCATGCTCAAAAGGCGTTAGTTTGCAAGAGTTCTCACAGTCCTCTAGCTCTTACAATATTTCCTCGTAGCATTTGTGTTATAGATATCTTACACTATTTCCATTTGTGTTATAGATATCTTACAATATTTCCATGTAGCATTTGTGTTATAGATGTCTCATTTAGAGATGGCCAGTACACAGTCAACTCTGTACTTTGAAATTGTGACTGAAGTAATACATATAATTATTTAACATCATTCTCATTGTTAACTTTTAGTAGAAAATACTTATGAATTCTGTATCTGCAATAAATTTCAGATCAAGTGGTACTAGAGAACTGATTGGTGATAATAATGTGTGTATATATATATATTTGTATATAAATATATACTATGTATATATAAATATAAATATATTTTATCAAGTTCATCCCCATTTTCATCCCCTAAAATTCCTCCTGTATCTCTCCCAATACTAACTATTCCATCCCAATTTTGTGTATTATTTTCTTTTTTTTTTTTAAACAACATAGTTTACTTTGTGCTGCCAAAATGTACATGGGTATAGGCCATCTAATAGAGCACGGGTAGTTTCTCAGGGGCCTCATCCCAGAAGGAAACTGATTCCCCTTCACAATAGCCATCAATTGCTTATATATCTTCAGCTAGAGTGGAACTACGTGAACACATCCCCACTCTAGGTTGAGATTTTTTTTCTGGCATGATCTTGTGCATGTCTTGTGTAACTGCTCTATTTTGTTCAGAAAATATCATTTTACTGTGATTATCTACTGCCTCTGCCTGGTATAATTTTACTGGACCCTCTTTTGTGGTGATCCCTGAGTCTTTGGAGGAGGCGTGCAAATATAGATATCTTAGGGCTGTCAACTTGACAATCTAATCTTATTCTCTACATGTTGACAAGTGGTGAGTCTCTGTCAGTCACCATCTACTGTAAAGTAGCAGCTCTTTTGATAAGAACTGAAAGATGCAGTTATCTGGCCTCATATTCTTGGCCCTGTTAGTGGTTTCAGGAATTAGTGTCATATGTCATATGTGGATCAGGCCTTAAATTAAATCAAAAAGTAATTAATTACTCCCATAACATTGTACTTGTGGGTAGGCATAACTTTCTTGGCAAGTTGTTATTGTAGCTCACAGAGTTCACAGTGGGGTAATACTAATGATTACTTTTCTCACCCAGTAGTGTGAATGGGTATGTTCCAGAACTATGAAAACTAGCTAGTGGAGATAAAGCTTCCCTGTCAGTACCAACTAGATTTGTTCTTCTTCAGTGAATTAAGTATGGGGTACTTTCCGTAATAGGGAGTTCCTTTCGAGTTCTTGAAGGGAACCAAAAACAATGGTAATAGCCTACAATGTTTAGAGGTTTATGGGATCCCAGTGACCCACCATTTAGTTTATATTTTGCAGACCTAAGGATATAAATCTTTAAGTACGAAACTGCAGGGTTAATGGTAAAAGTAAAAAAGCAGGACAAAGTGACAGTACAAAGGTAAATATGTATGGTCACAGCTTGAGAAGTTAATAGAAAAGCATTTATAGATACAGAGAAATACTGTAGGTATATAGAAAGATAGGACAGTACTAAGAACTGTTTATAACAAGATAAAAGTTAAAACCAGTATATAAAAGAGGTAAACAATAATAAAATATACAAATAAACAATACATCTATCAATTTTTTTGGATGATATGGTTTTCCTCTAATCTTGGATTAACTTTTCTGGCAGTCTCTACAGATTCTAAGGAGAGCTTCTAGTCTCAGATATTCAAAGATTTTAATTCAGGGTGTCCTAGATGTAAAGGATTTCTGTGACTGAGATCTAATTTCTGTCAGAATTCCATAGATTGAGGCCACTCACATGCTCATGTGTTCTGGCATAGTTATTCCCATTGACATAATTTTTAGTGGCAAAGATCCTAAGCTCACACAGAATGCTCACCTGCTTGAGTATATATTCTCCATGCCTCCAGGGGTCCAATTTATGGTCTATGGAATACTTTTAGTAATGCTTGTATCATGTAGGCAATGGTGAGGTAAGGTTTGCCTTCTCTGCTGAATATTTCTCAGTTTCACCTTCAGATTTTCATGCCACACTACTTTGTATCTTTCCAATGCTGACTGTCCTTCAACTGACTATGTATGCTTTATGTATTTTCTGATTTCATCTCCACATCTGCAACCTTCTCACTCCAGATTTTACAGCACATGTGCATCAGAATGCTTCACTGGTGGCTAAAGGATACCTCAGACAGTGCAAGCAGTGCAGTTGGGCACTGGTGTTTTGGCTGCTTATTTTTGGAAGAATAACCACCATGTTTAATCTCTGTTTTCTTCAGCTATTTCTCTTATAGTAATATGCATCATTTTTTAAAATCTTAACTTTCATCTTTTTAAACTATTGCAGAGATATAGTTTCAGTTTTGCCAACTTAACTAAAAATCAAATTCCTCAACATAAATCCAGTTACACTGAAACTGATAGAAGAGACTGTAGGCAGTAGCCTTGAATGCATTGACACAGGAGACCACTTCCTAAATATAACACCAGTTGCACAGACACTGAGAGCAACAATTAATAAATGGGAAATCATGACACTGAGACACTTCTGTAAGGCAAAGGACACAGTGAATAAGACAAAACAACAGCCTACAGAATGGGAAAAGATCTTCACCAACCCCACATATGACAGAGGGCTGATCTCCAAAATATATAAAGAACTCAAGAAACTAGACATCAAAATACCAAACAATTTTTAAGTTTAAATGTATTTTGATCACATTTTTCCCATCCCCCAAGTCATTGCAGATCATCTTCCCCTCCCTATCCAGCAAACTTTAAGTTCTTTCTTAAGAAACAAACTAAAAACCCAATACAACAACCCCCCCAAAATAAGAAAGCAAAATAAAACCCACTCAAAAAGAAAAACAAAACAAAACATAACACCAAACTGTAACCAAATAACAGCACACAAAACCAACTGTGGAATCCATTATATGTTGGCCAACTACTCCTAAACAAGATGTCTGCCCTGGAGTGGTTGATGTACCGAGTGTCACCATATTGAAGAAAACTGATTTTCCCTCTCCCAGCAGATATTTACCTTAGTGGCTAGGTATTTATTCATTCATGTTTTAAAAAAGTATAACCAAATAAAATACATAATCAAAATTGAACAGGAAAAAACAACCAAAGGAATCAAACATTCACTCATTTGCACACTCATGAATCTCGTAAGAACACTAATTTGGAAGCCATAATATAAGGTCCGAGGACCTGGCACAGACCTGTGCAGGTTTTGTGCTTCCTGCTTCAGTCTGTGAGCTCAGAAAAGCTTTGCTCATTTTAATTTAGAGGGCCTTGTTTTCTCTGTGTTTTTCATCTCCTCTGGTTCTTAAACTCTTTCTGCCTCCTCTTCTGCAGGGTTTCCTGAGTCTTGAGGGGAGGGACTTGATGGAGTCATCCTATTTAGAACTGAGTGCTCCAAGGTCTCACTCTCTGCATATTGTCTGGTTGTGGGTCTCTGTGTTTGTTCCAATCTTCTGCAGGAGAAAGTTTCTCTGATGATAGACATATGTAGCTAGAGTTTTCCTGCCTGGCCCACAGTCAGGACAAATCTCTGTCACCCACCAGTCCCACAGCCGCTCAGACCCAACCAAGTAAACACAGAGACTTATATTGCTTACAAACTGTATGGCCGTGGCAGGCTTCTTGCTAACTGTTCTTATAGCTTAAATTAATCCAATTCTATAAATCTATACCTTGCCACATGGCTCGTGGCTTACTGGAGTCTTCACATACTGCTTGTCATGGTGGTGGCTGGCAGTGTCTCCTCACTCAGCTTCCTGTTCTCTCAATTCTCCTCTGTTAGTCCCGCCTATACTTCCTGCCTGGCCACTGGCCAATCAGTGTTTTATTTATTGACCAATCAGAGCAACAGATTTGACATACAGACCATCCCACAGCATGTGGGACTGGCGGGTGAGAGAGATTTGTCCTGACTGTGGGCCAGGCAGGAAAAATCTAGCTACAAATGGCGCCCAACATGTTGGCAAGGGTTTCCACCTAAAACCTGAGAAAAAAGATTCTAAAACGGAGATAAAAACAGTTCCTAGTTGTTTCTCTCAAGTTAATGGCAGCCTGCATGTTTGAGCTACTATGGCGGGTTCCTGGCATGTGCGCTAGACCTGCAGTATGGCGGGAATGAGGCCTCTGCAAGTGGCACATTAAGCTGCGTGGTGGATTTAGCCTTTGCTAGTACAAAAAAAAAGAGGTTTCTGGGCTACACGCTGCTTTGATAGAAGCATAGACCCACTATTTCTGAGAGTTGATGGCTCCCAGAACTGGCGGAAAACATACCACCACCATGTTGGGAAGCTGAAGTGGGAGGAGCCAGCAGCCACAGCACCAGCACCAAGGCTGCAGTTTAAAGCAATAGGCTCAAGCTAATATAAAAAATTAGCCATGTAGGCCAGGCGGTGGTGGCACACGCCTTTAATCCCAGCACTCGGGAGGCAGAGCCAGGCGGATCTCTGTGAGTTCAAGGCCAGCCTGGGCTACCAAGTGAGTTCCAGGAGAGGCGCAAAGCTACACAGAGAAACCCTGTCTCGAAAAACCAAAGAAAAAAATTAGCCATGTAAAGATGGCTACCACACAGAGAATCTGGGTTATGTTCTCTTTGATATTCGTAACTGAAGAAAAACATTTGATTGTAAAAGCTAAAGATACCTTGACTTTAAAATTTGGATCTAAGGATATGTTGCTTTGGAAAGGAGGCTCTGCTTTTGTTTCCACAGAAAGCCAGAGGCTATGGATTTGTTCCAGATTAAAATACATCAGATTTGACCAGCCAAGACCACCTGAAAGGTTTCCGACGACACCATGGCCCAGATGATCCAACATCCAGAACCGTTTCAAAGCAACTGGCTCAGACAATTCACCCTCACGGACTACTCCATAATCCTAAAATTTTCTTTGTGTCCCCATAAGATACAGCATCCTCCTCCAGCAGGAAGTAGTAAGAGAAGCTATTCCCAAATTCCCAAATATACCAAGCTGGCTTTGGAGATGTGTAAAAGTTAAAACCTTCCTCTTTTAAAAAAGAGAAGGGGAAGTGCTGTGGGATGGTCTGTATGTCAAATTACTCTGATTGGTCAATAAATAAATCACTGATTGGCCAGTGGCTAGGCAGGATTGGCTGGTCGGGTCTGAGCGGCTGTGGGACTGGCAGGTAAGAGAGATTTGTCCTGACTGTGGGCCAGGCAGGAAAACTCTAGCTACAGACATACGTAGCACTGATTTACAAGTATAGTAGAATATCATTAGGAGTTGTTTTATCACTATAGTTTTTTCTTTCTTTTTGTTTTTGTTTTTAGACCAGTATAACCTGAGACTAGATAGTGTAGGGACCCTGTGGTAAAACCAAATAATACTGGTCTGATAAAGGAAAAAATGTGATTTTATTTTGAGACAAGGTCTTACATAGTTTGTGTTGGCCTCTGTTCCACTATGTATTCAAAGATGACCTGACTTTGAACTTTTGATACACCCGATTTCATCTTTCAAGTGGTATGATTACAAACATGCAGTAGTAAACATTGTTTATGCAGTATTCTGGACCAAACATATGTATGGCAAGCACTCCCTCAAATATTCTATATTGCCAGCCTTATGCCTGGATTTTAAGATGAAAAATCTGATGTTATTGTGCTATTTCATTTGACAATGGCATTTGTCTTTGCAGATTTAAGAAATATGTTTGCAGTGTATTATTGACTACTTGAGTGTAATATGTTGTGGATAATTTCTTATTTATTCATATCTGTTTGGCATTCTACCAGCATCTTGCATTTGGATTGCATTCTTTAAATTTGGAAACATTTCTGCTATAATTTAATTAACACAATCGCATATAGTTCCTATATCTTTAGGATTTCTTTTGTAGCTTCTCCTTATATCTTGTTTGTTCTTAGGTTTGAAAGTATACCAGAGTTCTTGTGCTTGTATATATAATATATTATATTTTCACTTGGTATTTAACTGTAGAGCTTTCTTTCTATTCATGATACTCTTCTGCTTGGTGTGATGTTTTACATTGATTGTGATCTTGACAGGATCTAGAATCAGATTGAGGGCAAGCCTCAGCATATATGTGAGGGATGATCTAGATTATGTTCACTGAAGTGAGAAGATCCACCCTGAACATAGACTGAATGTGGGCAGCACCATTCAATAGGATGGTGTCCCATACTAAAGGAGGTAAGTTGAGCATTAGCTCAGCTAATAATAATAATAACAATAATTTAATTATTTAATTAATTTAAATATTATTATTATTATTATTATTATTATTATTATTATTATTATTTGCCATTCTGCTTCCTGACTGTATAGAATGTGACCAGTCAACCTATTGCTCCTACTGAGAGATTTCTGCTCTATGGTGGGCTGTATCATTCAACAGGAAAACAAATAAACCCTTTCTCCTTCAAGTTGTTTTTCTTAGTGAATTTTATCACAGCAGTAGGAAAAGTAGCCAAGACTTTGCTCAAGTCTATTAGTGATGTCTTCCACTGTGTTTTTACTTAGTTTACTGAGTTTTTCATTTTCAACATTTTCAGTCTTCATTTCTTCAAATATTAATTTTCTTGACTTTTTCTTTCTTCTGTTAGTGAATTTCTTACCCACTCTGCTGACTTTCTCTTCTATATTGCTAATTTTCCTGTTTAGTCCCAAATTGAATCCAGCTACTTATTTAAATTTTCTTTAAATTCATTGTTTTACATAATAAAGGCAATTTACAGCAAGCCAACAGCCAGCATCAAATAAATGGAGAGAAACTCAAAGAATTCCACTAAAATCAGGAACGAGGCAAGGCTGTCCGCTCTCCCCATACTTATTCAATATAGTACTTGAAGTTCTAGCCAGAGCAATAAGACAACATAAGGAGATTAAGGGGATACAAATTGGAAAGGAAGAAGTCAAGCTTTCCCTATTTGCAGATGACATGATAGTATACTTGAGCGACCCCAAAGATTCCACCAAGGAACTGATACAGCTTATAAACACCTTCAGCAACATAGCAGGATACAAGATCAACTCAAAAAAATCAGTAGCCCTCCTATATACAGTGGACAAAGAAGCGGAGAAGGAAATCAGAGATACATCACCCTTTACTATAGCCACAAATGACATAAAATACCTTGGGGTAACACTAACCAAGCAAGTGAAGGACTTATATGACAAGAACTTTAAGTCCCTGAAAAAAGAAATTGAAGAAGATATCAGAAAATGGAAAGATCTCCCATGCTCATGGATAGGCAGGACTAACATAGTAAAAATGGCAATCTTACCAAAAGCAATCTACAGATTCAATGCAATCCCCATCAAAATACCAACACAATTCTTCACAGACCTGGAAAGAATAATACTCAACTTCATATGGAAAAACAAAAAAACCAGGATAGCCAAAGGAATCCTGTGCAATAACACAACTTCTGGAGGCATCACGATCCCTGACTTCAAGCTCTACTATAGAGCTACAGTAATAAAAACAGCTTGGTACTGGCATAAAAACCAACATGTGGACCAATGGAATCGAATTGAAGACCCTGACATTAATCCGCACACCTATGAACATATAATTTTTGACAAAGAAGCCAAAAGTGCACAATGGAAAAAAGAAAGCATCTTCAACAAATGGTGCTGGCAAAACTGGATATCAACATGTAGAAGGCTGCAAATAGATCCATATCTATCACCGTGCACAAAATTTAAGTCCAAGTGGATCAAGGACCTCAACATAAATCCAGCTACTCTGAACCTGCTAGAAGAGAAAGTAGGAAGTAGTCTTGAACGCATTGGCATAGGAGACCACTTCCTAAATAGAACACTAGTAGCACAGATTCTGAGAGAAACAATCAATCAATGGGACCTCTTGAAACTGAGAAGCTTTTGTAGAGCAAAGGATACAGTCAACAAGGCAAAGCGACAGCCTACAGAGTGGGAAAAGATCTTCACCAACCCCACATCTGACAGAGGACTGATATCCAGAATATATAAGGAACTCAAGAAATTAGACATCAAAATGCCCAACAGTCCAATTAAGAAATGGACTATAGAACTAAACAGAGAATAATCAACAGAGGAAACTCAAATGGCCAAAAGACATTTAAGGAATTGCTCAACATCCCTAATCATCAGGGAAATGCAAATCAAAACAACTCTGAGATACCACCTTACGCCTGTCAGAGTGGCTAAGATCAAAAACACTGAAGACACCTTATGCTGGAGAGGATGTGGAGCTAGGGGAACTCTCCTCCACTGCTGGTGGGAATGCAAGCTTGTACAACCACTTTGGAAATCAATATGGTGCTTTCTTAGAAAATTGGGAATCCATCTCCCCCAAGATCCAGCTATACCACTCTTGGGCATATACCCAAGGAATGCTCAACCACACCACAAGAGCACTTGTTCAGCTATGTTCATATCAGCATTGTTTGTAATAGCCAGAACACGGAAACAACCTAGGTGCCCTTCAACTGAAGAATGGATAAACAAAATGTGGTACATATACACAATGGAATACTACTCAGCAGAAAAAAACAATGACATCATGAGGTTTGCAGACAAATGGATGGATCTAGAAAAAATCATCCTGAGTGAGGTAACCCAGACTCAGAAAGACAAACATGGTATGTACTCACTCATAGCAGGATACTAGATGTGGAACAAGGATGACTTGTCTGCTACTCACATTACCAGGGAGGCTACCTGGAAAACAGGACCCCAAGAAAGACACAGGGATCGCCCAATGACAGAGAAATGGAATGAGATCTACATGAACAGCCTGGGCATGAATGGGGGTAGTGAAAGGCGAGGGTCGAGGGAAAGAGAGCTTGGGGAGCGGGAGATCCCAGCTGGATCAACAACAGAGAGAGAGAACAAGGAATAGGAGACCATGGTAAATGAAGACCACATGAGAATAGGAAGAAGCAAAGTGCTAGAGAGGCCCACAGAAATCCACAAAGATACCCCCACAACAGACTGCTGGCAATGGTCGAGAGACAGCCTGAACTGACTTACTCTGGTGATGGGATGGCCAAACACCCTAATTGTCGTGCTAGAAACCTCATCCAACTACTGAGGGATCTGGATGCAGAGATCCATGACTAGGCCCTGGGTGGATCTCTGCGAGTCCAATTAGCGAGAATGAGGAGGATTTATATGAGCGAGAATTGTTGAGACCAAGGTTGGATAAAGCACAGGGACAAATAGCCAAATGAATGGAAACACATGAACTATGAACCAATGGCTGAGGGGTCCCCAGTGGATCAGGCCCTCTGAATGGGTGAGACAGTTGATTGGCTTGATCTGTTTGGGAGGCATCCAGGCAGTGGTACCGGGTCCTGTGCTCATTGCATGAGTTGGCTGTTTGAAACCTGGGGCCTATGCAGGATTGCTTGGCTCGGCCTGGGAGGAGGGGACTGGACCTACCTGGACTGAGTCTACCAGGTTAATCTCAGTCTGTGGGGAAGGCTTTGCCCTGGAGGAGATGGGAAGGGGGGGGGGGGCGCTGGGGGGAAGGTGAGGGGGACAGGAGGGGGGAGAACAAGGGAATCCGTGGCTGATATGTAGAACTGAATTGTATTGCAAAATAAAAAAAAATTCATTGTTTTAACTAGTAAACTTTTGAAATCATCCTGTATTTTATTTAAATATATTTGAATTTATTTGTTAAAGGGTTGTGATATTTTGCATGAGTCATGTTGCCTTGAATTTTTTTTTTTGTCTTTATATGATTCAATTTGTTCATCTGTTGGCTTGGAGATCTCTTCCACTTTTACTTCTGGGTCTTTTCTATTGTGATGTCTAATCTTTTTTTTTAAGAAATATAGGAATTAATTTATTACCTTTTGGTTTACAAACAAAGGCACCCAATGCTTCTATTGACTTCTTACAAAAGATTATAAGTTTATACTTAAAACAATAAACAAAGACAACACAAAACAAAGTTTTCCAATCAGTTCCTACAGGCAAACACAAAGGGGAGAAGGGAGAGTCCCCTCTCGCTTTCAAGTGCCATCTGGCAGACTGGAGGAATGTTTATTCTATGTCATCCTTAAGTCAAACAAATTATTTTTTTTAATCTTGAGAATTTTATATACATGTATACAATAAAATGTGATTCTATCTACCAACATTTTTAACCTCTAACTCCTCTGTATCTTCCTAAACACATACTCCTCTCAAGTTCATGTCTTTTATTTTTTCCTAACCTACTGACTCCAGTTAGTATTGCTCATACATGCATGATTGTGGAACCATCCACTGGAGCATGGTGATCCTAACAATGGCCACATCCATTACAAATTAACGATTTTTTTCCTTCTTCAGAAATCATTGTCTGCCAATAACCCCTCACTTAGGAATGGTTGTAGAGAGCATTGATATCTGTGTGAGAAATGTAATGATTTGATCTAGTGTTGGTCTTTGGCCGGTAACCACAACTTTATGAGTTCATGACTATAATAGTTACGTCATATCCAGAAGACAGCATTCCTCCCCATTCTCTGGCTCTTATACACTTTTCATTGTCTCTTCTGCAATGTGTCTGGAGTCATGATTGGGGGATTGGGGTTGATATAGGTGTTCCATTTAGGATTGGCCATTTAGTATCTTATTCTCAGCTTGTTAACAAGTTATGCGTCTTTCCATTGACTACAGTACAAAAAGAAGCTTCTATGACCAAGATTGATAGCTTCACAGGTCTACGGATATCAACATATATATTTAGACAGGATTTCTTCAGCATGTCTATTTAGTATAATGAAAATTGTATCTTAAGGCTATGTCATTTCTAGCCAAGAACTTTTTTTTAACTTAATTTAATTAAATTTTATTTTACAATACAATTCAATTTTATATATCAGCCACGGATTCCCTTGTTCTCCCCCCTCCTGCCCCTCTCCCCTTCCCCCCAGCCCACCCCCCATTACCACCTCCTCCAGGGCAAAGCCTCCCCTGAGGACTGAGCTCAACTTGGTAGACTCAGTTCAGGCAGGGCCAGCCCCCTCCTCCCAGGCCGAGCCAAGCAACCCTGCTTAGGCCCCAGGTTTCAAACAGCCAACTCATGCAATGAGCACAGGACCTGGTCCCACTGCCTGGATGCCTCCCAAACAGATCAAACCAATCGACTGTCTGACCAATTCAGAGGGCCTTATCCAGTTGGCGGCCCCTCAGCCATTGGTTCATAGTTCATGTGTTTCCATTCATTTCAGCCATGAACTTTTGACCAGGATTACAATACAGGACATGAAATAGCTTTCTCTGCAACAGTCCTCAAATCCAATCCAAGGGGAACCTGGTTACCACCATAAGTAGGTACCATTATTGTACCAACTAGCACTTCTTTTATACCAAGTCAGTATTGTAGTATGCAGGATATAGAGCTGGATAAGGCCATTAATGATTTTCTTTCCCAGTAGTGTACATACCACTTTCTGGCACTTTTAAAGTTAGCCAGCATGGTGAGGGGAGTTCCTGGTCAGTTTTCAATTTATTCTTTTTCTATGTCTTGCAGCCAAACTCTGTGGTGACTTCAGTAATAGGGCTTTATCATGTAATCATTGTGGGGTAACCAAGGGAAGTGGCAATGTTCTTTGTTGTTTGGGGGCCTCTTGGTCCTATAACTCATAGGAAGCTATCCCATGAAACGCACTGTTATTTTATTTAGGAACCAATTCTGAGAAAAAAAATTCTGAACCACACAGGATAATTGCATTTTAATTCCTTTTTAAAATTATATATTTTCAAATTAATTTACTAAGTAGAGAGTTTTCATACAGCTTTTCATACAACCTTAGTATTAGTTAACCCATCCTATTACCTGTTCCTCTCTCAAACCTTCAGACATTCATCCCTGCTTAATCCTTTAACTCCTAGTATTCTTCCCCGTTCTTTCATTTCACATATGTTCTACTAGCCCTCCAAATACTTTTAAATTGGGCAATGAAATAGCAGACTTTCATGTGGGGTTTCCTGCCTCTTTCTTTGGATTAGCTATCCTCTCTTCCTCATCCCCCCATACTCTAGTGCCCTACTTTGCTTAAGCCTTTCTGCTCCCAGTATTCCATGTCTCTGCTTTTGCATTGCCTATAATTCATTATAACCACTCTCTTAACATGTTACTATCAAAGGCTTCTTTGTAATTTCCTGGTTTCCAATTGTGCTTGAAGTTAAACAAAAGAAATGAAAGATTCAAAGCAAGGATACACATGTACAAATACATACAGGGATTTTGTCTTTCTGGGCCTGAGTTATTTCACTCAGTATAAAAAATTTCAAGTATCATCCTTTTACCTGCAAATTTTATGTCAATTTTCATTACAGCTTAGAAATATTCTATTATATACAAGTACGACATTTTCTTATCTATAGACATCTAGGTTGATTTCATTTTTGTTATTGTGAATATAGCAACCATGAACATGCATGTGCAAGTGTCTCTATAGTTGAATATAAAGTCCTTTGGATATATGTCCAATAGTGTTATAGCTGGGACATTTGCTACTTTTATTTCTAGTATTTTTGAAATTCTCCTGACAGAGCTCCAAAGAAGCTGAACTAATTTACACTCCCATCAATATGTCACTCCCACACCAACTATTATCTTTTGTACTTCTAATGATGAAAGATACATAAACCCCTCTAACTTCGATGAGATGGAATCATACAGTAATTTTAATTTGTATGCATTTCCCTGATGGCTAAGGATGGTGAACATTTTAACATGTATTTCCTAACCATTTATGTTTCCTCATTTGAGAATTCTCTGCTTAGTTCTGAGACCATTTTTTTAATTTGTGTTTTTTGATTTCTTTTTAAAAATTGATTGAGAATTTCATGATGCATATAATGTGTTTTGATCGTGTCCACCCCATGTTTCCTTCCTTTCAATTCCTCCCCTATTCCCAGTACCATCATTCCCTCTTAATTCCATATGTGTTTTACATTTTTATTTAACCCGTGGAATCCACTTGGTGCTGCTAGTATGTTCAAGCATCTAGGGCCATCTACTGGAGCATGAATAGCCTCTCAGGCACCGCATCCTTGAAAAAAATTAACTCCCTCACTCCAGTAACTATGAATTACCAATAGTTCCTCAGCTAGGGATGGGCTGTTCTGACAATCTTACCCTGAAAGCTGAGATTTTATCTGACCTGATCTTGTGCAGGTCCTGTGAATGCAGTCACAATTAGTGTCGGTTCATATGTGCAGCTGCCTTACATATACAAAACACTGTTTCACTGAGTCATATACCACCTCTGGCTCTTATTATCTTTCTGCTTACTCTTCTTCAATGATCCCTGAGATAACGGGTGACAGAGGCATGATATAGATATCTCACATAGGACTGAAAACTCTGTAATCTCTTATTCTCTGTACACTAACCAGTTGTGAGGCTCTTAATTGCCAACTACTGAAAAGTTTTGTTTTCCTTTTTTATAATTATTTTTTGAGAATTCCATGCAAAAATACTGCATAGACATCATTTTGCCTCACACATTTCACCCTCCAACTCCTCCCACATCTCCCTACTCCCTCTCAACCTCATGTTCTCTTCTTTAATTGCACACACACACACACACACACACACACACACACACACACACACATTTCTCACACACAACCTGAAGCTCATGGAGATCATTTCAGAAATCAATGATGAGTAAATATGTTTAATATTATGAGTTCATTGTGTATTTTAGACTCCCTCCCCCCACATCCTGACACACAACATGTAGTACACAGAGACCATTTCAGAGGTGGATGATGGGTAAAATATTTAATTTTGTGAGTTCTTTATATAGTCTAGACACTAATTATTTTTGTTTTATGAAAAGCTGGCCAGGTTTTCTTCTGTTCTCTGGGCTGCCTATTCACTCAACAAAAAGTTTACTTGGCTGTAGAGAAGCATTTTAATTTCATGGAATACCAGTTGTTGATTATGCGTCTTATTTGCTGCGGGTCTAGAGTCCTATTTAGAAACAGTTTATCATGCCTACACATTGAAGCATATGCTCTACTTTTTTCTCTAACAGTTTCAGTGTATCAGACTGTATGTCGAGGTATTTGGATCCTTTTGGAGTCTTTGACAAGATGAGAAATTAGAATCTAATTTCAATTTTTGGCTCCTGACTAGTCTTCAATGTGTATTTTCCTATTCTTCATCACAAATTAAATGACTATGATTGTCTGGACTTATATTTGGGTCCTCAATTCTATTCCATTTATCTGTATGTTTTTGAGTTAATACCATTCTTCTTCCATGGCTCTGTAATATGATTTGAAATCAGATTTGGTGATACCTATTGAAGTACAATTTATTCTTCAGAATTTCTTTGACTACAGTTGGTCTGTTCTGTTTCCTTATGAATTTTTATTTTGTTTTTCCTAGTCTGTGCAGTATGGTATTGTGATTGTTTGGAATAATATTGATATTTGATGTGGGATAATGCTTTGTACACTGGTTTAATAAAACACTGATTGGTCAGTAGCCAGGCAGGAAGTATAGGCAGGATAAGCAGACAAGGAGAATTCTGGGAATAGGAAGGCTGAGTCAGGAGATGTCATCCTGCCATCCAGGGAGCAAGCATGTAATGGCACACAGGTAAAGCCATGAAACATGTGGCAAAATATAGATTAACAAAGATGGGCTGAGTTTAAGTGTAAGAGCTAGTCAATGGTAGGTCTGAGCTAATGGCTGAGCAGTTTTAATTAATATAAGCCTCTGTGTGTTTACTTGGGTCTGAGCAGCTGTGGGACCTCAGGGCAAGCCTGGCAGAACCAGGAAAACTTCAGCTACAGATATTTATTTACTTATTTTTTATTATTTACAAATGAATACCATGTTTACACAGTATCTGTCACTCCCTCTCCACTGGAACTTTCCCATATCTCTTCCTCTTCAACTACAATTCATCACCTCTTTTATCTCTTCTTCAACTATCGTGTGTGTGTTGTGTGTGTGTGTGTGTGTGTGTGTGTGTGTGTGCACGCACACATGCATGTGAAGATACAACATGCTAAGACAGTTTCATGTTTCTCATATGCATATGCATTTGGGGCTGACAACTTGGGATCAGACTTCCTTAGTAATCCATACACTCAGTAATTAAGGCCAAAAATTGATAAATGGAACCACAAGGAAAATGTAAGGTACCAGTAAGCCATCTTTGATGTAGTTGAAGCTAGATACAATTTTCCTTAGTTATGATAAAAGATAAGTTAGATATGAAACCTTAGACTCACAAATATAAGATAGATAGGATATCTTCTTTAATTTTGCCAAATAGACTAGTTATTATAAATAGACTAGATATTATAACTGTAATTCTTGCTTGATAATTGTTTTGTTATCTGTAATTTTACAATGTAAAAGTTAAAACCTTCCTTTTTTAAAAAAAAAAGAAAAGGAGAAGTGCTGTATGGCAAATGTGTTAATAAATAAAACACTGATTGGTCAGTAGCCAGAAAGGAAGTATAGGCAGGACTAACAGAGAGGAGAATTGAGGGAACAGGAAGACAGGGAGAGAGACTGCCTGTAGCTGCCGCCAGGACAAGGAAAATGTAAGGTACCAGTAAGCCACGATCCACGTGGCAAAGTATAGATTAATAGAAATGGGCTGAATATAAGAGTAAGAGCTAGACAATGATAGGCCTGAGCTAATGGCCAAGCAGTTTAAATAATATAAGCATCTGTATGTTTATTTTATAAGTGGGCTAAGGGACTGCCGGGGCTTGGTGGGCCCCGGAGAGAAAACTCCTGCTACAGGAACCTCATAAAATTAAAACAAAAACAAAACCAAAAAACCTCTACACAGATAAGAACACAATTGAATGAAGAGGAAACTCACTTAGAGAGAGAGAATCTTTGCAAGCTATACATCTGACAGAGGCTTAATACCCAGAATATATAAACAATTCTAAAATACAAAGAGTGAATCAACCAAGGAGCACAATTACAAAATGTGCATTGGATATGAAGAGAGAGCTCTTAAAACAAGAAATATAAATGAAAAAGGAACATCTAAAAAATATTCAACATCCAAAGCAATTAGGGAAACGCAAATTCACACTGCTTAGAGATTACACCTTACCCAGTCAAAATGACTAGGATCAAGAAAATGATGGGAAACAAATGCTTACAAGAGTGTGATGAAAGGGGATATCTAATTTACTGTTGGTGAGACTCAAAATTGTTGCAGGCACTTGGGAAGCCAATGTGGACAGCTCTCAAAAAGCTAAACGTAGACATCCTGGATTACTTAGATATGCTACTTCTTGGCATATGCCCAAAGGTATCCACATACTATCCCACATATACTTGTTAAGCCATGCTTATTATTGCTGTATTCACAAGAGTTAGGAAATGGAAACAATCCAAATATTCTTCAACTGGTAATAGCTTTGGAATTTTCATTGAGATTGCATTGAATCTATTACATTGAATCAATTTCACATTACTTCTTATAATCCTTGAGTGTGGGAAGTCTTTCTGTCTTCTGTTGTCTTCATTCAGTTATTTCTTCAGTTTTCTAAAATTTTCATTGGGAAAATATTTACTTTTTTAATTAGATACATTCCCAGATAACTTTTTGTTGAATATTGTAAATGGGTTTGTATTTCTAATTCTCAAAAGTGTGTTTGCCATTGATATACATAAAGGGTATTGAGTTTTCTATGTTGACTTGGTATCTGACCATTTTGTTGAACATGTTTATCAGTCCTCATAAGGCTGTTTAGGGTCTCTTATGTTTAGAGTAATATTATCTGCAAAAATTGATACTTTTATGTTTGTTTTAATTTTATAATCTTCCCTTGTCATATTGTTGAGTACTCTACTCTTGAGGGCTCAATCCTCAGCACTAATTAATGAGGAATCAAGCATAACAGTAAGAACACTAAATCATTCAGGATAGGGAAATATGCTGAAAACCATTAGAGTCCACTAATGGATCACAATCATCATTCAAAAAATGGAAAATCAAATATAGAAAGTGCTATGATATTAAACATTATTTAGGATAAATATGAAAATAATAAAGTAGTGAGATAAATCAAAGTTCTAGGTAAAGGACATAAACTGAAGAAAATCAAGCTTAAATAATTGGAAAAGAATGTGATGGAAGGGAAAACCAAAGACAAATTAACTACAGATTTTTTTCATTTCATGAGTTATCATAATTTCTGTTGTTGGGGACAGGGAAATGAAATATGAAATTTGCAGGTAAATGGATGGAACTGAAAACAATCTCTCTGGGCGATGTAACTTAGAAAGAAAAGTTGATGTCAAGAGGGAAGATAGAATGTAGTGGTATAAAGGCTTAATGCAGAATAATGGGAAGGGGAGGGTTAAATTGGGGTTGAAGATGAAAGGACATGGGTGAGGAGGAAATATAGGAAGCGATAAATAACATAAAACACCTTTCAAAAAAGTCACATGGAAGTTTACCTACTATATACATATATACCACACACACACACACACACACACACAGAGAGAGAGAGAGAGAGAGAGAGAGAGAGAGAGAGAGAGAGAGAGAGAGAAAGAGAGAGAGAGAGAGAGAAAGAGAGAGAGAGAGAGAGAGAGAGAGAGAGAGAGAGAGAGAGAGAGGAGAGAGAGAGAGAGAGAGAGAGAGAGAGAGAGAGAGAGAGAGAGGAGGAAGAGGAGAAGGAAGGGAAGCAATAAGGGAGGGAGAGAGAGAGATATATATTAAATGGAGTTGCTCATGATAGTATGATGGGTGGCAATGTCCCTACTAGACTCCATATGCTAATAAATAAAAAGGCCAGTTGAGAAACAGGTTACATCTTTTGGAATCGTTGGACAATGGATTCTCCTAAATTCCCAAATAGTGCAGGCTATTGCTAATACTATTGTTTACCCTCTACAACTTGACAGTATGACTGTATTGTGGAAAATATCCCATACTTGAGTCATAAAACATGGAAATATCAAGTTGGCACTGTTTGTAGAAGCTTCATCTCTATTGGCTAGCTTTCGTAATGCTGGAGGATGCTATGAATGCTTTTGGAGCAGAAAAGAACTCCAAGTTACAATAATATCTAGCTTGAAAAGACATTCTGACTGGTACAATAGTGACATGAATGTTATTGAAGTAACCAACAACTTTCTGATTGATTTTAAGTCCCACTTAACAAGATAAAACCCAGACCTGCTACCATTATTAGTCCATGAACCTATGTCTAGATAGGTTATCAAACACAGGGAAGAACCTTCTGCTATCATTCTGTTAAGTGAATGTACTGCTAAGCCTACTCCTAATGATTGATTATATGCATAGATTAACCTCATTTAAGAACCTTCTGTAATAGATGGTAATGAAACCATAGACCCACAACTGGCCAAGGTACACGGACTAAAAGACTGAAGAATACTAAGCCCTAATTGAGACTTCTTCTATATCACAAACTCTCTTCACAGGGCTCAGGGACTATTGCAGAAGAGGGAGAAGGAGTGTAAGAGCCAAAAGTGGTAGATGACTACAGGGAAGCCTGTCTTCTGGAGACAGCATGGCAGTTGCACATATAAACTCACCGAGTTCATGACACTGTGCATAAGAATTTTGCATGCTCAAGCTAGACAAAATCATAATGTGGAGAAGGGTTGTGGGCACAAAGTTCCATCCCCAAGAGCTGGCCCCATCCTTCACTTGGGCAGCATGGGAGAGCAAGCCCTGAAGGCATGAGAGTGGAAGAGCTGTCTCTTTTCCTTGCCTACTGCATCACTTAGGAGAGCTGGTCCTGTACCTTGCCTGGGTAGCACAGTAGAGCTAGGTCTGGGCTGGGGGGCGGGGCAAGGGTGAACCTGCCCCAAGTGTGTGAGCTCAGGAGAACTGGCATTGCCCCTTGTTGGACATGTGGTATTGTGGGAGCAGGAGGGATGTCCCCCTCCCACCAATTAAGGCAGGCTGGAGAGCTGGCCTTGAAAGGAGGAGAGCTGATACCTGCCCCTCATGAACTATAGCACTTGTGAGAGGAGGTCTCACACCTCACCTGGGCAGCCCAATAGAGCTGGCTCTGATGTGCAGCAGAGATGGCCCCATTCCTCACTGCCTGTGGTAGAAGAGAGATCTGGCCCTGCCCCTGTCTGAGCCCCATGGGAGAGATCACCCTGAATGTGTGGATGCTGGAGGGCTGGCCCTATGCCTTACTTGGGTGGTGCAGGAGAATTGGTCCCTCCTCCAGCCTGCTGCATCACTTAGGATAGTGGGTCCCCACACCTCGACTGGGCAAAGTGGGAGAGCTGGCCCTGGTAGTGTGGATGTAGGAGAGCAAGCAGTTTGAACAACTCAGCTACCACCCAGGTCCAGATCCAGGGCTTTGAGTTGGCCCACCCTAACGTTACCTCATCTAAGAAGTGCTGGAGCTTGTGAAGAGGCTGGTGCTGCACAACTAAAGCTGAAGGTCTCCATGACACAGGGTAGCAACAGGATATGTGAGAGGAGTCCCAGTGATGATCCAGTATTGATAGCATAGCAGAAGCCAGAGGCCTTGAACCAGACCAATGACTCATTATGATAAACATTGCAAGTAAAGATGTTTGACATCACGACACACCACAGCTTCCACGGTGAGATTTTTTTTCTCATTTTCGTATTTATCTTTTACCATTTTTAATTTTTGTTTCCTTCTGTAGGGGAGGTTGCAAGGGAGGTTGGTAGGCATGGAGGTACGGGGAGATGAGCTCAACTAAAAATGTCCCTAATAACACAGTTAAAATGCTACTAAAATGATAGGAGAAAAAATGGGTAAGTGCATTGGACAAAAGATAAATAAGAAAAGATAAGAAAGATTAGGAAAAGGCTAAAGACACATGGACCACCCTGGGAAGGGAAAATAGATGAGATCTTCATGAATAAACTGGTGATGAGGGGTGGGCAACGGAGAGTAGGGGATAGGGGATGAGAGCATAAGGGAATGGGATGGTTGAACTGGAACAGGGAGGGAGGGGGAATGCAATAAAAGAGATACCATGATAGAGGGACACATCATGGGGATAGAGAAAAACCTGGTGCTAGGGAAGTTGCCAGGAATCCTCAAGGATGACCCCAGCCTGGACTACTAGCAATAGTGGAGAGGGTGCCTGAACTGAACTGGCTTGCCCTAGATATCAGACTGGTGAATACTCTGTCATCACAGAACTTTTCTCCAGTGACTGATGGAAGCAGAT
This sequence comes from Peromyscus californicus insignis, assembly GCF_007827085.1. Lineage (NCBI taxonomy): Eukaryota > Metazoa > Chordata > Mammalia > Rodentia > Cricetidae > Peromyscus > Peromyscus californicus. The sequence continues at coordinate 53,111,501 of NW_026294391.1, forward strand.
GCAGAGATCCACAGCCAATCACTAGGCAGAGCTCCAGGAGTCCAGTCAAAGGGAGAGAAGAGGGATTCTATGAGCAAGTACATCAGGATCATGATGGAGAAACATTCAGGGATGACCAAACCAATCTAGAGGGAAATCATGAAAGCTGGATCAATGGTTGTGGAGCCTACATGGGACTGGACTAGGCCCTTTGCATGGTGAGACAGTTGTGTAGCTTGATCTGTTTGGGAGGCCCCCTAGTGGTAGGATCAGAATTCATCTCTGGTGCATGAACGGACTTTGTGGAGCCTACTACCTAAGATGGGACACCTCATGCAGCCTTGAGGAAGGGGGAAGGCCTTGGACTTGCCTCTGCTGAATGTGCCTCCACCTGGGAGGCCTTGCCTCCTTGTGGGAGAGAGTGGGGGATGGGTTGGGAGGGGAGGCTGGGGGATGGGAAGAGGGAAGAGGGGAATCTTTGATTGGTGTGTAAAAAGAATGGAAAAATTTTCTTAATAAAAAAATTTGTTTATAAAAAGAAAAATGAACAAAGAAAGTTATGTGGATGTATGACAGAGAATAAAAAATAAAACATGTTCTTAAATACAGTAGAGTAAAGCTACTGCTAAAAGCACACAAAAATTCAGAAAAGGAAAACAAACAAATGTTGGAGCAACGTATTTCTGAATCCTTTAAAACTGGAGAGCTCATACCACTCTTGGGCATATACCCAAGGAATGCTCAATTTTATCATAAGGACAATTGCTCAACTATGTTCATAGCAGCATTATTTGTAATAGCAAGAACGTGGAAACAACCTAGATGCCCCTCAACTGAAGAATGGATAAAGAAAATGTGGCACATATACACAATGGAGTACTACTCAGCAGAGAAAAACAATGACATCATGAGGTTTGCAGGCAAATGGATGGAACTAGAAAATATCATCCTGAGTGAGGTAACCCAGATTCAGAAGGACAAACATGGTATGTACTCCCTCATAAGTGGATAATAGATGTAGGTCAAGGGATGGCCAGACTGCAGCCCACGGCTTCGTAGAGGCTAGCTGACAGGGAGGGACCCTGAGAAAGACACATGGATAGCCCAGCGAAGTAGAAGTGGATGGGATCTGCATGAGTGGGCTGAGGGTGGGGGGTGGGGTGGCAAAGGGCAAGGAATGGGGGTGAGAACATAGGGAAATGGGAAGGTCCAGCTGGAACGGGGACTGAGTAGGAGAGCAGGGAAGGAGATACCATGATAGAGGAAGATATCATGGAAGTGGAAAGAGGCAGGGTTCCGGGAAGCTCTCAGAAATCCACAGGGATGACCCCACTATGGACTGCTGGCAGTGATTGAGGGGGTGCCTGGACTGATCTACTCTGATGACCTGTCTAGTGAATACTCTGTCATCATAGAGCCTTTATCCAGTGACTGATGGAGGGGGATGCAGGGATCCACGGCGGGGCGCCAGGCTGAGCTCCAGGAATCCAATGGAATGGAGAGAGGAGGGATTCTGTGGGTGGGGGAAGTTCAGACCATGATGGGAAGACGTGCCGAGATGACCAGCCACATTGGTGGAGCCCCATGAACTGTGGACTAATGGCTGTGGAGCCCTCATGAGACTAGACTAGGCCCTCTGGATAAGGGAGACAGTGGTTTAGCTCGAACTGTTTGGGGGACCCCCGGGCAGGGGGATCAGGATCTGTCCCTGGTGCATGGGCAGGCTGTTGGAAGCCTGGTGGCTGCAGTGTGGCACCTTGAGCAGTCTTGGTGGGGTGGGGAGGAGCTTGGACCTGTCTAGGCTCGGTGAGCCACAGGGCTCTGCCAACTTTCCATGGGAGACCTTGATTTGGAGAATATGGGGATCGGGGTGGCTTGGGAGGGAGGGCTGGGGGGTGGGAGGAGGGAGGAGGTGGGATCTGTGGGTGGTATGTAGGGTGAGTAGAAAAATTCTTAATTAAAAAAAATCTTAAAAAATTAATTTAAAAAAAAACTGGAGAGCTCTTGTTACATGTCCACAGTGGCAAAATGAGGTTCTTCACTAGTGACTGGAATAATCACTCTCACACACACACACACACACACACAGAGAGAGAGAGAGAGAGAGAGAGAGAGAGAGAGAGAGAGAGGAGGAGAGAGAGAGAGAGAGAGAGAGGTGTCTTAGAGGTTGTAAGGACTGTGGCTTTTGGTGGCCTTAGGACTGTCACCCTGCTTTCACCGCTGCCTGGATTACCTTTCACAAGATTTTTCTGCTGACCTTCCTCCCAGTTGGAAGCCATGTAGCTAGAGCTGTGTTCAGGTTGACTTTTATTCACACCCATCTTTCCACAATTTTTATTTATCCTAACACTATCTTTGTGAATTATTGAAGCTCTTTCTCTCTGTCTTTGCTAGAATAGAGTTTATCTTTGCTTATTCTGGCTCCACTCTTCTTTACTAGGTCATTTGTTGGTGGCATCTAGTCTGTTTTCTTACCTAGAAGTCCAAGTCCAACTATTTAAAAATAGTTATTTTAATGGATTAATTTAAGCTGTAAGAACAGTTAGCAAGAAGCCTGCCACGGCCATACAGTTTGTAACCAAAAAAAAAAAAAAAAAAAAAAAAAAAAAAGTTATTTTAAAAATGGCTTCATAAATGTTCACTGTGGTGATTTAATGAAGCATTATATATAATTTTGATATAGCACATATCCTAAACATGTTTTGATTGTGTATTATTTTATCTTTATCAATGCGTGTGAGGCATATAAAAGTAAACAACAAATTGATTGCATATGAATTAGCAATGCAGTTCTGAAGAATAATAGACAAAATACCATCTCCTTTCTTTAGTAATGGAAGAGAGACTGGAGTGTCAGACAGATCTATGAAGAGCCTGGGGCAGGAATTGAGTGATCCATGAAGAAGGGAAAGAAATAGTAAATTAGAGTTCTGAGATGAGAGAGCAAAAAGAACTTGGCTTCTTCTGGTGTTTACATCTGCTCTGCAATATTGCCATCTGGTGGCTATCCAGCATCATTTATCCTTGTTTCCAACAGAGCTTTTGAACAAGTTCTGTAAAACTTCTAAAAGGAAATAGATACTTTGAGCAGTTTGTCACTTTTTTAAAATAATGTTCATAAACCCTGCCTTATGCTCTGTGAAGTGTCTTGTAGTCAAACATTATGTAGCACCTGTTACATGTCAGCACCTATTACTTTAACAACCATTTTCAATATTTTAAGAAATTCTTATATTTTTATTTATGTGCATGTGTGTATGTATATTTGCATGCATTATAAAAGCAGGTTCCTATGGGAGCCAGAGGTGTAGGATCTCTCTGGAGCTGTAACCCACCTGATGTGGATGCTAGGAATTGGACTCTGGTGCTCTGCAAGAGCAGTAAGTATTCTTAACCAACTTGCCACCTCTCCAGCCTAGATTAGACTTATTTTCTGCCCTGGGGCAAATATGGGGTTAAGTATGAAAGATAAATGAGTAATAAAAGCCAGATGACATGCAAATGTTTCAGGTCATTGCCTTTCTTTGATCACTGCACATTGAATACATGTGACAAATTGTCATTGCAAATCCCGTAAGTATGTATAAGTGTATATCAAGTACAATGTTTAGCAAAACTTGTTATCTAGAAACACAGAATTAAAATGTTTTAATAGTTATATAGCAGTTAGCACTTGGTAATAACTATTCTAATTGTTTTGCATGTATGTATTTTAATTCATGTATCTCCCACAACCCTATGAGATAGATAATACTATTATCTCTACGTTACAGGTGAAAGGTACAGGGACAGAGAACCTAAGTAAATTACCCAGAAGAGTGCAGTTATAAAATGTTAGATATATTATGCTTCTCTATAAATAAAACACTCTGTATAATTATGAAAACACCATCATTGTATTGCTGTAATGTGGATGTTTACATTACCTCTTACGTTGAAATCACAATCCCCATTGTATTGGTATTAGGAGGTAGGGTTTTTTGAAAGCTGATTATGTCATGATGATGTTGACTTGTTGAGATAGTGTTCATATGAAAGAAACTTGAAAAAGCTAGCTATCCCCTTCTACCACTTGAGGGCCTAACAAAGCATCAAGATCTATGAGAGGCAAGTCCTTTACATGTCTTAAACATTCATCTTGCACTACATTTCCTCGAAAATTCTTGCGTATAAGCCATACAGTTTCTATTTTTGTTGTAGCATCAGGAATGGGTCTGCAACATGACTGTTTGATAACTGAATAACTAAGATATTGTACTTCTCAAAGGTGAAGAGAAAATAGCTTAAATTGGGAATAATCTAGCAGGCAAATTAGCAGGTTGGGAGATGTGGTTCATTTCTCTGAGTTTCACCTACCTCTCGGCATTCTTTTCCATTAATTTTTGCCTCAGTTACATCATTGCACACCTCTACCAAATGAAAAGCATTGTTTGCCTTTAGTGTCTTGTTTTTAATGGAGACCAGAAACACATGTCATATTTTCCGCTCTAACATGATACAGATAAACTAGCGTCAAAAATATGATCCTAAATGCAAATGGAAGACAGAGAAGAAATAAACCAAACATTGGAGGGAAATTTAAAAAATAATGTCTATTCTCCTCCTCCTTCCTTTCTCCCCCTTCCTTCCTCCTCCCTCCCCCATCCCCTTCCCACATTCTCATTTATTCTTACAATTATATAACCAAGTAACTAATCAGCGGTTTGTATTTAATCTCACTCCTTCTAATTTACTACTCATTTATCAAATTACCTAACTCATATCCATTCTTGCAGATCAAACAAATATCTTATACACAGAGGTTTATAGCCTACCACTTATTGCATTATTCAATAAATGCTTCTCCTACTTCATTAAAATTTTTAATGTCATCTTGTATTCTGTTAAAATGACACAACATAAAATTTATATTTACTGGTGTTTGGTATATACACAGTGCAGTGCAATTGCTGTCAATATCTACTTCCAGAACAATTTCTTCACTATGAAAGGAAAACCCAAATAAATAGTCATTCACATTGTCCTTTTCCTCAGCACCTAGAAAACATTAATCCTGTTTTTGCTTCTATGAATTTATCTATTATTAATATTTTATATAAATAGAATCATACACTCTTTGAGGTTTATGTGTAGACTCAAGGTACATCCATGTTTTAATCTGTATCACCATTTCATTTTTCTGTGACTAAATAAAATTCCACTTTATAGATACATCAAATTTTGTTTGTTAGTTTGGCAGTTGATTGACATTTGGATTATTTCCATCTTTTGGTTATTTAAAATAATGTTTCTATGACCATAAATGAATTTTTGCTTTTATATATGTTTTTAATTTTTTTCTACATAAACAAAATAATTAAATATCAGGATGATGAGATAATTCCACATTTAATACACCGAGAAAAGCTAGACTGCTTTGCATGGGAGAATTCCATTCTGTATTCCTGTTAGCAATGTATTTGGGTTGCAATTTGTCTAAATCTTCAACATCAGTTATTATTTGCCTTTAAAAATGATATATCTTTAAATTTGAAGTTCCCTGAACACTAATGTTAATATGGTTGAGTTTCTTTAATTGTGCTTGTTGGCCCATTGTACAACTATATTAAGGAAATACTAGTTCATATTTTACTCATTTCAAATTACATTGCCAACATGTCTTTTTAAGTTGCAGAAATTCTTATATCTCCTGGACTTAAAAAATGATAAATACAAAATGTCCTACATTTATGAATCATCTTTTCATTTTTAAGTAATTTCATTTGGTGATAAAAGTTTTTAAATTGTATGATATTAAATGTTTCTTATATTCTTTCATTGTTTGAAATTTTTATTTCATATAAAAGAAAATACTATCAAAATCCAGGATCACAAAGAATTACCTGTATTGTTTTAATTAGGATTTTTGTGGTTTGTAGCCTTTATATTTAGTTACTTGACTCACTTTCATTTAATTGCTTTGTGTGGACTAAGGTAGGGTCCTAAATTCTTTTTTTTGTCAATGGATATTAAGTTATTCTAGCATAGTTCATTGAATCATGAGCATGGAACTAAAGCTTTATTTTATACTGTAAATTTCAAACCATCGGTTTATGCAGCTATCCTTCAGTCTCTCTTAATAACTGTAGCTTTGCTAGTTTCCAGTATATATAAATGATAATGATTTTTGCATATTTATCTTATACCATTAATTGTGCTAGTGTTTTGTTTGCTTTAATATTGTTTTGTATGGATTATTGTCACAATGTATGCATTTGAGGTTTGAAAATATGAGGCCATGGTATGTAAGTTTATATTTTTTCTCTTATATTGAAGCAGACTAACATGTATCATCTCACAAGCTACTTTTGTGACAGAAGTAGCCAATTTTTGCTCATTTAAATAATCATTAATTATACTTGAACATGATGCCAAGACCACTGGCAATGGAAGAAAAATAAATTGGTGTTCATGAAAACTAAAAGCTTTTATTTACCAAAGGTTAATGTCAAGTGAAAATAAAGGCCATGGTGCTGTGGGATGTTCTGTATGCTATGAATGTGTTGCTCTGGTTGGTTGATAAATAAATGCTGATTGGTCAGTAGCCAGGCAGGAAGTATAGGTAGGATAAACAGACAAAAAGAACTCTGGGAAATGGAAAGCTGAGTAGTAGATGCCAGCCCACTGTTCAGGGAGCAGCATGTAATAGCATACAGGTAAAGCCACGGGACATGTGGCAACATATAGATTAACAGAATTGGGCTGAGTTTAAATGTAAGAGCTGGTCGGTGGTAGGCCTGAGCTAATGGCCAAGCGGTGTTAATTAATATAAGCTTCTGAGTGATTATTTTATAAGCATCTGCGGGCTCTGTGGGGCTGGGCAGGACCGGAAAAAACTTCAGCTACACCATGGAATAGGAGAAATTGTTTTTAAAATGATATTTATAAAAGAGTAATGTTAAGATTATACAAATACACCTTACAATATAGAAATGAAAAAAAACAGTATTATTTAAAAATGAGCAAACAAAGTATGTAGAAATTTCTCTTCAGCAGATACACACATAGCCAATAAGCACAGAAAAGGATGGCCAACATCATTAACAATTAGCAAAATGAAAACCTAATTTACAACTAGATGCTTTTTCAGATCCATTAGGAGGGCAATTAGCAAGAACAACAACAACAACAAATACAAACTGAAGCATGTTTTCAGATTTTTAATGTAGAAGTAACAAGTGTTGGCAACGATGTGGAATGAATAAATGCCTCAAATATTTCTAGGGGGATATGAAAAATGATGCAACTATGTCTAAAACAGTTTGTCAATTCATCAAAAATCTCAGCACAAACTTATCACAATTTAGCAGTCCTGTTCATAAGTAAGTACACAAGGAAATTAATATTAAGGATTGATGCTAGTATGCATAACAATATTATTCATTAACCCAACGGAAGGATAAGTCAAATATCTACCAGAAGATGAAGATGCATGGGCAAATTATATATATGCATGTCACACATATATCTTGTTGGTCAGCCTTAAAAATGAATGAAACTCTGATACATATCCACACCAAAGCATGGATGAATCTTTTAAAAAGAGCTAGGTAAAATTAACTTGACAAGAAAGACAGATACAGCGTATTTCCAGTTAGATGACATGCTGAGAATAGGAAAACTTGTGGTGACAGAATATAGACTAGAATTTACTAGAGTCTGTGACAAAATGTCTGTTTGGGAGGATAAAATGTTCTGCTTTGACATTATAATTGTTATAATGCCAGAAAACTCACACAATTAAAATAGTTAACATGTTAATTCTATAGGGAGATACTAATGTAGGAGTTCAAGATAATCATTTTGCAATCTTCAGCTCTTCAGCATTATTTTTATGGACCGACAGGTGGCGCCAGAGACCAATGGAAAAGTGCACCAGCAGCAGGGTAGGCTTTATGGATTTGTTCTGTTCTTTTATTCTATTTCGCAAATCTAAAATGTTTGCAAAGGATGAATGCTTAGTTTTAAACAATATACTTTTCAAATTTATTCATTTGATAAATATTTCTTTAATGAATACTCTACAATGGATATTGTTTTAGACACTGGAAATATGCCAGTTAATAACACAAATAAAAATCCCTGTCATCGTAAGGAGGACTTAATTATCTTCCCCTACAACATTTTCTCTCCTTCAACTAGCGACTTTGCAGATTCACCTTGCACACCTCTCTCTGCCACTCTTTTGATGGCTGGCATTGGTAGTGTTTCTGGGCTCAGGTACTGATTTTCACAATCTGAAGATATACTCATACTGAAACCTGAGAACTATTTAAACCCAAATAAGACAGTATTTGATTTGCATCAGCTCATAGACACATGGGGACACCAGGCATGTACTTAGAAACCTGTAATCAGAAGCACTTACCATAAGACCTATATAATATAGTAAGTGTTCAGTGTAATTTTCAGTATAATTTTAGGAATCATATAAATCCTGAATCTAAGTATGAAAGTTGGAGTGTTCTTTTATGTCCATCCATTCTCCAGTACCACAAATAGGGATATTCTTTCTGTCCAGGATAACCATTTACTTGACCTGTGCCCCAAATCTGAGTTCTGTCTCCTTTCCTTTCAAAGTTCCTACATATTACATATGCTTTCAGATTGAAAACTCCCTTCCTAACTAACCTCTCCATCTCTTTCTTCTCATCTGTAAATAGATCTAAGTTCTTTTTTTTTTTTTTCTTAAAAAAGCCCTGCTATCTAAAGCTCATTTCCATGTAGGTCTCTTTCCTTATTTAACCTAATTTCTTACAATTAATACTTAAATTTGCTATGGATTAACTATTTGTGTCCTCATTAATATGTATATGGAGATATAATTCTCTGAAAGGTAGAACATTTGATAGATGACTAAAGAATAAAAATATGACTTCATGAATGGCATTAGTGTTTTTGAAATATTTTAATATTTTGTTCAATTATTATTTCCTTTTTCTTGCACTTTAAATACAAAGCTAAATCACAAACAGGTACAACCAAGGCATTTTATCTCATAGTTATACCTTCCCATTAGATCCTTCTCTAAGTCTCTTACTATACTGATCAAGCTACATATGATGCTTGGCGGAGGGGGGGTTTCCTTGGGTAGCACCATCAGGAGGCTGGGAGCTGGTAGTGAGAGCATCAGGGACAAGATGATATTCGCATGCGTATGTCCATTCACATTTACTTAATTTCTAAGACTGAGTCCCTGGACTGATGATGAATTATGAGAATCAGTCATTCTTACAAGGAAGAAAGAAACCATCTCTTTGTGCTATAACGTTCTAAGCAAAAATCTTTAGAGTTTCATCGTGGTTTCCTGGCCATTCATCCTTGGTGACTCAAACATCTTATGCCTGATGTTGGCAGAAGTGACTCAGGTCCTCAGATGGAAAACTTGTGATTCCTATGCTCGCAGTCAAAGACAGCATGCATTTTAGAGAAAGAAGTACTGTTTGAATTAAGAAGCCCTAGGCTTTGTCCTGAGTTGAAAACCAGAACTTACCTGTATTCCAATCCCAAGGACAAGCAGGTGTGAGGGAGTCACCATCCTCCATGCAAAGCATGAACAGGACATCTCCAAGGCATTAGTACAATAAAATGACAGAGCACTAATTTTCTGTCTTCCATTTCAGATTTTTAGTATGTTTAGGTTTCTGTATCAGAATACTACAGATTAAAGTAGCTTATAAACAACAGGAATTTATTTCTTACAGTTTTTAGAGGATGTAGAGTGTAAGTATCTAGTCTTTATTGATGTACATTATATTTAACACTTTACTCTTTTCTCTTATCTCCCTTTGACTCTTTCAAGCTGCGTAATTATTGTCCAAATACCTTTTTACAATAACATCTTTGTAAAACTTGAGACAACTTTTCAAAACATAATCCCTCAAACACTTTAACTGAAACTCAGCTTTCTGTACCCTGTTCTATTACATAAGTCACATACACAAAAAATAAGACAGTGCCAATCTTTTCCTAATGGTTTTCCTTATATTTAGTCCTCTTCTTCCACTGAGGCAGAAGACACCTTAATAACAGCTTTTTACTATCTACAGCACTGCACTTCATGAACATTCGGATAATTCATTAATATTATTGGCATAGAATGGTACCCATATGGTCATATGTCTACCAATGCTATAATTTGTTTTCAATTTCTACATAAAAAATGATTTGTCTATTCTCAGAAATTTTTTACTTCCTTCAAGACTTTTAAATCCAGTAGCCCTGATTTCTTTCTACTTCTTTTATTTAAATTATAATTTAACAGGGTTAGGCCTGGTCTTCAAGTTGAAATTGAGGCACACTAACTTTGGATTCTTCAGCTTGTGTATCATAATTCTGATGGTAAACAATGTGTCCTGCCAGATCCCTCATATGTTCATAATCACCTATTCCACACTTATTATTTCACTCAGTGTATATTGTCAATACCTACATTTTCCCCACAACCTACAAAATTTCTCTACTCAAGTTATACTATCTGTCAGATAAATGAACATTTCTATTCATTTGCATTCTTCTTGATTATCAACAAATATAGACAGTGTCCTTCACCAGTTAAACAAACTTTGAGGATTAAGCTAGGAAAATTCTAGGCCAAAACATAGAACCGAAACTTTGTGGTGTCATTGAGATAAATATTTTAGATGAGACACAAAAATAAATCATACATTAGAAATGATATATGGTTTTATTGAAATTGAAAACTTTTGATCTGTGTGAGAATATATTTTCTAAAATATTAGAGAAACAGGAGTAGGGACATACCTCAGGCAGTAACATATTTGTGATTCATGCATAAAAACCTGAATTTTTTTCTCCAGAACATATAAAAAAAGTGAAATGTAGTGGTGTGACCTTAGAAACCCAGAACTGAGAAATCAGGAGGATTCCTGGGAATTGCTGACCATCAGCCTAATGAAATTGGTAAGATCCAGGCCAATGGGAGACCCAGTATCAAAGAACAAGGTAGACAGCTCCTGAGAGAAACACCCAAGGTTTATCCCATTTCCCTTCATTTGGCAGAAGCAAAACACAAAGAGAGTAAATAGTGAGAAACAAACAACATACAACATCCATTTCAAAACGTACTTTGTATCATTAGCCATTATGGAAATGTAAAGTAAAACTGCTTTGAGATTCCATCTAATTCGGGTTAAAATAGTAATCAGCAACAAAACAAATGGCAAATGGTGTTGGCTAAGATGTGGAAGAAGAGGAACCCTTATTCACTGTTGCTAGAACTTTAACCTGACACAGGTACTATGGAAATCATTATATACACTAATTTAACATTTTACTCTTTTTCTCCTATCTTCCTTCAACTCTTCCAATCTCTCTAAAAATAGAAATTACATGGTACCGAGAGATACTACTCTTGGAAACATGCCCAAAGGGCTTTGTATCTGATTACAGAAATACATACACACCTATGTTTGTTCCTCCCATGTTCACAATAGCTGGGAATGATGGACAGATAATGAAACTGTGGTGTATATACACGATGAAGTTTTATTTGGGTGTAAAGAAAAATGAAATTAAAAAATTTGCAGGAAAGTGCATGGATTTGGAAATATGTAAAGTGAGGTAACCCAGGTCTAGAAAAACAAATGTCATATGCTCCTTTATACAAAGATCTTAATTTTGAATTTTCATATTTTTGTGTTTATATTGTGAGTATCTGTAGAAAGTCAGCTAGAAAAAGGAACTATGGAATGGTGGGAGTTAGAGCTGGGGGAGAGGTCTTGAAGAGGGCAGTAAAAAACAAAGAAGGTCAAAGTAGAAAGGGCTTATACTAAGAATGGAATGGTATAAAAGGAGACAAGAATGTGGTTATGGAAGAAAAGTAGGAGCGGTGGAGAGAGTCATGAGAAACAAGCACTAAGTCAGGCACAAACCCATTGTCTCTGATGGTGTACTATCTCTAAGATACAATAAGACAGTGGTGTACTGCCTCTAAGATACACTAGGGCAATGGTGTACTACCTCTAAGATACACTAGGACAGTGGCGTACTGCCTCTAAATACACTGGGACAATGGTGTACTACCTCTAAGATACACTAGGGCAATGGTGTATTACCTCTAAATTACACTAGGGCAATTGTGTACTACCTCTAAGACACACTAGGGCAATGCTGTACTACCTCAAAGATCCAATAGGACAATGGTGTACTAACTTTAACATACACTAAGACATGGTGTACTACCTCTAAATTACACTAAGACAATGGTGTACTGCCTCTAAGATACACGAGATCAATGGTGTATTACCTCTAAGATACACTGGGGCAATAGTGTACTACCTCAAAGATCAAATAGGACAATGGTGTACTAACTTTAACATACACTAAGACATGGTGTACTACCTCTGACATGCATTAGGACAATGGTGTACTGCCTCTAAGATACACTAGGGCAATGGTGTACTACCTCTAAGATACACTAGGGCAATGGTGTACTACCTCTAAGATACACTAGGACAATGGTGTACTGCCTCTAAATTACACTAGGACAATGGTGTACTGCCTCTAAGATACACTAGGACAATGGTGTACTGCCTCTAAGATACACTAGGGCAATGGTGTACTACCTCTAAGATACACTAGGACAGTAGTGTACTGCCTCTAAATTACACTAGGACAATGCTGCACTACCTCTAAGATACACTAGGACAATGGTGTACTGCCTCTAAGATACACTAGGGCAATGGTGTACTGCCTCTCAGATACACTAGGGCAATGGTGTACTACCTCTAAGATACACTAGGACAATGGTGTACTGCCTCTAAGATACACTAGGGCAATGATGTACTACCTCTAAGATACACTGGAGCAATGTATACAGTGTTTGTGGGAGTAAGCAATCAATAATTCATTTGACTTAGTTCCCAGTTCCTGAGATAGAACCCATACCTGACAGTGTTTGGGTGATCAAGAAACTGAGACTAGATAGCTTTGGAATCAAAGGGAAAATCAATACTTTGTTTAAAACATATAGTGATAAAATGTCTCCTCATGCCATTCTGCTATACTCTTAGATTAGTATTTGTTCACGAGAAGTTTCTTCCTGCAGCTGATGGGAACACATACGTAGACCTGCATTCAGACATTACTCAGGGAGTGACAGATTTTGGAAACACTCATACATAAATGAGATGTCTCCATCCAAACCCCTCTCCTTAGAGCTCAGGGCACCCTTCAAAAGAAGAGGCAGAAGGGGTGTAAGAGCCAGAGGGGATGGAGCACACAAAGGAAATGAGGCCCTCTAAATCAACATGAGCAAAGCTCATATGAAATGACAAAGACTGAAGCAGAATTCACAGGACCTGCTCAGGTCTGCATCAGGTCCCCTAGACTTACATTATGGCTTCCAGTGTAGTGCTTTTATGGGATTGCTGAGTGTATGAACAAGTGTGTCTTTGATTCTTGTGTCTTCTCTTGGGCTCTTTCCTTCTGTTGGTTTTTCTTGTCCAACTTCAATGTGACAGTTTTTGTTTTATATTATATTTTATTTTTTGTTATATTTTTTAAATGAATGAATGAATGAAAACCTAGCCACTAGGTTAAAGGTTAACAACTGAACTGTCACTTATACCTGCTGGGAGAGGGGAAATCAGTTTTCTCCAATAGAGTGACACTGGGTATATTAACCACCCCAGGGCAGGCCTCCTGTTCAGGATTAGCTGGCTAACATATAATGGACTTCACAGGGGTTTTTTTTGTATGTGTGCTTTTATTTGGTTACAGTTTGGTGGGTTTTATTATTTTGTTGCTCTATTTGGACAGTGCTTTTTTATTTTTTTAGATATGGGGGTTTTGATGTTCTATTTTTTGAGAACTTAAAGTTGGGTGAGTAGGGAGGGAGAGAGGATCTGGAAGGACTTGGGAGAGAAGAAGAAGGTAACCAAAACACATTTAAATTTAAAGCTAAATATTGTTTTAAATAATAGAAACAATTAAAAAGAAAAAATAAATAAAATTAGTTACAAAAGAAAAAACTGAGCAAATGAAAAAATATGTACAAGCTAATTAAAAAATAATTAAAAGAGAATTATAATAGAAGTACCTATGCTGTGGGATGGTCTGTATGTCAAATGTGTTGCTGATTGGTCAATGAATAAATCACTGATTGGTCAGTGGCCAGGCAGGAAGTATAGGCGGGACTAACAGAGAGGAGACGAGAGAGAACAGGAAGCTGGAAAAGAGAGACTCTGCCAGCCGCCATCAGGACAAGGAAGATGTAAAGTACCGGTAAGCCACAAGCCACGTGGCAAGGTATAGATTAATAGAAATGGATTAATTTAAGCTGTAAGAACAGTTAGCAAGAAGCCTGCCACAGCCATACAGTTTGTAACCAATATAAGTCTCTGTGTTTACTTGATCGGGTTTGAGCGGCTTGGGACTGGCGGGTGAGAGAGATTTGTCCTGACTGTGGGCCAGGCAGGAAAACTCTAGCAACGTATACCTATGTTGGTGAAAATGGTGTTCCCAGAAGTAATAGATTTTAAAATGAAAATTCCAGTACCAGGTTTAAGATGCATCCCTTAATTATTGGCCAGGAAGCTCCCAGAAGTTCTCCAAACTATACATACTATTATCATTGCTCTTTGTTGCTCTCCAGAAGTAGGTATTAATACTGTATTGCTGGAGACACTACTCACTTGGAGAAAGAATACATAAAAATTAGTTTGAACTGAGTGGGAAACTTCCTTCCTGCTGGCTAGCATTAATAGTGCTAGAAGGTGCTATGCAGGCTGCTGTGGGAGAAAATTCATCAACAACCTTATCCACCTGTGACCCCTGCATGCTACAGAAGCAAACAGTCAGACAAAATGTGTTCATGGATGCAATAGAAGCATGACAACATGGAAAAACAGTCAACCACTTTCTGAGAGGTCCTGAATCCCACTCCATAAGAGTGAATATATGTTTGGTACCATAAACTTTTAAGGCTATGGCTGAGAGGAGTCCACAAGGAGGAATTTACTACTGACATTTTGCTAAAAGAGCAACTAGTTAAACTGCCTTCTAGATATGTGTATTTATAGCCATATGACAATGCTGCTCTTAGCATCAGTCATAGATGTTTCTTTTGACAGAGGGTAACAGTTAAGAGAGAGACTCATACCCTATCAAGATGCAGAAAATAAGTGATGGTTTAGTATTTAGCCCCAAAATGGTATATCTGTAGGACCTACCCCAAGACCCAGGGAAAATTGCAGAAAAAAATGTTCAGAAAGATTGACAGAGCCAGAGGCTTGGGAGGACTGCCCTGAAGCCACTTACTTAGTAAAATATCCTTATGCCCATTTGTCTCCTAGTGAATGTACTAATCTTAAACAAATAAATGTGAACAAAGTAAAAACAGGGATGAACCTTGGATTTGAGGCTCACCACACATCTACTTGCAACTCACCTTGTCAGTGTTCTAACTTGTCACTATTCACCTTAAATACTAAAGCAATTTACCCAGTAACACCAGCCATATTTTTCTCTTTCCTTCCATCATGGAATTATTTGCATCATTTACTTTCCTGGGAAACATTACCCATCTCTTCTTTTAGATTTTGCTCATTCTCATCTTAACTTTTCAGTTACGGATTCCCTTGTTCTCCCCCCTCCCATCCCCCTCACCTTTCCCCCAGCCCACCCCCCCATTCCCACCTCCTCCAGGGCAAAGCCTTCCCCGTGGACTGAGATCAACCTGGTAGACTCAGTCCAGGTAGGTCCAGTCCCCTCCTCCCAGGCCGAGCCAAGCAATCCTGCATAGGCCCCAGGTTCTTTGATCAGCTCTTTCTCTACTTCCCTACATAGGTCTTTACACACTTTCTATCCATTGCACTTTGTTAATTGTGAGCTGACAACTTTGATTCCTTACCATGAAAATTAGCATCCTCAGCAGGAGCTGCCTCAACTACTTCATTTTTCCCTTTTGTGATTTTAAATCTCTCTACAATGATGACTTATAAATATAAATATAAATATAAATGACTCTCAAATAGATCTAACGCATCCCATCCTGAAATGAATTTCTCTCAAGGTGAAATATTTTCTTTTGATTTAGAAATTTGCTTCCCCTCAAGCTGAGATTCTGGAAGAATTTCTATACTCATTGCCAAATTTTAATATAGACTCACTTTTGGACTTACTGCAGTCAGGAATATTTTAAAATTTTGTTTAGTTTTTGGAAATTTTTATATATGAGTACTGAATTTACATTACCCCCCCTTCTTTTTGTCCACTAACTCCTCCTCTGTCCTCTTCCCCATTCTTTATCAAATTCATGGCCTCTTATTCTTTATTATTGCTACATGTTTACACATGTATGTTTTTAAATGAAACCAGTTGAGTTCATTTATGGTTGTTTATATGTTGATGCATTTAGGCATGATCATTTGGGATTGGATAACTTATCAGAAGGCTCATCTCTGGAGAAGACTGATTGTCCCTCTCTTAGTAGCCATTAGTTTGCTATATCTCTTCACTTATGGGTGGGGCCTTGTGAGATTTTCCCACCCATATTGGCATGTCAAGTGGTATTGACATTACATAAAACTTGTTTAGGTAATCACACTGGAGACATCTCATGAGTGCAACTTGTCGTGACTCTTTAAATCTTTCTACTCACTCTTCCTCAATGTTTCTGAGATTTTCATGTAGGAGTTGTGTTGTAGATGTATCAACTGGAATTGGGCACTCCCAAATTGGATACTTGGTGTCTTTTAAAGAGTTGTGGCTTTCTGTAATGATGTCTATCAGTGGCGAAAAAAAGCTTCTTTGATGAGAGGTGAGACCTATACTTAACTGTGAATATAAGCATCACTATTTAGAATGCAGTTAGAAATTAAACTAACTTAAGAAATGTCAGTAATACATTCTCTCCTGGGAACCTTAGCCTCATCATCCACAGGTAGAGGGCTAAGCTTATTAATTCTCTCCTATTGAGTAGGACTTAAGCCCTATTAAATGTTGGTTGGTTACCCAAGGGATGTTAATTAAGTGTTACCATTGCACCTTTCAGACTGCCTTGTCATGCCAATCATGGCTGTGGTTTAAAGGCATTACAACTGGGTAGTACTATTGATTGCTTTTTCCATTGGTTGCTTGCCAATCTCCTGTTATTATGAGAGCTAGTCCTCAGGAACAAGGCTTCAAGATTTGCTCCAAATCAATTCCTCTAAGTCCTGTGCTCAAGGTATATGGTATCTTCAACACTGGGGCATTTCCTTCAATTTCCAAGGGCCATAGTAGCTTACATTGTTTTTGGAGTCTTTTGAAATCCTTTGACCAACAACTTAAAAGGTTTCCCATGCCTGGCACTGGTGTTTTGTTAATATATTTGGCTAGCACTCATATAAGGAATGAGTTCTATTTTTCTTCAATTACCACAAAATTTGCTACACACTAGCAAGGTTTTTCTTTACAATCCCTTTTTCTGTTTTACACCCTGTTGACTCTTCTATGCTTCTTAAGATTCTTTTCTCAGTGGTTCTCAGCACTACCTTCAATTTGTTCTAATTTTAACTAGACCACAGATTCTCCTCTTTCATGATCTTCCTCACTTCTAATTGTCTACTAAATATTAGAGTTCTTCAAGGTGCTCTCTTTAGACCAGTGCCCTTATCACTTTATATGTTCTTGTTATTGAACATATAAAGGCTGAATTGTCATTTTGTATGTGGATAACTCTTCACCCTGGTGCACTTCTAAGTTTATGCATATTCAGCAGTGATATAAAATATATCTGTAATTAAACTCATGCTAATTTATTAATAATCTCCAAACCTCATCTTATGTTATGCATGAAAGTTAATGGCACCATATCAATTACAAATGCACAGACTTTTCCCAAACCCCAGCTCATGTCTAGTCAACATGAATTCCTACAAATTTCAGATTGCAAATATTTATAGAAATAGGTTTTCATTCTTATTTTCATTATCATTGGCCTGTCTTCTATGTAGACTAATATAGCTTCATCTCTTTTCATTATTTTCCTCTGAACTTGTTATTTTAAATATCCTGACTATACAGAAGCGAGAAGAGTCTATAATAATATACATCTAACTTGCCTCTACATAAAACTTTTCCATTTTTTCATTGTCCCTAGGATGATGTATTTACAATAGTTTTGTTGGTTAGCCCACACAACAGTACTTAAAGTTATAAATTCATCTTCAAGTTTTTCTTAAGTCAACTTCATGAATGAAAAAAGAAATGCTCCTTCCCACTTATAAGTCATTCTAAGTATAAAATATTCATATTTCTTAATATTATAACATCTGTAACCTGACACCTACCCAACTCCAAGCTGCTTTGAAGGTCTGCCTTTAAAAGGCATAAGTATTGAGATAATAGGCTTTTCACATATTCATATACATGTATATAGATGTGCATACATACATACTTTTCTATCTTGAAATAAAAGCTTGGAAAATGTATTCTGTCACAACTGTAGTGATTGATATGTGCAACTACCCTGCTGCTTCTGGAAAGTACTGTTTCCTTATAGTCATCCACTGCCTCTGGCTCTTACACTCTTTCCACACCCTCTTCAACAACGATCCTTGAACTTTGCAAGGTAGGGGTATGATACAGATGTCTTATTTAGGGCTGAGCATTCATCATTCTTTTATTCCCTGCATCTTGATTAGTTGTTGAAAACAATTCAAGTGGAAGGCAATACATCCAAGAGTATATGGGCAATATAAATAAGGTTTGATGAGTTTTAGAAAACATAGAACAAGAAGAGGATACAAATTTGGGTGGGTAGAGAAGTTGTGGTGGATATGACGTGAGCTGAAGGAGAGAGTAAATATGATCTTTGTATAAAATTCTCAAGGAACTAATAAAAATAAAACGTTTAGAAAATATGAAACATTCTGCATGCTTAGTCTTTCACAATTATGTTTTTTTTTTGTTGTTTCGCACCCACTGTCATCTTATTTCTGCTTCTTGCCACACAGCAGAGGCAGCCTTAACTAAGATCTCTCTTTCACTTCCACATCTCAAAACTCATGGACACCATTTTGTTTTAGCTTTGCTTGAAATCATTATAACATTTGGCATTGTTTATTACTCCATTCTTGAAATTTTCTTATATGGTTATATGATACAAATCATTCTTGATTGGTGACCCATATTTTATTATGTCTTTAGTCTCATTTCTGCATGTATCATACACATATCCTTTCTCAATATACACACTTGCTAAGTAATGTCATGCATAACAGTTATTTCAACTTTCCCATCTATTGTAAATAGTCTATCTGAATATTTTCACTAATAGTTACTTCTCTCCAGAATATGAATATATCTTCATCTGAATGTCTCCCAAGACCCTCAAATTCAACATGTTCAACTCAGATTAATTGCTATCTCAGTGCTGGTGAAATTCCTATTTTTTCCTAGTTGGTTGCACTAACATTTAGCCTATTACCTAAACTACAAATCTCACTTGATCTTGGTATCTTCCTTCTCTCATCCCTCCATCATATCTGATAAATCACAAGTTCTATTGATTTTATCTCATAAATGTTACAGAATTTGATTGCTTCTTTCTGTTCATGCTGAAGCTATGCTCCTTCAAGACCAAATAATTTCATGCCTAGTGGAATAAAATAAACTCTCAGATCTCTGTGCTTCTAATAGTCTCTAATCCATCTTGTTTTGACAGAGTGCCCTTTCTATCTGAAACTCCCTACATGACTCAAGCATTTTCACTAACTATGTACTACCAAAAAAAGATTTATAAAAATGGACCCTTCCCACTCTCGTGCCCAAAGCAAAGATCACTGACAAAATTGATGTGTTCTTCCTAAAGGAGCTCAAAATGGCTTCAAAATCATATTTACATAGTTTTTCAAGAAGCAAACTATCAACTAATCATAGTTGGAAAGCAAGTTAGCCTTCAATTCAATATTTAACTCAGAGAAAAATAAAATTTATCCTACATGTAAGCTCAGTCTCTTAAAGATCAGGCCTTCTGACCATCTAAGCAAGTATGTCTGAAGTCATTTCCTGCCAACAAAATTTCAATTCCATCAATTTTGGTGATTTGTGCATTCCTAAACATGTCATATTCTCTCATATCACTTAATATATTTTTAAAGAAAAACAATTCATACTACTTTAAAAGCCTATCTATTTTAGTCACTTGTCTAATGAAGTAACAAAATATTTGACAAAATAATTTAATGATGGAAGGGTTTATTTTGGCTCACAGTTGGAAAATGTGGTTCATCTTGAAGGAGAAGTTATGCAGCAAGAGTATAAGGAACGTTGTCATGTAGCATTAGTGGACATACTGAGCTAGAGACAATGGAATGGTACTGTCCACATTTAAAGTGGGTCTTTCTTTTTCAGTAAAACCTTTCTGGGAATAAATTCGTAGACATGGCCAGAGGTGTGTTTTCATGATGATTATAAATTCAGTCAAGGTAGCAACAGAGATTATAATCTCTATTTGACCAATTTCTACACATTCATCAAATATAAGCTCTATGAAAGCCAAACTCTGATTGCTACTTTATAAGACTCTAAAATATACTTAAAATATACTGTACTGCATACAGTATATAGTATTACAGTTAATTGTGTTGGAAATATATGCATTTCCTCTTGGTTTTAACAATAACAGTAAAAATAATCATCTTAAAAATTACTTAGTACATGTCAAGTATTCTTTTAAATGTTTTATGTATACAGACTCATTTAACCAATCCTCAAAATAGCCTTATGAGGTAAATTTATTATTTTCTCATTCTTTTTTCCATTGAAAATAGATTTTTTTTCCTCATATAATATATCCTAATTACTATTTCCCCTTCCATTATTCCTCCAAGGTTTTCCCCATCACATTTCCCATTCAGATCCACTCCCTTTCTATCTCTCATTAGAAAATTTGTTTCTAAGGGACAATAATAAAATAAAATAAATAAGATAAAACAAAAACTAACACATCGAAGTCAGATGAACTAAACAGAAGAAAAAGAGCCTAAGAGTAGGCACAAAAACAGAGACTCACTCATTTACACATTTAGGAATCCCATAAAAACACTAAACTGCAAGCTATAATATAAACACAGGGGACCTGCCTGGTGCAGACTCATGAAGGGGCCCGTGCATGCTGCCTCCATCTCAGTGAATTCATATGAACTTTGATCATGTTGATTTAGTGGGCCTTGTATCTTTGGTGTCCTCCATCCTTTCTGACTCTTACACTATTTCTGCCTCCTCTTATGCAGGGTTTTCTGAGCCCTGAGCAGAGGGATTTTATGGAAACACCCTGTTTAGAGTTGAGTGTTCCAAGGTCTGTCACTCTTTTCACATTGTCTGGCTATGAATCTCTGTATTTGTTCCTATCTGCTGCAGGCAGAATCTTCTCTGATGATGATTTAGCAAAGCACTGATCTAAAACAGAATGTTATTAGAAGTCATTTTATTGTTAGTTTTTTTTTGTGAAACAGTAGTATTTGGTTTTACCCCAGGTCTCTGGACTTTGTAGTCTCAGTTTCTTGGTCATCCAAGCAGTGTCATGTATGGGTTTCAGCTTGTGGAGTGGGCTTTAATTTAAATCATATGTTGCTTGGTTACTCCAACAAAATTTGTACCACTATTGCCCTAGCCTATCTTGCAGGCAGCACACACACCATTGCAGATCAAATGGTTTATAGGTGGTTTGGTGTCTGCATTTCTCTTTTGGTAGCATGGAGAATACTTTCTTTTACCAAAGATGCTAGAATGTCGGGATGAGAGTTCCGTGTGGGCATCAGTTCGACATCTCCAGGATCAATGAGTTGTGAAGGTGATATCATCAGTGGGGCCTTGCCATCAGTTTGTGGAGAGCAAGTTATAGTCTTGGTAACATCCTGGGTTGTTTGGGGATTTCCATGGGACCCATTTGGCCAGCAACTCAATTAGATAAAACCCAATTATGGTACTTGAAGCTTCAGTTGGTGACAAGAGATAGTCAGTTGGGGCTCTGTCTACCCTATTATTTGGTGATTTAGTTTAGATTTTCTTTGTATATGTACATATTTTATGAATCTTCTTCTATATTAGGCTTCCCTACTACCCCTCAAATGGCCCTAAATTTTAGTTATCTCTCCCCATGTTCCCTCACACATCCTCCCTCCCTCTCCACTTGACCCTGGGGCTGAAGCCTCCCATCCATAATTACCTATTCTATTCCCCTTTCCTAATGAGATATGCTTATCTTCCTAGTACCTTATTTGATACCAAATCTTTGTGATTCTGTGGACTGTAGCTTTGTTATCATTGACTTAACAGCTAATATCCACATATAAGCAAATACATATATTTTTCTTTCTGGTTCTGGGGTACCTCATTCAGAATAATTTTTTCTAGTTACATTTATTTACCTGAAATTTTCAAGGTTTCATTTTTAATGGCCAAATAACATTGTATATTTGTACCACATTATCCTTATTCATTCTGTTGAAGAACATCTAGATTGTTTTCAATTTCTGGCTATTATGAATAGAGCATCAATGAACATAGTTGAGCAGGTGTCTCTGCAGTAGGATGAAGTGCCCTTTGGGTATCTGCCCAAGAGTGATATTGCTGGATCTTGAGATAAATCAAGTCCCATCTTCATGAGAAACTGCCATACTGATTTCCATAGTGGCAGTACACATTTACACTCACAACAGCAATGGATGTGTATTCTTATTCCATCCAGCCATCGATGCCAGCACAAGAAGTCACTTGTGTTATTGAATTTAGCCAAACTGATTGGTATAAGATGAAGTTTCAAAGTAGTTTTGATTTGAATTTCCCTGATGTAGAAGGACATTGAACACTACTTAAGTGTTTCTCAGCCATTTGAGTTTTCTCTACTGAGAATTCTGTTTAGATCTGTACTGTATTTTTTTTTTATCAGGTGTCCATAGGTGTGTGGACGTATATCTGTATTTTTAATTGGATTCTGGTGATCCATGGGTCTATTTATGTGCCAATGCCATGCAGTTATTTATTCTCATAGCTTTGTACAATATGAATCAGGAAGATAATACCTCCAGCAGGTTTTTAAGTTAGTTTGTTTGTATTTTTTTGCAGGAGTGGTTTAGCTATCCTGGGTTTTATATGTTTCCATGGGCTGTTGAGAATTGTCCTTTCAATTTCTGTGAAGAACTGTGTTGGAATGTTGATAGGCACTGCATCGAATCTATAGATTGCTTTTGGGAAGATGGCCATTTTTACTGTGTTAATCCTACAAATGCATGAGCATGGGAGATCTTTCCATCTTCTGATACCTTCCTCAATTTCTTTCTTCAAAGACTTTAAGTTTTTATCATACACATCTTTCCCTTGTTTGGTATCTTAGTTAGGGTTTCTATTGCTGTGACAAAACACCACGACCAAAAAGCAAGTTGGGGAGGAAAGGGTTTATTAGGCTTATACTTCAGCATTGCTGTTCATCACTGAAGAAAGTCAGGACAGGAACTCAAAGAGGGCAGGATCCCAGAGGCAGGAGCTAATGCAGAGGCCATGGAGGGGAGCTGCTTGCTTCCAATGGCTTGCTCAGCCCACCTTCTTACAGAACCCATGATTAGCAGCCCAACGATGGCACCACCATTCAGATGTGGCACTACCCACCATGGGCTAGGCCTTCCCCCATTGATCACTAAATGAGAAAATGCCTTACAGATGGATCTAACTTGAGGCATTTCCTCAGCTGAAGCTCCTTTCTCTGATGACTCTAGCCTATGTCAAGTTGACACACAAAACCAGCCAATACACTTGGTTAGAGTTGCCCCAAGATATATTATTTGAGGCTATTGTGAACAATGTTGTTACCCTGATTTTTTCTAAGTCCATTTGTCACCCATGTATAGGAGGACTAGTGAATTTTGTGAGTTAGTTTTGCATACAGTGACTATGCCTAATGTCTTTATCAGTTATAGGAATTCCCTGGTGTAATTTTTTTTTTTTTCCGAGACAGGGTTTCTCTGTGTAGCTTTGCGCCTGTCCTGGAACTCACTTGGTAGCCCAGGCTGGCCTTGAACTCACAGAGATCCACCTGGCTCTGCCTCCCGAGTGCTGGGATTAAAGGCATGCGCCACCACCGCCCGGCAGCCCTGGTGTAATTTTTAGGGCCACTAATTTATACTATCATATCATCTGCAAATAAAGACTTTGAATTACACTTGCCAATTTGTAGCCCCTTAATCTCCATCTATTGTCTTATTGCTCTAGCTAAGACTTCAAGTAGTGTGTTAATTAGGTATGGAGAAAGTGGAGTTTTTCTCATATGTGCTTTTTGTACACTTCCTTTGTTATGTTGAAGTATGCCCCTTTATACCGAATCTCTCCAGGACTTTTTATCATAAGGGAGATTTTGTTACATATGTACATATGTTTTGTACATCTGATGGGAGGATCTTTTTTTTCTTTTTCAGGGTGTTTACATGATGATTACATTTATTGATTTAACTATGTTGAATCATACCTGAATATCTTGGATGAAGACTACTTGATTATGATGGATATTTTTGATGTGTTCCTGGATTAGGTTTGCAA
Source organism: Peromyscus californicus insignis (assembly GCF_007827085.1). Taxonomy (NCBI): domain Eukaryota; kingdom Metazoa; phylum Chordata; class Mammalia; order Rodentia; family Cricetidae; genus Peromyscus; species Peromyscus californicus. The sequence continues at coordinate 53,136,059 of NW_026294391.1, forward strand.
GTGTTTTATTGAGAATATTGAATCTATGTTCATAAGTCTAATTGGTCTTTAGTTCTCTTTCTTTGTTGGATCTTCATGTGGATTGCATATCAGGGTAACTGTAGCCTCATAAAACAAATTGGACAATGTTCCTTCTGTTTATATTTTGTGGAATAATTTGAGGAGAATTGGCATTAACTCTTCTTTGAAAGTATTGTATAATTCTGTACTAAAACTATCTGTATCTAGGTTTGTTTTTGGTTGGGAGATTTTAATTATTGCTTCTATTTTACAATAGGGTTATAAGTCTGTTTAAATTACTCATCTGATCTTTATTTAAATTTGGCAATTGGTATGTATTGAGAAAATTATCCACTCCTTCCTTTACATTTTCCGACTTAGTGTAGTATATGTTTTTAAAGTACATCCTTCTGTTTTTCTGGATTTCCTTGGTGTCTGTTTTCTTTTTATCCCCTTTCATTTTTTATTTTTTAAATTTGGATGATCTCTCTCCACTGTTTAGTTAATTCAGATAGTAGTTTGTCAATCTTATTGATTCTTTTCAAAAGACCAACTTTTTGTTTCATTGATTCTTTGTAGTTTTTTGTTTGTTTCTATTTTAATGATTTCAGACCTGAGATTTTTTTATTTCCTTCTGTCTCCTCCTTTTAGGTGTGATTTTTTTGTTTTTTTTCAAGAGCTTTCAAGTATGCTGTTAATAGTATGAGATCTCTCCAATTGTTTTATTTAGGCACTGAGTGCTATAACTTGCCTCACAGAACTGCTTTCACTGTGTCTCATACATTTGGATGTGTTGTATATTCATTTTCATTCAATTCTATAAAGTCTTTAACTTCTGTCTTGACATACTTTTCATTCAGTAGGGAATTATTCAGTTCCCATGAGTTGTAAGCTTTCTATTGTTCTTGTTGTTGATATCCAGCTTTAATCCGTGTTGGTCAGATAGGATGCTGGATGTTATTTCCATATTTTTGTATCTGATGAGATTTGTTTTGCATCTGAATATGTGGCCAATTTTGGAGAAAGCTCAACTTGGTGCTGAGAAGAATGTATGTATGTATGTGTGTATGTGTGTGTGTGTGTGTGTGTGTGTGTGTGTATATAGTGTTTGGATGGGAATGCTCTGTGAATATTTATTCCATTTGCTTTATATGTTAATTAGCTCCAGCATTTGTGACCTGTCCATTGTTGAGAGTGCAGTATGGAAGTCTTCCACTATCAGTGTGTGAAGGTTAATACATAATTTAAGCTGTAGTAGTGTTCCTTTTATGAACTTGGGTGCCCTTATTTATGGTGCATAGATGTCAAGAATTGCAATGACTTCTTGGTAGATTTTTTCCTTTGATGAGTATGTAGTGTCCTTCCCTATCTCTTCTGATTATTTTGTTTTAAAGTCCATTGTGTCAAATATTAAAATGGCTACCCCAGCTTGTTTCTTAGATACATTTGCTTGCAATATCTTTTCCCACCTTTTAACTCTGAGGCAATGTCAGTCCTTGATGTGTGCTTCTTTCACATCCATTCTGTTAGTCTGTGTCTTTTTATTGATTCTATTTCCAATTTCAGATCTTGAACTGTTTCATTCATTTCCTTCCACTGTTTTTTTTTTCTTTTATTTTTCTAGATGTTTTCCTAGACTTATTTAGTGGATTCATTCATTTTCTTTTAAAGGACTTCTATCATATTCATAAACACTATTTTAAATTCTTTGTCTTCTGTTTCAGCTGTGTCGCAATAGTTATGGTCTCTTGTGGTAGGGTTGCTAGGCTCTAGGGGAGACATATTTTCCTGGCTTTTTGACTGTTTTTTTTTTTTTTTTACACTGGCATCTAGGCATCTGGGTTTAGGCAGATTGTAATACTCAGTAATGATAGCTGGTCTTGTGTTTGCTGCATGAGTGTTTTGTTCCTTGGTTTTTGTTGCCCTCTTTGGTTCTTAGGAGACAGTGGTGTCTGTGTGTTGACTGGTAAAAAAATCCTTCTGTGATCCTGATTGATGTGTCCACTTGGGGGATCCAAGTAAAATGTGTTTCTAGGTATTTGGAATTGACACTTAGGGATAAGGACAGGCTAGGAGAGGTGGCATGAGGAGGTCCAGAAGAGGGTGGAGAGCAGGTAATTCCATTAGGATATGCTTAATCCCTTGGGAATCAGGGCAGCAAGTGAACAGAAGCTAAAGCATGAATGAGACTAAGGAATTAGAGTTGGAGGTATTAAGGGAGAGGAGAAGGTATGCAGTTAGCCTACCTGCTTCCCTAGCTGGAGTCTATTTTCTGATTTTTTTCTTGAGACCAAGAAATCAAAATGCTAGCATATTAACTAAACGCCTTGCTTAGAACTGCCCAAGCAAGAAGTAGCTGATTTAGAATATAAATTTAATTCAGACTCAAAAGAAGAGGTGTATATTACATAATACATCCTGATCACATTCATTTTTCTTTACTAAACAATGTCCAGTAGTTAATAGGACTTAGTAAAACTTAATTTCATTATAAAAATGAATAAATAAGAGTGGAAGGGAAGTGAAAGGAAATAGGAAGAAAAGAAATAAAAATGGGAGAGAGGGATAGAGTGAGGAAGAGAAAAATAGATCTTTAACAAGATTAGTGGATTTCACTGAGACAGCATCAAATCAAGCAAACTGTCCACAAGATCAGTAAATCTCATTCATTTAGAATAGTGCTTTATCATTATAGGTATAAAAGTGAGTATATCACTTCAGCAACACTAGTTTATAGACACATTCATACATTCTTTTATAAAACATCAGAAATCTTTGATTTATCTATATGAATGCTGTTTATGCTGCCATTAGCAGTCACATTTTTAAAAGATACATCCAAGCCATAGAGAAATGTTCATATGTTTTTAAACTGAACAACAGAAAACAGTTATAATTTAGCACTATTTATAAAAATGTAGAGGTACCTTGTAGCATGAATCTTAAAAGGTCTTATTAATAAAAACAAACCTAGAGCCAGGTACTGGGGTGAACACTGAAAGATCAGAGAAACAGAACAAGTCACATCAAGCCTCACCTTGCCAACTTCTCTGCTGATCTTGTTTCCTCAAACTGGAAGCCTCTGAGTCCTCATCCAAATGGATCTCAGCTGAACTGCTGCTAAAAGCCTAAAAGCTTAAAAAGCTAAAGTTCTTGGTCCACATGCCTTATATACCTTTCTGCTTCCTGCCATCGCTTCCTGGGATTAAAGGCATGTGTCTTTCCCAAACAAGACATGAGATCTCAAGCACTGGGATTAAAGGTGTGTGTCACCATGCCTGGCTATTTCCAGTGTGGTCTTTCTGCCTCCGGAATACTAGGATTAAAGGCATGTGCTACAATTGCCTAACCTCTATGTTTAATATAGTGGCTGTTCTGTTCTCTGTCCTCCAGATAAGTTTATTGGGGTGCATAATGTATCAACCACAGTACCTACTTTAAAAAATTTCAGTTGTAGGCACATTTCTAAATGGTCTTATTAAATAAAAAACATGGAGCCAAATATAGGGGTGAAAGTCTTAGAGAAAGATCGGGGAAATAGGGAAAGCCACAGCTAACCTTACCTGACCAACTTGGCAGCTTCAAAATGGCATGACTTCCTGTCTACCCAGGCTTTATATGCCTTGCTCTTCTGCCCTCTCATAGGCTCTCTTAGCCCAGCTGCCTCACTTCCTCTTTCTATACAGCTCTGTCACTTTCTGTCTGTCTATACAGACCTCCAGGTCTCTATGGTTGCTACCAGGATAAAGGCATGTGTCACCATGCTTGGCTCTGTTCCCTAGTGTGGCCTTGAACACACAGAGATCCTGCCTGCTAAGTGATAGGATTAAGAGCATGTGGTACCATTGCCTAACCTCTAATTTTAATATAGTGACTGTTCTGTTCTCTGACCCCCAGATAAGTTTATTGGGGTGTATAATATATCAACCACAGTACCTACTCTAAAAAAATTCAAAATTTTCATCTACAGGTATGTGTGCATAGAATTTAATAATATATGTACAATGATTTTCATTGAAACATTGTTTGTAATTGGAAAAATATCTTAAAATACTGTGAATTTTTCATTACTCTATTGGGTTGGATAAATTACTGCATACAAATATAATATGTAGCCATTTCAAAAATGAATCACCCCAATGTGTTCAAATGTGGAAGTCTCAATAACATACAATCATAACTTGAAAGTAAGATACAATATGTTGCAGGTTTAATATGATTAATATATCAGTCTGAAAGTATAATAATGCTTACAAGATATGAGACAACACAGACATTCTCAAACTTTATAATTTCAACTATTTTGTATACATTTTTGAGACTGACAAAGATTTGTAATATAACTATTCATATTTGCTGTATTAGGAATTAAAACTGAGAAAAATTATTTATAATTTATTGAAAATAATGAATAAATCACATGATATAGTAAAGATGATGTAAAAAAGCAATTATATTTGCTGTTAGGCTCAGTAGAAGACAGTACATTTACTTTAGCCTTTAACAGGTTAGGGTATGTTTCTTTGTCTGAATCATATGTAAAAATAATCTGCTTTATTGAGATAAGTAATTAGAAAATTTTTATAAACCATTGAGGGTATTCTTCTTTGACATGACATCAAAATTCAACAAGTGGTAATTTCCTGAAAACTTAAGTTTTGGTATGGAAACTGAAGCCACATCAATGATGTATTTGTCTTCGGTTCCATTGTATTCCATTTCATTAAAATATGTTGATCTTAATTTTTCTATATATTTTTACTATAGAATATTATAACAATGTGGGTCATTTGAAAATATTGGTTAACTAAACTATGCATTTATGTTATTCGTTTCATTGTATAGTAAAAAATTATCATTTCCTAATATAACCCCGAAATTCAATAGAAAAGCACTGAAAAGCTATCAAGTAAGTTTTTAGAATTCTAATTTCAGTTGGATTTGTAAATGTTTGTCATCCTGAAGAATGATATTTATTGTTCTCCTAGAAATGATAGACTCATTTTATTCATTTTCAGGGAAAATATGTATTAAATTCCAATTTTAAATAATCATAATTTGGCAGTTGTTCTTTCAAGTTATGTTATTTACTCAACAAAGGAACTACTTCATCTATTAACTTGAACAAGTACTTTTCCTGGAGAAAATAATTTTACTTTCACATTCAGCATATGTACTTTATGAATATTTCCTGCTTTGTAACATATAATGTGAAAAGATGTGTGTTTAAGAATTATAATTAAATGTTTTTAATTTTATTTTTAAATTTCTTTTTAAATATGTTTTCAATTGAAATGGAATTACACCACCTCTCCCTCCCTGGTATCCTCCTTCCAAACCATCCCATGTCCCATCCAACTCTCAATTTGGTAGCCTCTTTTTCTTCAATTACTATTACATATATGTATATATGAATATGTATGTGAATGAACAAGTATATGAAAACAACCTGAAGGTCTGTTTTTGTTGTTTGTAAATGTATGTTTTCAGAACTGATCATTCTGCATTAGAAAACCAATAAGAGGACTCATCCCTCAGATAAGCTAATTATCCTTCTCCTAGCAGCCATTGATTATCTGTAGTTTTTTATCTATGGGTGGGACCACATGAACTTTTCCCTTCATCATTCATATGTTCACTGATGATAGCAAGGACATCTTTTTTTTTTTTTTTTTGGTTTTTCGAGACAGGGTTTCTCTGTAGTTTTGCGCCTTTCCTGGAACTCACTTTGTAGACCAGGCTGGCCTTGAACTCACAGAGATCCTCCTGCCTCTGCCTCCTGAGTGCTGGGATTAAAGGCGTGCGCCACCACCGCCCGGCGGAGATAACAAGGACATCTTAAGGTAACATTATTGTATTCTTTTTTTCCTTGTGAGTACAGTATGATAAGAAATAAAACTAATGTCACTGCCTTGATTTGGGTTAAAGTATCACCAATTTTACCTAACATTTCTTCAGTCAATGTGTCAATAAATTAACAGACAAATAGTATTGTACAATATTATTACATATTATATTACCTCCAGAATCAATATGATAGTATGCTTACAAATTATCTTATCTGTAAAATCTACATGTTATTATAAAGATAGTTTGAACATAGAATACTATTTTGTGATTCCTCCAGAGGATCTCAGATCACAATGCAAAAGATGATAACATGCTTTGCTTTCTGACCACACAAAACTTTATTTTAGTTATATTGATTTTTCTATTTTAAGCTATTTGAAACTGATATTATACTTGGTTATATAGTAGAAAGTCAAATACAAGAAAATATTTTTTAAAAACTATTCTTAAGCTTTCATTTCAGAGTCTAGTTTTGGTGAAATATTTTCCAGTTTAGTCATGGATACACATGCTTTTGCATACATAGTTGTTTAATTTTACTTTCTTGTATGATAACCACTATGACCAAAAACAGCTATGGAAAGGAAAGTGTTTATTTGGCACATACTTCCAAGTGACACTTGCAAGTCACAGTCATCACTAAGGAAACTCAGACCACAAACTCAAGCAGGAATTAAAGTAGAAACCACAAAGAAATATGTCTTACTGGCTCAATCTGTAGTTTACTACATAGCTAATTTTCTTAACAACCCAGACACATCAGCGTAGGAATGGTGGCATCAATGGTGGACTGGACCCTCTCAAATCAATATTATCTCTTACAGTCCTGGACACAGGCCAATATAATCTGGGAAATTCTTCAAATAAATTTCTCTTTTCCTAAATGACTCTAGTTGTGTTGAATTGTCAATAAAACTAACCAGTACAATCAGTCAGTAAGAAGTTTACAGTGTTATTACCTATTATCTCTAGAATTTTCTTCCCACATTCCAATACCTATTTGCAAGTTTTAGCACTTATGCTGCTGGTAGATTATCAATAAGTAGCAATAGGCAATTTTGAGAAAATATTCAGCACTGAAACACTTTACTTAGGTGATTTGTAAGTGATCTATTTATTGGTACAAGCTTGTAGCAAATTTCTCACTATACTAACAAAATATCCATAAAAAATACCTTGGTGTAACTCTAACTAAGCAAGTAAAAGACCTGTATAAGAACTTTAAGTCTCTGAAGAAAGAAATCGAAGAAGATATCAGAAAACGGAAAGATCTCCCATGCTCATGGATATGTAGGATTAACTTAGTATAATGGCAATCTTACCAAAAGCAATCTACAGATTCAATGCAATCCCCACCAAAATCTGAACACAATTCTTTGCAGACTTGGAAAGAACAATACTCAACTTGACATGGAAAAACAAAAAACCCAGGATAGCTAAAAGAATCCTGTATAATAAAGCAACCTCTGGAGGCATCTTGATGCCTGACCTCAAACTCTACTATAGAGCCATAGTAATAAAAACACCTTGGTACTGGCATAAAAAATGACATGTGGACCAATGGAATCAAATTGAAGAACGTGACATTAATCTGCACACCTATGAACACCTGATTTTTTACAAAGAAGACAAAATTGTACAATGGAAAAAAGAAAGCATCTTCAACAAATGGTACTGGCACATAACTGGATGTCAACATGTAGAAGATTGCAAATAGATCCATTTCTGTTGCCATGAACAAAATTCAGACCAAGTGGATCAAAGACCTCAACATAAATCCAGTTACACTGAACTTGATAGAAGAGAAAGTAGGAAGCAGTCTTGAACAAATTGGCACCGGAGACCACTTCCTAAATATAACACCTGTAGCACAGACACTGAGAGCAACAATTAATAAATAGGACCTCCTGAAACTGAGAAGCTTTTGTAGGGCAAAGGACACAGTCAACAAGACAAAAAGACAGCATACAGAATAGGAAAAGATCTTCACCAACCCCACATCTGACAGAGATCTGATCTCCAAAATATATAAAGAACTCAAGAAAATGGACATCAAAATAACAAACAATTCAATTAAAAAATGGGCTACAGAGCTAAACAGAGAATTCTCAACAGAAGAATCTCAAATGACTGAAAGACTTTTAAGGAATTGCTCAACATCTGTGAAGGGAAGATATCCTGGATACACATTGCTGACAGGCAAAAGGTTCCCTGACTATTGGGAAGTCAGGCTAGACCTGAAGCTGTGTTTCTGTGGGGAATTGTCTCCCCACAGAATGTTGTGATCCTGCTCCTTCCCAAAAGGGAACCATTACAGCTGGACTCTGCATCATTCTGCTAAGAGAGTTTCTCAGCAGATATGTTCATTGCTGCTCTACTCCAATCCCCAAAGGGAGTTTCTCCCCAGAGCTGTCAATTGCTTCTCTGCTCTACTCTGCTAGGGAGTTTCCAGCAGAGGTGTCCATTTTTTCTCAGTTTCAGCCCAAATGGTTATTTTTATGTTTCACATAAATAAGGGGGAAATAGCTGTAGAAATGTAGCAGTCTCTGTGTGCTGGCTTGACCTATGCTATGTTACACAGATGTGTCTCTAAGCTCTGCCCTATGCTATGTGTTGGATATAGTTTTTGCTAGTTTAAAAAAAAAAAAAAAAGAGCCGGGCGGTGGAGGCGCACGCCTTTAATCCCAGCACTCGGGAGGCAGAGCCAGGCGAATCTCTGTGAGTTCGAGGCCAGCCTGGTCTACAAAGTGAGTTCCAGGAAAGGCGCAAAACTACATAGAGAAACCCTGTCTTGAAAAAAAAAAAGAGGTTTCTGGGCTACATGTTGCTGTATGGAATCATAGACCCATTGCTTCCCAGAGTTTGTGGGAGCATGGTTCCCAGAGCTGCCAGTAAACATACCACCACCATGTTGAAAAGCTGAGGTGGACAGAGCCAGCAGCCATAGCTGCCATTTCAGTCTTAGAATGCTGCAGTTTAAAGCAATAGATTCACAATAAGACAGATTCAGATGGGATAAACCTCTAAACAGTTTACAATGTATGTAAAAATGTACATAGGCTTCAAAGAGAGAAAAAATATATGCAGTTATATAAAGAAATAGTTTTTAAGAATAAAGTCTTTAAAGAGACAATAAAGGTAGTATAAAAAATAAGTCGCATAAAGATGGATATTACACAGAGAATCTATCTGGATTGTGTTGTCTTTGGGATTTTTAACTGCAGAAAGTCATTTGTTTGTAAAAAGCTGTTGAGTTAAGCCAATATGTATATTTTAAAGATACCTTGACTTCAAAATTTGGATCTAAGGATATGTTGCTTTGGAAAGGAGGCTCTAGCCATTTACCTGCAAATTTTATAAGTTCATTTTTTTCACAGCTGAATAGCATTCTACTCTGTAAATGTACCAAATTTTCATTATTCACTTATCAGTTGATGGATGTTTCCAGTTTCTGTCTGTTATGAATACAACAGCAATGATCATAGTTAATACCCCATTGCTAAAAAAATGAAACAAAACAACAACAAACCCCTATTTATGTCAACAAGCATAGAGAAGTCTAACTGGCACTCAACTGGAAGCTTCACCCCTATTGACTAGCATTCATGTTGCTGGATGGTACACTGTATGCTACTGAAATAGAAATGTATTCATCAGTATTACCCAGCTACAAACCCTGCAACCTATAACAGCAACTTATTTACAAAATACACTGTTGCAGTAGTGGCACAAATGTTATAGAAGAAATAAAAAACTATTTGTATTGGATTTAAGTCCCACTCCATGAGATGAAATCTATACCTGACACTGCTAAAGTTGCCAAGAACCTGAGACTAGATAGGCCAGAGGCCTAGGGGAAAACCTAATACTATTATTCTGTTAAAGAAACATAGCAATAAGATGACTCTTTTTTTCATTTTTCTTTATTAAGAAATTTTCTACTCAATCCACATGCTATCCACAGACCCCCCTCCTCCCTCCTCCCACCCTCAGCCCTCTTTCCCGAGCCACCCCGCATCCCCACATTCCCCAAATCGAGGTCTCCCATGGGGAGACAGCAAAGCCCAGCACACTGAGCCTAGGCAGGTCCAAGCCCCTTCCCACTGCACCAAGGCTATGCAAGGTGTCACACCACAGGTACCAGATTCTAGAAGCCTACCCATAGACCAGGGACAGATCCTCAGCTCCCTGCCTGGGTGCCCCCCAAACAGTTTGAGCAAAACAAGTGTCTTCCATATCCAGAGGGCCTAGTCCAGTCCCATGGGGCCTCCACAGCCACCAGTCCACAGTTCATGGGCTTCCACTAGTGTGGCTGGTCATCTCTGCACGTCCTCCTATCATGATCTCCACATACCATCTTACACCTGTCAGAATGGCTAAGATCAAAAACACTGAAGACAGCTTATGCTGGAGAGGATGTGGAGAAAGGGGAATACTCTTCCAATGTTGGTGGGAATGAAAACTTGTACAGCCACTCTGGAAATCAGTATGGCTGTTTCTCAGAAAATTGGGCAATAAGTCTTCCCCAAGACCCAGTTATACCACTCTTGGGCATATACCCAAGGAATGCTCAATCTTACCACAAGAACACATGCTCAGCTGTGTTCATATCAGCATTATTCATAATGGCACGAACCTGGAAACAACCTAGATGCCCCTCAACCAAAGAATGAATAAAGAAAATGTGGTACATATACACAATGGAGTACTACTCAGCAGTAAAAAACAATGATATCATGAAATTTGCAGGCAAATGGATGGAACTAGAAAATATCATCCTGAGTGAGGTAACCCAGACTCAGAAGGACAAATATGGTATGTACTCACTCATAAGTGGATAATAGATGTAAATCAAAGGATAACCAGACTACAACCGACAGCTCCAGAGAAGCTAGGAAACAAGGGGGACCGTAAGAGGGATGCTTAAATTGCCCAGCAAAGGAGAAATAGATGAGATCTACATGAGCAAACTAGGGGTGAAGGGGGTAATGGAGGGCAAGGGATGTGGGATGAGAACATAAGGGAATGGGAGGTTCGAGCTGGAACAGGGACAGTGGGAGAGCAAGGAAAGAGTTACCATGATAAACAAAGACATCATGGGAACAGGGAGAAACAGGGTGCTAGTGAAGGTTCCAAGAATCCACAAGGATGACCCCACCTTAGACTACTAGTGATTGTTGAGAGGGTGCCTGAACTGACCTACTCTGGTAACCAGATTAGTGAATACTCTAACTGTCATCATAGAACCTTTCTCCAGTTACTGATGGAAGTAGATGCAGAGATCCATGGCTGGGCATCAGGGTGAACTCCAGGAGTCCAATTGATGAGAGAGAGAGGAGGGATTCTATGAGCAAGGGACATTGAGATCATGATGGGAAAATGTACAGAGACAGCCAACCAAACTAGTGGAAACCCATGAACTGTGGACCAACAGCTGAGAAGCCCCCATGGGACTGGACTAGGTCCTCTGGGTAGGCAAGACAGGTGTTTAGCTTGAACTGGTTAGGGGGTCCCCAGGCAGTGGGATCAGGATCCATCCCTGGTGCATGAGCAGGATTTTTGGAGGCCAGTGCCTATGGTGGGACAACTTGAGCACCCTTACTGCGGGCGCAGGGGGAGAGGCTTGGACTTGCCTCAACTGAATGTACCAGGCTCTGCTGACTCCCCATGGGAGACCTTTCCTTGGAGGATGTGGGAAATGGGGGGAGGGTAGGTTGGGAGGGAAGGCTTAGGGTCAGGAGGAGGGAGGAGAGGGAGATCTGTGCTTGGTATGTAAAATGAATAGAAAATTTCTTAATAATAAAAAATAAACAAAACCCCCAAATATCCACATGTTCAAGCAGCAAAACTGCTGTAGCTTCATCAACACAGAAAGTAACACTATTAATTATGACTTCACAGCTTCTCAATATGTTCAAATATTAAGAAACTATAATTTTGTTTGATTAAATATAATTTAAAGTACAAAAGTCCAAGTTTATAAAGTATACTTCCATTTCTTTAAAATATATGGGTTTGGTAAATAAATATTCTTGTACATGTAGATGATCTACATAATGAATGTGCTGGTAAATTTGTCATGTGGAGACTGACTTGCAGGAAATGGGAGAGATGAAAGAGAGACTTTGTAATGTATACTGTCTCTTACTATTTACATGTTGTGATGGCAAATGTTAATTGTATCTAGAAAGCAGGCCTTTGGACAGACCCATAGCGAACTATCTAGGTTAGGTTGGCCTCTTGGGAGAGATTTTAAGTAGTATATTGATTACATTAATTGATGCATGAATCTTAACTTTAGGCTGAAACTTCTCTAGGCAGAGGACTATGGATTCTATAGAGTGGAGCAAGCATATTGAGTATTAGTATGCATTTCTTACTCTTTTTCTTGGTGTGGATGTGATGTGATGTAATTGGATGCTTCAGCTTCCTAGAATCTTGACTTCCTTTTCATGGTAGACTGTGTCTTGAACTGTGAGCTAATAGTACTACTTTCTTTTTGAAGTTGCTTCTATCAGAGTACTTTATGACATTGCAAAATAAAGAGGCATATTTGTATCTATCCACTAACATTCAATTATAAAACCCAATCTAAAATATAAAAGGTATGTTATATGTTGTCCTTTTCTTTTCTATAACTTACTGCTTATAATTACACAGGTTCTGTAATTTCTAGAAGCCAGTAAGTTCTCTCAAGTTTTGTGAAATCTTTTTCTTTTACTTTTCACTTATTATTTTCTGTCCTAAGAATGGAGCCCAGGGCCTCTTCATGCATGATAGCTAAGGAACACTACAGAGCTTTCCATCTACCCATTTGTCCTGTCCTTTTGCCTCAGAATGATAATATTGGTTTTCAACTTCAGAAAACCTAGAATCACATTAGAAATGAATATCTAGACATGTCTGTGGGAGGTTTCATGGACTAGGATTTCAGATTATACAAAAAAAGAGAAAGCTATCTAAGAATGATTGCTAATAATTCTCTGCTTCCTGAATGTGGACAAAGTATGACCATCCACCTTCCATTCATGCTGCATTTGTCCCACCATGAAGTTGCTTTTGTTGGGTATTTTATATCCCAAAATGCAAAGGGTAGATAATATAAGAAATTGGTACAGACACATGTGGCTATTGCTGTGATAAACTTGCCTTATGGTTCTTAGGGCTTTGAAAATAGTTTGTTGAAATGTGAACTCATTTGGAAATTTAGACTAGAAAACACATTGCATACTGGGAAAAGGGTATTAATGGGCTGTTCTGGTGGGAGTTTAGAGGGCCAGAATGCTGAGAGAAAACAGACAGTGGAGAGCAGGCTTTTGAAATTTCAGATGGGACTAAGGGTTCTATCAGATACCTGGGCTAGAGGCCATTCAGATAATATTCTGACAAAGAATCTGGATTCACTTTGTCCATATATTGAGAACCTGAATGAGGCTGAATTGAAAAATAACAAGTTAATGTGTTTGGGAGAGGGAATTTGAAGGCAGGATAGCATTCAGTTTGTGGCCTGGTGATTTCTCACCATGCTTATGCAAGTCTACAGTGAAAAGATGCAACAAATGAGGCAGAAGAATATGAAAATTTTACATGTTTTCTAGAAAAGAGATTGAGCAAATTTAAAATTGCAGCCAAAGAGCATGCAGAAAAAAATGCTGCACTGGAACTGATAAATACATACATTCCACTCTGCAGAGACAGTAGAAACAGTGCAAGATCCCATTCAGTAAAGGCTCTAACCTGTGAAAATTCAAATTAATTTGAAAGGTGAAAGTCTAAAATGTGTATTCTGCAGAAGTTTTCTCCCTGTCCTAAAGTGAGGCAGGTAGATTCTTAATTGGCTTAGAAAAGAGATGGCTCTACTTGATGACTTGGGTGGTGTGGTGCTGTAAGGAAGGCATTTTGGGTCTTATCTAGCCCAGGAAGGACAATGCAGGTGTCTATTGCTGGTAGTGAGATCAGCACAGGGTCTTTTTTTAAATTAATTTTTTCATTCATTTTACATACCAAACACATTTCCCACCTCCCCTCCTTCCATTCACCTACCACCTCCCCCAACCCATCCCCATTCACTTCTCAGAAAGGATAAGGCCTCCCATGGAGAGTCAACAAGGCATGGCAAGTTCAGTGGAGGCTGGACCAAGCCCCTTCCCCACCACATCAAGGCTGAGCTAGGTATCCCATCATGTGGAATGGGCTTCAAAAAGCCAGCTCACGTACCAGGGATAGATCCTGGTCCCACTGCCAAGGGTCCCACAAACAGACCAGGCTACAAAGCTGTCACCCACATGCAATGGTCCTAGTTCAGTCCCATACAGGCTCCCCAGCTGTCAGTGAACTCCCACAATTTGGATCATCAGCACTGGGTTTTAATGGGGTGCAGGTGGGAATAAAATCAGCCTTGAGAAGAGAGAGGGCTCTATCCAAATCACAGTTGTAGTGCGGTGGCAAGAAATGTAGGCATGTTCCTGGTGGCCTAGGGAGGAGAAAGTAAGTATTCTCAGTGTGGTTGGTGTAAGCTCCCCAGAAAGGCAGACATAGTGTTCCTCTTATTACATATTTTATCATACCTTTAGTCTCCTAAAATCACAGTTTTCCCAGTCTTTCTTGACTTATCTATTCCCAATTCCCTTATTCTTTAGTCTCACTTTAAGCAATAAAGTCAAAGTTAAATGCCCTGACATTGTTTTATAAGCTGATGATTGAATAATACATCTTCAGATTCAATACTAAAAAAGATAAATGAACTCTTTAGTGATGAATTTCTCAAAGGGCTCTTTGATTTACAAAATAATTTAAATATTAATATTACATGGACTTTCAAAATTGGTATTTTCTATTTTTTAATTTTTTTGTGTGTATGTTTGTGGGCATTCTGGTGCTGTGGTATGCACGTATAGGTCAGAAGAAAACTTCTAGGAATGGGTTCTCCATTTGACTCTTGGGGAACAAGTCTAGGTAGCAGGAGCATCTAATTACTAACCCAGTTCACTGGCCCTAAAATTTGACATTCTGCAGTTCCAACCAACTGTATGTCTAAAACTCCATTTATTTTTGTCATTATTATGGATAATGTTGATACCAAGGGAAAGAAAAACAAACAATGTCATACAGCATTGTAAAAATATATTTTCATAACTCAAGCAATAGAAAGTGAAGAAAAATTAAATTTGGCACAGATAATTTCATAAAACCACCCAGACTAAATATTATATGAACTATAGTAGACCCATAGTCCTCATGTAAAAGTCTGTATTATGTGATCATTTTCTAGAAAAACAACTTTTCCCAGTTCCTTAATAGAAAGCATACTTAAAATATGTGATGAGTCCAGGCAGTGGTGATGCACACCTTTAATTCCAGTACTCAGGAGGCAGAGGCAGGCAGATCTCTATGAGTTTGAGGCTAGCCTGGTCTACAAAGTGAGTTCCAGGACAGGATCCAAAGCTACACAGAGAAACCCTGTCTCAAAAACATATATATATATATATATATGTGTGTGTGTGTGTGTGTGTGTGTGTGTGTGTGTGTGTGTGTGTGTGTGTGTGATGGAGAAAGACATTTCATATTCATTACAGGAAAAATCCATCAAGATGAATTCTTAATTCTGAACATTTATGCCCCAAATTAAAGGGCAACCACATTAGTAAAAAAAATAGTACTAAAGTTTAAATCACACATAAAAAACCCACACACTAATAGTGGAGACTTCAACACCCTATTCTCACCAATGGACAGTTTGTCCAGACAGAAACTAAAAGGAGAAATAGGGGGAATTAACAGATGTTATGACTCAAATGGACCTAACATATTTGCAGAACATTTCACCCAAACACAAAAGATATAGCTTCTCATCACCTATTCATAACTTTGTCAAAATTGACCATATACCTGGTCACAAAGCAAATCTCAACAGATACAAGAAAATTGAAATAACCCCTGCAACCTATCAGATCACCATGGATTAAAGTTGTATTTCAACAACAACAGAGATTTCAACAACAGAAACAACAGAAAGCCTACAAACTGGTAGAAACTTAACTATTCTCTACTGAATGACTACTTAACCAAGACAGAAATAAAGAAAGAAATTAAAGACTTCCTAGAATTCAATAAAAGTGAATGTACAACATACCCAAACTTTGAGACGCAGTGAAAGTGGTGTTAAGAGGAAAAGTCATAGCACTAAGTGCCTACATAAAAAAAGGGACAGATCTCATCATACTAGCAACTTAAAAGCATATCTAAAAGCTACTGTGTAATAATCCTTTTGTACACTGTGAAGATCTGTCACTTGGATTGGTTTAATAAAAAGATGACTGGACGGTAGCCATGGAGGATGTGTAGGTGAGACAACCAAACTAAGGAAACTGTGAAGAAGGGCAGAGTCTCATGAGTTGCCAGACACAGAGGAAGCAGGATATGTAGAATATGAGGTAACAAGCCATGAGTCATGTGGTAGAACTTAGGCAAGAAATATGGGCTAATTTAAGTTGTAATAGTTAGCAATAAGCCTAAGCTATTGGCCAAGCATTTATAATTAATATTAAGCCTCTGAGTGGTTATTTGGGAATTGGCTGCTGAGACACAGGGAAACTGTGCCTACAGAAGTCTCTAGAACAAAAAGAAGCAAGCATATCCAAGAGGAGTAGATGGCAAACTGAGGGCTGAAATCAATAAAATAGAAGCAAAGAAACAAATATAAAGAATCAGTGAAACAACAAGTTGGTTCTTGGAAAAAATCAACAAGATGGATAAATCCTTATTCAAACTAATCGGCAGAGAGAGAATATCCAAATTAATAAAATCAGAAACAAAAAGGGAGATATAGCAACAGACATCAAGGAAATCCAAAGAATCATCAGGTCATACTTCTGAAACCTGTACTTCACAAAAATTTGAACATCTAAAAGAAATGGATAATTTTTTCAATAGATACCACATACCAAAGTTAGAACAAGATTAGATAAACAACTTAAATACACTTATAACTCTTAAGGAAATAGAACCATTCATTAAAAGTCTTTCAACCAAAAAAACCAGAAAACAAAAAACAAAAACAAAAAACCCAAAACCCAGGGACTGAGTGTTTTACACAGAATTCTACCAGACTTTCAAAGAAGAGTAAATGACAATATTCCTCAGATTATTCCACAAAATAGAAAGAGAATGAACATTGTTAAATTCATTTTATGACGCAACAGTCACCCTGAAACCCAAACCAAACAGCGATTAAACAAAGAAAAATAGTTACAGACTAATTTCCTTTATGAACATAGATACAAAAATACTCAACAAATTCTCCCAATTCAAATCCAAGAACATATCAAAAAGATCATCCACTATGATAAAGTAGGCTTCTTTCCAGAGATGCAGGGGTGGTCCAAGATATGAAAATCAGTAAATGTAATCCACCATATAAATAAACTGAAAGAAAAAAAGGACAGATGATCATCTTATTAGACGCAGAAAAGGCCTTTGAAAAATCCAACATCCTTTCATGATAAAAGTCCTGGAGAGATTAGAGATACAAGGGACATACTTAAATATAATAAAGGCAATTTACAGCAAGCTAGTAGCCAACATCAAATTAAATGGAGAGAAACTCAAAGAAATTTCACTGTAATCTGGAACAAAAGTAGACTGCTAATGTTCTCCATATATACTCAATGTAGTATTTGAAGTTTTAGCTAGAATGATAAGACAACTGAAGGAGATTAAGGGAATCAAATTGGAAAGGACGAAATCAAAGTATTGTTATTTGCAGACAATTTGTTTGTATACATAAGCAACCTCCAAAATTCTACCAGGGAACTCCTTTGGCTGATAAATACCTTCAGTAACGTGGCTAGATACAAGATTAACTCCCCAAATAAACACAAAACAATAGCCCTCCCATGGACAAATGGCAAAAGGACTAAGAAAGGATTCAGGAAAGTAACACTCTTCACAATAACCACCAATAATATAAAATATCTTGGGGTAACCCTAACCAAGCAAGTTAAAGACTTGCGTGACAAAAACTTCAAGTCTTTGAAGAAGGAAACTGAAGAAGATATCAAAGATGGAAAGTTCTCCCATGCTCATGAATAGGTAGAGTTAACATAGTGAAAATGGCCATCCTTCTAAAAGTAATCTACAGTTCAATGCAATCCCTATGAACATTATGACACAATTCTTTACATACCTTGAAAGTACCATACTCAGTTTCATATGGAAAAGCAAAAACAGCCTAGGAAAGTTAAAACAATCCTGAACAATAAAAGAACTTATAGAGTTGTCACCCTCCATCATTTCAACCTGTACTACAGATCTATAGTAATAAAAACTGCATGGTACTGCATGGTATTGGCATAAAAACGGACACTGATAAATGGAATTGAACTAAAGTCACAGACATAAATCCACACACCCATGGATATCCAATTTTTGCTAATGAAGCAAAAAATACACGACAAAAAAGAAAGCTTCTTCAAAAAATGGTGCTGGCCTAAATGGATGTCTGCAAGTAGAAGAATTAAAATTGATCAATATTTATCACCCTGCACAAAACTCAAGTCCAAGTGGATCAAAGACTTCAACATTATACCAGACACACTGAACCTGATAGAAGAGAAAGTAGCGAATAGCCTTGAACACATCAGTGCAGGAGACAACTTTCTAAACAGAATAACCATAAAACTGACACTAAGATCAACAATTAATAAAGGGACTTCATGAAACCAAAAAGCTTCTGTAAGGAAAAAGACATCATCAATAGGACAAGCAGCAGCCTACAGAAATGGGTCAAGACTTATACCAACTCCACATTGAATAGAAGGCTAACGTTCAAAATATACAAAGAACTAACGAAACTAAGGCATCAACAAACCAAACAACCCAATTAAAAAATGAGGTACAGATCTAAACAGAGAATTCTCAAAAGGGTAATCTCAAATGACTGAGAAAATGTCCAACATAGTTAGCCATTAGGGAAATGCAAATCAAAACTACTTTGAGATTCTGTCTTTCACCAGTTAGAATGGCTAAGATTGAAAACACAAGTGACAGCTTATGCTGGTGAAGATGTGGAAAAAGGGAACACTCCTCCATTGCTGGTCAGAGCAAAACTGTACAGACACTATGGAAATAAATATTGTGGTTTCTTAGGAAATTGGGAATCTATCTACCTCAAGGCCACCTATATACCAGTCTTGGGCATATACCGAAATGATGCTCCATCCTACCACAAGAACACTTGCTCTATTGTCTTCCTAGTAGCTTTATTCATAATAGCCAGAAACTGGAAACAACCTAGATGTCCCTGAACTAAAAAAATGGATAAAGAAAATCTATATTTATACAATGGAGTATCACTCAACTGCTAGAACAAATGACATCATGAAATTTGCAGGCAAATGGATGGAACTAGAAAAATTCATCCTGAGCAAGGCAATCCAGATCCAGAAAGACAAGCATAATATGTACTCACATATAATTGGATATTATAGTTTCATAGGAACTGTAGTTATATTACAGTTATTATGGAAGCAAAAAACCTCTACAGTGAAAACTAAAAATCCACTGTAAGAATATACCCCATATTCATGGATAAGTAGAACTAACATTGTAAAAATTATCATTCTACTAAAAGCAATTTGTAGATTCAAGGCAATCCTAATAAAAATATTTACAACAGTCTTCATAGAAAGAGAAGAAAAAACTATCCTAAAATTTATATGGAAGCAGATAAAATCCTACATACTCAAAGCAATTCTGAATAAAAAGAATAACACTGGAGGAACTGCTGTTCTATCTTGAAAGATATATTATAGAGCTATAGTAATAAAAATAATGCAAAACTGACACAAAAACAGATATGTAGAACAATGAAATAAAATAGACAAAAATAAGTATTCATAAGTACAGCTATCTGATATTTAATAGAGAGGTAAAAAACAAACATTGGAAGAAAAATATCTTCAGTTGTTTTGCTGGGAAAATTGAATGTCCACATGCAGAGGAATTAAATTACACCCATATCTATCACTGTGCACAAACAATAGATCCAGGTGGACCATAGACTCTAGCTTAAAACTTGAAATACTAAAAATTCTAAAAGAAAACATAAGGATTACTCTACAAGATACAGATGTAGAAAAGGACTTTCTGAACATGATTCCATTTTCAAGGAAGTAATGCCAGCAACTGACAACTGGGACCTCATAAATCTAAAAGTTTATGTATAGCTAAGGAAACAATCAATCATGTGAAAAAGAAGTCCATAGAATGGGAGAGAACTTTTGCCAACAATGCATCTGACAGATGATTAATATCAAGAATATACAAACAACATAGCAAAACAAAGATGAAATTAAAAATTGGATAGGCATATAAAAAGAATTCTCAGGAAAATAAATAAAAATTGCCAAGATATACCTCAAAATATTTATTATTATATTTATTATTGCAAATCAAAATAACTTTGAGATTTCATCTCATCCCAGTCAGAATGGCTAAGGTCAATAAAATGTGTAGCAGTGAGGTAAAGACAGAAACACTCACTGCTGGTGTCATTGCAAACTGCTCCAGCCCCCCCTGAAAATCAATATGAAGAATCCCAAAAAATCTAAAAGTAAATATACAATATGACTCAGCTATACTACTCCTTGGCACACACTGAAAGGACTTGACATCCTGCTTGGTAGGTACTTGTTCAGCAATGCTCATAGTCACACTATTTATTATAGGAAATTAATGGAGACAACCAAAATTCCCTTCGAAAGGTGAATGAAAATACGGTACATTCACACAATGAAATACTAATCAGCTCTAAGAAAAATGAAATTTGAAAGCAAATGAATGGCTCTAGAAAAGATCATTAAGTGGGGTAACCCATACCCAGAAAGACAAATGTCTCATGTTTTGTCTCATCTGCTGCTGACAGTGCTCCCCACAAGATCCATGGACTAACAAACCTCCAGTACTAAACATGAGAAACTTCCTTTCCAATGGTTGGTCAAACAATTCCCTAACTATATAGCTTATTGATCTAGCACTTAGGTGCATCTCAGAGTTTTAGAATGGGCCCTTATTGCTGAAGACATAATACACTTAGGACATAGGACTCAGAGGATTCTAGCTGAAACAACCCTGAAAGCCTAATTTTTTATAGTATAGCTTTCATAGCTCCAGAAAATACTATGCCATCGGCCAAAGGAAGGAAGCAGTTAAACATTCCTATCCAGCTGCAACACCTATGAACCATGACAATTACAATCACAGTAACATATGCCTAAAAGTGCAATAATTGGCACTCACATGTTGGTGGCAACTAACAGCTATCTAATTGAACTTAAGGCCCACTCAGCAGGAGGGAAATCATGACTGGTAAATGGAAACCTAGCCAGCTTCCTGGGGCTATTAAGGTCATGAACTTTAGAAATGTATGTACTACTCCAATTTATTAGACTAGCATAATTCCTTACTACATTCTAAATCTTATCCTTATACCTACAGATAAGTGTAGTTACCACCTCTCATCAAAGAATCCTCTCTTTACAGAAAGTGGAAACCCATGGAAAAACAGAACCAGACACAACGCAAACATCAATAGATCCTGGGAAGCCCAATGTCACTGGATACGTTTACATCAGAACTCCTGCATCTATGCCTCAAGGAACATCATGAAAGAGTGTCAAAAAGATTCTAAGAGCCAGAATTTCAGAAAGTCAACTGTGAAATAGTCTGTTCTATTAATTGCTGTATAAAAAAGACTTAAAATGGCAATATCAATGGAAAAGTTAGCACGGAAGTGGGTAATTTTCTTGAGGTCATGTTCCTACACAAAGAACTATAGACACCTAATGACTGCTAAGAGAAAAAAAATTAGCTTTCTCAGGGATGTGACCCCTTATTGGTTTCCCAATGTAGATTGATATGCATTGAAACCATATACACACAATAAAAACAGGCTCTGAGTACACACACACACACACACACACACACACACACACACACACACACACACACATATATATATACATACACATCCATATATCCCATACATACACATATATACACATGTAGTAATAATAATCAAAGTAAAAGAGGCTATTGACTTGAGAATGGGGGGACATGAGGATGCATACATTTTTCAAATTTGACAAATATTACTGTAATCAATAAGGAGACTGAAAGGGGGCATTTTTAATGTTTTAAAACAGTATCTTTTGGCCTATAAAGTGAATTCATAGGGTCCAAAAGTAGTATGAAATATCCAAAAGAGATCTCAGAGGACACCTTTATATTTTAGCAAAATATTTATGCCATTTTTTGCTGACAATCATTCAGATAATTGGACTATGATATTATTATCCTGACAAAGGCTTCTGAAATTGTATAAACCACCCTACTGTAGGAAAATATGATGAGACTGAAGCTCAGAGAAAAGAAAACTATTTGGCAGAGTCACGTTGCCTAGATCTGGGCCAAGCTGTGAAAAGAAAATCTCTGCCTTAATTATGCCACAACAAAATTGTTATTTCTGTTTGTCTGAATAGCTGTTCTTCTACAATAGCAATTTGTTCGTTCTCATTCTTTATATTATGCAGGTTAATGCATGTTTACATCTGTGGAAACACTGAATATGTATCCCCTCTCAGAATAAATTAATTCCCCAACCAATATGTCTCCTTATGGTGTCATTATTTCTTTCCCATTAATGGAACAAATGACCACAACAATACTTATACAAACAGTAGCAGCTGGCACAGGGTACACTGTGTCTATCACATTAACATTTGCCACATCAATAGATAATTTTTTCAAAAATGAAGCTTAGTGTGATATTTTGTTTCCAGGCCTCTTTGTGTTCATTTTGATTTCTTTTTCAAAGTTTCCAGACCTACATCTCATTCTGATACAATATGTTATTCAATTATGCCATAATATAAGGCAAACACGAGAACAGAAAATTAATATTGACATGAAGATAATAACAGCACAAAGTAGGTTCTTCACCATGCCTGACCTGGATTAGGTCCTCATCTCTAAACAGGCACCTACAACCAGCATACTAATCATTTTCTCTTCTGCTCTACCCTACATACCCAGTATCCATAGCGTCTTTTCTCTCGATACATTTTCTCCCAGAAAACACTTTCAGAAACACATATCTCTTTACATTCATTCTAACACTCCTCTCCAAAACCAATAATGACTCAAAAACATTGAGTCATACCCAAACTCCTGATCAACATTAAACACCTTCTGTATTCTGGGTCTTGCCGTATGCTGTAGATTCCAGAGCCACCACCAATACTTGAAGATGAATACAATCCAGCCAATAACTTTCTTTGTGCTCTTGTGAAAATACAGAGCACAGTTACCTTGTCTCTGAAGTACAGTGAACAATTAAAATCACATAATTATTTTAAGAAAAATAAATTATAAAATACTCATGGAACTTTGAAAATTTCATACAAATAATTGGCTCTTCTTTTCATATTTTAAATCATCACACCTGACTTATTTAATTTTTATGTTATTTAATTTATTTTTCCTTACAGAAATTCATGTATTTTTTTCAGATCAGTCCTTTATGCACTCTTCCAACTCCTGTGCAATCCTTCATTCCACATCCCCTTCCCAATTTTATGTACCCTACCTCTCTTTCATATGTGCATGTACATACACACACACACACACACACACACACACACACACACACACACACACACACAATTCTACCAGACAATGAAAGAAGAATTAATAGCAATCTTCCCCTTCTCAATGGGCCTTACATAGAGATGGTCTTGGTTAAACTAAATGTGTATTACAGTTGATATTGGACTTCAATTTTTTCCTTGGACCCAATTTCCTTTAGTTTCTTAAGCATATTTACAAGGGTTTATTCATAGTATTTCCATAAAAATCAAACAAGTGAATATCTCCAAAGACACTTTTTATTGAATTAATTTTTTATGATCTGAAGTACATAGTGAGACCCTGCCTAAAAGAAGAAAAAGAAAAGAAAGCAGGGAAAAACTATTCAGATTTCACCATAACCCTTGAAGATGTGGTGTGGTCCATATGCTTATAATTCCACTACCTGGAAGGATGAGACAAGAGGATGCCAGTGGACTCAGGATGTGGGACATAGAGTCAAAAGATATCATCAGCTTTAATGTTTAATGTTGCTTTTTAGTGGACTTTAGAATTAATTACTTAGGACTGGCTACTTCTTACCTTGATTCTCATTTTTACATTGGGAATATCTATCTATTCAATGCCTTTATTTCTGGTATGCTATCAACATAAAAGTAACTAGAGTGTGGCCTATAGTTTATATTTTTGAAGGTATCTGCCACTAGTGACAGGGAAATGCTTACTTGATAAAAATGTTTGGAAGTTTTCCTTAGTCTTCATTTTAGGGAAATGGTGAAGGATTGCTATGAATTCCTCTCTATGTGTTTGGTAGAATTCAATAAATAATGACATAAAGCAATGGGTTTTTCTTTGATAGAAGGTCTTGATTACTAATTTTATAAGTATATGCATTATTGTCCTGTTCAAACTTTCATCATGTTTCGCTCTTAAAAGGCTGTATTTATCCATGGATCCATCCATTTATTCTATGTATTTTTTTTTTGCAGTTTTGTAATTGTTATTCCTTTCAAGATTTTTTTGTTATTTTCTACTTTGATATCTTTTTTGACAAAAATAAATGTGTGGAAGCATGTTGTTCAGGAGCATGTTGCTTAATGTCCGTGTGTTTTTAAGTTTTCCAGTTTTCCTCCTGCTGTTGACTTGTAGTTTGATAGCATTGTATTAAGAAAAGACATCTGATACAATTTTATTGTTTTTAAATTTGGAAAGACTTCTTTTGAGGTCTAGCACATTAACAATCCGAGAAAATAGTCCAAGTGTGCTTGAGGAAAGATGTCTGTGCCATTGTTTTTGATGGAAATTTCTATTAAATATAGAGCAATTACAAAAATCAAGAAAGAAGGAAAGAAAGGAAGAAAGAAAGATTTGAAAACTATGCTTTCTGCCAACTGTGCAATTTTAAATATAGGGAGTACTAAAATTTCCACATAAATATGTGCCAAACATAATTAATAAAGTCAATAAAATTACAGGATTCAAAATCAACTTAGAATCAGTTTTTTCTTCTTTACACAAATAATAGCACATATATGAAAATAAGATAGAGGAAAGCTCAGGAGTCCTCAACCTTACACAAAGAACTGTAAGCATCCGAAGAGTGCTGTGAGTGGGAGAAATAGTCTTGCCCAGGGAAGAGGACATCAATCGGTCAGTCCTGAAAACAGATACACACAAGTAACATTTTGCAGATTGAACCAGCTGTATTTGTGTACTTGGATATCCCTACGTATGTATGTATTATGTATATACGTGTATATATCAACAATTAATGAAGAGGTAGACCATAAATTTGAAGGAACACAACAAGGGGTATATGGAAGGACTTGGAGGGAGGCAAAGGGGGAAGTTACATAATTATAGTCTCAAAAAAGAAAAAGAAGAAATCAAGAAAATCTTTAAAAACTATTAAAAATGATGAAGATACTTAGGTTATAAATTTAACCAAGGTGAAAACAAAGCTATACTCAAAAGTATAAGACATCAATGAAAGAAAGCAATAAAGAAATTAAGTAGTAATAACGGTAGTGGCATATGCCTTTAATCCCAGCACTCAGGAGGCAGAACCAAACGGATCTCTGTGAGTTCAAGGCCAGCTTAGGCTACAGAGTGAGTTCCAGGAAAGGCACAAAACTACACAGAGAAACCTTGTCTCAAAAAACCAAAAAAAAAAAAAAAAGAAAAGAAAAAAAATTAAGAGATAAATTCTTATTCATGGAGTGGAACTAATATTTTAAATACCACTATGATATAAGAACAGACACCTTGACCAGCAGAATATAACTGAAGGCCCAGACATATTCCATACATCTATGAACACCTGATTCTTGACAAAAGTGTCAAAAATTCATACTGGAGAAAAGACAGCATCTTCAATAAATGGTACTCATCAAAATAAGAATAAAATAAATCCATATCTCTCACCCTGCACAAAACTCAGCTCTAAAATGATCAAGGATCTTAACATAATTCTAAATACCCTGACACTAATAGAAGAGAACTCATTGGGACAAGAAATGAATTTCTGAACATGACAGCAATAATACAAGGCTTAAGACCAACAATAAATAAATGGTACCTCATGATGATGAAAAGCTTCTGTACAGCAAAGGACAGAATCATTCAGATAAAGTAGCAACTTATAGAATGGGAAAAGATCATTACCAATTATAAATCTGCAGAAGGTTAGTATCTAGACTATATAAATAACTAAAAAAACCCCTGAACATCAAGGAAACATACTATACAAATTAAACAGAACTAAGCAGAGAGTTCTCAAAAGATGGAACACAAATGCTTGAGAAAAACTTAAAGAAATATTCAATATCCTTAGGGAAATGCAAATTAAACGTACTTTGAGATTTTGTCTTATTCCAGTCAGAATAGCCAAGATCAATAAAACAAATGACAACACGTGCTGATGTGAATGCAGGAAAATGGGAACACTTATTAATTGCTGGGGGTCAGGAGGGAAAAATTTACAACCACTATAGAAATTAGTGTGCTGTTCCCTCAGGAAGATGGGAACAGATCTACCTCAAGATCCAGCTATACCACTCTTGGGCATATACCCAAATGACTCTACACCCTACTACAGAAATATTTGCTCGTTCTTATTCACTGATGCTCTATTCACAATAGCTGGAAATTGGAAAAAGCCTAGCTGTCTGTCAATAGATGAATACTTAAAGAAAATATGATACATTTATAGAAAGGTATATTTTTCAGGTGATAAGAAAAAATGAAATTATAAAATTCATAGATAAATGCATGGAGCTAAAACAATATCATTCTGCCTGAAGTAACCTACACACAAAACTACAAACATTGTAGGCTTTCTCTATATGTAGATGTTAACTTTTAAGTTTTAATATGTATGGTATAATCTGAATAACCCAACAGGTTAAGTACTTAGTAAGGGACTAGGCAGAGTGGGGAGAGGACCTCAAAGGAAAGGGAAATAGAATATATTGTTATAGAGACAAAGGGAAAACTTGAATAGGAGGATTAAACAGGGGTGAAGATGGGAGAGAAGGGTAAAGTAAAGAATATTGGGAAGGACAACTAACACTAAATGTCATTTGCAAAGCCATATGGAAACCTACTACAATAGAAGTTTTCTAAAATATATACACATATGAAAAGTTTCTAAATGGACTCACCATATAATGGGGGAGACAATGTCCACTAGATATCTTATGCCATCAAGTAAAACTTTCAGTGCCAAGAATGATTTACATTTGTTGAATTGTTGCCCAAAGGGAATCTACTGGTAACTCCCCAAACATCACCATCAATTGCTATGGCTATTAGTTGCTCTCCATGCTGCATTGGTAAGGCTCCATTGCTAAAGGCACTGCTTATGGCCCTGAACAGGGAGAAGTCAAGATGGTGCCCAACTAGAAGCTTTACTCCTCCTGACGTTCATTAATAGTGCTTGAAAGTACTCTGAACTCCACCAGAGGAGACAGTTAATCATCAGGATCACCTAGTTAAAAACCCTGAAACCTACAACAATAACCTGCCTGCAAGTTATACTGGTTCAGCAATGGCATAAATATTATGGGATCAGGCAATCACTTTTTGTTTGGCTTTTAAGTTCCACTCCATGAGATGGATACCATAATTGGTAATGCTAAAGTGGCCAAGAACTTGAGACTGGGTAGGTCATAGATGTAGAGAAAAACTTATTACTATTATTCAACTAAATGAACATAGCAATAAAATGACTTTTGATGACATATTACTATAGCATAGATCAGTGCCTCATTCAAACATCACCACAGAAGTTTCTTTTTCCGGTAGGTGGGAATTAACACAGGGACTCAAAATTAACAATGTACGGAGAGTAAAAGATTTTGGAGTACTCACTCCTAATGGGGATGTTTTCATTAAAGCCCTCCCTTTGGAGCACAGGGATCTACGTGCAAAGGGAAACAGAATAATTATTTGAGCCAGCAGTGACGATGACTCCAAGGAAGCAGTGCCTTTCTGGCGCAACAGGACTGATACAAATATAAACTCATAGAGACTGTAGTAGCACACATAAGACCTGCATGTGTTCAAGCCAGATGGGGGTCCCAGCACTGATAATGGGAAGCAAACATGGTGTCCCACTCCTAACTGCAAAACTATTTGCAATTAATACTTGCTGATTTCATGGACTACATGTTTTTTTGTGGGCCTTTTGTCTTTTGTTTTGGCTTGTGTGTGTGTGTTATTTGTTTGTTTGTTTTGTCATTTTTGCATTTTATGTTGAGAGAGAGAGAGAGAGAGAGAGAGAGAGAGAGAGAGAGAGAGAGAGCGAGAGCAGAAAGTTAGGTGGTTAGGGATGTGGGGAATATCTGGGAGAGGGGAAATACATAATAAAAATAAATTGTAGGACAAAAATTCAAATGAAAAATAAAATAAAAACAAATATGTTCATGTTAACCAGATGGTATTCATAAAGCAGTCTTATCTCAATTTCATTGGCATAGAAAAATAACTAGAACTCTGGCTATTCCAGGACCAGAAAGCAACAGGAGTCCAGGCCTCTGGCACCAGGGGATGAGAGAGTACTAGAGTACCATGCCTCCAGTTCCAGAAAGATAAGAGCTCACTTGGCCATGAGACATCCAGCTCCTGTGGGACCAGAGAGCACCCTCTGACCAGGAATCTAGTCCAGCGGTCTGAGAAGTCAGCAAAGGCCCATATTTCATCTCCAGTTTGCCAACATTTCTTTTAGAGACTGGAGCTTTGGTTCCAATGCTTTCTGAAGTCTCTGTGGCTATGGGGACTGAATTCTGAGGTTGCAGTGGTCATTTCAACAAATGGAGTCTAGAATGTTGTGATCTCAGTGGTTGGTGTGTGCCTGTGGTTCTAATCCCTATCTTCAGACAGTACACAGACTCAGTGAGTTTGATATTTAGTGTCCTGCCTTCAGAGGGTTCATATAATTCAGGAGTGACAAGGTTTTGATTCCACCTTTGTCCTATTGACACATTATCAAAGGAAGATCAGCTCAGGAACTGAATTTGACAGTCTACGCCAAGTTTTTCAAGTCCTAGTAGCTGGAATCCATGTGGATATTCTTCTAGGAATAGTTTCAAAAAAATCACCGCCCATCAAAGCTCAGAGATCAATGCCCAAGATGAAGTAAAATACTGTGAGAGCCAGAAGTTGTGGATGACTTGACACAGACAACAGTGTTTTCCAGATAGAACATATGCATTCACAGTCTGTGACAGCTTGTACAAGACCTGCACAGGTTCTAACCAGACAAATTCCTAGCATGTGAGAGGGGGAGCAGACATAAAGTCCCACCCCAGATCAAGAAACTACTTGCAATTGATCATTTCTGGGGAAGGAAAAAGCCAATTTTCTCCAATTGAGTGTCCCTGAGTACAACTGTACTCCAGAGCCCCATGTACACAAGAAGTTGCCCAACACAAAATGGACTCCATGTTTTGCGGCATTTTTTTTTAAATTTTTGGTGGTGTGTGTGTGTGTGTGTGTGTGTGTGTGTGTGTGTGTGTGTGTGTGTGAGAGAGAGAGAGAGAGAGAGAGAGAGAGAGAGAGAGAGAGAGATATTTTATTTTGCTTTGTTTTATTTTTGTCTTATTGTTTTTGTTTGTTTGTTTTGTTTTCCATTTTTGGAGAGAGAGAGAGCATGAAGGTGGGTGAGTAGGGAGATGGAGAAGATCTGGGAAGAGTTGGGGTTGGGGAAACATGATTGAAACATATGAAAAAAAAATTAAAAAATAAACAAAGTAAAAATAAAACTGATTTTCAGATCAAAGAGGAGAATGATATAAATAGCAAAAGTAGTGTGGGGCTAAAATTTTTTCTGTTACAAAAGGCATATTATTAAAAATACTTGGATATGTGAGAATAAAATATAAATAAACAGATGGGACTCCAGTACTTTTAGAAAGAGGACAGAAAGTTGGGCAAGTAAGGTAGGGGGTGAATCTTGGAGGAGTTTGGGAAAGAGGGATGAATATGATCAAAATACATTGTACAATATTCTCAAAGAAATAATTTGCTAAGATGACCCCAGCTAAGATTCCTTACAGTAGTGGAGAGGGTGCTTGAACAGGCCTTCTCCTGTAGTCAGATGGGTGAGTACCCTAATTGTCATCAGAGAGCCTTCATCCAGTAACTGATGGAAGTGGATACAGAGATCGACAGCCAAGCACTGGGATGAGCAGTCCGGTTGAAGAGAGGGAGGAGGGATTACATGAGCAAACTGGGGGTGGGGGGTGGGGGGCTTATCAAGATCATGATGGAGAATCCCACAGAGACAGTTGACCCGAGCAACTGGGAGCTCACGGACTCTGGACTGACAGCTGGCGAGCCTGCATGGGACCTAACTAAGGCCTCTGAATGTTTCATTTATAACAACAACAGTTGTGTGGCTTGGGCAGTTTGTGGGGCCACTGGCAGTGGGACCAGGATTTATCCCTAGTACATGAGCTGACTTTCTGGAGCCCACTCCCTATGGTGGGATACCTTGCTCAGCCTTGATGCAGGTGGGAGGGGCTTGGTCCTGCCTCAACTTGATGACAGGCTTTGTTGTCTCTTCATGGGAGGCCTTACCTTCTCTGGTGTGTGTGGGGGGGGTGTTGGAGGAGGTGGGGAGAGTAGGAGGTGGTTGGTATGTAAAGTGAAAAAAAAAATAGTTAAACCGAAAAAAAAAAGCTGATGTGCATGCAAGGTAAAACTAACCAGATTTAGAAAGACAAATACAGTATGATTTAAAAAAATGAAATGTAAGAAAAATTTCAACAATGTAGGAATAGTATAAAATTGTTGTTACCAAAGACAGAAGAGGGGAAGTCCAAAGGTAAAAGTCAAAGGTTACAAAGTTATAGTTATGTAGGATGAGTAAGTGTAGGCATGTAATGTATGTTAAGAGGACTACAATTCATATGGTATCTTACATAGTCAATTTCTCTAAAAAGTAGAAAGGAGATTTTCAGTACAGTGCTTTTAATACAACAGTTGGTGGTTATGTGAAATGGCATGCTTAGGAGTTTAATTCATAAATTAAAAGGGGATTTTACACACCTTACCTATACACAACAAAATTGGATTTTTAGTTGTTTGAGAAAGGGGTGATGATGACAAAGGAGTAAAAGGGAACATTAGGGAGTGATAAGTATGCTATCTTAGTTACACTATTTTATGCACCTGTAATCTACTGTATATTAATATCTTAATAAAATATTTTTAAAATCTTGCATTAAAATTACATGGAGTCTTTATTTATTTATTTATTATTTACTTATTTTTTGGTTTTTCAAGACAGGGTTTCTTGTGTAGTTTTGGTGCCTGTCCTGGATCTTGCTCTATAGACCAGGCTGGCCTCGAACTCACAGAGATCTGCCTGACTCTGCCTCCCGAGTGCTGGGATTAAAGGCGTGCCCCATCACTGCCCAGCTGTCTTCATTTATTTTTTGATACTGGGTCTTGCTATGAAACAACAACCTGCCTAGCACTCACTATGTAGCCTGAATTTATAGTAATCTTCTTACCTTAGCCTCCCATATCCTGTGCTTACAGACTGTGGTCACTACAGCCAGCTTGGGGGCCTTTAACTACAGACTGTAGCCTGCCATGTTTTAATTTCAGTATATCCTGAGTGGGATTTAATATTTCTAATATAATTTCACACAAGTTGAAATTCCAAATGTTATTCTTTTAGAAGACTGCTATTAGAAACAAAGCTTATTTCTTTCAACAAATTAACTAAAAGAGAAAAACAAAACGGAGATGGACCCAAATATTAAAGGATAAATAAGAAACAAATCAACCACATCCTATGTGTGGACATTATATTCTGATCCAATCAAAGTAACTACAAAATACTGAGGAGATAATTGAAAGAATTGGGGTTTGTATAGTACTGAGCTTGCTATAGTATTTGACATATGATCATAGCATTATGTTTATATTACTTTAAAGTCATAGAGAGTCAGGCAATTTATGGATAATATACTGAGATTTATACGATGTATTTTATGGTTTGGAGGTGATTTAATTATGCGATTATATTTCCCAAGGCATCCATTATGACTAAAGCCTTTTATGCAAGCATACCACTATTTGGAGGTGATGGACACTTTAAATGGTTTACAGTAGAAGGTTCTGATTGTTTTGGAGATGCCCTTAGAAGAGATTTTTGAACCCTAGTCTCTATTGTCATCTTTTTAAAAAATATCGACTATTAAATATACATTTGCACAAATGAATGGGCATATGTGGCTCCACCCAGAAACACACCTCCTTATGGTACATTGTAATGGTGCTGCTGCCACCTACACCCACCTTCAGCATCTTGCTAGAGTCAGAAATTGTGCCAACTCCGAACTTTCTGCCTCCAAACCTGAGTTTCAAACTCTTACCTTCAGAAATTTAGTTTCCTTAAAAACTTTGTTGTAGTAGCACAAAACTAATATAATTTACTTAGAAGGCAGTTGAGGAGAGACAAGTGGATGGGTAAAAAGTAAAGTAGAAAAAGATGGGCTGTGAGCTCATAAGTACTCCTACTTGATTTTGGGCACAGGGAAATTCATCATAATAGTGTCTTTACTCCTGTACATGTGTGAAAGCTTCAATAAGAAAAGGTCATATATAATATATATGTATATATATGTGATGGAGTTGAGAACAATAATACTCAATAATACTAAATGGCATTGGACTACCAAAAAACTATTGAAACCAAAAGGAAGGGTATAAAACTTTTAAATGCATTTGTACACACTAAAGAGACAAATGAAAGGAAAGGGTAGAGATTGATGATTTCCTTGGCTGGCTGAGCTAGCCAACTCCTAATGTCTTTCTCAGTTCAATACAAATTAGATTTACATGCAGTATGTTTCTCAAATACAGAGGGCAGCCAGAGACAACTTCACATATACTCGGTTAGTGTAATTCATTTGGAACTGCCAGAATCAGCTGTCACAATATTGTGTGTTTCTTTTTCTCAGAATGTAATACCCAGCTTGTGAAAAGAATCTCCAGAACAAGGCACTCAGACTAGTCACGGAAACACTACCCTATCACAAGTGCTAAGAAACTCTGTGCAATACATAGGACTGATGGACCTATCAGGGAATAGTACGATTACATCATGTATGTTTTAGCCAACACTGGTCCAGTAAGGCCTTTGACTTTAGATCTTTCCCTTTCTCTACACGGTATCTTGGAAAATGAAGAATATATTTAAAGTCCATTTTTATTTTACTCACATATTTCAAAGAAAGAAAATGTCCCCCACTTTGTTTGAAACTAGAAAAATGGTCTTAACCAGGCAAGACTATGTGGCTAACATCTTTATGTTTCTTTATGTAAGCTTTGCCATCTTAAAATGTTTTCTGATAAATAGTAGGTAGTTCGAAAAAAAGAGAAAAGGGGAAAGAAAATTGTAATCCACTCAACAAATTACTTCTCTATATGAGTCATTTGTCTCTATTTAGTCCTAAGTTTATCCTAATATTAAAATAAGAAATGAGTCACTTTTTAAATTTTAGAAGCATTAAAAAATCTCTGGTTAAGTAACTAATCTAATATATATATATATATAAAGAAAATGGACTTTAATATATCCTTTACCTTCCAAGATTATATGTATGTGTGGTGTGTGAGTGTGTGTGTGTGTGTGTGTGTGTGTGTGTGTGTGTGTGTGTGTACTTACAAATTTTCTCTCATTACACCTTGGCTGCTTCCCAGAGATTGCATATCTCTATCTTCAACAAATTATTTAACACTAGGTAATCTTTCAATATTTCACATATTCCATTTGTATTTTATGGGAACAATGTGTTCGTAGCATATGAACGACAGCCCTGAGTGATTATTATGGCAATCAGGGTTTTGTAATAAATTTGCTATTTTCTATGCAGATATTGGATGCATCTTTCCTGCTTTATGGCACACAAAATCTCCAACTACAAAAACTGATAAAAGCACATTCAAATGATCTCAAAGTTCCAACTTCTATACCTCCACACTTTTTCCCCCCTGGGACATGACTGTGCCAAAATGGCTCCAGTGTACTCTTGTGGGATGTCGGAATGCCAATCAGTGCTCTTCCCAGAGCTGCTTTCCTCAGGGAATTTTGCCTCTTGCTGTGTTTTAGCAAACCCCACTTTTCAAGGACACATACCAGAACCCAAGTCATAAGCAACATCTGTCTCATCAGTGCTTTATAGGTTGAAGTCTGTCGAATTCATGAGGCAATTAACCATATGCTGCCCAAGATATTTCTAGTATGATTATCTTAAATACTGCTCAAATATTCAATGGAGACTGGCTTTCCCAATGAGGCAAGAGAAAACTAGGAATCTAAGAGTTACTAGATCTGAATTCTATATTTGTGAAAAATGTTCAAGTATGTTCCTGGTGTTAGATCTAAATTGCTTCCTGTACAAACAGGGAGAGGACAGTGTGGAGTGTGACAGAGGCTTATCCTATGGATTCTTTAGCTTTGTTACTCTTGATATAATATACGTTAGTATTTTATTACTTGAAAAAGAAAAGTGAACAACCAGATGGATACATATATAATTCATTTTTGTTCATGGTACCCTGCTCACCCCCATGTATGTGTCTTAGTTTATTTTACTAAGGAGACATTGAGTACATATTTGGATTTAACTCTGTTTCCAGTATTTTATAGTTAATGTTGCCATGCAATAGTGAAAAAATAGCTTGTTTTTCTTTCCAACTGTTCTTTTCTATGTCACTAGCTTAGGGAAAAATAATATGTACTAGATAGAAAACCAATCCACTCCCATTTGATTTAATTTCATCCCTTTTATATCATAAAAACCAAAAGGATTTAAAGCTGGACTTGAGGTACATGTGGGTTTTTTTGACTTTTTCCATTTTCTAAAACTATTCAATGCCAGTAATAGCTAGTACCCCTTTCCTCTCATTCGTATTATTTTATTTGTAATTGTGCATACTTGTCTAAGGCTTGTTTTTGAATTCCTTTGTTTTGAGGGTGCATATTTATTTTTCCAATTATAAGAGTAATATAACCACATTACAAAACTGCGGCAAATAAAAGAGAGAAAAATAGCACCCCTAATTGTGAAGCCCTAATATAGGTCCTATTATCATTTTGATATATTTTCCTTTCACTTTGTTTTACTTTTTCACAGATTTTATATATATATATATATATATATATATGTGTGTGTGTGTGTATATATATATATATATGGCATTTTAATTTTTCTCCTGCTTTTTTGCATTCCTCATTATAGAAAAAGTCCATTTTATTACCTAGTTTTTGAAAGCATTATTTTAATATAAAAAGTTATGTAATGATAAAATCTGGTATAAAAATATATAGAGAAACAGTTCTTACCCCATCAGTTTAATATAGCATTTAAAAATTATTTTTGAGGTTCATTGTCTCCTATTTATACTTGTACATATTCTTAAGTTTTTATAAGTCTTATTTGCCCATTATTTAAACTATTTTTTTCATATTGCTCCGTAGCTTTAGTATAAAAATCTAAAAGCAAACAAACAAAAAGGAATGGAAAGACACTCTAAGCCTAACCAAGTATAATCATATAACCATAAACTGTGTCATGTGTTTATTTTATCTTTCGTAGCTATATATTTTCATATTGTAGGCATTGATTACACAGTATTTCAGCATCATGTTTCACACTTCCTTAAAGACTAAACCTTCCTTACAGTGTTACACAAACTCTATAAAAACTGTTTTAGTCAAAAGATGATGAAACATTGCAATATGAACATAAAAATATCCTCCAACTCTTGGAACATGCAACACATTTGCTTTTTGCTTTAACGAAACACTTTCAGTCAGGCTTTAACTTAAGTAAACTATTGACTTACCAACAACCAGACATTTAAAATATCTGAAACATACTATAACATCTTATGAGTACATCATAACTATATTACAGATGTACATAGTCTTTATAATAATCATTTTT
The DNA here is from genome assembly GCF_007827085.1 of Peromyscus californicus insignis. Lineage (NCBI taxonomy): Eukaryota > Metazoa > Chordata > Mammalia > Rodentia > Cricetidae > Peromyscus > Peromyscus californicus. Next base: position 53,172,019 of record NW_026294391.1, read on the forward strand.
TAAATGTAAATATAAGAAAAACCACTATGGAAAATTGTGAAAAATGAAATTCATGTTCCTATTCATACAAAAGCACAACCACACTATTGATAGACTGTATCATTTTCCTTAGACATATTTGTTGTTAATTTGCATTAATTATATTTTCAGCACTGAATTTTGCATAAGCTTTTCCCATGTTGCTACATAATATTCATACATATGTTCTATATAAAAACATGCTTTGAATCCCACATTCAAGTACTATAATTTTTAGCTTTTTTAGCTTCTCTCAATATACTTAGCTTTGTATATCATGGGTAATCATTTTATGCTTTATTTACTTTATTATATTGGTATAAAATTTTCTTATACATAATTATTTTTAAAAGTGATCAAAATTTCAATAAAACATTATATGATGGCAGTCAATATCATTTTGATATTTTTCTTATCTTTTTATTATAATTTGAGTCTCTTCATTGTGGTAACAAGTATTCTCTGTGTTGCTATTTGTGCTTTTTCAAATGTAATAGTGTTTTGCTCTCTTAACATCTTCTTACATTTGTACCGTTTAATTAACATACAATTATATCGTTTCCCCCATCCTTCCTCCAAGCACTCCCATCTTAGCCCACTCCCTCTCAAGTACATGGCCTCTGTTCCTTTAATTATTATTTTTATCCATAAAAATACAGTGTACTAAGTTTCTTTAGCATTACTAGTATGCACATATTTTTAAGGCAGAACACTTGGTGCTGACTTACAAATTAGGGGGCTCATTCTTGGGCATTAATTGCATGTAACTCTTCATCTGGGGTGGAGCTAAGTATGATTATCCCCTATCTATATTGACATGTAAACTGGTGGTGACATTGTCTAGGTCTTGTTTATGCAGCCATTTTGTTTTTATTTCCTTGGTGAAGCTTCCCTGTCATTTCAAAAAGACACACTCTCAAAGCAGACTTCCTGGACCTCTGGCTCTTGCAATCTTTTGGTCTCCTCTTCTAGGATGGTCCTTGAGATTTAGGTGTAGAGGCTATATAGTACATATATAAACTGGGCATAGATACTCCATAATCTGTGGTTCTTTGAAATTTGACTAGTTGTTACGTTCTGTAACGGTCTCCACTTGCTCAGAGTAGAAGCTTGTTGGACAAAAGGTTAGAGCTTAACTTATCTGTAGTAATGCAGATAATTATTTAGAATGTGATCAGAAATTATACTAAGTTTAGCAAAGTGGTAATAGCAGGTTCCTCTTTAAGAACTATGTCTTCACTAGCCACAGGAAGGTAGCTACTCTTCCTTTTGCAAGACTGTTGGTTATCACCAGGATATAAAAGTTCCTATTGAATCTTTATGGATATTTAGTTATTCTGGTAATTGTATTAATTCATAGGTGTCACAGGTGGATAGGACTATTGATTGTTTTTTATTTTGTTGTTGTCAACTTGCATGTCATCTTCCAGTACTAGAAATACTGGTCCTCCAGGAACAAGCTTTCAGAACAGATCCATATTACAATTTTAGAATGAGCTGGTACAATTTTCCACTTATTATGTGGTATGACATTTCTTTTCCTTTCTTAATTTATTTTTTCCTACAATATATTTTGATCATATTTGTTCCCCTCTCAACTCCTCCCAGAACCTCCCACCCCATTACACAACCAACATCATGTTCCTTGTCTCTCTCTAAAATTGTAAAACAAAAAATTCCCCAAAATAAGAAAACCAAAACAACGACAACAACAACAAAAACAACCACACACACACACACACACACACACACACACACACACACACACACACACACGATTCCATTTTGTGTTAGCTAACTACTGGGTATTCGTCCTGCCCTGTTGTGTGATTGGAGAAAATTCTTCTTTCTTTTCCCAGTGGGTATCACTTACAAAAAGCTTCTTAGTTGGGGGACAGATTTTGTGTGATCGTTCCCTTCTCAGTGGTGGGATTTTGTCTTGTTTGAACCTATGCCAGCCTTGTACATGTTGTTATACTCTATGAGTTCATATGCATACCAGTTTAGTTTTGTTTGTAAAATGCTCTCTCTTCTAAGTCATTTCCCTCTCTGGTTCTTACCATCTCTCTGCCTTTTCTTCCACGTAAATCCCTGAGCCTTGAGCGGAGGGGATTGATAAAAACTTCCTGTTTGTGGATGAGTGTTCCAAAGTGCTTTACTCTATGCACAATTTCCAGTTGCGGGGGGGGGGGGGGGTTGTCTCTGTGTTAATTTACAACTAGTGCAAGAAGATACTTCTCTGATGCAGACTGAGCAATGCACTGATATATGAGTATAGCAATATGTTATCAGGAGCCATTTTAATGCTATGTTTCTTTTTTTCTGAGATAGTTTCTTTCTGTAGCTCTGGCTGTATTGGAACTTACTCTGTAGATCAGGCTGACTTGTAACTAACAGATATCCACCTGCCTCTGCCTCCCGAGTACTGGGATTAAAGGCGTGTGTCACTTCCACCTGGCTGCTATGTTCCTTTAGTAGAATAATAGTAGTAGATATTACCCTAGGGTCCATGACCCATTTAGTCTCAGGTTCTTTACTTTTACAGCTGGGTTGGACTGCTGATTGCTACTCTACCTTGGTAGCTTGCATAGCACTTTCTGATGCTATGATAGCTGGTCTTCAGGTTGGAGGCATCCATGGCAGTTTCAAATTGATTCTTCCAAGTCCTATATCTGAAGTGTGCATTATCTTCAGCAATAGAGCTTTGTTCAATCCTAAGGGGTCAGGCCTCAACACATATACATACAAGTAAAGATAAGTGGACTCAGTAGGTTATATATATATATGCATATACTTGAAAAATAATAATTAGAGAAGAGATCATATTATTTGGGAGATGGCATGAGAAGTGTTGGAAGGAGAGAGGGAGGGACAGAAGTGATGTGGATATGGCACTCAAGTATGAAGTTCTGAAAAATAATATTACTAATAAAGAAATGAATAAAGAAATGAACAAAGAAATAATAGAACACAACGTTGTATGGGTAGGGAAGGGAGTGGCTATGGGAGGTATATGGGGAGGTTTGTGAATACGATGAAAATTCATTGTATGAAGTTCTCAAAGAATGTAATAAAAATGAGAAAAAGAAACCACCTTGTTGCCAAATCTCTATTAATGAGCATTTATGATTTTTGAAAAAGACAGAAGCTAACAAATCTTTCTAGTCATATGGCCTTCTTTATATCCCCTATAATTTGCATTAATGTTATCTCATTAAAATACATTTGACAAACAGTTTGAGCAGTAGTTTTTTATATACCTTTTCCAGTTTTTTTTTTTTTTTGTGAGACCATTTTGTCCAATGGTCAACAACTTACATGAAGTTTTATTTCTTTTCACATTCTTTTCAGTTTTGAGTTCATTTTTCTTTCATTTCAGGATAAGAGAATGTGTCACTCACATTCTGAATTCTTTATTCTGCTCTTACTCAAGGACCTTAAGAATTCTAGCTGATAAAAACACTTATCTCAGGTATTTGTAAAGAAACCACTCTGCTTAAACTTATCCTGTTAGATACAAATAAATAAAAGCACGGATGTTGTCAGATATCAAAACTCCCTTCTTTTTCTCATATGACCATGGTATCATCTCTTTTATTCTTATTGTTGTATTGATCTCAAGAGTTACCTATTTAACACCCACTCTGAACAAAGTACTATGACTAAGCACAAGATAAGTGATTCTCCATTATTCATCCAAAACTCTATTTACTCATAAAATTCCTTCCTCACATCTGTATTAACATTCGCTTCTGGTATGCTTTCTTTCTTTCTCCGCCACCCCAACTTCTTTATTTGGATACATAGTGTGCTTTATAATTTTCTTTAATTTCCCTTCTGCTTTTGTTTTCTTCAGGGCCACCCTCCCCTTTCGATAAGGCCTCATATAGTTTACGGTGGCCTGAAATTTCAGATATTCCTGCTTCTATTACCTGTGAGCTCAGATTATAGGTTTGAGCCACCATGCTGGGCATTCAAGATCTCATGTTAACTAGACATATGTCTTCATCAAGTTTTAACAGTGAGAACATGTTTTATTTGCTTTCTTCTAACTGTTGCTGCTCCTGAAGCTAAAGAGGAGTTGATTTCACCACATTTCTCTCATTTTTCTCTCTGGATAAAACACTATGTTTTACTTACATGTTTGAATTTCTCATATTCTTTGCTTATTATATCCAAGTTTCATGCTCTTCTTAAAAAATTTATATTTCGGTATTAACAGGAAACCACAGGTGTTAAGTTCAGCTCACACTGAGTCAGTTCTGTCTCTACTACAGATTGCTCAGAGGTTTTGAGAAAGTTCTTTATCCTCTCCATGTCTCACTTTTCCCATATTCATACAAGACGTTAAGCAAATTGGTTTATTAGACCCCTTCCTGCTTTGCCAGTCTGTGATTTTACTGCTCTGAAAGCATTTTCTACGTAATGGTTTGTAACTCTGTCTACTCTACTTTTCTCTTTGTCACAGGTATTGTCAGGAATGCGATTGCATGAGACATTTCCCACTCGCTGTACATTTTTTCTGTGTATTCATTCAACTTGTTTTGTTGAATGCTTTCTCCTGAGCTTAACAGAGTTCTACTGCGCATTAAATTCCGCACTAACCCCATTTCCGACTCGGAGACCTTTTGCAATTTTCACAGAAATAGAAAATGCTAGTACTGGAAGTGTAATCAGAGTTTAGGGGTAAAAGCTCCATCTCTAGCAGTCTCAACAGGTTGAGACCAGCCACCTATTCTAAAGAGATGTGTAATGGTGGAAAGCAGGAAAAGGAGATTTAATTAATGTGTAGTGAAGAGGAAAAATAAAGGGCTCAATGTCCTTGAGTTTGTCTTTAGAGTACTGACAAAAGCTTTAGGTTTAAATACAGGAAGTATCTGGGCAAGGGGGAAAATGGATTATTACTAAGATTACTAAGATGCATTATTACTATTACTAAGCGGTCCTGTTCAAAGTGTGTTCTGGCTGATCATGTCTCAGTTCTGATTCTGCAAAGTGGTTTGAAGGAATTGTTATCAATGTCATTGCTTGGGGGAATCCATCTATTTCTTACAAGATGATTACTTCTAGTCAAGGGTGTTGCCTTCTCATTGTGGATAATTGGCCCCATGAGGGGTTGGCCTGTCTTATGAGGATTTGATGTTCATGAAATCTAAAGTGTCTGCAGATTTAGGATAATGATTTTCCTTCACTTTCAGCCTTGAAGAGAGATGTGATGGTATCACAAATGCACTTTGTCAAAAACATAGAAGAATACACCCTGTCTTTTCAATATGTCAGAATCTATTGAAAAACAGTAAGTGCACAAAGTTCAGAATGTTTAATGGCAGAAATCTGTCATATAATCCTACCTAAATTGGTAACCTGGTCAAGGTAAAGGCCATTTATTTTATCCTAATCTTGACTACTAATACTGCACAGCAACCCCATCTCTATGCATGTATGTGTTTTACAAAATGAATGCAAATGAAAGAGTCTACAACAGAGTTCGAGAGATTTCTGAAGTGGATGAAGAGAGTCTGTAATGATATGATGACCAAACAGACTAATACCTGCAAAGATCTGCTGCTGGAGCTGCTGGAGTCAGGCTTTGAGACTACAGCAGCAGAGTTCAGCTGGGAGGTGAAAGGCCAAACTAGGTCCAAAGCAGCAAAAAGTGGGGTCAGGTCCATGTTCACATGAGCCAATAAGTGGACAAGAAAGCAGTTAGATAGACCACATAAACAACAGTAGACCAAATAGAGCTGAAGGCAATCCTTAACACACACAAAAAAATTCAACTTGGTGTGGGACCATGCCATCATTGTACAGTTACTGTCCATCAGTTTGTGAGGTCCAGGCAGGGAATTACACTGTTTTCTCTGTGTGGTGTGTTTGGAACATTCTTGGGCCTTATTTCCCTCGTAGAATTTTAGTATACTCTTGTGCCTTACGGTTTCTGTTACCCTAATAAACTTACAAGGTAATTTCCTTTTTATCCCCAAGAATAAGTTATTTATTAATCTGTGCTGGATCGGTGATGCCTGACAGATGGTGCAATTTCTAGGTCTGCACAAAGACTCAAATATATACAAGAGATGTTCTGTAAAATAGAACATTCTGGGCAAAGCACAACATGAAGAACCTTTTATGCTATATGAAGTAACTTAGAGGAGAGCCTAACCTGATCTCAATTAACAGTTTAGATTGACACTCTGAGTGCTCAAAGTGCCTTTGCAGAGTGAATCAGGTGTCTCACCCAAAATGAAGGAAACAGATGAAACATGAAGACAGGGATGATGCCCTTTCTTCTTCTTTTAGTTGCCTTTGGACATAAGCAAGAAGTAATCTGTTCTGGCAAAGGTACATTTAAATGTCTTCCATAGAAGCATCATTAAAAATTCAGATTAACTTGCTTTAAGGCCTAGAGAATTGTTAAAGACTACACAAAATAAGAAGCATAATCATACTCAAGTACAATTCTGATGTGATTTTATTTACTATATATGAGCAATTAAATTAATGTCCTATCTAATATATATGAGAGAAAATATTATTTATAATATAATATATTCTACACAACACAATGCTAGATATTTATGACTTGATGAGTGAGTTCCAAGATGTTATATGGTCTGGCCCTTCATTATAGATCATCTTCTACTACTTGCCTATTATTCACTTTCCAATGATACATAGCATACTTCAGAAATGATATATGAATAGCACATATGTGTTGGCTACATTTACGCTACCTTGAAATAGATAGAGTTGGGAAAAGGGAACCTCAATTGAGAAATTATTCCCACAAATCTGATCTGCAGACAAGCCTGTGATGCATTTCCATTGGTGGGGGAGGACACATTTTACTGGTGGGTTGTATCATCCCTGTACTAGTGGTCCTCAGTATTGTAAGAAGGAAAGTTGAGCAAGCCATAGAGAGCAAGTCAGTAAACATTGCTTCTCCATGGTTTCTGCTCCATTTACTGCCTCTAAATATCTGCTGTGACTTCCCTCAGTGATGGAAATCAACCTGAGAGCTGTAAGATGAAACCCATTCCTCTCCAAGTTGATTTTGGTCATGGTGTTTTATCACAGCAGTTGAAACCCTAAGACAGAAACTGGCATCAGTTCATGGGGCATTCTTATGACATAAACATACATGTTTTGTGAGGACTGTGGTGGCATTTTGGAACATTGGGCAGGAGAAACCATTGAGTGTTCAGAGCTTAGTGAACAGGAATCTTGTTTGGGGAATCTTGAAAGATAAGAATGTCGAGAGCAATGCAGATGATGGAGGCCTGATTTATGACATTTCACAGCAGAGTTTGAGAGTCCCTTAAAGATTCTATTGGAGCCAATAATTTTAGGTTTAAGAATCTGTGGCTCTAGTCAAATGGGGCTGACAAATTGGTTGTGGTAAACAAGAGACCAGAACCACTAAAGTGAAGTCTTTGTTTTACTGAGATAATTGATGCTGATACGCTGGGGCTGAGAAATTATGGGTGATGAATAAGAAAGCAGTATCACTGAAGACTGTAAATCTGGGAATATTTTGTCAGTGTCAGAAAATAGAAACTGTGGTCCAGAGGTACGCAAGGTTGAAACTCGTGCTGGCAATTAAACTTGGCAGTGTGTGAGAGTCTCTCAGGTACTATTGAATTTGAGGATAAGAAGGGATCATAGAGAGTAGCTGAGACTTTGTACTGTGAGAGGCAAGGAGAGGCTCTTCATAAAGGTGGAGACTTCATAGCAGTGAAAACTCCAGGTTTGAAGGGTAATGGAAAGAGGATGCAATTTAGGACCTTGTGTCAGGGTTAGAGTCCCTGAAGACAGTTCAGTTCAGGAGAGGCTATTGGAGAAAGTTCATCTAGGTTGCAGCAGAAAATCCCAGCACTTTTGGAGATGCTAGTAACATGGACAGCAGCAAGGCAGGTCATGGAGCCAGCCCAAGGTTCGGAGAAAAGCTGAATACTGTGCATGGCAGAACTAGAGAAATGCAACTTTGTTACCCAAAAGATCATGATGAATCCCAGAAATTGAACAATAGAGGTTATTTACATTGTTGGAATTTAGTTTGGGTATTTTTTGGTTGTGATTGTGTCTTTGTTCTTCCTTCTTGAAATAAGAGCATTTAACTTATTTTTAAAATTTGTTTCATTTATTTTTTGAAGTTAAGATTATATTTCCCATTCCATTCTTCAAACCCTCCCATACATCCCTTATTTTTCTTTTTGATCAATTATTCACACACATACGTATAGATCTACTTATGTATGTATGCACGTATCCATCTATTTATCATCTAGCTAGCTAGTTATGAAAACATAAGTCCGACTTGCTCACTTTATATAATGTGACATGTCTGTATGTTTTCAGGGCTGACCATTTGGTATTAGATAAACAGTCAGTGCATACTTCCCTCGGGAAGACTCTTTCTCATGCTACCTACAAGCATTCCTTATTTGATTAATGTTGGAGTTCTTGTGAGATCTTTCCATTTACCAAGAAATTTTATGATTTATTTTTTCTTTACAGCTGAATACTCTTTCATAGATTCTATGTGCAACATTTTCATTATCTATTTGTCAGTTGAAGGATACTTAGGTTGTATCCATTTCCCAGCTATTGTGAACAAAGCAACAATGAATGTAGCTAAGAAAGTGTCTGTGGAGTCTGAAGTAATGGTGAGAATGAGTTTCCGTTTCTCCATATCCCTGCTGCTGGTTGTTTTGTTGATCTTTGTCAATCTGACAGGGGTAACATGAAATCCCAGGGTGGTTTTGATTTGCATTTCCTTAACAACTAGGGAATCATTTCTCTTTTGTGAACTCTATGTTCATATGGCAGACCCATTTTTTGTTTTTTTTCTTTTTTTATTATTAAGAAATTTTCTATTCATTTTACATACCAACCACAGATTCTCCTCTCCTCCCACCTCCCGCCACCCAGTCTTGCCCCCAAACCAACTCCCCATTTCCTCCTCCTCCAAGGCAAGGTCTCCCATGGGAAGACAGCAGAGCCTGGTACTTTCAGATGAGTCAGTTGGGTCATATTTGACTTTATTTCTTGAGATCTTTGCATATTCTGAATATTCATCCTTTGTCAGATGATGTAGAGATTGCAAAGACTGTCTCTTGTTCTGTGGGATTCCTCATGATCCAAATGATTGTTTCTTTTGTTGTGATTTTTTTCATTTTATGAAATCTTTTTTGTTTTATGAAATCCCACTTGACATTTGTCAGTCTTAGTTCTTGGGTGACTAGAGCCCCATTCAGAAATCCTTTTCTACACCGGTATCACATAGGGTACTGACTATGTTTTCTTCTAGCAGTTTTAGTGTTTCAGGTTTCTGATTTAGGGTTTTTATTCATTTGGAGTTCGTTTTTGTTCAAGGTCGTAGACTGAGCTCTGTTTTATTTTCCTGTATGTGGACATCAAGTTTTCCCAGCCCCAGTACTTGAAGATGTCTTTTTTCCCTCAGTTTATATTTTTGACATCTTTGTCAAATTTTTCTTTTTATCTTGGTGGAACATGTGGACCACAGATTTAATAGCAATAAATGAGGTAACAATACAGAGCAAATACTTTAAAAACACCATGTACAGGATTATATCTTCCTATGGCCATGTGTAGCCAGTGGAGAAGAAAGGCCTTATCTGATAATTAGAAGTACCAGAAGGGTACCTGTATATGAGGGAACTCTTAGCAACATTCAGGAAACTTGAACATTCCTCCTCACAATCAAGGAGCATGCCAGTCTTGCCCAGTGGCTTCTCTATATAGTGCTGAAATACTGTGCTTGTGGTGAGGAGACTGTAATGATTATCCTCCACACACACAGTGTGTGTGAAGAAATGAACCTTCATATTCAATAATTTGGTTTCTATTCCTTAACCAGGAATCCCTACAGACCGCTACAGCCCAGTCCCAAGAGTTCTTCCAATCCAGCTCCCAGTAATATTTCCCTGGGATGAAGGAGTTCTTTGATCCCCAGAAAGCAAAATAGCATCCAGTAGAATCCACAGATGTATCTTTATGGCGAGGTCTGAAGCTGAATTTTCTCATGACATTAAATAGGTTCATCTTGTAATGGAGCACGGTTATATTTTCAAAGAAAATGTGAACTATTCAGAGGGCCTGATCCAGTTGGGGGCCCCCTCAGCCATTGGTTCATAGTTCATGTGTTTCCATTCGTTTGGCTATTTGTCCCTGTGCTTTATCCAACCTTAGTCTCAACAATTCTCGCTCATATAAACCCTCCTCTTTCTTGCTAATTGGATATTGGTGAAATTATTAAGGCTACTCCATGTAGTTAAAAGGAGATTTATTTAATGGCGTAACTTACAAATTAAGGGATAGGAAGGTCGTGGTGTCTGGGGAAGGTGTATCACAGTCCAGCGTTGTTCTCTGGAACTCTGCTCGGTCCACCTCCACTGTTTAGGGTCCTGGAACAGAGAGAGCACTGGCCCATCCAGATCTCGGGTCTCCAGGCACCTCCCTTGGCCCCGCCTTGTAGGCATGACAGTTGCCGAAGTCTCAATGGGGGTTGGAACTTCCAGATCAAAGCTGGAATGGCTATCCACTACATCTCCCCCTTTTTGTCTAAATAAGAAGGTTCTAACCTAATACAAGACTATATACAAAGGAATGGTTATCAAATATTGTCCAGGAATAATGAGGGATAATGACCTAGATAAGATGGAACTACAACTAATGTAAACAATATCAAGCAAGAAACACATACTAAAATCCAGAGAAGTATAGAGCATAGGTAAATGGCATGTTACAGAGATCATTCCAAAAGGTGTCATATCCTAAAGAACCTGAATCTAAAACTTAATATGTTCTATCTAAGATTATATATATATATATATATATATATATATATATATATATATATATATATATATATATACTAAGTTGTAACTATAACTGGTAGTCTTTAATCCCATCAAAGACCTGAGAAGGAATATAATGGTACCTGAGAAATGGTAGATGGATACAAGCAACATTCGGGAATCTTGCAAGAGTAGACCGAGACAGCTGGCAGCCTGGACAGAGTGGGAGATCCCAGCTGGATCAAGAACAGAGAGGGAGAACAAGGAGTAGGAGACCACGGTAAATGAAGACCACATGAGACTAGGAAGAAGCAAAATGCTAAAGAGGCCCACAGAAATCCACAAAGATACCCCCACAATAGACTGCTGGCAATGGTCAAGAGACAGCCCGAACTGACCTACTCTGGTGATAGGATGGCCGGACACCCTAATTGATGTGCTAGAAACCCCATCCAATGACTGAGGGAACTGGATGCAGAGATCCACGGCTAGGCCCCGGGTAGATCTTTGTCAAATTTTAAATGGCTGAAGTTGCACGTATTCATGCTGGATCTCCGACTTTTTTCCATTGGTCTACATGTTTGCTTTTCCCAATACCATATTCTTTGTATTCTATGTTTATATCTATGGCTTTTTAATGTATCCTGAGATTTAGGATGATAATCCATCTAGTATTGTTATTTTTCCCAGGATTGTTTTGGCTGTCCAGGGTCTTTTGTGCTTCCATATGACTTTTAGGATAGCTTTCTTTTTTTTCTATTTCTTTGAAAAATTAAATGGGGATTTTTGTTGGATTGCATTGAATCTGTAAGTGGCTTTTGGGAAAATGGCCATATTCACAATATTAATTCTACCAAACCATGAGCAATTATATTTCCATTTTCTAATGACTTTGTCTCTTTGTTCAGAGGTTTAAAATTTTGCTTAGGTTTATTCCTAGATTTTTCAATTTTCTTTGATGTCATTTCAAATGGGAGTGTGTTCATGATCTCTTTCTCTGAATGTTTGTTGTTGATGTATACAAAAGATATTGATTGAACAATTTGAGTTTATATACTTCCACATTACTGAAGTTTTTGTCTCTGGAAGTTTTCTGGTAGAATTTTTGAGATCTCATATATAATATGTCATCTGCAAATAGGATAGTTCAGCTTCTGCTGTTTCTCTTTGTACACCCCTTTAACAACCTTGCTTGCCTGGTTTCTCAAGCTAGGCATTTGAGTACAATATCAAAAAGAAGCGGGTAAAGCCCTGTCTCATTCCTAACTTCATTTGGATTGCTTCAAGTTTTTCTACACTTCAGATAATGTGGTTTGTATTATGTTGTGCCATATTCCTTCCAGCTCTATATTCTCTTGAACTTCCATCATGAATGAATGCTATGTGTTTCAAGGCTTTTTTCTGCATCTACTGTGATGATCCTGTGATTTGTATGTTTGAGTGTGATGTGGTTTATTACATTTGTTGATTTGCATATGTAGAAGAATCACTGCATTTCAGGGATAAAACTAACTTGGTCATGGTGGGTAATCTTTTTGATATGTGTCGGGACTTTTTTCAAGTATTTTATTGAGCAGTTTTAGATCTATGTTCATGATGATATTACCTTGTAACTTCCTTTCTGCTTTTGTTGTTGCATCTACCAGATTTGGTATTAGAGGTATACTGGATTCCTAGAAGGAACTTTGATGAATTGTTTATGTGGTAATCATTGTCCACTGTACAATAAACTTTCTTTACATGGTCTGAAAGCTTCACTAATCTATAGATATATAGATATCAATTTAGAATATTTAGAGGAAAGTTTGAAACAATATCAATTTAGGAAAATTACCCTTGGGAGTTATGAGCTCCCTAACTAGAGCTGAATCATGGAAGATCTGACTTTGGGCTCATGCTTAGCTTCAGGCAGCTAGAGGCCCATCTGGGTGGGTTACATTAGACCATATCTCAGAAAAACAGAAAAGATAGATCCTATATCAGCTTTTAAATCTTTCATTAATATAATTATTTTACATTGAAATCAGATACTTGTGATAGGCTCACTTTCTCATTATTTATTTGTTTAGTTATTAATTTTAAGGTGTGTGTGTGTGTGTGTGTGTGTGTGTGTGTGTGTGTGTGTGTGTGTGTGCATGTGTGTGTGTAAAGGGGATTATTTGATGGACTTACAAGCTGTGGTCATAGTAGTTCAATAATGGATGTTTCACAATGGAAATGCTGAGAATCCAGTAGTTGTTCATTCCACAAGGCTAGATGTCTCAGCAACTGAAATCTGTCACTGAAATACTGAAGGATTCCTGAAGAGGTGATTGTCTTTACTCTCTATTGGGCTTGAAGAAATTGAATTTAATGCTGGCTACAGCAACACGATAAATGAATTTGCCAGCCAGAGTGAGGGCAGGCAGGTCCAACACAAAGTTTCTTTCTTCAATGTCCTTTTTATGTGAGCTGCCACCAAAAGGTGTAGCCCAGATTTAGGATGGATTTTCTTGCTTTAAGTTATCTTATTTGGAAAACCCCTCTCAAGAATGCCCAGGATCTTGGGTTTTAATGATTACAGATATAGTCAAATTGATAACCAAGATTACCAATCATAACCAATTGTGCATTCTTTTCATTGACTGCTGGTCACTGCAAAAATCAAGCTGCTCTGATCAATGCTGAAAGCAGCCTAGATCTACGAGTGTAAACAAAATATTTAGAATACACTTTGACATCATGCCTATTTATTAAAATAACAACACAAGATACTGCTCCAGGGATAAGGACTTTGAACCAGGCTTACAGTACCAGGCCTGAAATTCCTTACTGTAGATTAGGCCTCAAATCTAATTCGAAAGAGATTAGTTACACAAAAAGTCATATTATTGCATTAATAGGCACATATTGCTTGGCATGGCAGTGTTGTAGTGTATAGTGTCCAGTACTGGGTAAGACCATTGATGTGTTTTCTCCACCATAAGCAGTATAAAAACTAGCCAGCATGGTGAAAATTTCCCAGTCAGTGTAAGATTGATTGTAGCCAAAATATATGATATCTTCATCAATAGGGTCTTATCATGTAGTTACTGTGGGTAACTAAGGGCAAAAGCAATACGCTGTATTGTTTTAGAGATATCTGGGGCTTCTCTGACTAATAGCTCACAGGGAGATATTCCATGCCCTGTAATATGATTTTTATTTAATAATCCATATCTTCTCAGAGCAACATTGTGCAGTCATGCAGTTCAAACTGTTCAAACTCTTTTTTTAGGTTATATTTTACATTTTCAATATCTTTTTGGTTTATTTCTCCTTATGGTTAAAACAGATAGCAGAATTCACGCCTGTATTTGTGGTAAAGAAGGATAGAAAATCAATATACAGTTCAGTTAAAACTCATAGAATCATCAACTTCAACTACTTATGATGTAGGTGGAACTACCATTTTCCTAGGATTTCATTGTCACTTCCAGGTAATTAATCTTTCACTCTCCACCTAAACTTCTTACTTAACAATCTTTATAACCTCCCACAATCACTACTGTCCATTAAATCTAGGACATTTGCACTTGTTGACAACTTTGACATCTAATTTCATCTTTACCATGTCAAGTTCTGCCATCAAGGTTGTTGATTTTCATTTTTATATTGATGCTTATTAGACTAGTTCTTTGATTGTATTGTATTCAATGATTTGGGGTGCATTTCAGTTCAGTTCTTCCTTCACACATGCAAACTGTTATGTTATTCTATATTATATTATTTTATGGCCATCCAGAAGTATTCCCAGTTGGAAACATGAAGCTACATTTTCTTCTCCCCAGTGATAACATCTCTATTAAGCTACCTCACCCCTGTGCTTCTATACCTGATCTTCAACTCATCAAAATGCCCAGTCCCTTGACTAGTCCATCATTTCTGATTCTAGCAGGCATATATTCATTTATCCATGCATGATAAATGAAAAGCCTAGATTGTATAATTTGATCTGTTTAGAACTAGGTCTTGTCTGTCTGATTGAGTTATGTTAACTCTTTTTGCTTTGGTTCTTTAAATATCAGAAAAAAATTTTGAATATAAGAGTACATTTTTATATATGTATTCAAAGCCACAAATGAGTCAATCTATAGACAGTTCATGACACCCTTTCTGGCACATATTAACATTAGTCAGATATTAGTAATTGTTTTCCAAATCTTCTACTTACACTAATTTAACCATTCACTTTTCCCTATGTATGCATCTGCTCATGAAATGTAAAACTATGTACATTGATGATGATACAAATTCATGACCTACAATATGATCTGGACTCTTACTTCTGCTTGTAAATCCTTTCAAGTATTACATAATCTCCCCCTCTCTCTCTTATATGTACATACACACACACACACACACACACACACACACACACACACACACACGCCCACATCAACTACTTCTAATTTTATGCTATTCTTTAAAATTTCTATTCCATTATGTACATTCTGATTATCAACAAATCAAAAAGTAATCTTTTAGTAGAAAATGACTAAATCTTCCACTTCTGAAGTCACCAATAAAGTTATTAGTATCTTGAGCTTGCCTATCTTTCCTTCACCTCCTTTTTGATGAAGACACATCTCTTTCTTAATAAGGTCTGACAATATAGCTCGGTGGTAGAGTTCTTCCAAGCAGATGTGAGGTATTAAGTTCAATTTACAGTACTTCAATATGACTCAGGGGGGTCAAAGCCATGATGGAAGAACCAACAGGGAAAGCTGACCTGAGCTAGTGGAAGCACATGGACTCTGGACCTGCATGGAGCCTGCATGGGGACCTACCTAGGCCCTCTGCATGTATGGGACAGTTGTGTAGCTTGGTCTGTTTGTAAGGCTCCTATCAATGAGATCAGAACCTGTGCCTGGCGCTTAGCTGGCTTTTGGGAACCTGTTCTCCATGCTGGATTACCTTGGTCAGCCTTGATGCAGGGGGAGGAGCTTGGTCCTGCCTCAACTTGATGTGCCATGCTTTGTTCAAGCCCATGGGAGGACTGCCCCTTTCTGAATAGAGAGGAAGGAGAAGTGGGTGGATGTGAAGTGGGATAGATGGGAGTCTGGGAGTAGGGAACCAGAGGAGAGGAGGGAGGGGAAACTGCAGTTGGTATACAAAATAAAGAAAAAACTTAATTAAAAATTTATAAAAATAAAGCAAAACATCAGAAAAAGCTAGAAAGTTGAGAGTTGAGTCACAACTTTGTTCATTCCATTTATTCTTTCAACATTATATTTTGTGTAACACCACTTCTGTCTTACATCTTAATTATGTTTCTTGGTTCTGCTTTATCTATCTATCTATCTATCTATCTATCTATCTATCTATCTATCTATCTATCTATCTTCTTTCTAATCTATCTACCTATCTACCCAGCCACCCAAGAATCCATGAATCCATGAATCCATCCATCCACCCATCCATCCATCCATCCATCCATCCATCCATCCATCCATCCATGCATCCACCCATCCATCTAGCCTCAAATACCTTTACTTATTAAAATGTGATCTGGCTATGTAGCACAGGCTGTTTTGGAACTTGCTTCATATTAAAGGCTGCTTTCAAATTCATCATCCTCTTTTGCTCCTTGAAAGTAAAATTACAAACTGCAGTTCCAGACTTGGCTAAACATGTGCCAACCCAATACTCATGTTTCAACCCCTTCCATTTTCATCACTTCACTATTTTACATCATACTTTGTAAGATGGTATTTTCATTCTGTCGTTTACATTCCCAATTTCTTCATTTTGTCCTCATTCTCTAGTCCATTTCAATCTGGCATCTTAGCCTATCATTCATGAACTTGTTTTAGAAAATGTCATCTTGACTTACATGGTAACTTCTGTCCTCTGAATTTTGTTCCACCTGAATAGATTTTCTTCATCAATATTCATGAAACACTCTTAATCTAATGATTTTTAAACTGGTGGTTCCAGGCCAGGATATGTACTTGACTTCTGCAATTTTTATGTATATCCTTCATGATGTCTTCCCCCATGGTTCTAAATAGTAGCAATAGTGCCATAATTTATGTGTGTCTGTGTCTAGGACAAATCTCTATTTAGATAGTTCACAGACTTAACGTGTATAAATATGAGCTTCTTTCCATACCATCATGTCTCTTTCTTTTATATTACTTAGGTAAAAACAGTCCGAGTTACAGGCCTGTGAAACATCCTTACTTTCAACTTTCCCACCACCTTGCCTTCTCTTTTCATGACAAATACATTAATATGTCCTATATCTTTGCTATTCAATACCTAATTGGAATCAGAACTTCTGGGTGTTATTCCTCCTTACTTTAATTTATTTAGCCCCTCAGTGCCTTGGTTTCCCTCCTATGGCAATGGGAATAATGTGAACCCCTATTTCAAAGAGGTATCTTAATGTTTTATATAAGAAAATAATAAATTCACATGAGCAAATTATCAATAATGTGGTAGGGATCATTTTGGTTTGTCAGTTTCCTTTATCTATCTGCTTCTGTTTATAACGTCAGTACCTAGCTCAGAGTGCCATCATCTTCTTGTATATATTACTACAATAACTGTTAATTTGTTTCCCTGCCAACAGTCTTGTCTCTATTCAATGCATGTTCTTTGTTGTCATCACAGCAATCTGTTTAGAAAGAAAACACACAGAGGAGTTTTGTTACATTCTAGTGTATCCACACTCTTTCAGAAGTCACAGCAGTTTCTAGGCCTGTGTTTCATTTTCTTTGGCATCTTCTTTGTGTTTGATAACCATATTTTTAAAAATTACTTCATTGCTCTATGTTCTCTCATTCCTCTTTTTCTTTGCATGACCCATATTATGCAAACTGCACCTGGAAAATTATATCTTGAATGTAAAACACAGAATAAAGTATGAATTATTTTGTGAATTCCTTTCCTCATCTGACTTCTCAATGCTTGCAAAGCATTCCAACTAGTGTATGTCCATTACAGCTGGTGCTGCATGTCAGGCTCTCCAGAAGATCACAAACTCCAGTAATCAGATATCATTGTTCTATTGAGTCACTCTGCATCTCTAATTTAGTACTAGACTGGACATGAAGTGTATGCTCCAAAATGTTCATATATTAAGTCAGCGAGATGTATTATAGTTAGTTGCCAGATTTTTTTTTTTGTAAAATGAGACGAATCTTTAGAATGTAGGTGCATTAAAGAGGATCTAGGGTTAGGAGCACTGTCATTGAATAGTAGATGTAGGAGTGCGTAAAGAACTTGTCCAGCTTGAGAAAACTGAAATGGTAAAAGGATCATTAAGAAGAAAAAAATCTCCATGATAACTTCATCTTTGAGAAACCATTGCCCAACTTCATAGTGTCACTGCCCCTGGGTATTCACCAGAGATTGATTTTAAGATGCCTTTTGCATACCAAAATGTGTAGAGCCTTTCATTTTTTACATAAACCAACATGATATTTATGTAGAGTCTCTCATACACTTTAAATCCCCACTAGATTTCTTACAATATCAAATACAATTTAAATGCAGCATACATAATTGTTGCTGCATTGTTGCAGAATTAAAAAGAAATGTGTCTCTATGTGTTCAGGATAGATAGAAATTTTACCACATATTTTCAATCCAAGGTTGAATGTTAGATATATAACTTGTAGATATGAAAACCTGGGTATATTTCAACCCAGTTCTCATTTTCTTGCAGAAGGAAATTTATTGGAGAGTATTACGTATATATACATACTCATACCCTAAAACAATCCTTTGTTTTCATCAGTTCTCATGATAGAATTTATTTGTTACATTTAAAGAGCTCTTATCATTTGTAAACCTAATAACCCACAACATATACTGTTTCTATTGAAAAGCTTCCAGCATCTTCAAGTGAAATTTGCTGTTATCTTCCTAAAGGCAGCTAGTCTGTGATGTATCAGTGAAGAATGCCTATTTGAGTATTAATAGAAGTAATCTTAACACTAAGAAACTATACTGAGAATCTTGTCAATAATTCTGTCCTCAGCAAGATAAGCCTCAGTGGTTAATAAACAAGGTAGTTTTAAAATAGAAACACTGAACATCACATACGTACACGTAAGCACATTCGCACAAATACACGCACACTGTCTAGAGCTTTTCAGCAGGTTGGATGATGAAAGAAGAGAGCAAAAGGGCCACATAGACAGTCGTGTTTGGTGCTTCCTATTTTTGGATCTACGCAATCACAGAGTGAGTCACCATCAGTGATGGTTAAAATTTTTACTGACGCATTTAGCAGGGACAGGCCAGAGAGTCATTTGTGTGGAATGATTTGAAGGGCACTTGGAGACCTCCTTGTTCCTTCAAATATCATGTCTTCCAGGCTGCTAATGACATTTGCAGTATCTACCTCCTTGTCACTCAAAGGATACATTACCACATTATGAAGTGCTAGCTCGCTGAATCAGACAGCTGTCAAACAAAAAGGCTTGGAAATGGAATGAAAATCAGAGATTCTTTTATGTAAAGGATAGGTAGTAACAAATTGTTGGAATATCTAAAGCAAGGGACTTCAGGAGTTTCCCAGCCTTTTAGAACAGGAGTGGGTACACAGACCAGTCAGGAATACCATAATACTTGTTCACAAAACAGCCACCATTTCCCCCTGAATCCTTGTCCCTTTCCCACAGGGAGAACACAGGCATCACTGTTCTCCCTTCCTGCAGGTTATTTTTTGGCCCATTTCTCCAACATATTCAGATATAGAGAATTTTTATCTTAATTCTGTCTCCACTCTAACAATTAGAGAATTTAATTCATAATCTTCTGCCACAAGAATCACAGGTTTAACACTCTATTTTTTTTGTTTTATGATGTGTTTACCTATGTCAACATACTCTAAAAGTGGCTTTTGCATACCCTCTGATCTCTGAATTAAGGAAAGAAAATCTCCTAATAAACAAAACCCCAGAGGATGGGAGCTTTCTTACCAACTGTTCAGTTATACTTATTTTCACATGCTTCATTTTCTTTTCCTATCACCTGTTCTCTAATGACTTATAGTCTGAAAGGCGTCATTAGTGCTGGCACTATTTTTCAAATCTTAGAGAGTTAAATGTTCATTATCTAGGTTGTGGAATATTCTTTAAGAAGAATAAGATAAGAAAAATAAAGATACTGATTTAATACACTTGCAAGAGAAGTTGGAGACAGATAAATAATCTCTACCTCTTATATATATCATAAAGATATTAAATATAAATAAATACTCAAATGTTGAGATAGAGCACTTAAATCATTACAAATCCAGTAAACCCAGTTTAAAGAATACTTTTTTTTTTGCAACAAATTACTGTGGGGTGGTTTGGGCATTATAATTATTTTTAGCAGACAACTTCCTTGTATCTATATATTATGCACTTCACAGGAATATACTGCATTTCTGTAATGGAACATGTATATTTTATTAGGCACCGTCATATCAACAAGGTGATCTAGCAACACATGTGACATGAAAGAAAAAAAGAGACTCAGAGGAGAAATTGATTGATTGAGTGGAAGATGGGGAAAGTGGTGCGTATGAGGGGGGAAAATCTACTGAAATACACTTCATTTCAAATAATATCTTGTATACTAATTAAAACATTTTAATATAAAAATAAAACAACTTCAAATGGATTTTGAGATTTGAAAAGTTGGCCTTCAAATGTGATATTTTCAAACCTGTTAAATGTGCCTCCCTCCGGGCAAGTCACTTTACCTCTTAGCTTTGTCATTTTTAAAATAGCATAGTATAGTAACCACTCTTTATTCTTTCATGGTTACTGTGAAATTTACAAAGCTACTTACAAAATCACTGATACACTTAATATCAGACTGTAGCTCAGACTGTATAATGTTACTTTTATATATGCTTTCAGGGCTCGCCTTTTGGTATGGGATAACCAATTCGTGTGCTTTTTCCTGGGAAGACTATTTCTCCTATTCTCCACATTCCTTAGTCACCTGTAGTTCTTTGTTTAAGGTTGAGGCAACTTCCTGTTTTTCCCCTCTCCAAATTAGCAAGTCTATTGCTGTTGTCCTTGTTCAGTTCATGTTTAGGCAGCCATATTGCTGAGACTTTGTAAATGAAGCTTCTGATATTCCTAGGAGACAATCTTACAGCAAACGTGCGATCTTCTGGCTCTTAGCCTCTTTCTCCCATCCTCTCTTCTGCAATAATCTCTGAGTTTTAGGTGCATAAGTTGTGTTTTATATGTTTCCATTGGGTTCCACTACTCGGCATTTTGATTGAATGTGGTTTTCTATAATCATCTCTGTTGCAAAGAGAAGTTTCCTTGATGGGGGGTGGTGAGGTCTACACTTATCTCTTTGTGTAAAGACAGATATTTATAATATAGCTAGGGACTGTGCTGGGTTAGTAAAGTGGTGGTTGTGGGTACTCCTCCCAAGGTATTCTTCGAAGATCCATGATTTCACCAACTCTGGGTAACTGGCTAAGTTTTCAATACAAGCATGTTTTCCCTCTTGTTTGAGTGGGTCTTAAGTCCAATTAGAGAGCTGTTGATCACCACCACAGTATGCTTGCCACTAAAGTTATAACAGAAAGTTATACCTTAGATTTGTCATACTGTACTGGCCATTATTGTGGTTCATAGGCATCATATCTGGATAGCATTGTTAGTTGCTTTCCTCCTTTGGAAACACACATGGGACTTTTTGGTACTGTGAAAGCTAGTCCTCAGGAAGGAGGCTTTCAGGTCAGTTACAGTTTAAAAACTCCTGGGCCCAGTGTCTGAATTGCAGTGTTTTCAGCAATAGGCACTTCTGCTTCTACTTCTGGGGTTTAATCAAGGAAATAGCAATGGCCTGTAATATATTGGGAATCTCTTGGGCAACACTGATCAACAACTCAGAAGAGAGCCTATGATGCCTGGTGTTGAGGTTTTTGTTAGATGCTCTTTGGCTCTTGGATGGAGCATTGTCAGCAAAGATAGGGAAATTTCTTTTATACAATATATGTATATTTACATGGTGACTTATGTTTATTATAAGTATTTTAGGTAGATCATTAATAGTATGATTCCTTATGACTTTTCAGACATCTTAACTGTTATTTTACTCTTACCCATCCTTCTGCATTTAACTACTTCTCCTTTCCTTAATTAGAGCTCTCTCATTTTTCCCTTTTTCCCTATGCATTCACTTATACCATGCTTTTCCCTCAGAGAAAAAACTTTATCACCATTTAGTATTCTCTGATCCAAGAAAGGCTCTAAAGACAATAATACATTTTTATTCAATATGGTAATTGAGTAGTCTAAGACACATGTAAAATGTGAAATTCATTGATTTTTTTTCATAGAAATAACTCTGTGTAAAAATTGATATTATAGGTCTCTTCTAACAATGACAGTAGAAAACATATATGGAGGAACTAGATTTGTCTCTGCATGACTCTGAAAGGACTGGGAAGAAGAATTATGGTTTATTCAATAGGCCAATGGGTAAAATGCCTGGGATTTAATATCATTTAATCATGGGTTTAATCTCTTGACAACAAAGAAATATGTATGTGTGTGTATTTCTATATAAACAAGATGCCCACATATCTGATTCATATTTGTGCATTCACTATAATATAATCATAGGTCATGCCATCATTACTATAAAGTATTTATTAGAAAAAAACTGAATAAATTTAAGAAACTACACTGTTAATTCATGATTTACATTCACACTTTACCTAACCCATTCCTAAGTTTAACTTAGAGAGATGCTAAGGCTCTACAAAATAAAATCAACAGGTCCTTTGAAAACTATGCCTTCAGCACAAAATTCATTTACATTGTTACTTTAAAAGTTCAATTTCTTTTAGTTGGTATACAAAGTACTGGGTTTTATCATGACATTTAGTACACTCATATGTATAAGTATACATATATGTATATGTGTGTGTGTGTGTGTGTGTAATTGCATGTTGCTTATGTTTGCTCCCATTGCCCTTCCTTGTATTCCCCTTTCCCCTCATGCTTGTTCCCTTTCCTTCTTCAGAGTAAAAGAGATTGATAGAATTCAACCTTATGCTTAGCATTGATGGTAAAATGATATTTCAGTTATGTTTTTGTACCCAACCTCCTTAACTGTGGTTGTGCCTTTATTTCAGCAAGAGTAAGTAAACATTTATCCTTGCACATACCCCTCCACCTCCTGAAAAGTTTATTTCTTCTTTAATCAAGATACAGTGTGTCGTGAGGAAGTAGAGTACACGGCATGGCATAAAGATACCTTCTGTTTTTGTAAAGACCTTACACTGAATAGTTTAAGATGTGAAGAGCCATTTATTACCTTGGGCATTTTCATATAATTTATGAACATTGAGAAGGATGTTTCTAAGAGCTCTTCTATCTCTAAAGCACACTGGACCTAATTCCATATTCTCAATACTGTTTCTTCAGTTTTACGTTTTCTCTTTCAGAAAATGGGAAGCTGTGCCCTAAGAAGTGTCAAAAATCATTTTTATCCTCCATATATCTCATGGACAACATTTTTTGCCAATTTACCTTCCCTTAAAAGACTTGAGGCAATAGGAATATAAATTCCAATGAAATCCACAGCTGCTACTAAGTTCCTACTTGTACTCAATTCTAGACTCAGCATTAATTGAAAGCAAAAATTATAAAGCCAAACAAAAACACTATGTTATCAAAAGAAATAAAGGTAGGCTCTATTTTTTGATACAGCAGAGGAGTTAGAAAGAATGGCTTAGGGAATCACAGACTATGCATGCAAAATTAATCCTCCAGGGCTATCTGGCTCAATTTGTCTATTTTGTGGATGAAAAGCCTGGTGTCCAAAGAAGTAAAGGGATTTTCCAAGACACAGAGTAGATCAAATTCAGAGATAATTCTCAGCCCAAGGGTTTCAACAAATTTGTGAATTAAACTTGGGTCAGAGCCATACTAACTGACAGGGCCTAGATCATTCTCTCTGCTACACTAAAATGCCAAACTCCCTCTGGGAGAAGGGTAGAAGAGAACTGACATACAATTAAGTTTAACATTGAAATATTTTTTTTCTTATTTAATGTTGAAGAGCTGCTGAGGCATGAATTATTCCTATTTCACACACAAAGAAATTAATGATTAAAGTGATTAATTGGCTTGCCCATCTCTGATCACATTTCAAGCTGGTGGCAGAAGTGAACATTTAAACAGGGATATCTCTTTCTAAAACCCATTTTCTCCTTGACACTCCATACAAATACACATAAACATGCACTGAGTACCTGTGGACACATTTATGAACAATGTATACTCACAATGAATATTATGACAGTGTATGAGTAAGTTAAGGTTCCTATGTGGCTTGAATTCTCAGGCATTTTTTTATTTTGCAATTTTCCCCTAAAGCTAATACATACTAGGCTCTTAGAAGACTAGTTAGCATGTCAATGGAAAAATCATTTTAGAAGTCAATATTTAAATAGCATTTCAAGACTTGTAATTATTTACCAAGCCTAAAACACATGAAACAAGTTATGGAGATCAGCACAAACCTTGATATTTCCATGCTAACACACAGACACACACACATACACTCTCTCTCACTCAAACACACAGTAGATATTTTGAAATAGTAATATTCATCATTATATGGTCATGTTATATGCTTTATGTTCTTAAGATTGATATTTTATTTTCACACATCCTCTTCTATTGTACAGATGAGCAAAAGTGGATGGGCTGTTAAAATAAACAGGGCTAAAAACAGATGTCCCGGTCTAGAGAACTGTCAGTATTTTCTGCCCTCTTTTTTTTATATGGTTAGCGAGATATGAAGAAAATCTATTTTTCTCTTACCATGCTGAAGTTTCAGAAAATAGAGATATGTGGATTGGAGTTGTAGCTCATGGTAAAAGGCCTATTGATATGTGTGAGAGGCCCTGAGTTCTATCCTCAATACCAAAAAATATATGATAAAAGAAAATTGAGATATGTGTCCCAAATAGTAAAGTATTCTCTAAATTCTTTTTTAGAGGAAGGCACTCTATCAGTGCTGGGGGAGTCTCTGCTTAGCCAACAGTACACAACACAACTGTAACTAATATCCTTAAAACATGCATAACCATTTCATTTCTGATTAATGCCACTTTTGCTAGCCCATTAATAAACATTAAAACCTACATAAGGTAAGTAAAGTAAAATATCTTGATTCATCTTTTATAAGTATTATAAAGAAAATATTTAGAATTACAAATCCAAGAATCCAGTCCAGAAAATTTAGTAAAGAAACTTCATTGATCCCAAATGTATTTCTTATTCCTCTGTGCTTGGAAAGGGAGTGCTTCATATATTATCCTATCTGGACTATATATTTTATCCTGTTAAGTTTGAAATGCATTTTCACTGATTGAGTAGTTTTATTATTAACTCTCTGCCAATGCATTGGTGGAATGGTTGATAATCAGCTTGGATTTGTGGTAGAATCTGCAGAAGATGGGACTTGTCTCAACAATGAGAAGAGGAGGATAAGGAGAAACCAGGGATGGGAGTGGAGATAGGTAGTAAGAGAGGATGTGAAGACAAGCTATTGCTCCAGTGGGGGACAAAACATTATTGATTCCAAAGCTGTTCAGCTGCTTCTAGCCTCAGGGCTGTGACATTATTAAAAACTTCAATTTGGTGACAAATACCTCACAGAATCTCTTGAAGCTGGCTGAGGAAGGGTGGCAGCTTCTTGACAGGCTGAAATTGTATTTGTCAGTTCAAGACAGGCTGTGGAGACTGAGTACGCTTTTAGTACATCCCACTCCATTCTACCCCAGTCATGCCCACATAGGCAAACTCGCATGCACAATCCCTTGGAAAATGTTCCAATATTTTTCTAAACATTTTTTTTTTCAGAGCTGAGGACCGAACCCAGGGCCTTGCGCTTGCTAGGCAAGCGCTCTACCACTGAGCTAAATCCCCAACCCCATGTTCCAATATTTTTAGCAAGGAAATATTTGCTGTAGAAAGGGAGAAGTTGAGGAAAGAAAGGTGTTTGAGCTGAATGAGTTCCCATAAGTGATCTGGGAAGACCATTAGAGGGCCTGTCTGAGGTGTTGTCTTATCTGGACCTGGGCTCCTTCTTTGAGAGATTTTATCTGTCCTCCTTAGAATTTTGAGGCTATATTGCAGAGGGGGGTCTTTATAGCCAGAGACATAAGAATGATTTGTGGATAACTAGTTTGCCAATGTTAAAGCAAACCAGATACAAAATGGTAAATGAAGGGAAGGATACAGGATGCCAGAAGGAAGGACAAAATGTGGGAAAAAGAACATGGGAGGAAGAAGAGTGAACAAACTAGGTTTGATAAAACGTTTAGATTAAAGAAGTCTTCTCAAAGACTTAGAATGCCATGAGATAGCTTGGAAACATGGATCTGCCAGGGCTACATAAGGTAGAACGAGGAGAAACATTACCTCTAAGCAAAAATCTGTTGTTCACAACAGTACCTTCAGAATGAACAATTAATTAGTCTGACATACAGCAAGCTCTGATATTTCTTGAAGAAATACATGTAGTAGTGGATATGATTCTAATATAATATGATACTATTTGGCCTCAAAAAGAAATAGCACAACTGCTGTTGCCACTGTTGCTACCAACACGACTGCAGTAGCCTAGTAGCAACTACTATTACTACCAGCATACAACATCTTCTCCAGTGATAGCTGCTCTTCTGAGTGTTTTTAAAGAAATATCTCATTTAAGGTTCATAATATCCCTATGAATTGGGTTAGTATTATTATCAACATTTGTGAAAGACAGTATTTTGTTGCTTAGAGGCATAGATTTTATACAAATCTTGGCTCCCCTTTTTCCTAGGGAGATGACCTTGTTCAAGTAACATACTTAGTCTCTGCTTTTCCAACTGTAAAATTAACATAGAGCCGTTGTGTTTATTAAATCAGTACATAAGTAGAGTCTTTGGCTCTCTTGCTGTTTTCAGGTTACAGATGGGAAAACTGAAGCACAAAGTGAATAAAAGTAATATGCACAACGTTTCATAGTAAATTAGTGGTAGAGATAAAATTTAGACGCAAGTAGCCTGTCATTCTACCTAACTATGAAGACACAGTGTCTCACATACTTGAGCACTGCATCTAGTTTTCAATTCCTTAGGAGATCCAAGTGCATTTCTTCAATATCTTTTTTGTTCTTATTTCCCCATTTGCCAATAAGAAAATTCCCTATATGAGTTGTAAAATGTTTTCTTTGTTTATGTTGACTTATCCTATATCCACATTTGTTACAAAACTGGGTCCTTAAATTCAGTTGTATGACAGTCTTATTACTCTTCAAATTTCTTCCAGTTCTATGACAATGGAAAACTGTAACAACTTGATTCTGCAATACCACTCTCCCACCCCAACATACACACACACACACACACACACACACACACACACACACACACACACACACACACACACGATGTGGGAAGCTGAATATGATTTAAGGATTTCTGAGTTTTCTGTGTGGCACAACAATTTATTACTTGTTGCTTGTATTTCTGCATTATCTCCAAATTGATATAACTCCCTTCATCCAACTTCTACTAAGCAGTTGCCTCTACATGACAAGAGACCTTTATCCAACATTAATATTCTTCTGTCATGCTCATACTTAAAACATTTATAAAGTTTTTCCCTGTTTCTGTAGTATTGAAGAATCTCCCTGATCTAGATCTTGACATTATATTGTATCTGATTTAACTTCTATAATATTTATCATTTTCTTCTGTGTTCAATGATTATTAGTAAGGGGAGAGGAAGAAAATAGAGAAAGGTCATACATCCTCACTAAAGTTGGAGCTCCTGAGGAATAAAAATTATACATTTAGAAGTCTCTATGTTCATGATGACCAGAATGGTTAATAAAGAGTAAATATAATCCAAACATGTAAAAGAACTAACTGTAAGTGGCTGAATTCATTAATGATTAGGAAAAACAAATTTTCTGGATTCATTCTAATAACAGATATGGCAAAGACTTCTGAATTTTGTAAAGTTGAATAAAAATGAGGCACAGGCAGATTTTCCTTTCATTAAGACACAAAGAAAATTGAACAGTTATACAGTAAAAGTGCTATACTCCACTGATGGAGTGGGAAAAAAACACTGGGGCAATCAGAGAATTCACTCTCAAAGAAGTAACAGCCTGTACCAGAACACTGTAAGAGTATTAACACCCAGAAAAAAAACATAGTAGGGGTTGCAGAGCCATTCTCAGGCCCATGCAAGCTCAGGCAAGATTAAACTGACTGTTCAGAAAACTGTACTTCAATGTTAGTCAAAAATCAGTGTTATGTCATGGTGGTATTGATACCTGACAATTAGTGGGGAGATACTGACTTTTGCCAAACTACTTGTGCTTCTTTAAAATTTCTTTTCAATTATGTATTGACATTTACTGAATATATTTTTTCAGAGGTTCAAGGAAATATGGCCCTTTGTATCAATGATTATGATTATCCAATTTTTTGTCCATGCATTGGTTATTTATCTATCTATAAAATAGTTTCCAAAAATTTTTGACAAATTTATAATTTGTTTATTAACAGCAAGTTTGTTCAAATATGTTTACCTTGTTGCTCTAACTAGAGACAATAATCAAGGCTAAGAAGCAATATTTTTGTCTACCCATTACCTGACATTTGTATAATTTAAATAATGAGTCAAGCAAAGAAAATACATCAGGTATTTCTCTGGATGTAATAGCTCTTGTGAATGTGAATATTGGGCACTGTGTTTGAATGTGTAATTTTTTTCTATGTTGCTTTCCAGTAAGGATATTTTTAATAACTCAGTAAAATAAAATAAAACTAATAAGATGAAACAAAAACTAACACATCGGAATTAAAAAAAAAAACAAAGAAAAAGAAGGGAAAGAGCCCAAGAGATGCCACAAGAAACAGAGACCCACTCATTCACACACTCAGGAATCCCCTAAAATATCACTAAACTGGAATTCATAATATATGTACAAAGGTCTTAAAGGGTAAAAAGTGAGAAGAAATATATACATTTATAATAAAAGTAAGAATAAAAACAATAAAATAAACTTTTAAAATTAAAAAAAGAAGAGCCCTCACATGACATTATGAGATAAAGAACCTCTAAAGATGCTGTTGAGTTCATTTTCTGTTGGCCATCTACTGCTAAGCATGCAGCCTGCCTTTAAGAGTACATTGTTTCCCCACTGAGCCCTCTTGGGAAAAAAAAAAGCAAACTAGATTTTCATTTGCAAGTAGTTATCAATTGCAGATTGCTTCTGGGTTAAGGATTGGGGAAAGTACCCATTTCTTCTTTCAGCTTTAGGACCCCAGCTGGTGCAGACCTGTGCAGGCTCTGTGTATGCTGCATTGGTCTCTGCGAATTCATATGTACTTTGGCCATGTTAATTTAGAGGGCCTTTTCTTGGTGTTTTCCATCCCCTCTGACTCTTACACTGTCTCTATCTCCTCTGCTGCAGGGTTTCCTGACCCGTGAGATGAGGGATTTGATGAAGCCATCCTATTTAGGGCTGAGTGCTCCCAGGTTTCTAACTCTGCATAATGTATGGTGGTGGGTCTCTGTATTTGCTCCCATTTGTGTTTGTTTTCATACACTGCAGGAGGAAGCTTCTCTGATGATGGCTGAGCACTGATCTGTGAGTATAGCACAATGCCATTACAAGTCATTTCAGTGCTACATTTTTTTTTTTTGGAACAGTAGTATTTGGTTTTACCCTATGTCTCTGGGTTATCTAGTCTCAGGTTCTTGGTTACTCAAGCAAGTGATGGATATGGGTTTCATTTTGTGGAGTGGGCCTTCAGTCAAATCAGCTATTGGTTGGTTTCTCTCACATACTTTGTGCCAACTTTGCATATCTTGCAGGCAGGATACCATTTTAGATATAAGGGTTTATTTGATGGATTGGTGTTCACGTTTCTCCTTTGGTAGTGTGCAGAGCGCCTTCTTATAGGGATGAACACTATATGTAGGTGCCAGCTTGATTTCTCCATGTTCAATGTGTAGGTGTTTTCTTCAGGAATAAAGCTTTGTTGTCGGTTTGTGGGAGGCAACCTATATTCTTGGCAACATTCTGTGTAGTTTGGGGATTCTCATGAAACCCTTTTGGCCAACAACTCAATTTGATATACCCCAATCCCTATACTGAAGATTCATTTGGTAATACGAGATGATCAGTTAGGGCTCTCTCTCCCCAGCTATTTGGTGACTTCATTTAGATTGTCTTCATATATGAATATATTTTAGGAAGTTTAAATTGTATCAGGTTTCCATACTACTCTTCAAATAGTCCTTCATGTTAGCTGTCTCTCCCTGTATTCCCTTCCCTATGTCCCTCTTTCCTCCATCTCCTATTTGACCCTCCCATTCCAGTTCCCTCTCCACCCCCATCCACAGGTATCTATTCCATTTTCCTTTCCTAATAAGTGCTATCTGCCTCTCCTAATCCCTTCCTCTATACCTTATCTCCATTGTTCTACAAATTGTAGCTTGGTTATCATTGAATACAGTCCAAATTTGTCTTTCTGAGTCTGGATCACTACACGCAGGATGATTTTTTTTTCTAGTTCCACCCATTCAATAAGGATAGTTAATAGCTATTGTTTTTTTTTGTGTGTGTGACTGGGTTAAGAATCTCAGATGTCTGTTAAAACCTTACTCCTAGAGGCTGGAGATAGATCTTGGTGGTAGAGTGTGTGCCTAGCCTATATGAGACTACAGGTCCAGTAGTCCCTTGCAGCAATAAATAAACAAGCATTACTGCTAGGCATGTTCCTGTAATAGTAGAGATTGCAGAAGACAATAATATTTGAAGTAGCAGACTGAGTAAATAAGATCTCTCTTATCCAAAGTGAGTAGGTGTTATTAATCTCTGCAGAGCCCCCAAGAGAATAAAAATCCTGGCAAAAGATGAATGTATTTTCCGTTTTAGATTTGGCACATCCATTTCCTGCCTTTACACATTGAAACCCTGGTTCTTGGGGCTTCAGACTCTGGGACTCAGATCATCGTGCTTCCCTCAGGATGTCAGTTAGTTTTAGGCTGAACTATATTACTAACTCCCCTTGTTCTCCAGCTTGCAGATGATGTATTAAAAGATTTCTCAGCATCCATAATCTCACATGCCAATTCCTATAATAAATCTCTTCTTTATTGTCAGTGTATAATTTATTGATTCTGTTTTTCTAGAGAACCCTGGTGAACGCAGATATTTCTTGGCTTTATCAATTTTGTTAATTCCATTCTTACTATTTTCCATTCCCTTTTTTGTATATTTCCTTAGTAATCACCACAACAACCCCTTAATACAGCTTCTAGTATGACTACCTTCATTTAAGCAGTTTAGAGAAAACCTGGAGAAGCCTGCATGATTCATTCAGGTCTAATATTAGTAACTTTGAACTCAAAAACAAACTCAGCCAACACTACATGGAGGAACAAAAGTGCAAGGAGGAGTGAGATATCATTAAGCTCACAGAGGCCGGCTGTGACTAGAGCCCTGGGACTAAGGTATTAGTGATACAGAGAATGCGTATAAGAGGAGTGGGCTACTTGCCTGGAACTCATTCTGCACCACAAGCAAAATGAAAATGTATTGCTAACATCTGAGTTTATTAGCCATTTATTCAACTATTAACAAGAAGCAAGTGATTCAAATATAATCTATAAGATGCTGGGCAGAAGTCTGTCTGGTAAGCTAGTTTACTATCTTTGACATCATACAATTATTGAACTAGTTATGAACCTTGGAAAATATTTCAGAGGTTTGTGGGCCTAAACAGGCTCAGAAAATCATTAGTCTGGGTGATAGCATAATCTCTGCAAGGACACTCCCAAAAATACACATATTAGGAGAGGGGGGTTATGGCACAGATGGTCCTTTTGTATTAACTGAAGAGCTAACTTTCACTTTAAAACTAAAGAAAAAAATTATTATAAAAATAAGTCATGACCATGAGAGTTGGTTCCAAATGTAGGAGCCCATTACATAAAGTTCAATGAATAGTACAGAAATTGCCATTGATATGTACAACATGTGATGCAATTTTCTAATTCATTTGTATATTAATTCCTTGGAAACTCTCAGTAGTTCTATGATAAAATGCCAGTCCTATATTCTAATTGAAGAAATGGAATCTCTAAGATTAATTCTTCAGGTGAATTTTAAGAGGAATAGTGAGTAGCTGAATCCTTCTTGGTCTAACCTATAATTTATGCTATTTATTATCCCTAGAAATGACCAGAGGAGAGATGTGTATACAATTATCAGAAATGAGAACTCTTTAATCTTGGTTTGGGAAACTCAAAATTCAGTATTATAGTATGGAAAGCAGTATTTCAGAACTATTGGTATTGTAAACACACCCATTTACCCACATGAATCATTTGCTTTGTCAATTATCCTACTTTGTCAAGTAGGAGGTTCTCATCCTACTAACTCCACATTTCAGTGCATAGGCTACATCTTGCTACTAATCTGAGTTAGAAAAGCAAATAAAATTTGAAAGTAAAGTTTCATCTCTTTTAAGTCATAAAGCATATTCTTAAAGCAACTGAAGTGATTTATTGTTATCCATGGCCATTCCTTTACCCCCACTAGATGGGCCAATCTCTTTTTGACTGCTATTTACATGGTAAAGGTCATTAATTCATATCACATTCATATAGCCTGAGTGATATTTTGCATGTAGTCTGTTATATTATTTTTTTCTCCATCTCATGTTAAAGCAATCATTTAAAAAATGACAGTGTAAACCAAATTGCAAAGCGATAATTAAAGGACTAAAGAGAATTATTTTCCAGCATGTTAGGAAAACTGTTACATGCTGCATACTAATTGCAACTCGTTCTTAAACACTCATTTAGGAAATTTCCCTAAGAAGGTATAATTGTACCATTTTTTTTAGATACTGAGTACAAATAATCAACACTTTTATCAATGCTTTGTAACTCTTACTTTTCCAAGTCAGACTCCTGTACATAACAATCTCTTAGCTAAAATGAGTATTTAATGAATGCTTATTCATGAAGTTGAATGAATTCCAAACACACTTGGCATATCAAGGATACATGTTTTCTCTTCTCATGGGGGAAATTCTGCTTAAGTACCATTCAGAATAGCCTTGCCTGACCATACAAACTTCAATGTCTGAAAGATTCTCCCAGTGTCTGTTCCTATCCCTTTATCGAGTGTTTTGTGGTTCCTTAGAGGACCATTATTTCATCATCCACTTCTTTTGTAAAGGTAGAGAAAGAAGGCTTACATCAAATACACCCACCCCAGAGTGTATCCATGTGTTAGCCATGTTCAGCTTGGTTTCCCAAGAAACTGAGCTTTGGTATGTTAAACCGCATAGCATTTAGGCTTGGCTGAACTAATCTGCCCCAGTTAGCTCAGTCTTTTTCAGCTAGCATCCTGTAGTTGCCTGTGGAGTAAGAGAGAACAAGTCCTGCTTGTTCATAGTGTTTGTTTTACACAACCCTTTTATTTATTTATTTAGATTAGCATTTAAGCCCAAGTTTCTTAGAGCATGCAATTTTTTATTCTCAGGGGTAGTTGCTCCGTTTTAACAGTGGAAGAAAGAGAAACATTTGGACAGACAATTTTAACACCTTTACATTCATACACAAAAACTATCCTATCCAAAGCCTCCGGCAATTAGAGGCAATCCCTTCAATCTTCAGCATATTGATCTAAATAGATTTGTCAAGAGGAAGACTGTTTTGCTTTGTTTCCATTTTTCAGAGAAAATCCATTGGCAGTTTTCTTCCTCAGGACTCAGATAACACACTAATTAGCATATTTATATAATCTATTTACATATTGAAGTAGAAGCTGGATATTAAAATAGTAGAGATTACTTATTGGGAAGGAGACTGATTTTAGGAAATTGGGGATTCTTATCTGACTGAAATTTTAGAACTATCATTAAGATAAAAGAATTTTGATATTGTATCCATATTGACTTCAGTAGGTTACTCATTTGGTTATTTGTGCATGGTACTCTGCTAGGTACTATGGAGAACAGAGGTAAACAGATCTTTCCTACTTACTTCAAAACTTCAGAATCCTCATTCCCCAAACCTTAATTCAAGTACTTGCACATAGTGATTTTGTTATTAGCTTCCCTCAAAACTCCATTTGTATTGGTCCTACTTGACCACATCCTCTGAGCTAAAAACAAATTTCTTTAAGAATTCCAGCCATGGGAAGAATTAAATAATCAAGTTCTGTTCATGGCAATCCTAAGATAGAGCTGGTCTGCAGCTAGCTCCTAGTTATTCTCTCTGCACTTAGTGTGTCTTCTAAATCCAAAGCCTCCTCACTGAAGTTATATAATCCATTCTTCTCCTTCCCCTTGTACCCACAAATGATTATGCTCTGGTTTCATCTATTCTCTGGCCTTTCTGCCTCCCTGGATATTCAAACTCATGCTAGCTCTTGATAATCAAATTGCTTTTATTAGTGTGAATGAGTCAGGGTTCTTCAAGCCAGAAAATGATGAAAATTACTTCTCTCATCTGAAAACCATTGGATTTGAAAGGACAAACCAAATAGGCTCTACTCTGTTTACACACAGATGCTCAACGAACACCAAATGTTATTAAATTAATTTCGTTAATACACCTAAACTACTGCTTTCTCAAATGATAGTCTGTTCATTTCTGTTGAAGCATGGTATCTTGAGATGTTCAGATTTAACAGTTTGCTTTACTATTTATTATAATGTTTCCATATATATTTGTATATTGTATTTTGAGAAAAGTCATCTTCATATTACTTTACCCCTTTGTCTGTCTCCCATCCCATTAATATCGTTTATCTCACAAACAGATTTACTACTATTTTATGTCATAATTTATATATATATATATATATATATATATATAATCTTGATGTCTCTATATAATGTCTAGGAATCAAAATTTAGAGGAAACATGGTGTTTATTTATCTGAGAGTGGTGTAATTATCTTTATATAATAGATACAGTTATATCCACTTTCCTAGAAATAACACAATTGTTCTGTATAGCTGAAGAACATTTTATTGCATGCATACACACATTTTCTTTGTCCAGTCATCTGTCTATCATTAGACATCTAGGTTTATTTCATCATTTATCTATTGTGAATAGTGTTGAAATTAACCCTGGTGAGCAAATTACTTTGTAGATGTTGACTTGGACTCCCTTGTGTAAAGTAAAAGGAACTACCACAGCTGATGTAACTGAAATACATGGATAATCTATTGTTAGAATTCAAGGAACCCCTACCCTAATTTTCACATTGGCTGGACTAGTATACAGCCTTCCAGGCAAATATAAGTGTTATTGTTTGTCCAAATCTGTACCAGTATTTCATTTTTTGTTTTACTTTTACATTACTTTTAAATTTTTAATTAGATTTTATTTGTGCATGTGTGTGTATGCTCCCTTGTAAATGTAAGTCAGCGGAAAACTGGAAATGTCAATTCTCTCCTACTACCCTGTGTCTCAGAAAGAAGTTGAGGAGTGCTGAGATCATATTCAGGTCATCAGGCTTGAAAACAAGTGCCTTTATACACAGAGCTCTCTTTCCAGCTCACATACATTATTATAAATCATGAAGGAATTACTGTCAAGTGAATACAGTATAATATGGGTGTATACCCTAGAATGTTTTCTGATTACCCACCATCAAAAAAGGCAGTGCCTTAACTTTCTACACCATGGACAATCTCCTCTTTCCCTGCTCCAACTCCTTTCCTGTCTCCCACTTCTCTCCTCAAATTCGAAATCTCTTTTTTTTTCAAAATCTCTTTTTAAATTATTACTCTTAACATGTATGTAGATGTGTGTATAGTTTACTTTGAACAATGCTAAATGTGTTCTATTATTAAATGTCTTCTACCTTTCTCTCAACAGTATCTTTGTATTATTCATCTACATTGTTGTGTGCAATTGTAGTCTTCTGAACAGAGTAAGATGCATTTGTAATGCAGTTTTAATTTGTATTTCTGTGATGTCCAGAGATGTTGTCCATTTTTAGATACTTACTGGACATTTGTATTTCATCTTTTGAGAAGTGTTCAAACAATTACTCTAGTCATGTATTGTAGATAGTCTCTGTTAAGGTGCATAGTTTACAGATTTTTTTTCCTTTTGTAGGTTGTCTCTTTTGTTGATTAACTGTTTCTTTTTCTGTTTAGAAGTTTTTTTAATTTCATTGTTGACATTTGGTTTTATTTCCTGACTGGAATCTTGATGAGAAATACTTTGCTCATACCTACATCTTGAAATATTTTCCCTTCTTTTTTTTATGTCCACAGAAATTTTTTTAAATTTAATTTTATTTTACAATACTATTCAGCTCTACATATCAGCCACGGATTCCCTTGTTCTCCTCCCTCTGGCTCCCCTCACCTTCCCTCCAGCCCACCCACCATTCCCACCTCCTCCAGGGCAAATCCTCCCCCACGGACTGAGATCAACCTGGTAGACTCAGTCCAGGCAGGTCCAGTCCCCTCCTCCCAGGCCGAGCCAAGGGATCCTGCATAAGCCCCAGGTTTCAAACAGTCAACTCATGCAATGAGCACAGGACCTGGTCCCACTGCCTGGATGCCTCCCAAACAGATCAAGCCAATCAACTGTCTCACCCATTCAGAGGGCCTGATCCAGTTGGGGACCTGTCAGCCATTGGTTCATAGTTCATGTGTTTCCATTCGTTTGGCTATTGGTCCCTGTGCTTTATCCAACCTTGGTCTCAACAAT
Organism: Peromyscus californicus insignis; assembly: GCF_007827085.1. Taxonomy (NCBI): domain Eukaryota; kingdom Metazoa; phylum Chordata; class Mammalia; order Rodentia; family Cricetidae; genus Peromyscus; species Peromyscus californicus. The sequence continues at coordinate 53,208,632 of NW_026294391.1, forward strand.
TCTCTCTCATATAAACCCTTCTCTTTCTCGCTAATTGGACTCCCGGAGCTCCACCTGGGGCCTAGCCATGGATCTCTGCATCCAGATCCCTCAGTTATTGGATGGGGTTTCTAGCACAACAATTAGGGTGTTTGGCCATCCCATCACCAGAGTAGGTCAGTTTGGGCTGTCTCTCGACCATTGCCAGCAGTCTATACTGAAGAATGGATAAATAAAATGTGGTAAATATACACAATGGAATACTACTCAGCAGAGAAAAACAATGACATCATGAGGTTTGCAGGCAAATGTATGGATCTAGAAAAAATCATCCTGAGTGAGGTAACCCAAACTCAGAAAGTCAAACATGGTATGTACTCACTCATAGGAGGATACTAGATGTGGAACAAGGATAACTGGACTGCTACTCACATCACCAGGGAGGCTACCTGGAAAACAGGACCCCAAGAAAGACACAGGGATCGCCCAATGACAGAGAAATGGATGAGATCTACATGAACAGCCTGTACACGAGTGGGGGTAATGAAGGGCGAGGATTGAGGGAAAGAGAGTTTGGGGGAGTGGAAGATCCCAGCTGGATCAACAACAGAGAGGGAGAACAAGGAATAGGAGACCATAGTAAATGAAGACCACATGAGAATAGGAAGAAGCAAAGTGCTAGAGAGGCCCACAGAAATCCACAAAGATACTCCCACAATAGACTATTTTCCCTTCTTTTTCTTTAACAGTTTTAGAGTTTAGGGTTTTTTTTTTCAAGTCATTGATTCATTTGAGGCTGATTTTCGTACACAGTGAGATATTTTTGAGACAGTGAAATGAACCTGGTTTCAGTCTTACAATACCATTTGTTTAGGAGCTGACTTTTTTCCATTCACCTGGAGAGAACTTTGTTATCAATTAGGCAGCTGTAGCTGCATGAGTTTATAGCTGAGTACTACATTCTGGTCTATTGGTCTAGGTGTCTATTTTTGAACCAGTACCATGTTATTTTGGTTACTAGAATGTGGCAGTATAACTTAAGGAATGGTGATACTTCCATCTTTATTCTTTTTGTTTGTTGTTGCTTTGTCTGTCTAGTGTCTTTTGTGCCCTCGTATGAATTCTAAGATTACTGTGTCTATTGCTGTGAAGAATGGTATTATAATTTTTATCAGGATTCCATTAAGCCTGTAGATTTCTTTTTATAGCATTGCTATCTTTCCATGTTAATTCTTCAATCCACGAACATCAGAGATCTTTCATCTAGTAATGTCTTCTTCAATTTCGTTCTTCCATACTTTAATGTTGTCAATTGTGTACATCCTTCAATTACTTGATTAAGATTATTAAAAATATCCTACTATATTGTATTGTGAATGAGATTTTTCCTTGATTTCTTTCTGAGCACATACTTAGTTGGTATAGGAGAAGACTGTAAATTTTGATATGTTAACTGACACTTTGCTGGAAATGTTTGCCAACTCTTAAGAGTTTTCTGATTGAGTCTTTAGGACCGCTTCAATATGGAATCATATTATCTATGAATAAGAATACTTTGCAATTTCCCGTTTTTTGGAAGGCAGCTATGCTCACCACTATACCACCAATGCAGATACTGCAATTTCCCTTTTTTAAAAAAACTTGGGTTCCATTATTTTCCCATCTTGTCTTATTGCTCTAGCTATGACTTCAAGAAAAATAATGAATAGAAATGAAGAAAGTAGGCAGCTTTTCATGTTTCTGATTTTAATAGAAGTGCTTTGGTGTTTCCTATTTAGGACATTATTGCACTATATTTGTCATATGGAAGCCTTCAGATTTTTGAGATATGTTCCCCCCATTCCTACTCTGCTCATTTTTTTTTTTTTTTTTTTTTTTTTTTTTTTTTTGGTTTTTCTTTTTTTTTTTTTGAATTTAAAAATACATTTTTATTGTGGAAAATCATAAGAATTAAGTTTAAAACATTTTCATCATAGTTCGATATTTTAAATCAATATTTAGCTACTAGAAGTAGAAACTGTAAAACATGACATACAGAATATGCATGTATACATATGCATAGGGACTTGTACACATAAACACACATATCCTTAATTTACTAATTAAATTGTAGCAATTTAAAAGTGAATTGTTATTAAACCTGAAAAATCTCTTTTTGAAATAAAAGAAAACTTTTGTTTTGATTTGAAAACTTTAAGTACATGGTCATTTTCTAGATAATTTCTAAATGGACTAGAGATTTGGTTAAAATGAAAATATCAGAAACAAATTTTGGTATATAGTACTTTTTTTTAACAATCTAAGAACTCTTTTATAATACCCTCCCCCAAAAGGTCAAAGTTTCCATAGAACCTGATGCATCATCTTGCTTTAAGACACGCTTTTGAAATACAGATCTGAAACCAGACAATTGATTTTGAAGGTCTGTGTTAGGTAGTTAATTAGTTAACACAGTATTTCTCAAGCCTTCCAACTATGACATGGCATATGGATTCTATTAGATCAAGTCAAATGAACCAAGGATTGCACACAGCCTATCTTCAGTAATTAATTATCCTAATTGAGCTACATTAACTTTCTGTCTTTGTACCAATAAGTTGTTGACATGTTGTTTTTGTTGGTACAATATACGGCAGTTAAATTTAAGACAGGAAAATATAAAGACATTAATAATAATTAGACAACATAGATTGCGATTCAGATAATAAAGTAAATATATCCAATTTGTTTGTAGGCCTGGGGAAACACATAATTAGTTTGTGGGCTAAGGGGAAAACATTTTTACAAGTCAAAAAGAAAAAAATTTTTCATTTGATAGAGGTTTTCCATGCATAGGGCATCACAATAAAAGAGGGAGGGAGGGAAATACTTGAAATGTTATTTTTAACTGTGGCTTTACAACTGGCCTTACACAAATATGTATAGATGGCAGAGATGTTTAGTTCTATTCATTGCTAGTTTTTTTTTTGAGGGGGGAACAGGCTAGGGGATAGAGGGAACCTTTCAGCACCTACTTCTTCTAAAAATAAGACCTCAGCTCAGAAAATCTTTCTACCACTTCAGGAGAAAAAGATTTGTATTAATTTGTCTACAATGACCACTGTTTGGTTATAGTAGACAGAAACACCATTTGATAGCAGAGTTGTGATCTATGGTGGAACTTAAAACACACTACATCTATGTGGGGTAAGAGCTTACAGGGCATTCAACAAAAAATTCTTGAGAGCCCATTGGACTGTCCTAAACATACACTCTGGTGGTTCAAGTGTGTTAAGGGAAGACGTGAACTAAAAGTATAATGGAAGGTCTTAAAAGAAGACAAAGAAAGATATATTTTAAAATGCAAATGCATCAGTGAGGAGAAGGAGGAGGGCTAGAGATCACAGAACTCTGAGATCAGTCTCAGCTTCAGAAACCACACTTACGACCTTGAGCAGTAAAAGATGTCAAAAGCTGTTTCCCAGCAAGGGATTTCTTTAGCCATGTGAGGTCTCACATTCATGTGAACACAGCCACCTTTAACCAGGAGGAAGGGTATGGATATATCAGAATTAATCTCATAGTTCCTTCCAAAAGTTGTGGTGCATTTAGACTCAATCTGCCATCTAGTTCTGGCCCCTGCTCGTCTCTTTTTTTTTTTTTTTTTTTTTTACTTTTATTTTTTTTTTATTTTTTTTTTTTTATTTTTTTTTTTATTTATTTTTTTTTTTTTTACATTTTTAGCACATATAATTTATTCATTGTTATGAGGCCACATTTCTGTTCTTAATGAAGAAAATAAAAACAGACAAAATGGACAGATAGAGTACAATGAATACTATTACCTTTGTGTATACATTGAGTAGTTCATATAAACAACTCACTGAGAGCTGATTTTCAATCATAATTAAAGAACCTTTTTTCTAAATGTATAATTATTTTAATCTGTTCCTCTAAAATATATTCAAAGATTTTTTTTTTTTTTTTACAATGACTATATACAATATATACAAGTAATAAATGTCTAAACAATGTCTAGTCCATTTGTATTTGACAAATTCAGAGAAAATAATTTCATTATCTATCCTATTTTGTTAAGTCCAAAATGTATCTAATTCACTTTCTATCCTAATTAATCTTCAACTATAACTAACTAACCTTCAACTATAACTAACTAATCTTCAACTCCCTCAGAGACCCAAGAAGGAAATAATATTAGCTAACAAAAATAAAAACAGAAAGTGCATGCAAGCAACTTCCAAAAAATTTGTGAGTTGACAGAAACAGCCAGCTGCCTGGACAGTCACCTGAGGTTTCTCCACAGTGTTGGGGCATCATCTTCAGCCTATAGGCTTAGCATATCTGACAGACTCATTTGTGAAGTAGGATGTACACAAGGTCGACAGTTCAACCTCACATTGGGTGAGAGCAGTCCATGTACCAGAAACACCTGAATTCCACTAGTGTCATGTCATGATTCAGGATTTTAAATTCTGGAAATTGTTGTTGATTTTTTAATTCAGCTGTCCATTCTTGGCTGTGTATATATGGCTTCATCTTAACATCCCGTTCTTCTCCACATCCCTCTGTCAAATGCCAGTTTACTATTGCGAGGCGTGAGCTTAGTTACTCTTCAAGAATAACTGTTTCAGCTGCTGTTCCATTGCACATCAGAAGCCATCGGCCCACTGCCTATTCAGCTGCCTTCGAAGAAAAGGGCACTGTACCTTTTCCAAATTGCGAAGGCCACTTCAGGGATGGTGCCATATTGTCCTGGCCTCAGAAGATGCCTTTTGATAAAGCCATAACCACACTCGTTTTGGCAAGAATCAGTAGTCCTTTGTTTCATGTCCTGTCTGTCCATTTTGTCAGCAGTTGATTCAAGGATACTTTGTTGTCCAGTGGCTAACTTTTGCCACAATGAAAGTTAACTCCATATGCAGTTTCTTCAATGCCCATATTTTCTCTGAAGTAGATTGGTACTGCCAGGAGCCGACATGTCTCATAATCATAACAAAAAAGAAAAATTTTCTAAGTTATTAAAACATTTTAAATGCCATATTCTGTAGATCTCTGAAGGGTTTGAAGATGACCTGTCTAAAATATATCTGCTCAATTTTTAAAACATATCTAATATGACTACAACTTCTATTGTAATGTCTAACTACTAACTTTCATTTCTTTTTTTTTTTTTTTTTTTTTTTTTATTAATTTATTTTGCAATACAATTCAGTTCTACATATCAGCCACGGATTCCCTTGTTCTCCCCCCTCCCGTCCCCCTCACCTTCCCCTCAACACCCCCCCCCCATTCCCATCTCCTCCAGGGCAAAGCCTTCCCCACAGACTGAGGTCAACCTGGTAGACTCAGTCCAGGTAGGTCTAGTCCCCTCCTCCCAGGCCGAGCCAAACAATCCTGCATAGGCCCCAGGTTTCAAACAGCCAACTCATGCAATGAGCACAAGATCTGGTCCCACTGCCTGGGTGCCTCCCAAACAGATCAAGCCAATCAACTGTCTCATCCATTCAGAGGGCCTGATCCAGTGGGGACCCCTCAGCCATTGGTTCATAGTTCATGTGTTTCCATTCATTTGGCCATTTGTCCCTGTGCTTTATCCAACCTTGGTCTCAACAACTCTCGCTCATATAAACCCTCCTCATTCTCGCTAATTGGACTCCCAGAGATCCACCCGGGGCCTAGTCATGGATCTCTGCATCCAGATCCCTCAGTAGTTGGATGGGGTTTCTAGCACAACAATTAGGGTGTTTGGCCATCCCATCACCAGAGTAGGTCAGTTCAGGCTGTCTCTCGACCTCTGCCAGCAGTCTGTTGTGTGGGTATCTTTGTGGATTTCTGTGGGCCTCTCTAGCACTTTGCTTCTTCCTATTCTCATGTGGTCTTTATTTACCATGGTCTCCTATTCCTTGTTCTCCCTCTCTGTTGTTGATCCAGCTGGGATCTCCTGCTCCCCCAAGCTCTCTTTCCCTCAACCCTCGCCTTTCATTACCCCCACTCATGTCCAGGCTGTTCATGTAGATCTCATTCCATTTCTCTGTCATTGGGTGATCCCTGTGTCTTTCTTGGGGTCCTGTTTTCCAGGTAGCCTCCCTGGTGATGTGAGTAGCAGACAAGTCATCCTTGTTTCATGTCTAGTATCCTGCTATGAGTGAGTACATACCATGTTTGTCTTTCTGAGTCTGGGTTACCTCACTCAGGATGATTTTTTCTAGATCCATCCATTTGTCTGCAAACCTCATGATGCCATTGTTTTTCTCTGCTGAGTAGTATTCCATTGTGTATATGTACCACATTTTGTTTATCCATTCTTCAGTTGAAGGGCATCTGGGTTGTTTCCATGTTCTGGCTATTACAAACAATGCTGATATGAAACATAACTGAACAAGTGCTCTTATGGTGTGGTTGCTGCTCATTATTTTAATCATGAAAAGATGTGGTATTTTTGTCAAGCATATTTTATATATCAATTGAGGTAATCATATGATTTTCTGGCCTGTAGTCCATTTATATGATATATCACATTTATTGATTTGCTACTAGAACCTTCTCTGTATGTTTAGAGTGAAAACCACTCAGTTACAGTGAATGAACTTTCTGATGGGTTTTTGAGTTTGCAAGTACTTATTGTGAGAATTTTTGTAACTGTGTCCATTGGGTAGATTGGTCTATAATTTTCTGTTGTGTTTTTGTATGATTTGGTAGCAGTATATTACTGACTACTTATTTTGAAAGTAGTATTATCTGTTTTATAGAAATGTTAGAAAAGCAATAGTATGAATTCTTCTGCAGAGTTATGGTAGAATTCAACCATGAATCCATTTGGGCTTGTTTTTTTTAATTTGGAAATATTTTTATTATGATTTCAGATTTGTTTAACTTACTTATCTTCATTTATCTTTGTAGGTCATATGCATCTATAAAACCATCCATTTCTTTTAGTGGAATATAGGTTATTAAAGATTGTTTACTTATTTATGTTTACTTGTGTACAAGCACGTGCGTGTGCGTGCCTGTGTGTGTGTGTACGTGTGTGTGTGTGTGTGTGTGTGTGTGGTGTGTGTGTGTGCATATCTGTGTTTGAGAGTGAGCCTGTATGTTCATGTGCACTTTGTGTGAGAAAGAACCTGTGGAATCCAGAAAAGGGTGTCAGATCATCTCGAACTGTCATTATGGATGATGGTGATCTACCATGTGGGTGCTGGGAACTGAACCTGGTACTTGCTCTTAACTACTAAGCAATTTCTCCAGACACTGAAATACAAGTTTTAAAGGTTTGTCTTTATGATTCTAAATTTCACTAGCATCTGTTGAATAGCCCCTTATTCACTTATAATTCTATTGATTGTATCTTTGCTTGATTTTGGTTAGTTTGGCTCAGAGTTAATTGATTCAGTTTAGTTTTTCAAAGAACCAACTCATGTCATTGATACTGTATATTGCTTTTTTTTGCTTTTTCTATTTCATTTTTTTGTTCTTAATTCTTTCTTTCCATTTACTGATTTCCTGTTTTGCCTGATTCTTTTGTTCACCAAAATCCCGAGGTTCAATGTTAAGATTTTATTGTTCTTTTTGTTTTTGAGATATCTAACTTTCAAAGCAGGCACTCATACCTATAAACTTCCCTTTTATGATATCACTGTATTTTGTATCATTGTAGGATTTTATGTGCTTTGCTTTCATAATTTAATTCACTTTTAACAATTTTAAAACTTTGTTTACTCTTGTGTCTTTTTATTAGGGTATTGAGATCATGATGATCTGGATTATTACTGGAAAATGTGTATCAATTCCTTTCATTTGCTTAGTATTGTTTTGGTGCTTTTCTATTTATCATTTGCTCAACTATCATTCTAGCATGGATTATTATTTCCTATAGCCTCTAATGTGTTTTCATCTTTCTCTTCTGATTAATTCATATCAGTATCCTCTGCAGGACTGGCTTCATGGTCATAAATTCTTTTACCCTCATTTGACATTGAAAACATTTCCCTTGCCTTTAAATTATTATAAGCAGGTTTTTTTCTGTGGGGGGGTATAGTATTATTCTCAATTGATAGCTATGGTCTTTCACAAGTTTAAATACAACATTTCAAGCACATCTATTCTTGAAAGAACGGTTGCTATTTTAATGGGCCTTTATATATGACTTGGTGTTTCTCTCATACATCTCTTTTTATTTAATTTATTTTTTCATTTTACATACTAACCTCAGTTCCCCCTCCCTCCTCTTTTTCCTTTCCCCCATGTCGTCCCCATCCCACCCACCCACCCACTCTTCAGAGGGGGTAAGGCCTCCCTTGGGTAGTCAGCAAAGTCTGGCATACCAAGTTGAGGCAGGGCCTAGCCCCTCCCCCATGCATCAAGGCTGAGCAAGATATCCCTCCATAGGCAATGGGCTCCAAAAAGTCAGTTCATGCACCTGCGAAAAGTCCTGGTCCCACTGACAAGGGCCCCACAAACAGATCAAGCCACACAACTTTCACCCACATTCAGAGGGCCGAACTCGGTCCCCATGCAGGTCCCCCCAGCTCTCAGTCCAGAATCAGTGAGCTCCCACTAGCTTGGGTCAGCTTTCTCTGTGGTTTTCCCCATCATGATATTTTAGTAAATATCATTTGCTGTGTATTTTTCAACTACAGTATGATGTGTGGGAACTTTTATTCTCATCCTTTCTATTCAGTGTTCTAAATGCCAGTGCTCTACATGGGTAGGCAGCTGTGATGGCTATTCTTTGTTATCAACTTAAAACTACACCTGAATTAATTAAAACCCACGTATCTGGCTGGATACACTGGTAAGGTTTTTTTTATTGATTGAATTATTTGAAATGGAAAGACTCACTCTAAATCCAGATCTTTTGAGATGAGAAGATTCACCTTTAATATTGACTATGCCTTCTGCTGACAGCCTATATAGACATGGAAGAAGGAAGCTTGCTTGCTTTTTGCCTTCTTCCTCCTACTCTCACTGGCAATCTCATTTCTTCACTGGCATTAGAGCCTACATCTTCAGGATTCTGGTGTACTGGAGATCAGCTGAGACATCCAGCCTTGTGTTCCCAACAACTACTGGGTAAGACACTCTAAGTAAGAAATCTCTCTCTCTCTCTCTCTCTCTCTCTCTCTCTCTCTCTCTCTCTCTCTCTCTCTCTCTCTCCCCCCCCCCCCCCCCCCCTCTCTCTCTCTCTCTCTCTCTCTCTCTCTCTCTCTCTCTCTCTCTCTCTCTCTCTCTGTGTGTGTGTGTGCGCGTGCGCACACATGGGTGTGTGCATACATATCTGTTTCTCTAAAGAACCCCAACTAATACAGTATCTCTTACCCAAAGTTTGGGAAATTTTTTTTGCTTTGATTTCATAAAAAATGTTTTATCTGTCTTTTGCATGGACTTATTCTCTTTCTTCTAATGCCATTATTATAGATTTCATCTTTTCATTGTGTATTAATGATCTCTTATGTTCCAACTGTATATTTTTTATTAGTTTTCTTTGTTCTTCCCTGAGTGTTCCAATTCCCCTACCTTCTCTCCTGACCTCATATTCTGTCCTCCCTGTGATCCATTCTGTTGGGGAAGCTTTTAACTTAGCTGTTTTTTGAATGATTACAATGTTCATTTCCAGCACTTCAGTTTTGCCTTGTCTTCAATATTTTTATTCATTGAATTCTGGTTAGGAATCTTGCACTGACTTCTCACTTCATTCATTTGGTATGAGTGAATGTGTATGTGTTTGTGTGTGTGTGTGTGTGTGTGTGTGTGTGTGTGTGTGTGTGTGTGTGTGTGTGAGTGTGTGTTCTTTGACCTCCCAGGAAGTTTTTTTCTATCCTCTTTGATTTCTTTTAACATGTTTATAGTCATTCATTTTAATTTCCTATTTGGAATTTCTTCTAATTCACTCTCATTGGTGTAATTATTGTAGGATTGGTACTTTTTGGAGACTTGTAATCTCACTTGTTCATGTTTCTTTGTTATATTTTTGCATTAAGACTTTCATATATGGAGGTAAATAATTTTTTTAATTCAAGTCATCTTTGTTATTACAGTGGTAGCATTGACAATATTCAAGTATTATTTTCCTCTGTTGGGTTGCTGTTGGGGCACCAGGATTAATAACCAGTACTACCTTGAGTCTATTATATGGTCTACAACAACAGTCACTATCAAAGTGTAGACTCACTGTGGAAATGAAGTAACTATAGAACAATCACTCCTTAATCACTGATAAATTTAGGAAGTAAAGGATACTAATAGCATTGTGTGTACTAATATACTAGTTAATTTGAATATGAATAGAACATGAAAGCAGATTAGTATTTTGCTAATAGAAAGAAGAATAGAGGTACATTAGGAGAAAGGAATAAGGGGAACAAAATAGAAGCAGGGTGATGAAGTAGTTTTTACTAAATATAGATGAAAATAGGTAAAGATACATAATCAAATAATATAGAACAGTCTCATCTTTCAGGAAACTAAGACCATGCAAAGCAGGCCAGTCTATGTATTTGAATGATGAAAACAAAAATGGAAAGAGTTTGGAAGGGAAAAAACAAAGCAATATAGGGATGAAAATGGCAGGATCAAGATAGCATCGCAAGTTGAGATTGACAAGGACATATCCTTGTCTCCAACGAGCTGTTTATCCTTGGTAGCATATCTATGATGAGAAATCCTGTTCTTACCTCCAAGTCTTTACAGGTGCTCATCCAATCTGGGTAGTGCTTCACGAATGATTCTCTGTTGTTGGTCACACCTCTGGGGTATTCTTAAGGAAATAGTTTGTGACTCCTGAACATACATTTTTTGTGTTCCTTCCCAATGACTAACATATTACTTGAAGCCCATGTGAATGTTCTCCTGCATAATTTCATTCCCACACGATTTTCAACTTGATAAATACTGCAGTGTTCTGATTCAGATTTTCTTCCTCAAATCTATCAGTATTCTACTGACCAAGTTTCAGTGCTTTAATCCTGTGACAATTGGTCTGCATTTCTTAAGAGTAAGATTCACTGAGAAACTGGTCTGGCAGGCCACCTATATAGCAGAGGTCTTTTTGAAATGGAATCTCTCTGAGGCCTTGGCAAGTGTCACAGGCTGTACATCAAGTACCAAGCACCCAACACTGAGAAGAGAATTTTCTTGGCATCTGATGTTGCCCCTCTGGATATGGCCTTTTTCAACTCTTTAGAATGCCTATTTCTCTTAAGCACAGTCAGTATAGTGTACATTCTCTAAGTCTCATAGAATTCTTGGATCAGCAGTAGATATTCCTTTCAGAATGGGCTCTGCACTTTCCTGACTTGTAAATTTATGTGTTTTACTTTTGTAATTAAGGTAAAACATATTCAGGTGTCATCCACTTCTGACAGTTGTTTTCACCTTTCTCCAGAATATTCCCTGAGTGTCATCTGTTATTTTCCAATTTCCTACAAAGGAAGACCATAAGCTGCTTCCAGTCCATACTGTCTTGGTGGCCTAGTTTACTTCCATATTGAAATTAAGATGCAGATATGCGGACAGACATGTAATATGTGTACCATTTTTGTATATATGTGAGCATTAAATACAGGTATTAGGGATCCTCTTGGAAACATTTCTAATTGCCATAAAGACACACTACTGTAAGGAATCCTTTTGAAGTTGATATGGAAAGATGTTATGCTGAGGTTGTATACTTCATTATGTTTTCAGATAACTCACACCAGCTCTTAAGAGTTTTAATGTTACAACTTCCTCAGTCAGTGATGAAATTTGGGCTTTTCTTGGAGTTTAATCTCTCATTTTAGATGGTCCTGATAAGGATTTTCTTTTTCGTTTTCACTTTTCTCCACTTCAAAAAATAATGATATATATATATATATAATATATATATATAATATATATATACATATATATTATATATATATATAACCAAAATCTTTCAATATTGCTCTGGAACCGCACATATGGACATTGGGATACATAGAAAGAAAGGACTGAAGGCTGGAGGATTATGGAAAGGACATATTTGGGATGCAGACAGAGCACAGAAAGAGGCAAGAAAAGAAAAAGAAAATAAGAAAATAGGGAAACAGAGTATCAACATGATAACTGTGGATTTTCTGTTTGTTTGTTTTTTTGCCTGAGCTTTCCCAAATTTTAACAAGAACGTGTCATGCTCCAAGACATCTGTTTGTACTGGACAAAGTAGGGAAGACTCTAGATTTGTCTTAGGGTTAATTGTGATAAAGTACCATACTCAAAAGCAACATGAGGAGGAAAGACTTCATTTTGGCTTCAAACTCATAGTCCATCATGGAGAAAAGTCAGACAGGAACTCAAGTTAGGAACCTGGAGGCAGGAGCTGATGTAGAACCATGGAGGGGTGCTGCTTACTGGCCTGCTTCTCCTGGTTTGCTCAGTCTGCTTTCTTCTGGTTGATACACCAGTCTATGAGTAGAACTGCCCACAGTGAACTGGGGCCTCCTACATCAATCAAGGAAATGCACCACAGGCTTTCCTGCATGATAATTTGGTGGGACAATTTCTCAATTGTGGTTCTCTCTTCCAAAATGACTCCCATTTGTGTCAAGTTTAACATACAGCTAGCTGGCACAAAGACTCCAGATTTCTCTAGAGGCTAGTTATAACAGCAAGAAAAATAGAAATATCTGAGTCATAGCCAGGCTATCACTGTGCCTGATGCATAGCTAGCAGTCAGTAATCAACACATTAACCATTGCTATTAATGACAACCTAATTATTTAAACTTTGTATTCAAGGCTTCTCTGAAACTTAAATCAATTTTTTTTCTATTCTTGCTTCACTTGTACTGGTATCTGGCATAATTTCACCACACTACCATAATAATTCAAATTTCATTCCTCAACTTATTACCCTAGAGCTAACACTTTGCTCAGCCTGCCCTATTCCATATTTATCTCTACCAATCTCCAAATCTTGCCTATCCTTCAACAGTCTTATAAAGTCCTATATTATCTAGATTATCATTGTATCTGTTCACAAATTATGATACCTCTCTCTTTTCTCTGAATTTCCATAGTCCTTACTGTATACACTACTCATCCAGTTCTGGTGATTTGATGTCTACTATTGACAATTAACTCCTCCAATTGTGTAGGCTTTATGTCCCTCTAAAGAGACAAAGAATAGGATAGACTTATGTTTCTGATGCCTGTCCTTACCAAGTCCGCCATGATTATTTATAAGACATATATCTACAGAACATTCTTGAATGTAACCAGTAATTAAAAATAGATATTGCCACTCTCTGGGACTTTACCATAACATTGTTTTCCCTTGTCACAAGTCTTTCCAGAGTCCTGAAGTATTTTAACTGGCACATAGAGGGAAGAGATTTGAAGTGGCTTCATGTGTCCTCACTTCACTAAGGGATTTCTGAGACAACAAGAAGTACTTAGATTTAAGACACCAGTCTGTCTTCAAGTAGAAAATAAGCAATAGGAGAACTCAAAATTTAAGTTTCAGTGGTTCTCATGATATATTATCCCTTTTCATTGTCTCCTTTCTGCTCATCATGGTCTACCAATGGTTCTTTAATTATCTTTCTATTCAATTTATTCATTTACAGGTCATGTTATTCACATCTAATACAATGCCTAGTGCACAGGATGTATAAATTAGTTGTTGAATGGGTCTAATGAAAAAATTAATGTAATAATCTATGTCATGTTCACAAGTAGTTGATTTTGTGTTCTGCATCACTGTGCATTCTAACACCAAGCCAACATATACTCCAGTCCAGATATAGAATGTCTCTGAGTTTACATATAACTTGATCTTTCATTTTGCCAATCCTTTTTGATATGGCCATTTCTAAATCTGCTCTGTTTTTCTTCCTTTCACTACAGACTACATGAATATGCTAATGCTCCTTCTATGGTTTTATACTCCTTACTTAAGACTACATGAATTTTCTGTACTTTCAATGTTATATTTGAATCTTAATTCAGAAAAGCTTTGTATGGCTTGTTTAGTCTGCCTGCATTCAATATTGTATGGTAATACCTGGTTATATTTAATTCAGCAACTATTTGTGAGGAAATTTTATACAACACCTTCTCTGTTAGACCTTGGAAAAATACTTACACATAAAAAATTTTAAATTACTTTATAAATTTGTATGTCCAAAATTAAGTTTCTTAGAAGCATGAATATACTTTACACAAGTGTCTTCCCTTTCTATTCCACAAAGGACTAATAACTTGACATTACCTTTGCAGCCTTGAAATACTCCTAAGAAGTGCTAAGTGGATACAGTCTGCCAAGTGGTGCTTAAGTTTATATTCCAAAATTAATCAGGGCTTAATCATTCTAAAATATGAATATGTCTACAGGTCCTAGAATCACTTGAACTTTGAACTTCTCTTCCAAGTTTATAGTCATAAAATCAGTTTTGAAAGCTTGTGCTGTCAATTTTGAAAGATCACATAGGTCTTTCACTTTTTTTTACTAGTTCATCCATCTCTTATAGCTGGAAATTAAATCCTTCTCATTTGTTCTGTAGAAAGTAGGAAGAGTTTTCCTTTTTCATTGGTATCCTTGCCCTTCATTATTATTCCTGAAACACTCATCTTTCATCCTGCCATCTCACACCTTACCTTTCTCAACAAATTGTGCCATTTTTATATTAAAATATGTTATAGTATTGCATTATGTACAGAAGGAAATCCCAACTCCAAAGTGTGGTTTTCAAGGTCTTTCATAATTTGGCCCAGTTCTCGTTGCCTAGCCTAACAAATTCAGATCCTAAAAGCATATATTTTGCTGTGACATATTTGTGACTTGGCTATTTTTATGCTGCTTATAATGTTCCCTTTACCACCTTCATCAATTAGAATCTGCTCCATTAATGAAGGTCCAAATTAAATGCCACCTTCTAGAATCAGAGACTATTAAATAATACGGAGACCCTAACTCTATGTCCAAGAGACAAAGGGAGAAAAATAACAAAAGATTAGGCTTTTTAGAGAACATTTTCTTTATGCTTCTCTGTGCAAGTGATCACACTTTGCCTTGTTTTTAATTTTGTCCATATTTTTATTTTTTAGTAATGTAGGATAGGGACTGTGTCTAATTCAGCATTGCATCTTCCTGTTTACTTTTATTCCTAAACACAACACAGAGTAGGCAATAAGCAAAGAGTTATAGCTTTAGAATGATTTATGATGAAGCAGTGGAAGAGTGTCTAGTTTTTCTGTTTAATGAAGAAAAAGAATTGATAGAAAAGTAGAAAAGAGTTAGCATGGAGTTCATATATACATATAAATGTACATATATACATACTTATAAACACATACATATATAATTTACTTACTACCTTCTGTTGTACATTTATCTAAGAGGTCAAGAAGGGGGAATGTTATTTGGAGTAGGGATATGTGGAGGTCCCTCTATGTTTACTGTGTTTTTTTTAAATATTGATTGTGTTGTTAAGCAGCAAGAAAATTGATGAAGAGAACCTCTAGGGTAGAGCATTTCCAGAGAGCATTAAGGAAGGGGGAACACTCACTGTGAATGTGGTAATTCCACCCAATAGGAAGTGGGGTGTGATGGACTAAAAGAGGGAAAATCAGAAGCATTCTCTCTCTGCTTCCAATGAACTGTGAGATAAACTAATTGATTCCTCCACAATTTTTTCTCCATAATTATCTTCCTCATCCAAGCCCAGAAACACTGGCACTAGTCAAGTATTGACTGAAACACCTGTAACATAAGCCAAAATAAAAATCCCATCCTTTAAGTTGTTTACAGAAGATATTTTGTCACAGTGACAAATATCTTAACTCATTTACTCTAATTAAACCACTACCCTAGTAAAAGTTAGAAACAGTCAAATAGCCTACTAACATTTCTACAAATTGCCCTAAGGACAAAGAGCAAATTATGAGACTTTCATTCAAGAATATTCATTATTTCTTGATCATAATGAAAACTGTTGGATTTGAACTATGACTTGTTCCTTTCTCCTATCCCCAGCTTTGTATGATCAAAGCTCTATAATAGAGAGCAGCAGCCTAAATACAAGTCTCCCTTCTTCCAAGACCCCAATATATAAGCATAACATCTTCTGAGATGGAGTAGGAATGCAGTACCCATTTAACATACATGCTTCAGAAAGTCTAATACAGATAACAGCTACAAGTTTTAGAACCCCTCACACCCACACAAATAATACAAGGTATATCCCAGTCAAGGGCAAGACACAAACACTAAATCTTGATCTTCATTACAAGTGAGTTTGTAAGGAAGAGATTCCAAGGCAGAAGAGGTAGGCGTGCATGATTAATGGTTATCACCCTGCTTAGCATTCTGCTTATAAAGCAAGTGTCTCTCCAGGATAAAGACACTTCCTTCCTCTGGGTCTGGAACAGTGATACAAAAGTTTTATACAGAGGGAAAGCCAGTACACAAGAATAGCAGTCAAATAGCCCTCTCAAATATAACTTTCTTGGAAAATAAGGAAAGTCAATCCTTAGACTTAATTCTAGAGAGTTAGGTAATAAACAATGGAAATAAATCTGGTAGCCCAATAAGAAAAATAACCTAAGCCTTAGATTATCTAGATGAAAAGCAAGAGCCAGGAAATTAGATGGCTAAAAACAATCTTCAACCTGGGTTTTAGAGAGGGTCTCAGAATCTGGCCTAAAACACTAACCTTGCAAAGAAGTCCACATTTAATTGCATCACTGTAGAGCAATTTATTTTCCAAGGCATTGTTGAAAACAATATTGCAATCATCTGGCAATCACTGAAAGTTAATACCTGGGTGTGATAGCATCAGAACAGACAGATGAAAGAAAGAGATAGGGAAAAGAGACAAAAATATTCTTGCTAAACCCACTGTCATCCCAGAATGACTGTGCAGTATCTAAGTCTGAACTCACTAAACAGCACTATCAGAGGCTGCTTGTTGGAGTGGAAATTTACATCATTGAAACTCTACAGTCCATTCAAAAACAAATAAATAAGCAAATAACAATTTCTAGTTTTAGTTACAGAGTTTACACAATAGATTATCTAAAACATTCATTTTTTTTAAAGATACCCAACATGTGAGCCATGCAGACATCCTCAGGAGAAAATACAGGCAATGGAAACTTCCTTAGAGAAGTAGTACATTGAATTTAAATTTAACAGGTAGAAATTTTAACTAAAGAAAGTGTGCTTAATTAAATTAAAGAAGTTTTAATTACAATGTTTCAAAGTACAATATACCAATAAAATAGAAATAACCAAGTATAAATTCTACAGAAAACGTATAGTGAACCATGAAAATTTACTAGAGTGACCCAACAAATTTGTACTGTAGAATTAACTAATTGAAGATAGGTCTACAGAGATTATATAATTTCTATCAGAAAGAAAAAATAACAATGCTAAATGAACAGAACCATCAATGAAATCAAAGTAAACTTAGAGATCCATAACTAAGTGTATCATAGTTTAAATACTGAATGAAAAGAGAGAAAAGAGAGTCTGTGGTGTGTGTGTATGTGTGTATGTGTGTGTGTGTGTGTGTGTGTGTTTTTGCATATTCAAAGCTACGCAACAAAGATAGCATCCCAATACAAAGGAACCTACTGTAAGAAGAAAATCAGAAATTAAGTTCTGAAGGTAGAGGGACAGTATATTCAAAGTGCTATAACCTGTTAACTAAGAATCTTATGTAGACCTAAACAATATTTTTAAATGAAGGTGAATAAAATATAAAAATGCAGAAATATCTGCTAAGCATTTATAGTCTGTAAAGGACATACTGTAGCAATTGATTGCTAGAAGGTCTCTAGTAAAAGAAATAATAAAAAGAATAAATTTAACAAAAGAAATACAAAAGTTTTTACCTTGAATACTATGAATCATTGTGAAAAATTAAATGAAATTTAAATAAAATGAAAGATATCCTGCTTACCCCACATTCTTGAATTAGAAGGTAAAATATTAAGATGGTAATGTTCTTCATGATAGTTATGTATCAATGGAATCCTTATCAAACTTCAGGCTGGCTCTTTTACCCCAAATGATCAGCTGCCCCCAGATTTGGTATGAACATCTGAGGAATCTATAAGATAAAAATCATTATTGTACAAGGAAAACATCTGATACACAAATGCCTATTTCAAAGTTTACTACCAAGCTATAACAATCACGATGGTGAGATAATAGTAAATAGATATCAGTAGAACAAAATTGAGAGTTCAAAAATTACTTTTTATGTTTACAATGGATTGATTTTCAAAAAATATTACAAGAGTGTGTAATGGAGGAAGAATAATATTCTCAAGAAATGGTGTGGGACAGACTGGGTAATCATATGTAGATAAAAGAAATAGGACCCATATTTCGTACGACATTCAGCAAATCACTTATAAAGGAACCAAATGCCCACTACTGAAACTTTTATTTAAAAAAAAAAAAGACTTGTATTAAATTATGGTTTCTGAATGCAGTGCCTTAGACTGTTCTGCCATCCTGACAGCTAGGTGGGTGGGGACAGGAACTTGAGGGAATGGGTTGGGGGCTGGGAAGAGTATTGAAAGAGATGACTCGAAAGGAGTGGGGGGGCACAGGTAGAAACTTGATGAAGGGAAACTTCCATGAGTCTACAAGTATGACTTCAGCTAAGACTCCTAGTGACAGTGGATATGATATGTAGCCTGAACTTGCCATCTCCTGTGATCAGATTGGTGACTACTCCAATTCTTCATCAGAGAGCCTTCATCCAAAAACTGTTGGAAACAGATGCAGAGACCCACAGCCAAACATTAGACCAAACTTAGGGAATCCTGTTGAAGAGAGGGAAGAAGGATTGTAGGAGCCAGAGGGGTCAAGAAAACCCACAGAAACAACTAACCTGACTCATAGGAACTCAACAAGTCTGAACCAACAACCAGGGATCCTGCATAGGAATGACTTAAGCCCTTTACAGATATGTGGCAGTTGTGTAGCTGGGTCTATTTGTGGGACTCCTAACAATGTGAGGAGGGGCTGTTCCTAATGCTTTGGCTGGCTCTTGGGAATCTATTCCTCATACTGGATTGCTTTGCTCAGCTGAAATACAAGGGGGGGGGAGCTTAGTCTTCCTGCAACCTGATATGCCATGCTTTGTTGATACCCATGGGAGCCTGCCCCCTTCTGAACAGAAAAAGAGGAGGAGTGGATTGAGGGGGAGGTGTGGAAGAGAGATGTATGGAGGAAATGGGAGGAGAGGAGTGAGGGGAAACTGCAGTCAGGATGTAAAATAAATAAACAAACAAATAAATAAATAAATAAGAAAAAATGATGGTTTCTTACATGTGGCACCAAAAATCTTAGTAGCAAAAGAAAAATAAATACATTGAGTATAATCAAAAGTAAAGTATCTTGTGTTTCCAATTGCCAACAAAACAGAGAGAAAAACTCAGAAGAGAAACTATTGACAAATCATATACAAAATAAAGGACTTAGATTCACAATACATAAACATGACATAAGATTCAATAATTTAAAAAATTACAATAAGCAAAATATTTTAATAGAAATTTCTACAATGAACATATGCAAAATTTTACTTGTCACATAAAGAGATACTGAATAACATCTGTGGCTGCAGAACTGCAAATAAACACCCACAATTCATATACACTATGATAGCTGTAAGGCATATAATATGTATTTATAGAAAGAAATGCAAATATAGGCAGAAATGAACTCACTGTGAAAAAATCAGAAAGAATCCTATTCGCAATATCTCAAGAAGAAAAGTAAATACCTATGATTGAGAGAAGATTTAATATCCAGAACATAAAAAAGTGAACAAATGCCAATGAGCAAATATCTTCATTAGTGAATGAGCAAATGAACTGAACATCCATCTTCAAACAAAGGAGAACAAATGGTCAAAATCTAAATGAAAAATGTTCATGACCTTTAACTACCAGACACATACAAATCAAAATTACATTGAGAATGTCATGGTGGTACTGCTGGCCTGCAATCCTAGTATGGGCAGAGTGAGGCAAAAGGATCATGAGTTGAAAGATGGCCTGCACAATATAACAAGACTACCTTAAAACAAACAAACAAACAAACAAAAAACAAACTACATTTATATTCTATTCCATCCCAATCACAATGATTATAATTAAGATAATAGATAATGTCAAATGTTGATGAAGACGTAAGGTTTTTTTTTTTACAATTTTTGTAAAATTCTGATAAGAATGTGCATTATTCCAGTAGTACAGAAATCAGTATGGCAGTTCCTCAAAACACTAAAAAAATTAGACCTATAAAGTATTTCAGCTGTATGACATCTTGGTGTATACCCAAAAGAATCAAAGTCAATCTAACATGTCACACACATGTTTATTATAGCACTGTTTATAATATTTAATTTAAGGGGTTAATTTTGCTGCCCATCAATAGATGAATGGAGAAGTAAAATGTAGTAGAGGGCTGGAGAGATGACTCAGCAGTAAAGAGCACTTCACAATCTTTTAGAGGACTAGAAGTCTGGTCTTAGCATCCATATTAGCTAGCTATAACTCCATCTCTGGGGAATCCAGTTTCCTCTTCTGACTTCTGGAGGAACCTGCATTCATGTACACACACACACACACACACACACACACACACACACACACACACACACACACACCATTAATAATAAAATATATCCTTGAAAAAATAAGATATAGCATATATTTACAATAGAGTTCTGTTCAGCCATAAAAAGGAATGAAATGTTGTCCTTTGCAGGAAATTCAATAGAAATTACATCCTGTATGGTGAAATAAGCAAGATTTAGGATGACAAGAGTATTAGACATTTGGTTCTGTTGATAAAATACCTGACAAAGGCAACTTAAGAGAGAAAGTGTTTGTTTGGGCTCATAGTTCTCAGTGTTTACCTCACGGTCTTTTATAGTCACAGGGAAAAGAGCATGAGGCAGCTGCTTATATTATATCTGTACTCGAGAAGCAGAGAAAAATAAATATGTAGGTTTATCTTACCTTTACCTTCTTATTCAGTACAGGACTGTTGTCCATGGAATGGTGCCACTCATATTCTAGGTGTGTCATCACACCTCAATTATCATAATCTAAACAGTCCCTTGTATTCCTACCCAGAGATTTGTGTCCCTGGTGGGGCTAGATCTCATCCCATTGAAAATCCATATTAACCATCACAAAAAGTCTTATATATTTTCTCTCTTATGTGTAATTTAAGGAATAAAAAACGATACTAAAGTTGTGGAGTGTAAACTGTTAGGGATGTAGAAGGATATAAATAGGAGGGAGAGGTATGCACATCCATGTGAAAATACCGCAATGAAACTCATTCACTTGTTAAATTAACATACTCTAATTTAAAAGTAAAACTTTAAGTGGCTGGAGAAATGGTCCAGTGACTAAGAGCACTTACTGCTCTTCCAGAGGACCTGAGTTTGGTTCCCGGGACTCACATGGTGGTTTACAATCTGTAACTCCAGTTCCAGATTAGAGTATGTTAATTTAACAATTAACATAGAGGTGGAAGCAAGCATCAATGGGGTTAGGTGATTTAATGGGATAAAAACATTCTCATTCTGTACCCTGTTGTTTTGTCTTATTGACCGTGTCCTTTGCTCTACAAAAGCTTCTCAGTTTCAGGTGGTCCCATTTATTAATTGTGGATCCGTCCCTGGTGCATGGCTGGCTTCTGGGAATCCGGTGCCTGTGGTGTGACACCTTGCCCAGTCTTGGTGCAGTGGGAAGGGGCTTGGACCTGCCTAGGTTCAGTGTGCCGGTCTCTGCTGATTCCCCATGGGAGACCTCGATTTGAGGGATGTGGGGATGCGGGGTGGCTTGGGAGAGAGGGCTGGGGGGTGGGAGGAGGGAGGAGCTGGGATCTATGGGTGGTATATAGAGTGAGTAGAAATTTTCTTAACAAAGAAAAATGAAAAAAAAATCCTCAAGTCTATGAGCAACTAAACGAAATGGAAGATATTGGCTTGACTTTATCTCTGCACCAAGCTGCATTTACTTACTGACAAGTACATAAATTGCAAAATTATCTCAGATAAACCCTATATACCGGTACCCCTAAATGCACAATGTATGATTAAAACAAATCCATAAAAGAGAAACAGACATACTTAATGTTGTGTTGTCACCAGAGAATTTATCTTGAGGTATCATGGAATGCCTGAAATCATACGGTGTAGGAGGTAGCTTGGCTTTCCAACTAATATTCCCACCTAAAACATTATTTGCCTTTTTTATGTTTTCTCTTCTAAAAAGAAAAATATTTGTGTATATGAAAACGGAAATCCACTCTGGTTTTGCTTCAAAACTTTTAAATTAAGACGAATGTATAAGACTAGGTGTCAGGTATACGCCTGTGTTCCACAAACAAAACAAAAACAAAAACAAAAACAAAAAAAACCCAAAACAACAACAACAAAAAACACCAAAAACAAACAAACAAAAATGCTTTGACCTCTCTCTTTTGTTGGACCAGGGCTGTGCCTTAGAGAGATGTTCAGGTTGTGGTGAAGTGGAAGATAAACACAGACATTTTGCCTGTATTTGAACCTGAATTCTGGGGAAAAGTGGTTTGGAAAACCGCGTGCCATGTTAGAGCATTCAAAACTGGCACTCCGTGGGCAGCAAAAGAAGCCACAGAGCCCTCAGCCTCTCTTTCCTCCCCCCTGCGCGCCCCTTCTCTGAACCAATAGTCTGGAGCGCCACCCACTCTGTCCTTCCCTGTGAAATCCTATAAATCCCGTACCAGGAGAGCTTTGATCTGTGGGAAGAGCCTGACAGCTCGGGAGCTGACGCTCTTTTGCCTCAGCCCTGGATTGGCTGGTCTGAGCTAACTCTCCGTGAGCCACACGTGCAGCTGCTGCATTTCTTAGATGGAAGATTTCGCAAGAATACCAAGTAGTTCAGAAAACACAGCTTGAGAAGCGATCTGAAGATCCAACTCAAATCCTGGACTTTTAATGGGAGGGAGAGCTGTGTCTTCATTGTATCAAAGCCTGGCAGGGTAAAGAAGATTTCTGCAAGGTTGGTAATGGTACTGCCTGCCTACCTAGGAGAGGGACAAGGACCAGGAAGGGAAGGGACACAGCTAAGCTAGATGGAGTTGTGTGGTCTACAGGCAGCATGAGAATGAGTGAAAGCAGTTACTTCAAGGCCACTGTAGGGTGAAAGGAAGCTAGATTTTCTTATCGAAATGTCTGCCTTCTAGGTCTGGAATCCATTGTTTGTCCTCAGACTCCTATGAAGTAATAATTTCGGTTGTGCCCTTTTGTAGATCGAGGGGGATTTTGGAGTGTGAAAGCATTGTAGGCCTGTAGGGGTTTGATCTGTGGCTGTCAGGGGTAGACTGAGAATGTAATATTGAAATTTAGCAAAATGGAGGCATAGTTGGTAAGGTTTCTAGAGTACTTGGCCTCTCTTCCTGTGTGGAACAGGCCTCTTTTCCAGTGTGACCCTTTTAAAGAGAAAATGCTGAGTTAGGTGAAGATGTTGGCTTCTTTATGGTCAAAGGATCTTTGACAAAGGTGTGGGAAAATAAGGGATCCTTCAATATTCCTTAGGAGTAAAATGTAGATGCCGGAGAGATTCAAGTATATTTGATACATTTGATGTCCAAGAAAGATTGAGTGATGATGAGCTCATTTCTACCCTGTTTTAGGTAAACACAAATTTTCTGTGTTTTTCTGTAAATATTCGTATCCAATGGAGATGTTTTTAATATCTCAGTAAAAGTTGGGGTGAGGTGAGGGAAAATTATGAGGTGTTCCCATTCTGAAAATTTTCATTTTATTGAAAGCCAGAGGTAACTGGTGGGAGAGGTCTGTCACACAAGCTCATGGAAAGATGGGAAATGTTAAGTCTCCTGCAGTCTCCAAAGGAAATCCACGGTGTGTGGAAAAGATTTAAGAAAATCTTTGTCTCTGGGGGAAGGTATTTGGTTAATTTGACTGTACTGTTTGGTGGGAAATACACTGTAAAAGGGGGAAAATGGGATTCTTGCACTACCTGAAAGAAAGATTGAGCTTTACAGAAACCTGGAGAGGCTTCATATTATCGAGTGAAAATCAGATGTGCAAAGATTAAGCACATCTCTGTTCTACCCTGGGAGACTCGGTGACTCACTGCACATAAGAGCTCTGATTGTTTACATATTCCTTCGAGAAAATTCGGGAGAGAGATCATGGAGGAAATGAGGAATCCAGTCTGTGAATTAAAAATACGGTTCAAGACTATTTTATCTAGCTGAATATACACAAAAGGGCAGAAAAGAATTTTCTAGAAATAAAATAGCCAAACCTCAAGTGATTTAAATAACTTTTTATTGTACCTGGGAATTTTATGCCAGGAACCTCCTGTTTCTCTCTTCTCATTTTCCTTGTGTTTTCCCCTCTGCTTTCCTTTTTCAAAGAAAAAAAAATGGAACCCTGGAAAATATTCACCACGCGGGGTTTGCAAAAGCTCATGCATAGTTCTTATATCACAAATGTTGTTTGGCACCACTGTAAGTAACACTCAAAGGCAGCTCTCTAAAGATGGACTTTCCCTGATTATTTTTCCCTTTCACCTGCCACCTTCCATCTCCAGATTCAAAGATTCTGCTGTTCTGAAGGCTCCATAGTGTTTGCTTGGTTATGGCTTCACGCAGGTCAAAAAAAAAAAAAAATCTGCAGACCGAGTTACCTTGGGGAAGTGGGAAGCAGGAGATTAGGTATGAAAGAGCTTGAGTAGAGATGTGTATGTTAATTACATTCTGATTGATGAACTGAAATGGGCATATTTAAATTAGTGAGGAGTTTTTTTGGTTTTGTGTTTTAAAAGAGGAATTTACCCCATCAGCAGCAACCACCCCGTCTGGTCTAGTGCCCAGAGTGCTTGTGTCTTGGTAGGGAAGACTAGAGCCGCAGTTACACAGTGGGAATGTGGAAAAATTAACTAGCTCTGATATAGCAGCAGAGGCCACCTGTGCCCCCCCTACATCCCCCTCCATGTGCCCCCCCTCTGTCCCCCTCCCTGTGTGTTGCGGACCCAGACAGCATCTCGTGGTAGAGGCAAAGTCTCGCGCAAAGCTCTGCCAGCCCTCGCGGGGCCCCGCCCCCTATTGCTGAGGGTCACTACCCAGTCCCTACTGACGCGGGGGAGTGCTCACGACTCCTTGCCTGCAGCAGTAGGCTTGCGTGCGCAGAGCCAGAGACACCTCGGGCTCTGAAGTGCGCTGGGACCTGGACGGGCTGGCGGCTAGTCTGCTAGTCAGTCTTCATCTCTCCGCTGCCTGACCAGCACACTGAGGCTGGTAGGCTCCCAGCTTTCCAGTCCTTCTCCGGATAAAACGTTCTAAGGTAAGTCTCAACATTTACAGGAAAGACTGGAGATATCTGGGGGTGAGTTGCTGTCACTGCGTCTGACACCAGGTAAACAGGGAAATGGGCAGACTGCCCATGTAATGGAAGGGTTTGGGGACATAGCATCCCCAAGTCCACGCGCCCAGAGCCCTGAGAGTCCTCAACCTGTTTTTTTTTTTTTTTTTTTTTTTTTCAGAATGCATTTCTTCCACAGGTTATCCTCAAGCGCGAAATACTGAATTCTTAAGAGCTCTGGGTGAATCTCTAGAATTTCCCTCCTGTTTTTGTCTGTTCCTATCAGCAGGGATCCTGGCACTCCTGAAAAGTGAGGATATCTGCTCCAAAACCCTCTGGAAAGCCCTCCTTCCTATTTACCACATCCCATCCATTTCTCAGGCTTCTGGGTGTTTTAGCCCCCCAAACTGTCATGCTTCCACAATGAGATGTTGTTGTTGTTGTTGTGGTGGTGGTGGTGGTGGTTTCTTGCGCGTCAAAGTACATGCAAACTGTAAGCTTGATCTCGCGACTGCCAGCTTCAGAGATGCAGGGTCCTTATTCCCTCCCCAGCCCCCTAGCCTTCCTCCCCACCTCGCTCTCCAGGGAGAAGGTGGGCTGGAAAAGACAGTGGTCAGGGACTAAGTCTCCTGCCACAGAAACCCTTCCCCCACTGGAATCATGTGCTCCATAACTGAGGAGGGGGTCCCAGCATAGGGTAGAGATGAATCAGTGTTCATCATCCTTTCTGTTCGCAAGAAAGAAAAGAGCAAATCTCTGTAATTAGGACTATAGAATCTCAGTCTCCAGGGTGTTACTGGAGGTTGAGGGGTGGTCACCAATAGCAACCACCCTCAGGAGGCTAAGAGGTCTGTGATGACGCAGTTTCTTAAAGCCCCGCCCTCCTGAAATTTGAGGAAGGGGCTGTGGAATGAAATTATATTTTCCTCTTCACTGCCCCCTTCTGACTATTTTGGCTAAAGAGAAGTCTTTCTGGGGAGAAGTAGTTCTTCACAAAATAAATAATCTATGTTTTTAATCCTTTCCCCACTTGATGGTCTAGAAAATGCCAGAAACTGCTTGGAGCTCCCTCCTCCCCCATACTCCCCTGAAACGAAGGGAGGGGCAGGGATTCAAACCTTTAAGGCCCAAAGCCTGGCTCATTTAGATGCTATGTTGGAGTAGCCCTTGCTTAGAGGAGCCACCCACCATAGCCTGACTGCCCCTAGTCAGAAGGGAAATTAGGGGAATAGATATGGTTAAAATGGATCCTTAACCTTAGCATAAGGATTCTCCTTCTTTGCCCCATACCACATTTTTTTGAGACAGGCTCCCACTATGCAGCTCCATCTGGACCTGGTTATTATAGGCCAGGCTGTCCTCAAACTTGCAGTCTTTCTGCTTTAGCCACACCTGTACTGGAGTAACAAGTGGGGAACATTCTGTCTGGTAATATAGTATTTGTGATTTAATTGTGGAGTGTTGAGTATGGAACCCAGTTTTTCAGGCACGCTACGTGTCGCTCAGCTACATCCCCAATTTTCCATAGTAAGTTTTGTGGGGTGGAGAAGGAGACAGAAAGGGGGGGAATCTGTGGCTCCCCCCAAGTATAACCAGCATCACAGACAGCAATACATTATTTGTTCTACACAAACATGTACCAGACACCTTCAACAAAACATACCATACAAGTGCATGTACAGCAGAGAAACTCATCATATAAATACACAGAATGCAAACATACCACAAAAACACACACAGGTGTTGTTTAGAAAATGCACACCATACAAGTCTGCACTGTGGAACCATAATCATGCTACATGTGAGTTCACGTAAGAAACAGAACAGAACATTCTAAAACAAATCAGTCAAACAAAACACATACACACAAATGTCCATGCACCACCTCCATGGACATGAACTAACAGCAAAACACTTCACACACACACACACACACACACACACACACACACACACACACACACTGCACACACACACCGCATGCACACACACACACACAGACCACACTGCACACACACACACCGCACGCACACACACACACACCACACACTGCACACACACACCGCATGCACACACACACACACACCACACACTGCACACACACACACCTCACGCACACACACACACACACACTGCACACACACATACACTGCACAAACAACACACACACACATGCACACCACACACTGCACACACACACACCGCACACCACACACACACACACACACACACACACACACACACACACACACACACGCACTATACCTTTTTCTCCCTTTTGGCCAGAACTTATTTGCTTAAGAACAACAACAAAATGTAGGTTTCCAGTATAAGGAAACCCAAAGATTTTTTTCCATCAAGAAGAAGGTGCTTGAATAGTATACATTTTCTTTCATGCATGCTAATTAAATCTTCTCTACCAGTTTATGAAGTGTATATAATTGCCATTGGATAGGTGGAGAAACCAAGGCAAAAAAATCCTTTTAAGTATATAGTTTTATTTGTGGTTGACACAATGATTATGTATATTTATGGGTATATTACTACATTTTGACAAATGTACACAATGCAAAATTATTGGACTGTGGTAATTGGCATCATTTTATCTCATGAATTTACCATTTCTTTATGTTGAAAATATTCAGGGGTCTTTCTAAAATTTAGAAATACGTAACTAATTTTTGTTAATCATAGTTATTTGCAAGTTAGTCACAGGAGTGGGTAGTACAGAAACGTAAACAAAATCTTGCCTTTAAGTTTACAGTCTCTGATATCCTACTCTTTCTCATGTATGTAAACATGCGCATTATTACATAGGTGTCATCTCCTGCAGTTGGAGACTAGTCACCTATTTAGAAGCCCATTTCTTCTGGCTTGATCTTTTTATTTATGTAAAATTCTCAATACAATTCAGAGCAGTCAAAGACCTACCATTGCTTTCACAAGGCTAGGTAGAAAGGTCAGACGCCCATAACTATACAACTCTATGACAATAATCTAGAGTTACCTATTCTGCTAGACCTCAATAACCCAACTCTAATTAAGCATTAATTACAAAGCAATTAATTAATTGAATGTGTATTAGAAGGCAGTGACTGTTTTAGGTAAGTTTTATACATTATCATGGTAAGAAAACAGGCTGGTATATCTGTCATTCTATGTGGGTGATCTAATTGGTTTCACAGGATTACATCATCTTAGTCAAAATGGGCTAACAAGCCTGCTGGCTTCTTTCTCTTATAAAAAGGTTAAGACCTTAGATCCTGGCTTCTTTGGACTCACTATTCTATAAAATAATAAAGTCTTTGATCCTTTCCATTTCAGGTGGAACCAGGAGCTTCTGTTTGCAAGGATTTGGAAAAGGACTTCATTATCTATATCCTTTCTGGTCTCTTGGGACCTGTTTAGTCCTTCTCCCTAAACAAAAATGAACACTTCTGTCCTGTTACAAATGGAAAGTACCATTGATTGGCTCCAACAAAATGTCAGTTGGGCTCCATTACTTGAGGATGAAAATTGCAATTACACCAGTCTGAATGGAACCAATGTCTCAAGTGCAGAGTGGGGAGGGGCAGCAGGAAGAGTCAGGAAGTGGATAGGGGGCAATCCCCACATCATGGCAAAGATTGTGCTGACATTTGCATATGCTGTCATCATAATGATATCCCTCTTTGGCAACTCCCTGGTATGCCAAGTTTTTGTCAAGCACAAAGAAATCAAGAAATCAACAGGCCTTCTCATCTTCAATCTGGCGATATCTGACATTTTGATAATCCTGCTCAACAGTCCATTTGCTCTGGTGAGTGATTTATATAGAGTTGGTTTCAGTACATAAAAAAGAGGCTGCTCCATTTTAGGGGTGGATGATGGGACTAAGGAAATAAAAGGGAATATGCAAGCATGAGGCCTCCATTCTATACTCTAGCTTCTCTACAGTACTTAAGGACAATATTTTAATAAATAATCTATGCTTTTTTTTTCTATTTTCTCCTTCCTTTCATCCCATAGGCTCGTTTCCTGACTGGACAGTGGGTATTTGGTAGGATTATGTGTCATATCTGTCGTTTTGCTCAGTACTGCTCCCTCCACGTTTCGACTCTTACACTGATGGCAGTTGCCATGGACCGGCACCGGGTAAGACCACTTGAGGACAGTTTTGAATAAAAGAGCAGGGAATGGGAAATAGCCAGGAAGATAAGACATCTTGCAGAAATCTACGGGGAGGAGCCATATTTGAGAATAGAATATGTTTGTGGCCTGGCTCAGATACTTCTCTCCACTATCATACATACTCCTACAGCTGGATGCCATTTTGAATTTCAGAGTTTCAGCACCATATGTTTATTTTAAGCATTCTCTCTTCTCCCTCTAAACTATCTTCAATCCATCTGTGTTCATATCGGATAAGATAAATTAAATTAATAGTCCAAGTAAATTCTTTAATCCAAGCAGAAACTCATCAACCTTTGTCTGATTATGCAAACCACACTGACCTGGGATGATTCAGGAAGTGTTTCTTGTCTTTTGTAGGTAATTCTTCACCCAATGAAACCAAGGCTGACACACTCCCAGAGCTTAACGGTTGTTGCTGTGATCTGGAGCATTGCAGTGTTCCTTGCTCTTCCGCATGCAATTTACCAAAATGTGTTCACTTACATCGGCATGTAAGTCAAACATAATGGATAATTTCACCTTTTTCTCTGTAGAGACTCCCAGGAAATTGACATTTGTAATGTTCTTAACTTCATTTTCTTCTTTTCCCTACTTTCCTTAATAGAATATATGGTGTCATTTTCTAATTCTAATGTGTTAGTGGAACCAAGAGGATGGGCCACCAAGTTAAGATCACTGGCAATGAAGAATCTGGCTGTCTTCAGATTGATCTATACCTAGACTAGGCCAATAAGAGATAACATTTTATTTCATTCCCTTAATTTTAAAATTGAAGAAATTGAGACTTAAAGTTTCAAGTGACTGGAATTTCTTATGGACATACTGTGCAAAGTAGCTACTAGAAGCTTTCTGGGTTCCTTTCAGTTAGTTGTCATAACTTTTGTTCTGCTTTCCTCCAGGGATGGCACCACCAGGAGCTACTGCCTCCCTGCCTTTCCTGGACCGAGCCAGCAGGTTTCGAAGTATGTGGACCTTGGAACATTTGTCTTGCTGTACATCCTGCCACTTCTGGTGATTGTTGTAACCTATTCTCACCTAGGAAAGAGGTTGTGGCTACAAAATGCCATTGGTGATGCCTCTGCTCGTCAACTTATGGCACACTACCAGAAGCGGAAGAAGAGCATCAGGATGCTGATACTTATTGTGTTGGTCTTTGCAGTTTGTTGGTTTCCACTTAATTTCTATGTGGTTCTTATTTCCAATGCAGGCGTCGAAAATGATAGTGTGGTTTTCTATGGCTTTCACTGGTTTGCAATGAGCAGCACTTGCTACAATCCTTTCATCTACTGCTGGCTCAATAGGAGCTTCCGTGCCAAACTAAGATCTATATCATCTTTCAGGATGCAGTCACTGTTTGTATGTAGCAGGTCCCAGGTTCAGGAAATCAAGCCAAAGGAGAGTCTTGAGCTTCGGGAACTCCGGACATCTTCGCTGCTGCGAGTTCCCCTGGCTGTTCCAGAGCCCCAGGTATTTGAGGATCCCAGTTTGGCTACAGGGGATAATTCTCAAGTTTCTGTTCAAGGGGATTGGGAAGATCCAGATCCCTCCATAGATGAAGAGGCAGCAGCAGTAGCAGGGCCCTCAACCCAGGATCCTTACTTTTGCATTCACATGAAGACTACCAGTCACTAAATTGGGCACCCATCTGATCCATTGCAATCTTGCTTAATGAGTACCTTCTCCCAGACAATTCAGTCAGAGATGGGGTAACCTTTAACTTAGATATTGAATACAATGCTTTACTATCGTGTGCACCCTCACAGATCCATCTCTCTGGATCTTTTTATGGTTTTGAGTCTTAGTTCTGGCATCAGAATTCTACTTGAGTCCACTGTACCAAAATGTGGACAACTGACTGTGCCAGACCCTGAAGGAATTTGTTGACTTACTTAGCTTCCTTGCTTTGCAGATAAATGTATGAGAACCACATTTCCTGAATAAGATTCTTTCTTTGCCTCCAGCTTTTACCTGTGATTATTGCTAGTAGTGATAGTGAGATGGAGGAACTGTGAGTGAAAGATGTCTGTGTACAGAATTACTAAGAAGACTACTTGGTAGCCCCTCTCTGCCAATAGGAACACCCTTTTCTTCACTGCCCTTGTGCACCGACTTGGTGCTCTCATGTAAATTACTTTGTGCATCAACTTAGTCTGAGGCAGATACTCATGATAAGGAACAAGAAATACTGGTGAAGGACTCTGGATTTCTATTACCCCATCTTTGTAAATGTGACTCTGTATACTCAGTCTACAGATCTTTGGCTTTAGACTAATTTCCCACGCTTCAGATATCTCATCTTGTCTATAACTGTGGACTTTATCTGGAGGAACTACTTGGAATTTGTATTAGCTAATTTAGCTAATGTATACTGGCATATGTGGTCTCTGATGAATTTATTGACCTTTCCTATCAGAACTGGCCATCTGAGTTGATTATTCACTGACTTTTGGTCATACCTTTATCCTAATACTTTCACAACAAGCAGAGCAGCATCTCCACCCCCCCCCCCAAACTATTCCCTATCAACTATAATTTGTTGCATCTTAACATGACATAATCAAGTGCATACATGCACACACATGCATACATTTTTATGTTAACACAGGTATAAGCTTGTATATATTGCTCCTTGTTACCTCTCATGCTATCCACCTGCCTGGTGCTCTCACTTATTTCTACCTGTAATTTTCATGCTAACTGAGCCTAGACAAGATTTCATGCCTTAAAGTGAAGTCTTGAAGGCTCTGAGAGTGTGGCAACTTTTTGTCTCTGGAATCAGCATTTCGTTATAGTTGGTGCTTCATGTGTTCATTTGATTTGATTTGATTTTTTGGTGTTGTATATCTCCCTGTGAAAATTGTACAGATTCATGACCTAATTTGTGCTCTTATGTGCTAATTCCATTCCTTCGCTATTTCTATGCTTTTCTCTAACCATATCAAGTTATCACTTATGAGTGGCTTTCATTTTATTTTGCTTTCTCATATACTCATTTCAACTCAATTCATTTTAATTAATAATCTATATTCTTTTTTGTTAATTATGTCAGTCTCACACATGGGGTGTGTTACACACTCCTGTTCAGAAGTACACTCATAGAATACAACACTGCTTCTCTCTCCTTCCAACATTTCATCCGGGTGCTCACTTTTCCATATTTGTTTGTTCTGGTGTCTCTAATATTGGATTTTGGTTGCTGCCTTAACCAGAGGTTCACAACTTCTTGTGCTGAGGCTCATCATCTCTTCACTAGTTGAAGCCTCCTCATTTCCGGTGCTTTGTTCCATCGTAGACTTTCGTTTGCTTCCCCTGCTTTGCTTTCTCTCTCTCCCACTCCCCCTCCCTCTCCCCCTCTCTCCTTCCTTCCCTCCCTCCCTCCCTCCCTCCCTCCCTCCCTCCTTCCTTCCTTCCTTCCTTCCTTCCTTCCTTCCTTCCCTCCTCTCCTTGGTGTTGATCTAAGTCTAATACTAATTCATTATTCCTTTTCTACTTTTCCCTGTACACAGATATCCCTCTTTCAGTTTCTTCACTTTTTTTGTCACAGAGATTCCCTTCCTACCCCAGACAAGAGTGAACACGAGAGAACATTCTTGTTCTTGTGTATTATGTTGGCTTAGAAAATCCATCAGAGGGCACCATACACGAGGATATTGAGAAAAGTCTAACAGTTTCCTTGAGATCTCAGCATTCCTTAATGAGATTGTTCTTTCTAGCTGAATTGTTTGCTTATACTTTCATTGTGAATAGTTATAATTTAATATCTGATTATAAATGTAGGCATTAGTATCTGCTTATAAATTTAAGAACTATATCATTGCGAACTGATTTCAGCTAACTTTATGTAGAATACAAATGTATTCATGGCCACAAACTTTACCTTAGGTATGGGACCTTTGGTGATCTAATTGATTTACTTTAGCAGACAGTCAATGGCTCCAAGAAACCTGTTACTGAAAGAAATTTCGCACATATTCAATTTGTGTGATAGAAACAGCATCTGTACAAGTCAAAGCACCTTGTGCTTTGATTTTGATATAAGGCAAGAAGTCTCTAGTGGAAACAAGCCCAAGACTCAGAATACTGGGACACGGATTTTATTTGCTCTGATTCAACTATTTGTGTGACCTTAGGCAAGTCATGTGGCCTTAGTGTGCCCCAGTTTCCTCATCTATAAACGGTGGTTAATAATACCTTATAGGGCTATTGTAAGAGTTATCTGTGATAACAGGTATTATTGTTGTTAATAGGCTCATTTTCCTGTTACCCACCTTGTGATTATTGCTGTTAATATTACTCTAATTGTAAATGTTACTATTGTTATTGTTAAATATTGTTAAATTAATGTTGCTGTGCTCCCCTTGAAGTGCTGACCTGTATACAACTAAGAAGGCTATGCAGGTATTTATGAAAATACTACTTGATATATCTCACTGGGGAAAAAGGAAAGCTTCTACTGCCTGTTTAGATTACTTGAAACTAGGTTGGACAGAATACTGCTGAGAGGAAAAAGATTTCCAGAGCAGAGACGGAGACAGTAGCTGAACTCTAGACAACTGAACAAAAGAAGTACGTGCCAAGTAATAAGCAGATGGATAATTTTGAGTTAGTCTCTCAAGTAGGTTTTTCAGAACTTTAGTATTTCTGCTCTGAGAAGAGCGGCAGATAAGGAATCAAAGGACAAAACTTGAAAGAGGTGAAGTGTTTACAAAGTATAGAAATGACACAGGGTTTCTATTCTGAATTGTCATCTCTTTTCTAAGAACTCCCTTTATTTATGATTCAATGTAATTCTCAATAATTGTATTACATATTTATATTTGTTAATGTTTTAGATATCATAGTAATATATTAAGTGTAATAGTGCTCATTACGGTGCTCTTCTGAAGTGTGCTTAATGTGTTTTATGGTGTTACATTTAACCATTTTCCTGCCAAAATAGTTCGCAAACAAACTGCAAAAAAATAGAAAAAAAAATCCCCAAGTTTTATTTATGTGTGCTTGTTTATATGGAACACTGAAATTCCCAAAAGAATGAATATCGACATTGGACTTTGGAACAATGTATTACCCTTGTATGTATCCAAAACAGGCTACAGTTGAGGGAAACCCCTCACCTAGACAGAGCAACTGCTTCAGAAATTGTTCTGCTTGACAACCAGGAAGAGTGAATTCTGAAGTTTGGGAGCTCCAGGCTGTACTCAGATGAACTGTTCAAAAGGGGAGAGGGTCAAATTAAGGGTTTAGAGTTGTCTGACTGTAATTATCGTGTGTCAGCTGGCTTTTGTACTTAAGTATATTTTGACTGGAATAATTTTTCAAGTGTTTGAAACTACACACCTTTGTGAATCCTTTGCGACTCTGTATATGCTTAATTAAAAATAAATAAAGCTGAAGATAATGAAAATTGTTTCTTCCTTAATGCAGACCCCCTGTACTATTTTAAGCTCCAAAAGAATAACTCAGTAGCCAGTAGCCTAAAAAGGACATATTGACTTTAGAAGTAACAGCCTGTGAATTAAACTTGATTAAACAGAACCTCTACCTGGCATGGCCATATCGTTACAGCAGAAACAAACGTGTGGAATTAA
Source organism: Peromyscus californicus insignis (assembly GCF_007827085.1). Classification (NCBI taxonomy): domain Eukaryota; kingdom Metazoa; phylum Chordata; class Mammalia; order Rodentia; family Cricetidae; genus Peromyscus; species Peromyscus californicus. Next base: position 53,243,744 of record NW_026294391.1, read on the forward strand.
AAGTGCTCTAGGGGCTGTAGTTTCTCCAACTATTGGTCTCAGTAAAGGGTGAGCTCCCAAAAGGTGGGGGGAGGAGAATAAAGGATATCATAAAGGAAATGGTCAGGGGCAAGTGACACGGCAGTTATAGATAATGATTATACTTATGTACCTTTCTAAATATAACACCGTTAGTCCTTGTTGAGAAGTGACCACACGGAAGGGAAATGTGAGGGAAATTGACTGGTCACTAGGATAAAGTGAGGTGGCATAATAGAATTGTGGATAAATTGGCAGGTTCAAAGTAGTGTCTGAGTGACTGAATACAGTTAAGGAAAGGAGGACTGGGGTTGTTGTATCAATGGGCCAAGCTGCTGCTGTCAGCTCCTGGATCTCTGACCATCATTTGCTTTGCACAAGAGTGACCTCCCATAAAGCAGTGCTGCAGCTGCTGGAACTGTATCACCCATAGCTTTCCTATAGATTAGGCCAGTGATCTGCCCACAGGACAGGCACTGCCAATTAGCTTCTCCCATGTTTAGACCCCCGGTAACCACCACTACTGTTTATACTTCCACTGTCCCAGCTGCCACTATTGCAGCCACCCCACTGATTGGTATTGTTTCTGTCAGTGAAAGAGCCTCAGAGAAAAAGTAATAAGGCTGTTGAAAGCAAACATGGAGAGTATACATGAACATTGCAATCAAGCAAATGTAAGTACTTAAAATGTGGATAGAGCACCAGTGAGGTATCAAATAATGGTTCCCTCAAACTCCAGTTTAAGTTTGTCAGACCAATGCATTATCTTGGTTTAGAGAACACAAGCAAGGGGTTACAGTACTTAGGTGTGTATGACCCCAAGCAGCTGCATCACCACAAAGTCCCAGCCCATCACTAATGACAATCTTACAGAAGCTGAATCATGAAGCCCCCTCCTTATAGTTATCCTTTTCCACTTCCTATATACCACCACAGCACCTTCCAAGACCACTAGTAGCTAGGCAAGTAGTAGCTGGCATATGTATGGGCTGGACCTCCATGAGGATCTCATGCCCTCTCTTCTACTCAATATTGTCAATAGCTCCACTATTGTTGCCATAAACCTAGTTATAGCCATTGTTTTGCTCAATTATGTGCCATGGATACCTGGCCAAGATATGTCTATGTAAGATGGCATCACATTATGTCTGAAAGGATATGGCCCATACTTCAATGCATCCCTATCCTCAAGCTCTTACATTCCTTTAATCCCCTCTTCTGCTGCGTTCCTTGATCCTTGGAATGTGTGGCATGTCCATGATCCTTTGTGGAGCATTGGGAATCCATGGCACCTCAATGGTCACTTATTCTCAATGGTTTAACTAGCTATTATTCCTTCTAATAGCAAATACCACTCAATGTAAGAAGTTCTCCACCAAACAGACTGAACCAGTACTCTATGAGCATAAATATAGATGTTCCAAAGGAAGTTTGACAGGCATATCACATCTATTAAATAAAAACAAATAGAAGTTGCTTCCCTACTGGGGCTTTCTCAGTTATGCATTTCTAGCCTGGCTTATAGTATTCAATGTGAATTCTGTCTGCTGGTGAGACCCCACCTTCAAACAGAAAGTTGTAGGTTGTTCTCATAACATTTCATGACACTGTTGCACCAGCTGGCACACCTTGCCATGGGGGATATTCCATTTCAGTAGCATGGCATGCAGATAAGCTTGATTAGGAATGTTGATAACAGTCCTCTTCCAAGCAGCCTCCATTTTCCCTTCTGTTACAATTATAGCCAGCCATTCGCTAGGCAGCTTAGAGCTTATTCTCAGCCTGATTTCTTTATGTCCTGAAACCAAAGTGTATGGCATCCTCAGCAATAGTGGCTTACTATGTAGTGTTGGCATACAACAAACAGAGATGGTAATAGCCTTTATCATTTTGAGGTTCTCTGTGGATTGTCTGGCCAACAATCCATAGGAAGGTAGTCCACTGCTGACACTATGATCTTTATTTAACCTTATGATCTCTAGGAGTGCTGAAAAGGCATCCGTACAGGATACCTTCATCCACATTTTTAATCTGCTGTTTTATTGTTTTTCCCGAAAATTTTCTAGAACTATGTTAGAGTTTCTACTGCTGTAATAAAAAACAAACAAACAAACAAGCAAGCAAGCAAACAAACATGACAAAAAAGCATCGGGGGAGGAAAGGATTATTTCGGCTTCCAGTTCCAAATCACAGTCTATCATCGAAGGAAGTTGGGGCAGAAGACCAAGGCAGCAATTTATGCAGAGGCCGTGAAGGAAGTACTGTTTAATAGCTTGCTCTCCATACCTCATGAATACCTACCCGGGGGTGGCACCACCAGCAATGAGTTAGGGCCTCATAAATCAATCACTAATTAAGAAAATTTCCCTAAAGGCTTGCTTATAGGCCAATTTTACACAGGAATTTTCTCAACTGTGGTTCTCTCAGATAACTCTAAATTGTGTCAAGTCATTAATAAACTAGCCTGGACAGTCTCTAAGAATTTCAGAGGTTAGCATTATATTATATGTGTAAAACCCTTACAACAAGATCTCTGAAAGCTCTCCACCAACCATTCAAAGTATCATTTGATCTTAGGAGTCAGTAGCTAAGGATGTATTAAAGAAAAATGTTAGCAAAATCTAATACAGAATGAAGGGACTCCACTGTTTATATCATTTTTTTTCTCAAAAGGTCACACTAGTTACTGTGGCATGGATGGGGGATACTACCTTATTTAGGTCGCTGACTCTATGATCATCACCCGTGTACCACTTCTTATGGTGATATTTTATTTGTATTAAAATGTTATTTGTATGTTAATAAATAAAGTTGCCCGGGGGTCAGAGCTATTAGCAAGCCATAGGACAGCAGGGCAGTGGTGGCATACGCTTGTTATCCCAGCACTTGGTAGGCAAAGCTGGGTAAGTCTCTGTGTGTTCAGGGATATAGCCATTATTGGATACACATGCCTTTAATCTCAATACCAATCATGGAAAACCTGAAGGCCTATACAGACAGGCCGTGAGGAGGCGGTCATGTGGTTGGGTTTACAACCAATGAGAAGGCAGGACAGGAACTCTATATAAAGACTTTAACACAGGGGTAGCTCTGGTTCGGAGAGGTAGGACCACTGCAGGAGGAAGGGTAAGGTTTTAGCTCTTAGCTCTGACCTCTTGGCTTTCTTCTTTGCATTGGTTCTGTGTTTCTTATTTAATAAGAAGGTTGGTTACATCTACAACTTCTCTTCATCCTGAGGTACTGCAATGGAGCCTCCATTCATTTTCTCTGTGCTCAAATGAGTTTTGAGGAACTAGCTCAACCCACTCTAACAAGATCAGGGCCAGGAAGATGTAGGGCCGTGCTCAAACCTATTGTGATTGATATTCAACATGGGTCTGTGGGGGCTGATAGGCTCTAGAACAACACTATGAAGGCAGTTGTTATTTAACCACAAGCCACATGTAGATGCTAAGAGGGCCCTAGGTATGGTGAACAGTATCAATGCTATCACATGCTTTCTGTAGGAGAGAAGTGCATGAGGTTTATTCTGTGGATAACTGCTTGCCCCTAGGATAAGTGTGGTCTTTTTCATTTTTACGACATTATCATTTTTGCCTCCCATCAACTCTTTTGGCTTTAAAACCTTCTAAAAGCTCACTAGCACATTTGACTTTCTATCATTTTTCCCTTAAGAACTCTAGCTCAACATAAATCTTGCTACATATTCCTTTGAGTGACTCAAACAGATCAGATCCATTTGTCTGCTTTGCCTGTCTCTCATCTCTAGATTTCCTTAGCACTCTGCAGTTTTTATTCACATAGCAGACCAAATTTACATGTCATTCTAAGTCATTTAGACCAAACAAAGTCTCTATCACTGCATAAAGACCATGCCCCAACATGAATCTCAGTATTTATAACCCCATTCCAGTCCCAGTGTCCCAAATGAAATAATTTGTTTCTTAATTATGTGGTAAACACAGTCTTATTGGGCCCAGTGAACTGAGTGTCAAATTACCCTAGTAGTGCTTGTAGCTTCTCTATTGTCTTTCATTCCCTAAAATACATTGAGACCCCACACTGTGATAACCATGTGTCCCCGTTGGATCATGTGAACCAGGACATCAGGGACTGATTTACCTTAAATTGCTACAGGTTATAAAACTTTTGTTTAAAGGAGGAATGAATGGTTACACTACTCTGTTTCTTGGCTTTACAGCAAGCACTCAGACTGATTCCATCTGCATCCATGTCTTATAGACCCACAAATAAAGCTATGAAAGTTTCCTTCACTTCTTGCTTCTCAATTCAAGGACTTCAGAGATAGAATAGTCCCTGAGTATAATGGTTTTCTACATCATGTCATTATTAAAACCACCATCTCTACACTGAATCAAGAACATTTTTCCTTGGTCTATATTAATGGTTAGACCTGAGAGGTATCTTCTAACATTCTTACATTGTTTAGGCTCCTTTCTGTATCTAACTCTTCCCATGGGTTTCAACCTTTTGGATCCCACTATTTTCTCTTTCACACAGATATAATTTATACACTTTTTATTTTTGGATCACCAGATGTAAGAAGTGACAAACTAAACTTCATCCCATCTTCCCTTTTATCAGTAATCAAAACAACAACAACAAAAACTCAGTTAATGTGGAGAAATTAGTGTCATGTCCTTTTTCATGTAATGCCGCCTCTATACAAGAAATCTTCCCCTTGACAGACATCAGTGCTTGTCTTATTACTCATAGCACTGGCCACATAGCCATCACAAAGGTTTTCTTCAACAATCTTGTCATAACTATCCTATTCTCAAGGATCGCAATGTGTGCTCTACACCTTCAACTGTTTTTAGGGTATCCTCATACTCATATGGCAGACCTCAGTCATAAAGGAGGTCTACATAGAATATAGTCACCATAGGCTTTCCCTCATTACTACCCTATCTCCAGATTCTGAATTACATGCCATAATATCTGTAGAAGAGCCCATTACCCATTACCGTATAAATGTATACCACCATATGTCACATAGGAAAGAATAGGCAAGTTGGGGTTCCTATGACAGATGATCCACTCTCAGTTCTTCAACCTCAGATGCATGACTTTCTACAAAAGAAAAAAGTCATGCAGTCAATTCTCCAAAATTGATCTTGGGTTTTGTTCTGTCCTGTGTTTAGCACCAATTTGTTATATTAACTTTTCTGGGGAGAGGTAAACAAATCTCTACTCACCCAAATTAGGTATCATTGACAGACCAAAATAATGATTTTATTAAAGTACAACTTGGTCAATCAATGAGTTAATTGGACTTATGTACAGAACATTCCTAGTAAGGGGTTACTAACAGGAGTGTCAGTGACCCTTAAGCAATTGCATCAAGGATGATGATTGCAACTTTGTAGCTGTTGGAAGGCAAAAAGTTGTAATGGCTGGATTCCTAAATGAGATCCTTTGATCCTCCTCTCCATTTATTAGGAAGTTTCAATAGCCCCATTACCATTTCCATATACTTACCTTTCTCTGTATTGTTCAACTCAATGAGTTCCAAAGGCTACCTGGACAAGATGTTTTCTGTTCCAAGATGGAATCATATAATGCCTAGATGGGAAAAAAGACCATGCTTCAAAGAGACCTCTGCAACAAAAATTTTAAAATATTGAAAAATGCACCTAAGAAGGCAGTGGATGATGTACTGATGTCCTGAATTTGTGGAATTCGTGCTTTGAAAATGGTTATGTTGCAAAAATAATCAATGGGTTCAATGCAATCCCTACTAAAATTCCAATAATATTCTTTACCGAAGTAGGAAAAAACAATCCTGAAATTTATATGGAAACAAATATTAGTGAGCAGTCAAAGCTGTCTTAAGCGGAAAGAACACTACTGAAGTTATCACAAAATCTGACCTCAAATTATTCTACGTAGTCATAGTGACAAACACAGCATATTACTGGTATAAAATATGAATAGGTAGGCTAATGGAAGAGATTAGCGAACTTTGAAATAAACTCATACAAAACTAAGTGAGATGCATTATCTCTTGTACTTCACAAAGATCAATTAAATGTGGAAGAAAACTTCAAAGCCTAAAAAACTGAAAGTGGATGAAGATAACATAGAGAAAGCATGTCAAGATTCATGCATATGCAAGAAAAGGATTTTAATAACAGCAAACAGCTCTAAGAATTAAGAAATAAAATTATTTGAAATAAAAAAATGCTTCTGTACAACAAAAGAAACCGTTAGCAGAATCAACAGGCAACATCTAGAACAGGAGAACAATCTTTATCAACAACACTTCAGTCAAGGGTTAATGTTTAGAATATATAAAGGACTGCAGAATTTAAATATCCTTCCCCAAATCCAAAGTGAGAACTAATAAATGGTCAACTGAAATGAGCTGACCTTTCTCAAAGGGAAAACACAATGGCTAAAAATAAAATTTACAGGTATTCAACATTTTTAGCCAATCAGTATAATACACAGTAAAACTATTTTGCAATTTCGTGTCCCTCCCAGACAGAATGATGATTACTAATAAAACAAATGACAACAGATGCTTACAAGAATGTGAGGAAAGTTTATCCTTATTTACTGCTGGTGGGATTATAAATGTTATAGTTATTATGAAAAAGCGATGTGGAATTTTCTGAAAACAATGAAAAATAGAGCTGCTATATGACCCAGCTGTGTCATTCCTTGTCATAAACCCAAAGACCTCTATATCCTTCCACAGATATAAACACATCCATGCTTGCTGCTTCTTTATTCACAATAGCAATGAAAATGAATCATCCTAGATGCTCATCAAAAGACGGACAGATAATGAAATTGTGGTACATAATGGCATTTTCTTCAGTCATCAATAAAAATGGAACTATAAAATTTGCAGGAGAAATGTTCACTGGTATATCTGGAAATTACTATGTTAAGCAAAGTAACCCCAGCTCAGAAAGACAAATACTAACCTACATGTGCTTTGTCATCAAGAGTCTAGATTTTAATATATATTAAACATATTTATATGGTATATGGATGTGGATGTGTAGTTTGAGTAGATGTCATGAAACTAGAAAGGGAACCATGCAAAAGAAATATAAGTGTTAAGGGGGAAGAGTTCTAGCACACATGTAACATGAAAAAGGAGAAAGGAGTTTACTGGAGTTAGAAAGGTACAATGGGGGCAGAGGGATGAGGGATTGTGGAGGAAAAGGATCAACAAAAAGAAATTCTGTTGAAAATGAGTTAATGAAACAGTACTTTGTATATTAATTTTTAAATATACATTTAAAATTGGTTTTTTAAATATATTTTCTTAAATTAAGGTAGAATGTCACCACTACCTGTAATCCAGAGATGAATGCTTGTTAAATTAGAGTGGGTTCCTAGTTTCAGATGTTTCAGTCTATAGTCAGTTGGTTCTTGTGATGGTTAAACTTGTACACCTTTTTATTATTTAGAGTCACTGTGGAAAAGCACCTCTATGTGTGTCTATAAGACTGCTTCCAAAGAGATGTAAATGAAGAGGCAAAACCTACCCTCAATGTGAGTGGCACAATTCCATGGACTTTGGTCCCAAATAGAATAACAAGGGAAAGGTAGGTGAGCATGAGCATTCATTTTCCTCTGCTTCCTACTTCTGGATGAAATATGACCAGGCACATCACACTCCTGCTGCTGAGCCTTCCACACTATTCTAGATTAGATCTTGTCTCAAACTGTGAGTCAAAATAAACCCTTCCTTAAGTCCCTTTTACTAAGTATTTTATCACGGCAGTGAGAAAAGAAGCTAATACAGCCCTGCTGCTTTTGAATCTATGTGCAAGGAGTACATTATGGTGAAAAGCAGTTTGCCTAGAAAAGCTGTTTATATCATGACTGGGAATTGAACGAAAACGGAAAAGACCAGGATCTCACAGTCAACTCCCATAGAATACCTAGTAATTACTTTGAAAACTAACGCCAGGCCTCACTTCTTAAGGATTTTACCAACTCTCCAAACTAGAGAACAAGTTTTGAACATATGGAAATTTGGGAAGCACACAAAATCCAACGTGTAGCAAGGAGGTAGTGTTACTTACATTTTTAATGAAAAACATTACTTTCTTGTCAGCCAGTAGGCTCAGCCAACTCAAGGTTATTGGTGTGAATCTGCACCAAACAAAGCAAACTATCATAAAGGCAAATGATCCATGTTGCCAGTAATTATTTTCCCTGTCGTAATTCCAAATATTTTAGAGTCATTATATACAAAGCTATAATAATGCAATAGATATCAAGTTCTGTAATCCAACTTGTTCAATAGTTAGCAATGATATTCTAATTTTATTCCACCTATGTTTCTCTAGTGTTTGTTGTCATTGTTTTGGAAGGAGTGTATTAAGGCAAATCTCAGAATAACATATTTTTTCAGAATCTTTAACTCATACTGAAGTACTCAATTATATTATTTGTACAAATGATTATGTTATCCACATTACAAAAAAAAAGAAAACTTTTAGATACACACATATATACCTACGGGCTTTTAGATGTGAGAGAGCCTTTAAATTTTATTTGTAAAAATAAAAAAAAATGAAGATTTCAATAATGCCACCAAGGCTTTAAAATCTGGTTCTGAGCAGAAGCAGAACAGATTCCCAACAAATGAATCATAACTTTTAAATTATATTTGACATTGATAATACCCTTTGTACTCAGCCTTGAAACCATGGATACTCACAGGCAAATAGGACACGAGAAAATAATTTCAATCCAACAGAAATTCTGTATCACAGAGATGTTCTCAATAAATTCGAAACATTATGTAATTTCCATTCAGAATGGACTTTAGAGAACTTTAATGTAATCCTTCGCCTTATTGTATCTAAAATCCAAAATGAGATAAGAGTTTAATTATCCAAGAAAATGCAGGCAGATTGTAACAGAATTAGACCTCTTGTTATTAGTGTAAATAGCAAGTATTCTGCTGTTATGGCACCTCATTGTAATGATGACTATAGCTCTATCCCCACAGAAATTCTTGTGTTAAACAATAATGTCTTCTGAACTGAGGAATCCAGACAACAGCAATATATCAGTGATGAAAACGGGCTCCTCCTACCTTATCTCTCTCCCTCAACATTTACATGACATGTTAACTTCTAAGGTGCAAAGGTTATCTCTTCTCTTTTTCTGAATACCGTTTAATCAAATGGGTCTAAATTTATCTGTTCTTACGTTTCTGTGTTTTAGTTTTTCATTTTCTATAGCCCCTTTCCAATGTAAATTTAAGAATACTGTCATCTTAATTTTTGACACTAAACATATGAATTAATAGTAAAAATCAATGTGGTGCTTAATTCCTCCCCCATACTATCTCTTCATCTGAAATCAAAAAGTGTATGAATTAGTATTATATCCTTAGATTTTACATTCCTTCTTCAATCCACTGCAATAGCCTTATCCTTATCCATTTTTTGTCTGGATAAAGGTTATCAATGGTGTTCTTCTAATTGCTGAATCAAATGGATTTTGAGAAGTTTTCCATCTAATTTGACCTTCCTGAAATTTAATTATTAATCGTATTCTTTTAATTTTAATTTTGTATATTCACAAGAAATGCCTTGCTCCTTACTATCTTTCTGTTCCTTGGTAAATCCTTTTTCAGTCTATTTTAGTTGTTTTGTTTTCTCTACATCTGCATGATTTATTCCTTAAGTGGGCTTCCATACTTAATGCCCCAGTACTGACTTCAGTGGTTAATCTTGAGTGTTAACATGAATGGTTTGTGATATGCCTAAGAAAGTAGTCAAATACTCCTCTAGGTTTATTTGTGAGGGTTTCGTTCTCTAATGGGAAAAGAATATGCGTAGTGTTATCTCAAGCCTGAGGTAGAACATGAAGAGAAAACAGAAACCCACTAACACAGGGATTCTCTAGACATCTTTCTTCTTGGCTACTATGTCATGAGCATCTCTTTTTCAAAATGCCCTTCCCACAATGAAGGGGTTAACTATTTTGTTGAGATATACTTTATTAAGATGAAATGCACCTTGCTGAAGTACACAATCCAATGGTCATTAGCATGTTCACAAAGGTTTGTAACCATTACCAATCTGTATCTCCAGGATACTGTCTTCACCATGTGTTGCTAAAAGTTCATCCTAAGTTATAAGCAACATCTACCCCTTCTCCTAAAAGTCCCAGTGACAAACCAAGGCATGATTCCACCAAAGTTTACTCTGGGGAATCAATTCTGTTATTGGGCTTCCTCACAGAGCATAGGTAAGGGGTGACTTACAAGGATGAGTGGGATCCTCCCTAAATCCTAACAGATTACACCTGGAAAGCCTTCACTCACCAAGATCAAGGGCTTCCCAATAGCCAATTTGAAGAAATCCTCCCACCCTAGTCTTCCCAGGCCCATATACTCTAGCCCCTCCCTGTGAGCACATGAAATTAAGGCAGAGTTACTGGAACAGGTGATAGGGAGTCCCTCAGGTGAGGTCTGGTTTCCCACTCTGCTCCTCTATGGAGCAGTGTGAATCACCAAGAATCCCAGCTGGGATGAAGCATCTGTAATAAGTAGACCCCAAGATGTAATTTGCTCCACTCAGAGGACAGTTACTCACAGCATTTCTCACTCTCCTCAACCCCCGACAGCCATATACTTAGCTACTATATCTACAGACATATGTCTCTTTCTAGTTCTCTTCTTTCAATTATTGCACCGTTTTAACATTCATCCATTTATTTAGCATGTATCATTACTTCATTTTTAGATATAATTTATTATGTCCCATTGTATGGTTATAGTATATTTTGTTCATTCATTTATCCAGTGATAGGGACTAGAGTTACTTTTATATCTTTGCTTTTAATTTTCAAGATTTAAGTTTAATTACTGTCTTTTCTAGAAAGAAAAATCTGGGCTATCTAAATAATATCATCAATTTTCTTGTTTGATTTTGCCTTAATAGAGCATTAGCTCTGAACTCAGATTATTTTGTTTTAGGATGCCATTTGCATATCAGTATACCAGATAGAATATATACTAGTAAAGTGAAGAAAGACAATTTTACATATCACAATGTTATTGATCTAATAATTGTTCAATATAGAAGGAAAACATTAAAACATAACATTATCTCTAAAATCAAAGTTGAAGAAGGATGTGCCCAAATAAATTTAAATATTCAAAATGAAAAGGAGGTTTAGAGTGGCAAAACATCCATTTGTTAACTAATATATACAGTAACCATGAAACTTCACAGATTGTAATTTTCTTCTTTCCAGCTATCCCCAACCTCAGTCAAAAGCTAGGGAATCTCTTGTATTCTGACATTACTAAACGTAAACATTTTTTTCCTTAAAAATCTAATAGTAATTTACTTAAAGCTCTTCCATTAATTTTCCACATTTTTTTATAAAACTCATTTTGTTTTTATTGACAATTTTATAGAGTCAGAAGTAGCAGATGTCAGCTGTTAAATATAACAGGATGAATGCTTTTGCACACATAAATTCATAGTACCTGCAGGAACAAAACCCGCATAACATCAAGCCATCAAAGTTCCAACATGACTTCTAGTCTTTTATTATTTAATTGCTGTTATGAACCCACTCCATATATATAATATAGTATAAATATACATACATGCATATATATTCCTAAATATATACATATGGTCTATTCCATATGACATTCCTTTTATTATGTGATTTCAGAACTGACTATTGGAATTTGATAGAGAAAGCAAAGGAGTGTGATGTTCATGGGAGTGGACAGAGAGAAGAGAGATAAATGGAAAATAATGCAATTACATTTTAATTAAAAAAAATAAAACCCCAGCATGAATGGAGGATGGGCTCATGATGTCTTATCTCTAGCTGAGGAACTATTGGAAACTATTGCGTGTGTGTGTGTTATTTTGTTACATGAGGACAGTTCGTAAAAAGGATTTATTTCACATTAAACATATTCTCTACTATACCCACTACTCTTTCTTACCCTTCACATTCCCATTAGTTAGTATCTGTTTTCAGACACAGAGTTTTGTATCTAATTTCATGTTGTATATACATAGACAATTTTATGACTCTTTATAAAGTCTTGAAGTGACATGTAAGCAAAAGTCTGTAAGATCTGTCTTCTAGGCAATGGCTTAATTAACTTACTGTGATTATCTTCACTTCCATATATTTTCTTGAAAATAACATTACTTCATTTTTCTTTATGGCTAAAAAATCCATTTTGTATATATTCTATGTATTCTTTATCAATCTTTCTATTGGTGAACACGTAGGTTGGTTTCATTTTTTCAGCTATTGTGAATGGTGTCCCAAAAAACATTGATGTACAAATGTCTCATACATTAGATTATGTTCTTTTAGGAATGGTACAGATTGGTCATATGGTAGATACATTTTTGTGTTCAGAAATCTCCATAAATATCTATTAGCTGGACTAGTTCACATTCCCATTAGCAGTGTAAGAGGATTTTCTTGGTTCACTCTCATCACAATTTTTTTTTCTTAAATCTAACAGTCTGACTTTAGGTGAGTTAGAATCTAAATGTGGTTTTAATTTGCATTTATTTGATGAGTAGTGAGGTTGAACATTTTTATCTGTTTATTGGCCATTTGTATTTTATCTTTTGAGAACTGTCTGTTCATTAGCTCATTTATTGATTAGGTTGTTTGATTTATTGTTGCTTAGGGTTTTTTTTTAGTTCTTTGTGTAGTCTAGATATTAATCATTTGTCACATATATAGCTAAAAAAGTCTTTATCCCATTCTGTGGGCTGTCTCTTCACTTGATTAACTGTTTTCTTTGCTATACAGAAGCTTTGTAATTTCATGATATCTCATTTGTCAATTGTGGGCATCATTTCCCTAGTGACTAGAGTTCTATTCAGAAAGTCTGTGTATATGTCTATACCATGAATCTTTTACCTTACATTTTCTTCTCAGAGTTTCAGAGTTTAATGTCTTATGTTAAAGTTTTTGATCCATTGGGAGTTCATTTTTGTGGAGGTTAAAACATAAGGATCTAGTTTCCTTTTCATGAATGTGCATATCCAGGTTTTCCAGGTATATATTGAATAGGCTATCTGGTTTCTATGTTTTTGAGTTTTTTTTTCAAAATCACATGGTTAGAACTGTGTGGATTTATGTCTATGTCCTCTATTTTATTCCACTGATTTTTATACCAGCACTAAGATTTTTTTCCTAGATCTCTTACTTGGAATATTTTCCAATTGTTTTTTGCCAAACTGGCATCTGTGATGCTGATGTGCCTTTTTTGGAGATAAAAAATGGATCCTGTTTGTGTTTTTTTAAATTATTAGTTCTTTGAGAATTTCATACAATGTATTTTGATCATATTCACCCCACCCAACTCCTCCAAGATCCATTTCCCCTTCCCTATCTACCTAGCTTTACATCCCTCCTTTTTATACATCCATTACCTCTAATCTGTGATCCCCATTTATTCTTGAATGTGGCCTTCCACTGCAGTGCAGTTAAATAACCATGGGCTAAACTGGTTTAGAAAATCGACTTCCCTCTCCTAGCAGCTATCCGTTGGCAATGACTTTTGTTCTAGGGATGTGATTTTGTGTCCATTTCAACTCTCATACTCTGATTTGGTGTGGTTGGAACCCATATAGAGCTTGTGCATGCTGTTATGACCACTATAAGTTCATATGTCTAGTCTCTCTGGTATGTCCAGAACATACTGTTTCCACCACCATGGCTCTTTCAATGTTTCTAACCCCCCTTTTAAAATGATCCATGAGTTTTGGGAGGAGGGGTACTGCATATATATTCCATTTAGGGATGAGCATTCTGAAGCCCCATACGAATTGCTCCTTGACCAGTTGTGAATCTATATACTAACCACCACCTATTGCAAATAGAAGCTCTCTTATTAGAGTCCAGAGAACTGAAATTATGGTTATATTCAGATGGATTAATTTATTGTTATAGTGATAATTCTTTAGGAGTTAGCTTAATACTACATTCATTTGACAGAATAAGAGTAGTAGGATCTCCCTTAGGACCTATGACCTGGCAAACCACTGGGTCTTGGCTTGATAATAGTGCCAAGTATGTGTTTCATACTGTGAAGGACTTAAATCCAACCATAAAGTGTTTGGTTACTCCTATGATGTCAATGCCACTAGTATACCAATGAGCATGTCTTGCCAGGCCAGTCATTATTGTAACTTGCAGAGTTCACAGCTAGGTAAACTGATGATTACTTTTATCCTCCAGCAGTATGTATGACATCTCTCAGCACTATGAAAGCTAGCCAGTAAGGATAAAGTTTCCAAGTCAGTACCAGTTTGATTTTCAATAATGTACAGATCAAGAATGTGCTGTCTTCATCAATTGGATGACACAATCAAATTCTGGAAGATAATCAAGAGTACCGGCTGTATCCTGAAATGTTTGGGAGTCTATGGTATCTAATTGGCAAAGAACTCTAAAGAGGTTTACTTATTCTTAGATCTGAGATTTTTGTTAGCTTCTAGTGTCTAGGAGGGGCATTATTGACCAATTATGAAGTAACTCAGTTTTTACTCTTTTCATTCCTTTAGAATATATATATATATATATATATATATATATGAATATATATTAGGAGATTACATACATATATATTAAATATATAGCATCTTCTAAAGTAATCTGCTAGTCTGTCTCTTTTCATTGAAGAATTCAAAGTAGTTATTAAAAAGCATATACTAATTCTTGCCTTTTAAAAATGTTGGTGTTTGGCCGGGCAGTGGTGGCACACGCCTTTAATCCCAGCACTCGGGAGGCAGAGCCAGGAGGATTTCTGTGAGTTCGAGGCCAGCCTGGGCTACCAAGTGAGTTCCAGGAAAGGCACAAAGCTACACAGAGAAACCCTGTCTCGAAAAACCAAAATAAAAAAAGGTTGGTATTTGGAATTTTATTATTCTTCATTTGTTTAACTATGTTCTAGTATGATTTAGTTTTTACTGTTGCTTCTTGATGTGCTTATCTTTCTTTAGTCTGAAGGATTCCTACAAGTATCCTCTGTAGACCTGTTTTAGCTGTTACCATTTCAGCCTATTTTCATTGTTAATATTTTTCCTTTAATTATGACATAGCTTTTAATAAGTATCTTTGGGCTGCTGGCTCCCAAATAATGACATGGAGACTTATTATTAATTATGAAAGCTTGGCCTTTAGCTTAGGCTTATTTTCAACTAGCTCTTATAACTTAAGTTGACCCATATTTTTATTAATCTATGTTGTACCATGTGGCTTTTGCCTTTATCCCATTCTGTGTGTCTGATTCATTCCTTTCTTCTTACCAGAGTCCTCTCTGTTCCCTGGAAGTCCCACTTAACTATTGACTATTTAGCACTTTATTAACCAATCAGAAGGCACCTTGTCAAAGACACATCTTCAGAGTATAATAAAATATTCTGCAGTAAATAAGTTCAGGTTGCTAATAGTCTTTAGATCTTGAATTCCATCATTCTATGCATTCCTGTTCTTTAAAGTTACTCTTGAGAAATACACAATTATTTTTATAACCTTGCCTTTATACATAGCTTGATGTTTTTATTTTATAATTATCAATACATTTTGTTTTGTATATTTAGTATTTTGAGTATGTTATCATACAGAAGTGTTCTTCTTTGGTGTAGTCTGTGTGGTGTGTTAAATACCTCATTTTTATAGATGAACATCTATTTCACTAAATTTGGAAACTTTTCTTCTGTGATTTCATTGAAAATGTTTTGTCTTCTATATGAGTTTCTTCTCCTTCTATGCCTATGATTCATGGATTTGGTCTTTTCATAATTATCCATATATATATATATATATATATATATATATATATATATATATATATATATATAAAATCTTCTGTTCAGACTGTATTAAATTATCATTGTCATTATACAAACATTTTAATTCATTGTCTTTGTCTTCATGACCTTGGTTCATTTCATTAATGATTCATTCTATGAAACTTTTTGTTTGAGTAATTCAGTTTTTAATTTCCAATGTTTAGGTTGATATTTTATTTTAGTATTTTTAGGTCTTAATTAATTTGATGTTCATATCCTCCATTTACATCCTTATTTCATTCCATTTTTTGTTTTTGTTTTCTTGAAATTCATTCAGGAATGTATTTGTGTCTTGTTTTGCACATTGTTATTGCACTTATAAACGTTCATGTGGCATTTTCTGTATTTCTATTAATAAATGGCAATAGCATGGAATAAGTAATTTTTGGAGAAGTCATATTTCCTTGGTTTTCCAGTTTTTTGTGCTTACTTGTTGGAATTGGTGCATCTCACTTTAGGTTTTTGGATGAATCAGTTTTAGTCACTTCCATTTTCAATGGAATTTTGATACTGTGTATAGAATTAGAAAGGCAAAAAAAATAGACTAATACTAGCAATTAATTTTTGGTTTGTTGAACAAAATGTGGCCTAAGGAAAAGCAAGCAGAAGGGGAGACCAAGAGAAACTGGAGTTGATACAAAAACATTGCCAAAAGTAGACCAAATAGTGGAAGGTAAAGATTTCCAGGCATAGAATGTAGATATATGGAGAACTTACACACAACTATAGTCTATATATTTGTACCAAAGGGAAAACAATAGAAAAAATAAGCAAAGAGGACTGAATGGTAGGGAGATGGGGTTGAGAACAGAGCATGCCAGAGCTAGCCAGTCAAATTGACATTTGGTGTTAAATAATGGAAAACTAAAAAATAATGGAGTTGAGAGAGGTGAATCAGAGTAAAGAATAATTTTTAAATTAAAAGTTGTGGGGCATTTCAATATTTTTTATTCCCTGAACATTATCAATTGATGGGTCTCTATGTTAATTTCCATCTATTTCAAGAAGAAGCTTCTCTACTGATTGTTGAGTGATGTACAGATCTGTGGATATAGGGTCATTTTATTGTAATGTTCATTTATAATAATAATAATAATAATAATAATAATAAGCATTCCTCTATGTACATAATTTATCTAGTCTCATGTCCTTGGCCTCTTTAACTATCTCATGAAGTGGACCTTTAATTTAATTAAACATTAGTTGATTAATCTTCTAACATTCATGCCACTATGGCACCAGTGGGCATATCTTACAAGCAGGTCATTATCATAGCTAACAGGGTGAGGTTGGTGATTTTTTTCCCTTTCAGTAGCATGTATAGAACTTTCTAGCATTATGAATGACAACCAGTAGGTTTGAAATTTCCACAAATCTTAAAAGGTCTTATAATAAAAACTCAGAGCCAGATATTGGGGTGAAAGCTGTAAGATCAGAGAAGCAGAACAGCCAGCCACTAGCTAACCTCTACAAAATTCTCAGCTTCAAGATAACAAGTTCCTGTTTCCTCATACCTTATATACCTTTCTGTGTCCTGCCATATTACTTCCTGGGATTAAAGGCGTGTGTGCTTCCCAGTACTGGGATTAAAGGTGTGTGCCACCACTGCCTGGCTCTGTTTCCAGTGTGACCTTGAACTCACAGATCCAGACAGATCTCTCCCTCTCAAGTGATAAGACTAAGGTTGTATGCCACCACTGTCTGGTGTCTATGTCTAATCTAGTGGCTGGCTCTGCCCTCTGATCCCCAGGCGTGTTTATTAGGATATACAATATATCACTACACTATGATGTCATTGCTAGGTTTTAGTGCTTTGATTAAACACTATGACAAAAACAATTTGGAGAAGAAAGGTTTTACTTGGCTTACATATTCTAATCATAGTCCATCATCAAGAAAAGTCAGGGCTAAGTCTCAGGCAGGAACCTGAAGGCAGGAACTGAAGCAGAAGCCATAGAGGAATTCTGATCACTGACTTACTCCTCATGACTTTCTCAGTCTGTTTTCCTTTGCAAAACAGGTCTGTCTGATCAGGAGTGGCACAGTTCACAGTGAGTTTGCCTTCCCACATCAATCATTAATCAAGAAAATTCTCTCACAAACTTTCCCACAGGAGATCTGATGGAAGTATTTTCTCAGTTGAAGTTGCTCTTCCCAGATGATTCTGGTTTTTGTCAAGTTGAAAAAAAATCTAGCCAGGACATATGCCATAAATGTGTGGTGTCTTCAGCAATATGATCTTGCTTGGCATCAAGCTATTGAGAGTAATCAATGGCATTAGCAATAAACTATAGTATTTGGTGGGAGGAATTCTATGGGATAGTTTTGGCCTATGACTCAACAAGATGTAGCACATTCCTGATACTGGAGGTTTTATTTGGTAGCATACACTGCCTAGTTGAGGTATTCTTTCCTCTAGTATATGGCAATCCATTTAAATTCCTTTTATATGTATATTTTTTGTTTTCTTTCTTTTTTTTTCTTTTTGGAGACAAGATTTCTCTGTGTAGATCCGGCGGCGTCCTGGAATTCACTCTGTAGACCAGGCTGGCCTCGAACTCACAGAGAACATCTGCCTTTGTGACTCAAGTACTGGGGTTAAAGGTTTGTGCTACCACCTCCCAGGTTTCTCTCTCTCTCTCTCTCTCTCTCTCTCTCTCTCTCTCTCTCTCTCTCTCTCTCATATATATATATGGAGTATGTTTTCATATGGCTTCTCAAATTATCTTTTGTGTTAGTTATCCCTTCTTCTACTTTGCCCTCCAAAACCCTACATAATTTAATATGCATGTTCTAATTTTCCCTTTATCCCTTTATGATACTATATACTATATACCTTTCTTTACCATATCCCATCATTCCTAAGTCCCTTAATAGCTATCTAACCTCTGTAGGTATTTGAAAAGAAACACATACATACAAAGCATAACATGTAGCATTGACATATAAGAGAAAATGTGCAATGTTTGACTTTCTGTGTTTGGGTTGCCTCTCTCAGGATTCTGGATCCATTAAATTACCTGGAAAATTTTTAATTTCATTTTTCTTAACAGCTGAATAACATCTCATTGTCTAAATGCACCACATTTTCATTATCCATTCATTAGTTGGTACAGGTCTTGGCTGAACCTAATTTCTGCCTATTGTTCTAGCACAGCAATGAAAATGGATGAGCAAATATCTCTGTAGTAAGATGTAGATTTTGGAGTACTCATCTATTAATAGGGTGTCTTTATCACACCTGCACTCTCAAGGCTAAGGGTTCTATTTGGAAAGGGGGATAGAATGACTGTATGATCCTGAGGTGGTGAACAATTCTAAAGACAAATTATTTTCCAGACATAACAGGGCAAATGCACATATGAATTCACAGAGGCTATGATAACATGCATAAGTCCCACTCAAGCTCAAGCCAGACAAAATCCTAGGACAAAAGAGGGAAAATGGACATAAACTCTTATCTGTGTGCAGGAAGCTATTCACAAAAGACAGCTGCTGGAAGAGTGAAAGTCAGTTTCCTTCAATGGAGAAACTGTGTGTATCAACTACACACCAGACTAGTCCCATGATCAGGAGCAGTTGCTCAACAAAAATCAGATGCCATGCTTTCGGTAGTTGTTCTTTGTTTTTAAGAAAGATAAATGGCAGGGAAATGCATGGGTAGAGAAGGGATAGGTTCTGGGATGAGTTACAGGATGGGAAAGATAAAATATATGATAAAATATATTGTATGAAATTTTCAAAGAATAAATAAAAAGAATTTCATATCTGCTGAACAGTGATGGCACATGCCTTTAATATGAGTACTTGAGAGGCAGAGGTAGGTAGATCTCTGAGTTGAAGGCTAGCCTGGTCTACAGAGAGAGTTTAAGGACAGCCAGTGCTATACAGAGAAAACATGTCTCAACCTCCCGCTCCATGACAAAAAAAGAATTTCATATGTGAGTACACCCATCCCTCTCCTTCCTCCCACTTCTCCTGTATTCTTTACTCATTGTCAAATTATTGTCAGCTTCTTTCTTAATTATTATTGTCACATACCTGTAAACACACATACATTTACACACACACACACACACACACACACACACACACATATATATATATAT
Organism: Peromyscus californicus insignis; assembly: GCF_007827085.1. NCBI lineage: Eukaryota > Metazoa > Chordata > Mammalia > Rodentia > Cricetidae > Peromyscus > Peromyscus californicus. Next base: position 53,263,734 of record NW_026294391.1, read on the forward strand.
ATATATATATATATATATATATATATATATATATATATATATATAAAACCTGCTGATATATTTAGTGTTGCTCACATATGTGAAGAAGCAGTCTTCTCCAGGAACATATCACTGATAGATTATCCAATTCCCAAGTGTTAATACCCAAGCAATACACATGTGAGTAACACTAAGTGAGCTCAGCAGATTATAATTATATATTTAAATATATATCACTAATAATTAAAGAATAGAAGGTCATAGGGTTGAGGAGCATAGAAGGGTATATAAGTGTTCTCTAGAGAAACAGAGATGATAGAAAAATATCTTTGTATGTGTGTGTGTGTGTGTGTGTGTTTGTGTGTGTGTGTGTGTGTGTGTGTGTGTGTGTGTGTGTGTGTGTGTGCACATTGGACATTTTAGAGCAGATTATGGGATGTGGTCGCACTATTCCAATAATTGCTGTCTCCTGACATAAAGTCCAGGACTCCAGTAGTTTTTGGTTTAAAAGGTCGAATATCTTAGCTAATTTTCAGCATGTAGTATATGTCTGAATCCTGAAGAAGTAGGCTCTAATGCCAGTGAAGGAAAGAACTTGCCAGTGGAGAGCAGTCAAGAATTTAGAGACTAAAGATCTTTTTCTTTCCATGTCCTTTATGCAAGCTGCCACCAGGAGATATGGCCAAGATTTATGGTGGGAACACCTCAAATGATCCAATCAAAAAATCCCTTACAAGTGTACCCATAAGCTTGTGTTTTAGTTAGTTCCAGATGCAGTCAATTGACAACCAAAAACAGCCATCACAGAGGGAAACTGGAGGAACTACAATTGAGAAAATGACGTAAATACTGAACTTATATATTAAACCCTCCAAAAATAAACAAAAACTCTAAAGAATTAAATTTAAAAAATAAAATAGATTTTAAAAATTAAAAATTCTCTTTTAAAATCTTTTAAAATGATTTTTAAAAGATTTTTAAATGCTTAGGTATTTGCCACATACGTAAGTGTACCACGTGTGATCCACATGGATATTGAATTCCCTGGAACTGCCATCACACATGTCTGTAAGCTACCATACAGGTGCTAGATACCAAACCTGGATCTTCTGCACAAACAGAAAATTCTCAGAAGCGCTGAGTCATCTCCCCATCCTCTGCTTTATTATATATTTCTAAATATTTATAACTGGTATGTCTGGCCATTCATCATGCCATTGCTCACCCATTCTAATAGATCTATCCATTAAAATATATTGTCCTACTCTATCACTTCACTTTCTATATTCACCTTAATCCAAAATTTTGTGGATTTTCATATATTTTAGAATTTATAAGAAATGAGATGCATTGTTTTGCCAAGGAGAATTCTAAGCAAAATGCTAAAAGTCTAGTGTAGGCCTTTCTGCCTGCTTATAATGAAATGCAAGATGGTAGAGATTAATTGGACAAGCTGTTATTTTGAAACATGAACCAAAACATGAAGACTTGGAAAAATTTTAGCCTATCTGTATAAGGAAAGAAAGGAAAGTTTGTTCAGAATAGAACAATCAGAATACAACTAAAATCATTTAATAAGGAGACTACTATGGACTTGTGTGGGTATGAATCATGAGTTTAATTAGGCATTTCAGGAATAGAGGTAAGATTATACCATCAGAAACTGCCAGCTGGGAGTAAAGGAAATATTAAAAAAAAAGGGTACAAAATGAAATAAGGGTGTTGGACGTTTTAGATTCTATGGGATTATAGAACAGAATTATCTGGCTAAGAATATGCCATCCTAAAAGAGGGAAGAGTGAACCCAAAGAAATCAGAGATTAGGTTGTCTGCTTTTTTTTCCCATGGGCACTAGGGGCAAGATTGGTCTCTCTTATGTTGCTATAGGCTGACAGGTCAGAGCAAAATGTTTTATGGGAGGGACTTCTGAACAGGGTCAATGCTTTAGACTGTCCGCTGAGGGATGTGGGGATAATGCTACCATCCCTTGGGGTCTTGGCAAAGATGATCATTCCCAAACTTTGATGATCTCATGAATTGCTTCAGTCTTGTCAAACAAATTTGGGCCTCTTGAAGGAACAGGATGTGATTTGTCCTTGAGACTTACTCTAGCTTTCAACTGAACAGAATCTCTACAGTATAGAGCAAGAATTTCAGAGAAATAATGGATAACATGCTCTTTATCAGATTGTCTACTATATCTATACTATATTCACCTTGACTACCAGCATATGTGTGCATGCGTGTGTGTGTGTGTGTGTGTGTGTGTGTGTGTGTGTGTGTGTGTGTGTGTGTGTGTATGTGTGTACGTGTGTGTGCATGTGTTTGGAAGCTGGTCTGGTACTGACTGCTATTTGGCTTCCACTATCTGCAATTTCTTTAACAGCTCAGAGACAAGAAACATAGGCACTTTCCATACAAACTATCTGCTGAGTCTCTCCTAAGTATCTACAAAATTTGGAACCTCCTCATTTACTAAATCCAGATAAAACTGTTCTTTTTCACCATACAACAATCAGTTGGATATGAGGAAATAAATACATTTTTCAGCAAGTGTCTTACTCACACACTGTATGCATAGTGAGGGTGAGAAAAAGGGGTGCTACAACCTCTCTGTCAACACTTAATATGTAGTAGACTTTCAATAGAACACAGATATAGAGAACTGAGTCCATTGAAATCGTGGAAGAGGAAAAGCTAACCAGGCTTCAACTCCAGACAAAGACTACAGGCAGCTAAGGAATACTCAAAGTGAAAGAAATAATCTTCCCCAGGAAAGAGCACCCTGATTGGTTGTCTAATACCAAATGGTCAGTCCTGAAAACATACATACAAATAACACTATACAGACAGAGAAGGTTGTACTTAAATATTTAATAACACGCGTGTGTGCGCGCGCGCGCACGCGCACACACACATACACACACACACACACACACACACACACACACACACACACACACACACACACACATACACACACACATAAAGCCGTAGAGTAGAAGAGGCCTCAAATTGGAAAAAGAGCAAGGGGTTGTACATGAGAGAATTTGAAAGGAGGAAAGGGAAGAAGAAAATGATGTAATTGTGCTATTATCTCAAAAAATTTAAAGTAAATAAATATGTGTAGAAAGATAAGATCAGATTATCACTATTTCATTTCTAGTATCATCTTTTAAATTTATTCTGTAACTCTTCTTACCTGACCTGGAATGTCACCCTGACCATATTATGCCTCATGTTTTCTTGATCTGTGATTAAACCCAACATCAAAGGTCACTGTTTATGTCAGTAAGCATGCTGATTTTCATAACTAAACTAGAAAACACAAAGGAGATTCACTCACGTCAGTGTTGAAGGTGACAGATTCCTGTCAATTCTTACTCAAAAATCTGAGAAGCTTTGAAATTATTTTAATGAGAAGCACTCTGTTTTTTTTTTTCTCCTCAGCCAGTTTTCAGTGTTGTTAAATTGATACTATTGACTTTTTTCCAGGTTTGTATGTATCTTGTCTAAAGGGAATTGGTCTACTATTTCTACTTTCATTATCTGAAACTCATCCAAGTCAATTTTGAACTGTTTTAAAAGATAAACTCATCTCGGTTATCTTATTTGTTACATTTCTTATCACAGACCAGCTGTATCATGACCACTTCTATGACAAGGAAGAAGTGTTTCAGGTGACTTTACAATTCCTTCAGAAAAAGAGATTATGTCAACAAATCTGAGCACAGAATAAGATGTTCTAGAGAAATGTTCCACTATTATTTCAAAATAGGTCATATATTTAGCAAGCTGAAGGTTATTTTTTCACTTGTTTACATTCTGTTCTATACAATTCTGACTCAGGGTGCTGCTTATGGAGAAAGAAGTTAGATATTCCCTATACCTAGCAATTTAAGACATGTAAGCTGGGGTGAAAATGAAAGTTGTACATTTATGGTAGTGATATTTCTGTTGGAATTACCAAGAGCAGGAAATTCACTCTTTAGCACCCTGTATTATAAACCCTATACTACACACTCATACTTGTTTTGTTATATTAACATCTGATAACTTGTTCAATATCTATCCATATTAGATGATACATTCCACTATATTGAAGACTATTTTAATCAGTGTAATAATAACTCCTAGAAAATAACTTACATTAAATAATTTTCAGTTATTAATGTTGCCAATGCTAAAGAAATCATCTCATCATGGCTTATCACTCACCTGTTCCTTGAAACTAGCCAAGTAGTAAACACAGAGGGAGGACATAATGCTTATAAGTGATTGTTAAACAGAATATCTGTCAAAGTGGTTTTCTTTATCTGTGAAATATTTTATAATTAAAATTTTAAAAACATGTCACAATATGTGAACCTCTATATTCTTGATTTGGAGTTCTGTTCAGTTTGTAAAAATGCAGAAAGCTTTACAACTTATAAAATGTCATTTTATGAACATATCCTTTATTTCAATGAAAAATTGTGACACAGGTTATTCAAATATTCTGTGGTCATTAAAAATAATAAAATAGTACTAAAGTACTGGGCTATTAATTGTAAAGGTAAGCTTCAAATATGTAAATTATTTTTTGTAGAATGATCACTTTCACAATATTAATTCTAGCAACCCAGAGCATGGGAGGTCTTTCCATATTTAGTGTCTTCCTCAATCTCTTTTTCAGAGATTTAAATTTGTATTAGGGATGTCATTCACTTCTTAGTCTAGATTAAATCGTTCATATTTTTCAGGCTATTGTGAATAGGAGTGTGTCTATAATCTCTTTCTCAGCATGTTTATTCTTGGGGTATAGAAACAAAAACATCCTTAAATACACACACACACACACACACACACACACACACACACACACACACACACACACAAGGGGGGCTGGTAGAGGAAGAGAGAGGGAGGGTGTATCCAATGCAATCCTAGGCAAAACGCAAGTCTGCTATTCCAGATCTCAAGATTTAGTACAGTGGTACAGAAATAAAAATATCATAGCAACTGGATCAGGCCCTCTGAAAGGGTGAGACAGTTGATTGGCTTGATCTGTTTGGGAGGCACCCAAGCAGTGGGACTGGGTCCTGTGCTCATAGCATGAGTTGGCTGTTTGAAACCTGGGGCCTATGCTGGATCGCTTGGCTTGGCCTGGGAGGAGGGGACTGGACCTGCCTGGACTGAGTCTACCAGGTTGATCTCAGTCCTCAGGGGAGGCTTTGCCCTAGAGGAGGTGGGAATGGGGGGTGGTCCTGGGGGGAAGGTGAGGGGGGTGGGAGGGGGGAGAACAAGGGAATCTGTGGCTGATATGTAGAACTGAATTGTACTGCAAAATAAAAATAAAAAAGATGAAAAAAATCATAGCACTGACACAGAACCAAACATGTAGATCAATGGAACAAATAAAAAGTCAAAATATGAAGACACACAATTAAAGTAACCATATTTTTTAGAAATACACAAAAAACACAGACTGAAGAAAATACAGCACCTTCAACAATGATGCAGGAAAACTGGGTGCCCACATGAAAAGAATGAAATTAGACCATATCTGCCACCCTGTACAAAAATCTGTTGCAGATGAATAAAATGTTTTAGTGTGAAACCTGAAACACTGAAATAGCTAGAAGAAAATATATACAAGACATATATATATATATATATATATATATATATATATATATATATATACACAATATATACATGATACAGGTATAGGAAAGTGCTTTATAAGTGGTATTAATAGTTAATGAGTAATATAATATAATTAATAAATAAACCTCATTTGCCTATGAATTAAATTCAATAATTAGGAAATGTGATCTCTTAAAACTTAAAACCTGCTCTTGGGATTCCACTTTTTTGTGTTGACACAGGGTCCTTCAAGTACTTTTCTGCTTCCCCTTTCAGCCTTTCCTTCTGGCCCATTTCCATTACTTTGTAATGTCCTTCTACCAGTAGAAAAACTCTCTACCAGGGACCCCTAGTAGTCACGCTAGGTTTGGAATCAGATCATTGCCTAGCTCAGCCTTCTGTAGAGAAGATTCTTCTTGTAGTTGATAGGAATTAACACAGAGCCCCACAGCTGGACAATTATCTGAGTGTGAGAATCTTTAAAGCCCTTAATCCTAAATTGAATCTCTTTACCAAACTGCTCCCCTCCAGGCTCAGAAATCTATACAAAAGTGGTGGCAGAAAGATTCAGAGAATCAGAGGTGATGGATGATTCCAAGGAGGCAATGTATTCTAGACACACCAGAACTGATGTACATGTGAACTTCCAGAGACTGTGGCAGTACAGACAGGACCTGAACAGGTTCAAGCCAGATGGAGTGCTAGCATTCAGAGGGTTAAGTGGACACACGGTCACACTTAAAAAAAAAAAAGCTATTTGTAATTGATACCTACTAACAAAGGGAAAATAATAAATTTTCTTCAAAAGAATGTCACTGGTTTATCAACCACACTCCAGGATGAGCCCCATTCTCAGGAGTAGTTGGCCAACACCAAAAGAATCCCATGGTTTTTAGTTTTGTTTTGTTTTGTTTTTGATTATTTGTTGTGCGTATTTTGCTTCATTTTGTTCTGTTTTGTCAATTTTTGTCTTATCAAGTTTGTGTTTGTTTTGATCTTTTTTGTGTGCTTTTGTGGAATTTTTTTTGAAAAAGAGATTACATGACAGGAAACATAGAACTGGATGAGTAGGAAGGTGGGAAGGATTTGAAAATAGCAGAAGAAAAGGCATATGATTAAAATATATTGTATAAAAGAATTAAATCAAAAAGAGGAAAAATGTCATATTACTAACTTTGGAATAAACTTAAACTATTCTGTAAAGCAAACGAAACAATCAACCCATAGAAAAGGAAACATCTGGCAGAGGATTGATATTCAGTATATTAAATAAAACTATATTCAGTATATTAAATAAAACATCAAAAAACAAGGAGTGAAGGACAGAAACAACCCAATTTAAAAAATATGCTATAGATATGAACAGAGAGTTCTCAAAAGGAGAAATAAAAATGACTAAGAAATTTCTTAAGGCAGAATCCCATGTCAAAGTGAGGATGAATATCTCCTTCCCAACCACTGGCATTCAGAAACTCACTGAAGTGGAAAGTGATGCAAACCTTGTAACTTCTATGAGAAACGCATGGCCAAAGAAGCAGCTGCTGATGATTGGAAGAGTTATGTGGTTTGAAACAGTGGGCAGAATGACAAAGAAAGTTTTTCCATAAAATAAAGTGTCCCATCCCATGGCAGACTGTAACTGTTGTTAAGTATTTGGCATTCTTGTTATAGACCAATGAAAATTAAAGTGTGTGCAATTCTGTTTTGAGCTGCATTGTGAATGTCAACTTGAGTGTTGTTAACTTGGTTATTGAAAAAAGTAGAGAGGGGTAATCTTGGACTGGTAGATACTACTGTGCATTGCTGGTGGGAGCCCAAAAGAGCTAGCAGAATCCAAAAGCTTTTAAATCTCTCTAAAGAAGATGGTGTCTGTAATTATGCTAACTAAAAGCCCTAAAGCAAAGCAGTTAGAAGCCCAGGACCAAAGCATCCATGGTTCAGCATCTTGTTACTCCAGGTATCCTGTAAGACAAAGACTGATATATTCTTCTGAAGAAAGAACACATTAATAACTACAGGGGCGATGCTAGAGAATACATCAAATTTCTGTCTGAGAAAATGAAGGGTATTGAAAAAAATGCCAGGAACTGTCTCTGTTAAAATGAAACAGTTTATGCTTATTACAATATAAAGCATATTACAGGTATACCACATAATCCTACAGGTAAAACAGTTATAGAAAGATCAAACAGAACTCTAAAGGATATGCTAAATAAACAGAAAGGGGTAACAAAAACCCCCAGAAATAGACTACATAATGCCCTATTAACTTTGAATTTTCTCAGTGCCAATGAGAAAGGAACAGCAGCTGCAGAGAGACACTGGATAACAGAAAAAACTACAGAATTAAATCAGCCTATATACTTTAAGGATGTGCTGACCTCAGAATGGAAACCAGGATATGTGTTACATTGGGGACGAGGTTTTGCTTTTGTTTCTACAGGATAAGATAAGCTGTAGGTACCATCAAAATTGATAAAGGTTTGATTTGAACAAGAGAGGCCTCTTAATTAGAGGACGTGATAGTTCATCAACTAGCATGAACATCCAATTTAAACTAACTTATACCAGTAACACATGCCTTTTCATTTAATCAGATAATAACTTGCCAAAAAGGAAAATCCCAAAAAAACCTTGGGTAAATTGTTTTTGTTTTTGTCTTTTAGGAGAATGAAGGTTAAGGAATCTGAAGAACACTGAACAAATGAGACAACTGAAGAAAAGGGACAAATCATCTATCCCAGGAAACAGAGTGAAACGGCGTATGGGTATATATTATCTAAAAAATTTTATGTCTTCCTAAATATTTGTTTCTGCTCTTCTCTAAAGTTCTAACACTATTGGTCTTCTAATAGTCCCAGTTCAATTAAAATTTAAAGCTGACTTTGGAGTTGGAGAATGGCTTTCTCCTTCTTTAAACTCAAGCATGTTGTTAAAAGGAAAATGCAAACTCCCTATATCATGCCAGAAGAAAAGAGCCATCTTCTGCTATGGGACAGGAGAAAAGCCAAATTAATTAAGGGACTATTCTATTACTAATCTCAACTCTTTGATTCTATTCTGATTCTTTAAACTTTTCTTAAAGTATGAATTTTATATTAAAATTTACAAGATTAATATATATATATATATACATTTTAAACTTTGTTAAGATATGAATGGTCATATAGAGTACTAACTAATTCTAGAAAGAAAAAAGGTTTCAATTAGCTGCATATATATGTCTTTGTGTTCGAGGCTCTTATCAGTTTTCTGCAGGAATTCATGGCCAAGCCTAACATCAACTGAAGTCTCCAGGAAGAAGATGGGGCCCCACAAGAACAACAATTCCACGTGGACAATAATAACATCACTAAGCTGACAAACATCATCTACAGATCAGCTTTGAACTACAAAGTGCTCAGAGCAGTTTTGAGAGGGCTAGCTGAGATGATCCAGTCTCAAAGACTACTTGAATAAGGATTTGAGATAAACCCTGAACTTTGGCATTATACACAGACTGGATAATGAAGGATATAGTTACCTTTCCTAGAATTTGACAATTAACCTAAATTTTCTCTTTCAGGATAAAGATACCTTTGCCCATATCCAGCAGGAAGCAATTTTAAGAATATGACACCCACATTCCCAAAGAGGTGGTGTGGGGTGGGTGTTTTTTTTTTTTGGTCTTTTAATGGGTTTTGGGTCTGGGATAATTTTCATCGATTAGGGGGGTTGGTTACAAGTTGTGCTAAGCAAAGGAGATTAGATTTAAGGCTCTTGTTTAAAAAAATTTAAAAAAAAGAAAGAAAGAAAAGAAAAATGTAAATACTTTACATTGGATTGGATTGTTTTATATTGTATACAAATTATATATATTGAAATTGATATTGTTAGAAAAGGCTACATGTATATTTCTAATTGTACTTATACCATTCATTTAACAATGTAATGCAGTTTTCTGATCCTTGAATGTTATTATTACCAACTATTAGGATATAAAGAAATGAAAGTTAGTAGTTAGACATTATAATAGAACTTGTAGTCATATTAGGTATGTTTTCAAGATTGAGCAGATATATTTTAGATAGACAGGTCATCTTCAAACCCTTCAGAGATCTACAGAATATGTCATTTAAAATGTTTTAATAACTTAGAAAATTTTTCTTTTTTGTTATGACTATGAGACATGTCGGCTCCTGGCAGTACCAATCTACTTAAGAGAAAATATGGGCATTAAAAAAACTGCAATTGGAGTTAACTTTCATTGTAGCGAATGTTAGCCACTGGACAACAAAGTATCCTCGAATCAACTGCTGACAAACAGGACAGACAGGACATGAAACAAAGGACTACTGATTCTTGCCAAAACAAGTATGGTTATGGCTTTATCAAAAGGCATCTTCTGAGGCCAGGACAATATGGCACCATCCCTGAAGTGGCCTTTGCAATTTGGAAAAGGCACAGTGCCCTTTTCTTCAAAGACAGCTAGCTGAACAGGCAATGGGCCGATGGCTTCTGATGTGCAGTGGAACAACAGCTGAAACAGTTATTCTTGAAGAGTAATTAAGCTCATGCCTCTCAATAGTAGAATGGCATTTAATAGAGGGATGCGGAGAAGAACAGGATGCTGAGATGAAGCCACATATACACATAGAAAAGAAGAATGGACAACTGAATTCAAAAAACATCAACAATTTCCAGAATTTAAAATCCTGAATCATGACATGACACTAGTGGAATTCAGGTGTTTCTGGTACATGGACTGCTCTCACCCAATGTGAGGTTGAACTGTTGACCTTGTGTAATCCTACTTCACAAATGAGTCTGTCAGATATGCTAAGCCTATAGGTTGAAGATGATGCCCCAACACTGTGGAGAAACCTCAGATAACTGTCCAGGAAGCTGGCTGTTTCTGTCAACTCACAATTTTTTGGAAGTTGCTTGCATGTACTTCCTGTTTTTATTTTTGTTAGCTAATATTATTTCTTTCTTGAGTCTCTGAGGGAGTTGAAGATTAGTTAGTTATAGTTGAAGATTAATTAGAATAGAAAGTGAATTAGATACATTTTGGACTTACCAAAATAGGATAGATAATGGAATTATTTTCTCTGAATTTGTCAATGGATTAGACATTGTTTAAGTATTTATTACTTGTATATATTGTATATAGTTATTGTACTTTTGTATATAGTTTTTCTTATGTTAGTTATAAGCTTTTTTTCTTTTTTTCTTTTTATTAAAATCGAAAAGGGGTAATATGGTGATATTTTATTTTGTACTAAAATGTTATTTGTATGTTAATTGTTTGGGGGTCAGAGCTATTAGCAAGCCATAGGAAAGCCGGGCGGTGGTGGCGCATGCCTTTAATCCCAGCACTTGGTAGGCAGAGCTAGGTAGATCTCTGTGTGTTCAGGGATACAGCCAGCATTGGAGACACACGCCTTTAATCTCAATACCAGCCATAGAAGACTTGGAGGTCTATACAGACAGGCAGTGACGAGGTGGTCATGTGGTTGAGTTTACAACCAATGAGAAGGCAGAACCAAAAGTCTTTATAAAGACTTTAACACAGGAAGTAGCTCTCTTTCGGAGAGGTAGGACCACCGCAGGAGGAAGGGTGAGGTTTTAGCTCTTAGCTCTGACCTCTTGGCTTTCTTCTTTGCATTGGTTCTGTGTTTCTTATTTAATAAGACGGTTGGTTACATCTACAAGGAACACATTGCCAGACAATGTAGGTTGTCCTCACTGAAAGCTCTACCTCAAAGTCTGAGTCCAGGCAAAAATAAGTCTTAGGAATAGCAAATAATTCTTGAAACAAAAAGAAATATATCAGCATCCTTACCAACTAGGGAAATACAAATAAAAAGCCAGAAATTTCATCTTATTGTAGTCAGAATGGCAAAGATCAACAAAACAACTAACCACAAATGCTGGCATGGATGTAGCAAAAGGGGAATCCTCATTCTCTGTTGCTGGAATTACACTCTGGTGTAGCCATTCTGGAAATCAATGTAGAGAATTCTCAAAAAGCTAAAATCGAACCTGCAGTATGACCCAGCTGTACCACTGAGAGACGTATAACCAGAAGACTTGACATCCTACTCCATAGGTACCTCCTCAGTCATTTTCGTTGGCATTCTATTCATAATAGTTGTGAAATGGCAACAATCTAAAAGTTCTTATGGTGATGAATAGATAATGAAAATGTGGTACATATATACTGTGGAATACCATTACTCCTGAAAAGAAAAATATAATCATGAAATTTGGAGACAAATGGATGGAATTAGAAAATACTATGCTGAGTGAATTAACTAAGAAGTAAAAACATCACTTTTTTTCTTATTTGTGTATGGTAGCTCTAAATATTTAGATGAAAGTACATATTCTGAAGTAACCACAAGTATCAGAAAAATAAAAATAAACCATGATGTATTGTGAGGAGAAGTCCTAAAGAAAAGAATAGTAGGACACAAAAACTATGAAGGGAAAAATGAAAAAAACAGTTGGGGGAGATTACTTGGGGAGGGAGGAATGTCAACACAGGAAGAAGAAAGGAAAGATAAGTAACAGTAAAGACGTTTAGGAAAAACACCATAAAGAATCATATTATTTTACTCTGTATATATATTATATATAAACTGAAATTATATCAGTTGAGGTGACAATGCTCCCCACATAAACCATAAACTAACAAAAAATATACTGTCAGTCATGGGAAATCTCCTTTGAAGTTGTTGTTCAGGGATGAAAAGAGACTCCCCCCGACACACACATTATAAACTACTGCTGGTGCCCTTGGTGCTTTCCAGAAAAAGAAGTTAAGACCAGATGGCTGAAGACACACACACTGCAAACACAGGATTTAGAGGAATGTATCTGGATCTAGCCTAGAAGCCTGAGGACTAGATCTCATAGGCTGCAAAGCTGCAAAGCTGCTAATCGAGACACGAAAACAGTAGTACTATCCAGCTGGAACAATAGTGTACCACAGAACTTATCGATACACCAAGATATTCCCAAGGGTGTAGTCATGACACCTAGACATTGGGTGTAACCAATAGTCACCTAATTAGACTTCTGGCTCATTCAATAGTATGGCATTTATTCTTAGCACTATAAATTTGTCAACTACATCTGTCTAGTGGGGCCATGGAAGCTGTAGGAGAACCTACTGTTGCCAGTTTTAAATAGTGTGATCTCTAACTGCATACTAACTACTTATTCTTATATCCACAGATGTAGCTCTCATCCCTCATCTAAGAAACTTCATTGTGCAGCAAACAGATATCATTAGAGAAAGCAACAAGTTGTCACAAGGTGCTGAGATCAACTGACTACGGGGTGCCACCATTTACATTTTGACACTTAAGGCTCAAGGGACATCACAGAAGAGGGTTTGGGAAGATCATAAGAGCTACAGAATCAAACATCTGCTGGGTGATAGTATCTTGTAAAATAAAAAATAGAGGACAGAAAGTGGATCTGGGAGGAGTGGAGGAAGCAGTGGGGGTGAATATAATCAAGATTTGATTATGAAATTCTCTAAGAATTAATAAAAATCTTATGTTATTAAAAGTAAATATATCATTTTAAAACAGACCAACTTAGTTTGAAATTTATCTGATTCAGATATCTTCAGATTGGATTTCAATTACCTATTTCTTAGATGCGTTTCATCTCTGAGGTTCTAGTCTTCATTTGCGAAATACACAAAACAATGCCTATTTTTGTGGACAGGCTGTGGTATTTAATGCTTCTGCATATGAAAGTATATTTAATGATGATTGGCATATGGAAGGAATTCATGCATTAAAGGTATTATTAGCGATTGTTATTTCCTGATATTGCCGTTGTGAAATGTATTTCGCTTATTGACCACTAGTACTCTCACAGTTTAAGCCTGAAAGCCAAGCCTCTCTTACAGATGGTGTTCATGTAGTGTAATTCTGCAAAATGACTAAAGGCATGGAACATTTTCAGTGCTTACAGTTGCACTTAGATTGGAAAGCATTATCCACACTGAACAACCAATCAATTGCCACACATCATCTGACCCAATGGACTTCACTGGTAACTATTTTTTTCTTTAACTTTTTTTTTAAGTTTTTTTTTTTTCATTTTACATATCAACCACAGTTCCTCCTCTCTCTCTTCCTCCTGCTCACCATCCATCTTCTCCCCACCCCACCCCATCCACTCCTCAGAGAGGGTAAGGCCTCCCATGTGGGAGTCAACAAAGTCTGGCATATCGAATTAAGGCAGGACCAAGCCCCTCCCCACTGTATCGAGGCTGAGCAAGGTATCCCACCATAGGGAATGGGCTCCAAAAAGCCAATTCACGCACTAGGAATAAATCCTGGTTCCACTGCCAGTGGCCCTACAAACTGCCCATGCCGCACAACTATCACCCACATTCAGAGGGCCTAGTTTGGTCCTATGCAGGTTCCCCAGCCATAAGTCCAGAGTCAGTGACTTTCCCCTAGCTTGAGTCAGCCATCTCTGTGAGTTTCCCAATCATGCTCTTGACCCCTTTGCTCATATAATCCCTCCTCCCTCTCCTTGACTGGGCTCCAGGAGTTCATCAGTGCTTAGCTGTAGATCTCTGCGTCTGCTTCCATCAGTTACTGGATGTAGGTGCTATGATGACAATGAGAGTATTCACCAATCTGACTACAGGAGAAGGCTAGTTCAAGCACCCTCTCCTCTATTGCTTGGAGTCTCAGCTGGGGTCATCCTTGTGGATTCCTGGGAATTTCCCTAGCACCAGGTTTTTCCCTAACCCCATAATGGCTCCCTCTGTCAAGAAATCTCTTTCCTTGCTCTCCCTCTCTGTCCCTCCCCCAACTCTACCATCCTGTTCCCTCCTGTTCTCTTCCCACTTCCCCTCACCTCCCCACCCCCACACTCCCAGTTTACTTAGGAGATCTTATCTATTTCCCTTCCTAGGGGATCCATGCATGTCTCTCTTAGGGTCCTCCTTCTTGACCTAGCTTCTCTCTGCTTGTGAATTGTAGCCTGGTTATCCTTTGCTTTATGTCTAATATTCACTTATGAATGAGTACATAATGTGTTCTTTTTAAGAGCTGCGAAAGAAAAAGGCCAAGTAACATATAAACAGAAAAAGAAATACTGGTAACTTCTTATGGCTATTAAGTAGTCCCTTCCCAGAACATGTAGCCATAAAACTGCTTCTACAGGACAATAAGCTAAAGATATGTTAGTTGTTTGTTAACTGAAGCAACTAATTTCCTGACATAAAATTCTTCTAATTATATTCTTCCATAATATTCTTCTCACAGTTTGAGAATTTCATACACGGGTATAGTGCATTTTGATCCCTCCAATTTCTCCCTTCCCCTCTATCACTATACTTTCCAATTCCATTTGCTATTTTCTTAAAAACAGAGCAAACAAAAAACAAATGAGACCACTTAGTGCTACCTGTATGTGTATGAGTGTTGAACAAACTAGTGGGAGAGGTGTAGCTTCTCAAGAGCTGTAACCCTGAAATAAACTGACTATCCTGCTGCCACCAGGCACCAATAGACAGTAGCCTTTCAGTCCTTCTCTAACTTGTTTGGAGATTTGGGCTGGTTTGATATTTTCCAGGATTACATTTAAAGAGGACAATGAGTAATAAAGAGGTCGATAATGTCCTTGTCACTGTACCTGAATAAGTTTCCTTTTCCCAGGTCCATTAAGGAATTCCAACTACCAAATCACAGGATGAGTTCAAACCTGGTATTGTAAACCTGGTCAAAGTCCGTAGCTTGGGAGGTCATAGACCCTAAAGAGGAACATACTAGTACTATATTGCTAAGTTTACTTAATGTTAAACTTCCCTCTGTATATTTACGTTTGTAGTTATAAATTAGTGCTGCTCTCAGCTTTGGGCCGAGAAGGTCCTGTTTGTAGTGGGTGGCAGTGCAGTGACTCATAACTGATGAATGTTACCCTAGCTCAACTAAATAACAAATGACCCCCTGCCTATGCTTAGTCAGGACACTTTAATTAAATTAAGTAACTAATACAAAAAAAGACAGGAAATTAGAAAAGGAACTTGGGAAGAAGAGATTTTCTGGGAAGGGGAATATGGTCAGTGAAAATGAGGAGACTTTGATCAAAGAGTATGGTGTATATGTACAAAATTATGAAAAATATAAAAATGATAAATACATTAGTTAACTCCTCTGCCACTGTGTTAAAATCCTTGTCAAAAACAACTTGGGGAGAAAAGGGTTTACAAATTTCAGGTCACAATCCATCACTGAGGGAAAGCAAGGCAAGAACCTGGAGGCAAACTTAAACAGAGACCATGGGGGAATGCTTCTTATTTGGTTGCTCTCTATGCCCTGCTCAGCTTGATTGCTGGATCCTTCTAAATCAATCAGCAATCAAGAAAATTCGCCCATAGACATGCCTACAGGCCAGTCTGCTGGAGGCAGTTCCTTAGCTGAGATTCTGACTTCCCAGGATTGTCTAGGTTTGTGTCAATTTGACAAACACTAACTTGTACAATACAAATGTGCATATATGAGATATATAAAATCCACAATATATTTAAAACAGCCAAGCTAACATTACAAAAATATTTACATTTTGTTGGTCTTCAATATTCCATGATTTAAATTTTTGTCATTTGAAATGCAGTTAGTCTCTCCTTCTAAGAGGACTCTGAAATGTAAATTGGTTAGTACCATATTTAATGTTAATTTTATATGTCAAAATTGAACAGTTATACTTATAAGCCTGAACAAAATTACAGCATGACATAGTAAAAGTATCAGGGACAAGGACAGAATCTCTAGTTAGTGGAAAAATACAGACCCCCCTCATAAGACAGGAAACTAGATCATCTTACAGTCAGGTTGCCTAGCAACAGGACATTGAGGCAGAGCCCTTGACCCTTTCACCCTGTAAACATCCTATACAAACATCCTGTTAGCTTGCCCCACCTTATGCAGATAACAGCTTCTTGCTCCCCCCATCCTGCAGGAACTATATAAACCCTCTTGGAGAAAAATAAAGTGGCACCTTGATCAGAATCTAGACTTGGTGTATTTCCTTGTATCTCCTGTCCCTATCATTCCGTCCTTAGGGTGGTCGAGAACCCGTTGTAGCCCTGCAGGCGGGGCATAATAGAATTCTCTGTGTGTTTCTTCTTTGCCTCAAAGTTATATACTCATGTAGATGGCACCCCTGGCCATGCTCACCTAAATTCTGTTCTTTCAGAACTGTGAGAGGCACAGGGGGAGGTAAGAAGAAAGTGATCTATCCATTTACTAATTAAACTTATCATGGTGTGAAAACATAGCCTATTAGAAATATTGTAAAAACATTGGACACCAAGACTTAATGAATCAGCTTGCCTCTGATGACATGAAAGGTAATGTATTTGAAATTATCATAGCTGGTCTATAGAATGACAAAGTTACTGTTACAAAAAAGCAAAATAATTTCTGGGTATATTCATGGCAAAACTATCTGATTAACTTTCATGGCATGAATCTTATTGGGGATAAAATGTATTCTATGGGTCAAAATATGGCAGACATTGATTGACATTCATGTTGATGTCAAGACAACCAATGGTTATTTGCTTGTATTAGTCTGTTAGTAACAAACTCAGCAACCATATGTCTTAGTTAGGTTTCTATTGCTATGAAGAGACACCATGGCCATGGCACCTCTTATAAAGAAAACATTTAATTGTGTGGCTCACTTACAGTTTCAGATGTTCAGTCCATTGTCATAATGGCAGTGAGCATGTTGATATGCAGGCAGATGTGGTGCTAGCTACATCTTGGCTTTCAGGCAACAGGAAGTTGACTGAGACACTAAATGGTATCCTGAGCATAGGAAACCTCAAAGCCCACCCCCGCAGTGAGGCACTTCCTCTAACAAGGCCATACCCACTCCAACAAAGCCACACCTTCTAACAGTATCACTCTCTATGAGATTATGGGGGCTAATTATATTCAAACTACCACACTATATGTACAAGACCTCCTTTATGCATCTCCCAGAGTTCCACCAGATTCAGGAGAAGATAATATAAATCATGACTCCAGAAATGCAGACAAATGATTTGAAAGAAGTGGCTCATATACCGACTCCAGGTAGTACTGGGAGAGACAGAGGAAGTTCTTGTGAGTATACGTACCCTCTTCAAGATGTCTCAGGAACAAAACTAAAAATGCTGAAGATATTAAATTGGGAAAACTCATGGACCTTCATGTTAAAGGTGGTAGTTCTGGTACAGCTACTGGTGTGATGGGTGCTAATGAACAAGCTGATACATACTAATACATCAGTTCAAGAATCTGTTTATAATTCATATTTTAATAGTAATAAATGAGTCTTATTTGTAAAATAATGTTATAGTTAATCACTTTCTTCACAGTTTTGTTTTTCAACTCTTTTTGGTTTACAATGCATTGTATCTACCCAGCTACAGTATCAGAACTTTCCAGTGGTATGTTTTCTTAAAAGCCAGCATGTAATTTCTTCTAACATACTCTATAGTTTACTTAACTCTTATTGTGGTTGACACATAAAGTATGATTTTCCCCGGTACTTGAAATCAAGTATCATTGTCTTCTGTACTCTTATGTATTGCAGATGTCTAGTTTAATAATTTACATATATGAATGCTTAATAAATATTTTATATATGTATAAATCGTTTCATACAATTATTGCTTAGAAAGCCATGCCATGTAGCCAAAGGACATGACATAGTGGAAATATTTTCATGAGAAAAACAATTCCAAAACACAGCTCTCTGTCATTGAAATATTAGTTGAAGATGTGTTACATTTGTTTATGTTGTGGAACATTTGTTTAATGGTACAAAGATATGTTGCATTCTTTTACATTATACTTGTTTAACTCTGTGAAACCGTGTTACTTTGCCTGTCTAAAGCATCTGATTGGCCTAATAAAGAGCTGGATGGTCAATAGTCAGGCAGGAGAGAGAAATAGGCAGGGCTGGCAGGCAAAAAGAGAATAAACTGGAGGATAAATCTGGGAAGATCATATCAGGGATTGAGAAAAAGGAGGAAAGAAAGACATTAGGGGCCTACCACCCAGCTGTACAGAAAGCCTCAGGGTAAGAAGTAAAGAAAGGTATGTAAAATAGAGAAAGATAAAAGCCCAGAGGAAAAAGGTAGACAGGATAATTTAAGAAAAGCTGGCTAGAAATAAGCCAAGCTAAGGTTGGGCATTTATAAGTAATAATAAGCCTTAGTGTCATTATTTGGGAGCTGGGTGGAAGGCCCCCAAAAAGCAAAGAGTAAAGAGTAAAAATAACCAACTACAGCTCTCTGACAATATGAAAATGTTGGTTTGCTTCTTCTACCATGCATTTTCTGGGGATTAAATTCAGGTTGTTTGGCTTGGAGGGAAGAACCTTTACTACTAAATCATCTCACCTCCCAGTGTTGTCCATTTTTTAAGATAACATTGTTCACTTTAAGTCTTTGAAGAAAGAAACTGAAGAAGATATCAGAAGATGGAAAGATCTCCCATGCTTGTAGATAGGTAGAATTAACATAGTAAAAATGGCATCCTACCAAAAGCGATCTACAGATTCAATGCAATCCCCATCAAAATTCCAAAAATTCTTTACAGACATTTAAAGAACAATATTCAAAGCCATATAGAAAAATAAGCAAAAAACCAGGACATCTAAAACAGTCTTACTGTACAATATAAGAAAATCTGGAGGTATTACCACCCCTGATTTCAAACACTACTACAGAGCTATAGTAATAAAAATGACATGGTATTGACATAAAAACAGATTGATCAATAGAATTGGACTGAAGACCCAGTCATAAATCCACAAACCTATGGGCACTTGATTTTTGATAAAGAAGCCAGAAATACACACTAAAAAAAGCCACTTCAACAACTGCTGGTGGTCAAATTGGATGTCAGCATGTAGAAGAATGCAAATAGATCCCTACTTACCACCCTGCACAAAACTCAAGTCCATGTGGTCACAGACCTCAACATAAAACGAGATACACTGAACCTGATAGAAGAGAAAGTGGGAAATAGCCATTGGAACAGGAAGCAACTTTCTGAATGAAACACTGCTAGCACAGGCACTGAGATAACAATTAATAAATGGGGCCTCATGAAACTGATAAGCTTCTGTAAGGAAAGTTGTCATTTGGTCAAAGCTTCAGCCTACAGAAAGGGAAAAGATTTTCTTCCAATTCCACATCTAAGGTAGGGCTGATATCCAAAATACATAAAGAATTCAAAAAATTAAGCTTCAATAAACCAAATAATCCAGTTAAAAATGGGATACAGATCAAATGGCTGAGAAACACTTGAAGAAATATTCAACATCCTTAGCTATCAAGGGAAATTCAAATCAAAACTTCTTTGAGATTTCATCTTTTTTTTTCAAAAAAGAATCTTTTAATAAAAATTAACAACAACAGAGAGGGAGAACAAGGAATAGGAGACCATGGTAAATGAAGACCACATGAGAATAGGAAGAAGCAAAGTGCTAGAGAGGCCCACAGAAATCCACAAAGATACCCCCACAACAGACTGCTGGCAATGGTCGAGAGACAGCCCGACCTGACCTACTCTGGTGATGGGATGGCCAAACAAGCTAATTGTCGTGCTAGAAACCCCATCCAATGACTGAGGGATCTGGATGCAGAGATCCATGGCTAGGCCCTGGGTGGAGCTCTGGGAGTCCAATTAGTGAGAATGAGGAGGGTTTATATGAGCAAGAATTGTTGAGACCAAGGTTGGATAAAGCACAGGGACAAATAGCCAAATGAATGGAAACACATGAACTATGAACCAATGGCTGACGGGTCCCCAACTGGATCAGGCCCTCTGAATGGGTGAGACAGTTGGTTGGCTTGATCTGTTTGGGAAGCATCCAGGCAGTGGGACCAGGTCCTGTGCTCATTGCATGAGTTGACTGTTTGAAACCTGGGGCCTATGCAGGATCGCTTGGCTCGGCTTGGGAGGAGGGGACTGGACCTGCCTGGACTGAGTCTACCAGGTTGATCTCAGTCCTCAGGGGAGGCTTTGCCCTGGAGGAGGTGGGAATGGTGGGTGGGCTGGGGGGAAGGTGAGGGGGGCGGGAGGGGGGAGAACAAGGGAATCCGTGGCTGATATGTAGAACTGAATTGTATTGCAAAATAAAAAAAAAATCCTAATAAATTTCAAAGAGCAAGATATTCCTTAGTAAATTTATAAAAGAACATTTGGTCCTTTTACAAAATTCTCCAATTTAATTTAAATACATTTCTTAATTACAGATTAAACATGAAATATCATCTATGGTCGCCAAGCATATTGCATCTAACAGAGACAGAGAAGCATTTGTGCATCTCAGTAAGTTATCCCAGAGTTTCCAACTCTAGATTTTTTTGTTTTGTAAAAACAGATTTACTTTTTGTGTATGTAATAAATAAAAATGCAGCTTGTGGTTTGCTATTTAACACTTAAACAAAATACCTTAAAATGTTCTTAAAAAGCAGAGCTGGGCCTGACCTCCACCTGGCTTCCTTGCATTGTGACATGTTGAAAAGCATCCTGGGCAAAGTGTAGAAAATCTATGAGAAAGCTGGTCCAGCCTCATGTATCTTTGTCTTCCCTGTGTACTGTTTATACACTTAAAATTAGTTCATTCCAGTCTCCTATAGGCAGAACAAAAGCCTCTGAACCATTTGATTTTAGTCAAAATGGAGAAACTATATTCTTTCTTCAAAATATGTTATTGTTTTGAAAATAGATATGCCATTCAGTTCCTTGGCATTTTTAGAGTGGGGATTTCAGTAGTGAATGTGTCACCTTTTAAACACTCACTATACAATTGGTTTTATTTATTTGTTAAGAATATTAAATGCTTCTGTTTTCTTTTGATTTCACAAGCATTGTTCTGTGTATCAACAGTGTCTCATCTACTGTATATAAAGTTTTCTTTGAGAAAATGATCTATTTTACATGTGTTTGTTAATTTAGTAAAAGTGTTAAACACATGCATGCACAGGCGCTTGTGTACGTGTGTGTGTGTGTGTGTGTGTGTGTGTGTGTGTGTGTGTGTGTACCCTTTTTACCTTTGCTCCTTTTACCTTCGCAAATTCACGTGACTCTGAATGAACCACTAGGGACAATGAAGACCTATTGGGGAGGAAGTGTGTTCTTCATGATTCTCTCCTTTATTGTTGTCCCCATTTCTTTGTCTGGTTCTGTGAGATTTCATCTTATACCTGTCTGAATGGCTAAGATCAATAGTACAAGTGAAGGCTCATTCTGGGGCGATTGTGGAGCAAAGGGAATACTCCTCTATTGCTGGTGGCAGTGCAAACTTGTACAGCCCCTATGGAAATAAATATGGTGGTTCCTCAGAAAATTGGGAATTGATTTACCTCAGGACCCAGCAATTCCACTCTTGGGCATATACCCAAAGGACATGCCATCCTATCACAAGGACACTTGCTCAACTATGTTCATAGTGGCTTTATTTATAATAGTCAAAAACTGGAAACAACTTAGATGTCTCTCAACTAACAAATAGATAAAGAAAATGTATATTTACACAATGGATTCTAACTCAGTTGTTATTAAAAAAATTTCATCTTGAAATTTGCAGGCAAATGGATGGAACTAGAATAAAGTCATCCTGAGTGAGGTAACCCAGATCTGGAAAGACAGACATGGTATTTACTCATTAACAAGTAGATATTAGCTGTTAAGTAAAGGATAACTGTGCTACAATTCACAGACCTCGAGAGGCTAAGTAACAAGGAGGGCTCAAGGAGGGCTTCATGGATCTCCTAGGGAAGGAGAAATAGAATAGATTTCACAGGTTTACTGGGGGCAGTTGGGGATGGGAATATGAGAGATAAGGCAGGAGGGATGGAGGGAAAGAGTATTGAGAGAGACAACTTGAGTTGGGGGACATTTGAGGGACAATCTAGAAACCTAGTTCAATGCAAACTCCATGGAATCTATTAGAGTTATCCTAGTGAAAACTCCTAGTAATGAGGGATATGGAGCCTGAACAGTCCATCTTCTACAACCAGGCAAGGCTCTCAGCAATGGGACTGGGACATCAACCTAGCCACAAAAACTTTGATGTACAATCTGTCCAGCCTGCAAGCTGTGCTGGGGTAATGGTGGCACAGAACTTATTGGAGTGATCAAGCAATGACTAGTCCAAATTGAGGCCCATGGTGGGAGTGAGATCCCATACATGACACTGTCTAGATGGCCAGGAACCAAAGGCTGGTGCCCAGAGACCCAAGATAGAACCAAACACATCTGGCAAAAGAAAAAAGAGTCAGTGAAATGATTTTTTTTTTTTTTTTTTTTGGTTTTTCGAGACAGGGTTTCTCTGTGTAGCTTTGCGCCTTTCCTGGGACTCACTTGGTAGTCCAGGCTGGCCTCGAACTCACAGAGATCCGCCTGGCTCTGCCTCCCGAGTGCTGGGATTAAAGGCGTGCGCCACCACCGCCCGGCTCAGTGAAATGATTTTTAATGATATTCTGCTACAGTCATAGATGGGTACCTAGTCCAATTGCCATCAGAGAGGTGTCATCCAACAAGTGATGAGAGCAGAAGCAGAGACTAGCCAAACTCTAGGTAGAGCCAGGAGATCCCTGCAGATAAGGGAGAGGAAGGATTATAGGAGCCAAAGGGGTTGAGGACACTAAGAGAACACAGCCCACAGAATCTACTAAGCAGTTCTCAGAGAGACTGGAGTGACAATCAGAGACCCTGTATGGGTTTGAGCTAGGTTCTTTGAATATATGTTTTGGTAATACTGGGAGTAGGGGGTGTATCTGACTCTTTTTCCTGCTTTTGGGACCCTTTTCCTCCTATTGGGTTACATTGTCCAGCCTTGATATAAGGGTTTCTGCCTAAGTTTCATTATAACTTGTTAGACCATGTTAGGTTGATATCCCTGGGAGGACTGACCTCTTTTTTTGAAGGGAAATGGAGGAGGAATGGTTCTGGGGGAACAGGGAGGTGAGGTGTCCTTAGAGGAGTGGAAAGAGGAGAAACTGCAATTTGGATGTAATATATGAGAGAAGAATAAAAATGGAGTACAGATCTAAACAGAGAATTCCCACTAGAGGAAAGTCAAATGGCTGAGAAACACTAATACATGTTCAGTATCCCTAGTCATCGGGGATATGCAAATAAAAACTACTTTGAGATTCTATCTTACACCTGTCAGAACGGCTATGGTCAATAATAAAAGTGAAAGCTCCTGCTGCCAAGGATGTGGAATAAGAGAAACACCTCCATTACTGGTAGAAGTGAAATCCTGTACAGCCACTATAGAAATTAATGTGCCTGTTTCTCAGAAAGTTGAGGATTGATCTACCTCAAGATCCAGCTATACCACTCGTAGGCATATATCCAAAGGACACTTCATCCTACCACAAGGACACTTGTTACCCATGTTCATTGTTGTTCTATTCATAATAGTCAGAAACTAGGCATAATCTAGATGTCCCTCAATAGAATGGATAAAGAAATGTGGTACATTTGCTCAGTGGAGTATTAAAAAAGACATCATGAAATTTGAAATTTGCTGGCAAATGAATAGAACTAGAAAAATTCATCCTGAGTGAGGTAACCCAGGTGTAGAAAAATAAATATGGTATGTATTCACATATATGTGAATACTAGCCATTAAATAAATAATAATTGACCTATAATTTGTAGACCCAGAGAGGTTAGACTTAGAGGAAGGGACTGGGGGGAACTCATGGATCTCCTGGGGAGAGCGAAATACAATAGATTTTATGGGTGGACTGGATGTGAGGAGAGGGGATGGGCACAGGAGAATCAGGTAGGGAGAGGACAGAAGGCTGAAGGAGGGAATTCAGGGAGAGACAGCTGGAACTAAAGGGCATTTGAGGGATGGTATGGGAACTTAGAGCAGTGGAAACTTCTGAAAACATATGAAAGTGATCCTAATAAGGTATCCCAATTACTGGGGGGTGGGGAGTCCCAACTGGCCATCTCTTACCACCACATGAGGCTTCTAGTACCTGGATTGGGTTGCATTCAATTGAATTGCTGGCCAAGGGAATCCTATGGAAATCCCCAAACAACCCAGGCTATTGCCAAACAATAGGTTAATTTCCAGAAACTGACAGCGGGGGCCCATTTCTGAGGCCAGCACCCACACAACTTATTGAACATGGACAATTCGAGCTGGCAGCTATACGAAGCCTTCACCACTATGTTCTAGAGTCATTGGTGCGGGAAGTACTCTAGAGGCTACCAAACGAGAAACATGAACACTAACCAAGCCACAATACCGGTGACCTACAACCTGTCCTTTCTGCGGTGTATACTAGGGCAATGGTGGAACAGAACTTGTGGGGGTAGCCAACCAATGTATAACATCTTCATGCTATCCCTTGATAACTCAATGATTCTCTATTCACATGAACTTGGTTATTTCATGTGCCTCATAAATGGAAACTCAGAAAATGTCTGGCTTACTGCACATAGAATAATGCCTAGTTCATCCATAGTGTCATTGCATATTATGAGATTATCTTTTTTCTAAACATCAAATAGCACCCAATCTATACTTTTTCATCTATTAATCTGTTAATGGACATCTGGATTATATATCTATGCTGTTTATTGTGAAGTGTATATTGGTTGATATGGGAGAGGAACTATCTTTGTTCCTTTCCTCATCAATTGATCTGTTTTGCCTCATGCATTTTAAGTTTTCTTCACTTTCCTTTTTTCACAATTTTTATTTATGTTTTTCTGGCTAGATAATTGTCAATGCCTTCTGAATTCAGTGATTCAGCATTCTCATTTAGGTAGTATGTTGTTAAACTTTTCTATTGAATTTTTAGAATTTAGTTATTTTTCAACATCAGTTTTTCTTTTTGTTTTTTTCCCATTGGCACGTCATACATGTATACACTGTCTTTTGATAATTTTTCCTTTATTGCGCTCCTAATCCATATCCCAATGCTGTTAAATCCCATCTTCTCATCAACAGATTGTCCTCCTACTTTCATATCTTTATTTTTTTGGTGACCCACTAACTTGAATTAAGGTTATATCTATGAGTACTGATGGAGATTATTTTCTAGAACATGGGCAGCTAACTAGTGTCAGCTAACAAATTTCTTCTTCTCCTCCAGCAGCTATAAACTGTCAATACTCCCTGAAGGAGAAATTAGGCCTCCCAAGCCTTGTCTCTATTCATAATGGAATGTTGAAGGGTTAAATCTTATGTGGATAATCACATTTGTTTTAATTTCATAAGCCCAATGGCTTTGTCATGGCCAGAAGATAACATTTGCAGCACTTCTCTTCCCTTTCAAGCTCTTACATTCTTCCTGCTTCCTCTTCCGCAATATTTCCTGAGACTTGGAGGCTGAATGTGCAATAGCCCATTCTTTAACAAGTTATGAGTCTATGCATCACCAACCACCCACTGAGGAACTATTTCCTATTCTAAATTAGATGTTTTCTATTTCATTGTTGAAAGTTTTCACTTTGTCCGTGCATATTATAGACTTCATCAAATATCGTTATGACAGTCATTAATAAATATGTGAAGTAAGTCATATCTGCTGTATTGGGCTTGTTTTCCATAAATTTACTTTGTTTCTTAACGTAGTTTCTATTTTCTTCTGTTTTTATTTTCCTTGACTCTGTACATTGGTGTTTGAATATTTGAGAAAGCAGATTCTTACCTGCTTTCATGTATTTGCCTTGTGGCAACTGATGAAAAAACTCCGTACCAGCTGAGCCTGCCAGAGACTTAAAATGTATTTCAACATTTATGCTAGTCTAGTGGTTTTTTTTTTTTTGAGTTTGCAATAATGCTTGCATCTCTTCCAGATGTGTAGTAGGCCATAAAACTTTTTGTTAAAGTTCAGACATGATATACTGGTTAAAAGGAACTGATATATAAACATTCAGTAATGGGTGCATGAAAGGAGGGAAAATACCACATTCTTCCACAATAACGTTTAAGACTCTTAATAAACTGTGCCCCTCAGCTGTGAACTTCTCAAACACCTTAAGGTTATCAGATACCTTTAGTTAAAAAAAAAAAAAGACAAATGAAGGGAGTTTTTGTTGTATATTTTCCTTCCCTGCACAGAAGGCTAGCACAGTATGGACTTGGATTTTTATTCCCTTATACTATGTAGGTTCTAAGAAAAATGACATTATGTTAAAATCTGGCAAAACAATTTCCTTTTATGGCTGTCTTTCTTTAATGCATTTAAAAAGGCTATTTCTTCCCTCTCACTGCAAGATGTCTGATCTTCCTGCCAATAACTGGTAGAGTTATAGGAATTAAAATTCAAAGATGTGCAGGGCTCTTCAGAGACATTTTCCAGTAATTCAACTATATTTGAGGTTCTCTCATCTTGAACTGGTTCTGACTGATATTTTCTGTTTGGAGATTTCGGCTACTAAAAATTGTGATCCCCGGTTGTCATAAGTCAGTCTCTCTACCTAGTTTAAGGAGCTTCTCATTTTTTTGGTATGCTAACTGAAATGGTTGATTAATCAGCTTGTTGGATTTTGTAGTTGTTATTATGCTATAGTAGTGACTTCTATCCTCTTTCCATAGTAGGCTTGAAAATGATTTATCATATGGTCTTATTTAAATATGTGTAAAACATATTCATTCATACAATCAGACATTTTTTGAAAGCTAAACAAATCATTTTTCTGGTATCTACTTTTGAGAAAATTGCTGCAAAAATGACTATTTTTTTTTACTGTAAGTCTTTTAGTAGCATTTTGAAATTTTGCCATAAGCTTATACAACTTTTTTCTAAGTACTATAAATAATCCCAATTAAATTAGCAATGTTTTAATTTCTAACTAATTTCTCTGCCAGATTTTTCTGTGAATTATCATCAAGATTTGACAGTATCAAGATTCTACACCGTACTTAGAAAACAGAGAAGCTACAGTTCCTGAATTTTAAGTTTTGATAGATACCAAATACAGGAAGTGTAGAATTAGTGAAACAGTAACAAGTCTATGAAAAATAATGAAGTTCTACTACCAGGGGAATTCTACCATGCTAAAATAAAAGACAAAATAGAAGGTGAATTTAAAGTACATATATATCCAGATTGCTGTAAAAAGAGAAAATTACCTTTGGTATCAAAGATCACAGAGATGAGAAACCATGTGAGGGAATTTTTTTCAGTAAGATAGTTTGTGGATAAGTAATGAAATCCTTTCTATTAACTTTTTGTTTACCAGTCTCACATAGAACAAAACTCTTCTCCTTAAAAGGAAAAGCTCCACTTTAAAATTTTTGAAGTGTAAGACCACTTTGGTAAGACTTACCTCTAACTCTAGCTCTCAGGAGGAAGAAGAAAGACAATGGGGATAATAACATGAGGTGTAGAGATGATTCACAGTGAAGAAAAGGAAGAAGAAAAATTTACAGGTTATTGTGAGGATTAAGTTAAATGAGCGTTTATAGAAAGTGTTTAATAAGATCTCTGGGCTATCCAGCCCCTGGTTCCTGGTCATCCAGGCAGTGTCAGTCATGGGCTCCCTCTCTTGGTGTGGGCCTCAAGTTAGACCAGTCATTGGTTGGACACTCGCACAAATTCTGTGCCACCATTACCCCAAAACATCTTGGACAAATTACAGGTCGAAGGTTGTGGCTAGATTGTTGTTCCAGTCCCACGACTGGAAGCCTTGTCTGGTTAGAGAAGATAGTTGGTTCAGGCTCCTCATCTCCAATACTATGAGTCTTCAGTAGGGTCACCCTCACAGATTCTAGGAAGATTCCACTGTACTAGGTTTCCATATTACCCACCAAATGCCCCCCAATTCCAATCATCTATCTCAATACTCTCTCCTTCCATCCTCTCCCTTTGACCTGATTTCTCCTGTTCTCATCCCTGACTGTCCCCTGTCAACCTGCAAAATCTGTTCTATTTCTCCTTCCCTAGGAGATCCATGCATCACTCCCTCTCCCGCTTGAGCCCTTTTTGTCACTTAGCTTTTCTGGGTCTGTGGATTGTAGCATGATTATCCTTCACTTATGAGATAATAGCCACTTGTAAGTGAGTACATAGCGTGTTTGTCTTTCTGGGTCTGGGTTACCTCACTCGGGATGACTTTTTCTAGTTTCATCCATTTGTCTGCAGATTTCATGGTGTTGTTATTAACAGCTGAGTAATACCCCATTAAGCCCTCTTTATATATGTTAAGGTTGTGTAGCTTGGTGTTCTTGTGGGACTCCTAACAGTTGGAGTGGGGGTATGTCTGACTCTTTTGCCTGCTGTTGGGACCCTTCTCCTATGGGGTTGCCTTGTCCAGCTTGATATGAGGGTTTGTTCCTAGTCTTACTGTATCTTATTATACCATATTTGGTTGATATCCCTGGGAGGCCTGCTCTTTTCTGAAGGGAAACAGAGGAGAATTAGATCTGGAGGAGAGGGGGGATGAGGGGAAGGGACTGGAAGAAAGGAGGGAGGGGAAAGTGTAGTTGGGATGTAATATATGAGAGAAGGATAAATAAAAATCATAAAAATAAAAATAAATTTAAAAAATTAAGAAAGCCACATGTATATAGTCATGTGTACCACATCAGTACTAGACAGTACTCAGACACTATGTGTAATATTATCAAAACTATAATACTGACCTCCCAAATGTGCCCACTGGTGCGATAGTGGCAAGACTCTTTTGGGGGGTAACAAAGCACTCTCTTGATTGAACTTGAGGCTTGTTCCACAGGGAGAATTCATGCCTGGAATCGGAAGATGGTCAAAACCTAAGACTGGGAAAGGCATAGGCCCAATGGGATAAAATATTGATGCTACTTTGTTAAACATTGTGTTGTCAAACTGCCTTCTTAATATTTATGTTTATGCCCACAGTCTTAGACTACTCCCGACCTCTGTTAGAGTAGCTTCATTTTATGGTAGATAGTGATTAATTTAGAGACACATAACTCTTCAATGTAGTGAGAATAAGCTACTATGAGTGCTCAGATTTAGATGGGGTGTTTATAGAACTTTTGCCTTACCAAGGCTCAGGGAAATTCATCACAGGAGGGGCAGGCAATGTATGAGCCAGCTGATAAGGAAGAATATTGGTGAAATTATTAAAGCCACTCCACGTAGTTAAAAGGAGATTTATTTAATGGCGTAACTTACAAATTAAGGGATAGGTAGGTCGCGGGGTCTGGGGAAGGTGTATCACAGTCCAGCGGTGTTCTCTGGAGCTCTGCTTGGTCCACCTCCACTATCCAGGGTCCTGGCCCCGCCAGAGCGCCCGCCGATCCAGATCTAGGGTCCCCAGGCGCCTCCCTTGGCCCCGCCTTGTAGGCGTGACAGTTGCCGAAGTCTCAATGGGGGTTGGAACTTCCAGATCAAAGCTGGAATGGCTACCCACTACAGAAGAATAGTGTAAAGTGCTGTCTGCTAGATAACATAGCCATTGAGCATATGAACTCACAACAGATGCCACTATTTGCACAAGACTAAAAAGATCAAACCAATTAAAAATCCTAGCATATAGAGGGAACACACTCCCAGGTCTTCACCACTAACTGATAATCTATTGATGGTTGGTGGAGGGAAAGTCACTCCCTTTGGTTGTGGCTACTGGTAGGCAGCCTCTGTCATCATGAATGACTCCGAGGCCAGGTAAACATGGGCAGCACAAATTGTATTCAGTGGTTTAGAATGGAAAAAAGGACAAGATGTTGAAAAAGTGTTGTGCAACACTTTTCCTGTGAATACATGTCTACTAACCCCAGATAGGGTTCTGATAACAGACCAAAATAAAGATACCACCAAACTTCAACTTGGTGACCAATGAGTTTTATTGAGGTTACTTACAGGAACAAGAATAACTCGAATATATCTTCAACACCAAAGTGCACCCATGCTTTGCTAACAACTCATGAAAGCTGGAAAGCACATAGCACAGCCTGCAAACAGCTAACAGGATGCAGAGTGTCACTGGTCTCTATTTCTTTCAGGTAGTTAGGTAGTTAGGTAGTTTCAGGTAAGCTGCTTTCTAACTTTTTCAGTCATCTTGGCTTATATGTTTATTCCAAGACACTGGGTTACTTTGTCTGAGGCTCTTCTAGGCAGCTGAGCTTGACTAAAACCTTTTCGGAGCTTGGTTTATCTGAGAATGTCTCTGAGCAGTATTTTGGAATGGGAGGAGATAGTAAGCATGATCATACTAGGGGAGGAAGGGGCTAGTATGCATGGTCAGTTTTAGGGACTTCCTGCAACTATTGAGTTGTTAATGAGATTTAAGGGCCTCTTTGTAGGATGGAGTGTTTTACCTCCCTGTAAACACCCTGTATTTTAATGGGCTTTCCTTCAAAATAGAAGGTTTTAATCTTGGACCCTGCTACATAACAGAAGGCCCTGATGGGAAGGTAAAGGGAGGGATTAATGGGTGGGTATGATTATGATATATTATATACAAGTATGAAAATTTCAAAAAATTTAAAAACCTTTATTTTTTAGTTAAAAACCCTAGAGAAATTAATTGTGGAATGTGTCTCTGATATAATAGTGCAATATTTGATATAGACTCATTGAATAAAACCAGTTACACTTAAGGAAAGAGCTACTAACAGTGACTTGGATTTAATTATAACCAATCTGTCTGAAAATGTATAAAATCAGATAGGT
The DNA here is from genome assembly GCF_007827085.1 of Peromyscus californicus insignis. Lineage (NCBI taxonomy): Eukaryota > Metazoa > Chordata > Mammalia > Rodentia > Cricetidae > Peromyscus > Peromyscus californicus. Next base: position 53,295,007 of record NW_026294391.1, read on the forward strand.
TGTTTTGATGACTATTCTTGGTTGTCTGTCGACTTGGCTATATCTGGAATGAACTACAATCCAGAAATGGAGGGCACACTTGTGATCCAGATCTTGACGTGGGATGGCACACCTTTAAGCTGGGCCACACCTTCTGTAGGAAGCCTATATAAAAACAATGGAAGATGGAAGGTTTCCTTCTTCACCTGCTTGCCCTTCCCTTGCCAGTACATTCATTTCTCCATTGGCACTGGAGCCTACTTCTTCAGGATTCCAGCATATACAGACCAGCTGAGACACCCAGCTTTATGGGACTGAGCAACTACTGGATTCTTGAGCAGTTACTGAATTCTTGGACTTTCCACTTACAGATAGCCATTGTTGGATTAATTGGACTGTAGCCTGCAAGTCATTCTAATAAATTCCATATAGTTATAGATACAGATTAGATTTAGATATCGATAATAGAGAAAGAGGGAGAGAGAGATTCATTCCATAATTTCAGTGGCAAGAAACTTTGACTAATACAGATTTGGTACCAGAGTGGTAGTAGAGAGACAAAAGTATAACAGTGAGCACTTTAAGTGTTTTTTAATTCTCCAGTACCTTCAAATTTGCCAGTATCTTCAGCTACTGAAGCTTCTCCAGTCATTCCTCCAGGGAGCTCGGAAAGTACTGAAAGCCCATGGTGTAAACTGTATTTCAAACTTAAAGAGACAAATACCTTTGATTATCTTCATTCATCAACAGTGAGTGGCAATGGATTGAATGACCCCAAGAGGCCTACTGAAAAGGAGTTGGAGATGCCTGATATCCCTTGGCTTAGTGTTGATGAAGGAATTTTAAGGATCAGGGAAATTACAGTGCTAGGGTATGCTGTATAAAACATAATCCTCCACAATAGGAAGCCCAGGAACACATGCTCTTCATGAATCCTATAAGATGCAAAATGGTGAGAAGGCACCAGTACATTTGAAGAGTTTTGTTGTCGCCCTTTTCCTTGTGCCAGACCTTAGGACTGGAGATGGTAATGCTCAATTGGATGAACTAAATGCCATGGGTTTAATTGGGCTGCAAGGTAGCAGGGGCCAGGTGGCAGCACTGAATTGCCGAGGCAAGGTGATTGTAGTTATCATAATGGGCAGTGTCAACAAAACAATGTTCATAATAGCCTAACCTGTAATGGTCAGCACAGGCAAAGTGAATGTTATAGTGGCATTTTTCATATGTACCTTTAGTACTGGATGATCAATCATGGTGTTTCATGAAACAGATAAGAAGCCCACTGCATTTTTTTTCACCTGTATAAGCAGGAAAATTCTCAAACAAATGCATAAAAGACTACATTGAATTGTGGCAAAAGGCAATCTCATCGAGTGAATCAATTTCTGGGCTTGAGCCAGTTTGCAGACCCAGACCCCTTGAATGAAGGGGTGGCTGGGTTCCCCTGAGGAAGTACCCTGAGAAGATACCTAAAAATTCTACTGTTAACCTTTCTCCAGGTTTTTTTTTCCAGAGAGACCTACAGCCTTTTACAAGGATAGCTGTATACTGGGGGAAAGGAAACAATCAGACTTTCCAGAGTCTGTTGAATACTGGTTTTGAATTGATGCTGATTCAGGAAGAGCCAAAGAAATACTGTGGCCCTCCAGTTAACACAGGGGCTTCTGGAGGCCAAGTGATTAATGAAGTTTTGGCTGTTGTCTGAATCACAGAAGGTACAGTAGGTTCAGTAGGTCCCTGAACTCATCCTGTGGTTATTTCCCCAGTTCCAGAATGTATAATTGGGATATATAAACTTAGAAGTTGGTAGAATTCTCACATTGGTTCCTTGGCCTGCGGAATGGGGATTGTTATGATTAGAAAGGCTAAATGAAAGCCTTTAGAGTTGCTTCTGCCAAAGAAAATAGTGAAACAAAAACAGTATTGTATCTCTGGAGAAACTGCAGAAATTATTGCCATCATCAAGGACTTGAAAGATGCAGGGGTAGTGGTTCCCACCAAATCTCCATTTAACTCTCCTATCTGGCCAATGCAGAAGACAGATGGATTGTGGAGAATGACAGTTGACTATCAAAAACTCAAGCAGGTACTAACTCTGATTGCAGCTGCTGTAACTAATGTAATGCCCTTACTTGAGCAAATTAATACATCTCCTGGTACATAGTATGCAGCTATTGATGTAGAAAATGCCCTTTTCTCAGTACCTGTCCACAAGGACGACCAGAAGCAATTTGTTTTCAGTTGACAATGCTAGCATTACACCTTTACAATTTTACCTCAAGGATATATTAACTCTCCAGCACTGTGTCATAATTTAGTTAGAAAAGATGTTGATCATTGGTCTCTTACACAAAATATCTCACTGGTACACTATATTGATAATATGCTTTATTGACCAAGTGAGCAGAAGGTAGCAACCACTTTGAACTCATTTGTAACATATATGCATATCACAGGATGGGAAATAAATCCAACCAAAATTCAAGGACCTTATACCTTAGTGAAATTCTTAGGAGTCCAGTGGTGTGGAGCATGCAGAGATATTCTGTCTAAGGTGAAGGCTAAGTTATTGCACCTGGTTGGCTGTCCCATGACCAAGAAAGAAGCCTGTAGCTAGAGTTTTCCTGCCTGGCCCACAGTCAGGACAAATCTCTCTCACCTGCCAGTCACACAGCCACTCAGACCCGACCAAGTAAACACAGAGACTTATATTGGTTACAAACTGTATGGCCGTGGCAGGCTTCTTGCTAACTGTTCTTACAGCTTAAATTAATCCATTTCTATAAATCTATACCTTGCCACATGGCTCGTGGCTTACTGGCATCTTCACATGCTGTTTGTCATCATGGTGGCTGGCAGTGTCTCTCTGACTCAGCCTTCCATTTCCCAGCTTTATTCTCCTCCTTGTCCTGCCTATACTTCCTGCCTGATCACTGGCCAATCAGTGATTTATTTATTGACCAATCAGCAACACACTTGACATACAGACCATCCCACAGCAGAAGCCCAATGTTCAGCAGGCCTATTTAGATTCTTGAGACAGTGCATTTCCCACTTGGGTGTGTTTCTCCAGCCCATATACCAAGTGACTCAGAAAGCCACTATCTTTGTGTGGGGCCTGGAACTGGAGAAGGCTCTTCAAAAGGTCCAGGCTGCTGTGCAGGCTGCTTTACCACTTGGACCATATGACCCAGCAGACTCTATGGTACTTGAGGTGTCAGTGGCAGATAGGGATGCTGTTTGGAGCCTTTGGCAGGCCCCTATAAGTGAATCACAGAAGAGACCTTTAGCATATTGGAAGAGGGTTCTCCTATCATCTCAGACAACTATTCTCTCTTTGAAAGACAGCTCTTGGCCTGCTATTGGGCCTTAGTGGAAACTGAATTTTGACAGTGGACCACCAAGTTACTATGAGACTTGAACTTCCCACCATGAGCTGAGTATTACCAGACCCACCAAGTTATAAAATAGGACATGCACAACAGCAATCTGTTATCAAATGAAAGTGGTATATGTGATCTGGCCCTAGCAGGTCCTGAAGGCACAAGCAAGTTATATGACGGAGTTGCCAAAATGCCTATGGTTTCTTTTCCTGTTACAATGCTGCCTGCTGTCAAACATGCACCTGTAGCTTCATGGGGTGTTCCCTATGAATGGTTGATTGAGAAAGAGAAGATTAGGGCCTTTTTACTGATAGTTCTGCACATTATTCAGGCACCACCTAGAAGCGGACAGCTGCAAAATTACAACCCCTTTCTGGGACAAGCCTGAAGGGTACTGGTGAAGGGAAATCTCCACAGTGGGCAGAAATTTAGGCAGTACACGTGGTATTGCAATTTTTTGAAGAATAAATAGCCAGATATACAACTTTTCACTGATATATGAACTGTAGCTAAGGGTTTGGCTGGATGGTCAGATACTTGGAAAGAGCATGATTGAAAAAACAAATTGGTGAGAAAGACATCTGGGGAAGTATGTGACTAGATCTCTCCACATGAGCAAAGGATGTAAAGATATTTGTATCCCATGTAAATGCTTATTAAAAGGTGACTTTGACTGAGGAGGAGTTCATTAATCAAGCAGATAGGATGACCCATTCTGAGGACAGTCAGACATTTTCCCCAGCCATTTCTGTCATTGCCCCATTGCCCCATGAACAAAATGGCCATGGTTGCAGAGATGGTAGCTATGCATGGGCTCAACAACATGGACTTCCACTCACTAAGGCTGACCTGGCTACTTCTGCTAAGTGTCAAATCTGCCAACAACAGAGACCAACGCTTAGCCCCAGATATGACACCATTCCCTGTTGTGACCAGTTGGCAATCTGGTGGCAGGTTGACTATATAGAACCACTTCCTCCGTGGAAAGGACAATGCTTTGTCCTTACTGGAGTAGATACTTATCCTGGTTATGGATTTGCTTTCCTGAATGTAATGCTCTGTCAAAACCACCATCCATAGATTTATAACATGCCTGATCCACTGACATGGTATTGCACACAGTATTGCTTCTGACCAAGGAACTAACTTCACATTCAGAGAAGTGTGACAATGGACCCACAATCATGGACTCCACTAGTCTTACCATGTCCCCCACCATCCTGAAGAAGCTGGCCTGACCGAAAGATGGAATGGCCTTTTGAAGATAGAATTACAGCATCAATTAGGTGGCAGCAGCATGAACTGTGGCGAGGTTCTCTAGAAGACAGTGTATGCTTTAAATCACCCTCTAATACATGGTACTGTTTTTCCTGTAGTCAGGATCCATGGGTCCAGTAATCAAAGGGTCGAAAAGGGGATAGTTCCATTCACTATCACCGCTAGTGACTCATTAGGAAAGTTTTTGCTTCCTGTTCTCGCAACCCTATGTTTTGCTGGTCTAGGGGTTTTGATTCGGGGGGAGGGGGGCGGGGAAGGTGGTATACCTGCCAGGAGCCACAACAAGCATTCCATTGAACTGAAAGCTCAGACTTCCCTCTGGTCACTTTGGGCTTCTAATGCCCTTAAACCAACAATATATGAAAGGAATAACAGTGTTAGGAAAGGTGACAGATCCAGATTACCATGGTGAAATTGGATTGCCTCTCCACAATGGAGGTAAGAAGGATTATGTCTGGAGTACAGGAGATCCTTTAGGGTGTCTATTCTTGCTACTGTGTCCTTTGATTAAAGTTAATGGAAAAATGCAATAGCCTAATCCAGGCAGGATGACAAAAGACACAGGACCATCAGGAATGAAGGTATGGGTCACTCCTCCAGGAAAAGAGCCAAGACCTGATGAAGTGCTTGTAGAGAGTGGAGGAAATGTAGAATGAGTAGTAGAGAAAGATAGTTCTAAATATCATCTAAGGCCATGAGACCAGTTGCAGAAATGAGGTTTACAATTGACATAAGTGCTTCTCTTATATGTTATTAAGAATGCATTTGTACAGATAATTGTGTTTCCTATCCATTTCTTTAACACCAATTAAGATAATATAAATGGTTATCATATTTAAGTTTGATACTAAAAGGATGTCCCTCAAGGGACATTGCCACCTATTCTAAATTTATAATGCATTTACAGTTGTACAAGGGGTAGTTATATCAGGTTAGGTGTAATTATGACCAGGTTAAACACGTATTGAGTTTGCAATTGTCTGTGGGACAGTTATGTTTAGATGTTATTATGACCTGGTTAGTGTTTTCATTTGGAAATTAATCATGGCATAAGGAGATATGATTGTCAAGTTGACAAGGGGTGGTTTGAGATGGCTATTCTTGATTGTCAACTTGACTATTTCTGGAATGAACTACAATCCAGAAATGGAGGGTACCCATGAGATCCAGATCTTGAGGTAGGAAGACAACATGCCTTTGATCTAGATCTTGAGGCTGGAAGACACACCTTTAAGCTGGGCCACACCTTCTGCTGGAAGCCTATATAAGGACAATACAAGAAGGAAGGTTTCCTTCTTCTTTGCCTGCTTGCCCTAACCTTGCCAGTACATCCACTCCTTTACCAGCATTGGAGCCTACTTATTTGGGATTCCAGAGTATATAGAAAATCAACTGAGACATCTAGTCTCTTGGGACTGAGCAACACTACATTCTTGGACTTTCCATTCACACCTAGCTGCTGTTGAATTAGGTAGACTGCAGCCTGTAAGTCATTCCAATAAATTCCCTTATGTATGTATATATGTAGATAGATAGATAGATAGATTCATTCCATAAGTTCTATAAGTCTAGAGAACCCTGACTAATACAGTTGTTTACTGAGTCTACTTTTTTGTCATTTTCATTGTATATATTAATTCTGCATGGTAATGTGCTGTGTAAGCACATTTTTACAGAAGTAATTTATAACAACAATCTATTATTGTTGGTTAAAGGGACCTGTGTAGGAGGATCTTGGCAAGGTATAATACACATACCTTTAAACAATTCTTAAATCATTTCTGGGAGGCCGGCCCCCAGCTCCCATCTTGCTCCGCACTTCCCTTTTGGAAAACTGGTGAGTACCCTTCCTTGCCCCAGACCCCATCCCTGGGCACCGGCCACTCCAGGGAAGACCTGCCCAACTTGGCCCCAGGTTCTGGCCACCGGGCAGGTTCCCTGCTAGCCCCACCGGGAAGGATCCCCTTCTCCAAGACCCCTGGCAGGCCCTGCAGTCTCCACGCCCTGCCCCCACTCCCATCCCCCTGAGCCCCAAGCCTCTTCCTGAGACTTAGAGGCCGGCCCCCAGCTCCCATCTTGCTCCGGACTTCCCTTTTGAAAAACTGGTGAGTACCCTTCCTTGCCCCGGACCCCATCCCTGGGCACCAGCCACTCCAGGGAAGACCTACCCAACTTGGCCCCAGGTTCTGGCCACCGGGCAGGTTCCCTGCTAGCCCCACAGGGAAGGATCCCCTTCTCCAAGACCCCTGGCAGGCCCTGCAGTCTCCACGCCCTGCCCCCACGCCCATCCGCCTGAGCCCCAAGCCTCTTCCTGAGACTTAGAGGCCGGTCCCCAGCTCCCATCTTGCTCCGGACTTCCCTTTTGGAATACTGGTCTGGCTGAACCAAGTGTGCGATAAGGCCAGTAACGAAGCACAAGGAGATGGGCAGACGTCAAGGCAGAAACATATACAACAAAATGAATAGCAATACAGCATCACCAGGCCCTAGCCCTCCTCCAACACCTAGACCTGAACATCAGAAATTGGAAGAAGCAGAAGAAAACAGCCTTATGAATGACATCATGAAGAAGCTAGAGGCTTGTGTAGAGGAAAAGACAAAAAAATGTGAAGAACGCTGTAAACAACTAGAGGAAAGGGCAAACAAATTAGAAGAAATCAATAAAGTCCTGGAAGAAAACAATAAAATACTGAGAGAAAATCAAGAAAAATCAATGAAACAAATGAAGGAAACAGTCCAAGACCTGAAAAGGGAAATAGAAAAAATGAAGAAGACACAAACAGAGGGAATGCTGGAAATAGAAAATCTGAGAAAACGATTGGGAACTTCAGATGCAAGTATAATCAACAGAATGCAAGAGATGGAAGAGAGGATCTCTAGCGTTGAAGATACAGTAGAAGAATACATTCATCAGTCAAAGAAAACACTAAAGCCAACAAAGTCATGAACCAAAATGTCCAAGAAATTTGGGACACCATGAAAAGACCAAACCTAAGAATAATAGGGGTCGAAGAAGGAGAAGAATACCAACTCAAGGGCACAGAAAATATATTCAACAAGATCATAGAAGAAAACTTTCCCAACTTAAAGAAGGAAATGCCTATGAAGATACAAGACGCTTATAGAACACCAAACAGACTAGACCCCCAAAAAAAGTCCCCTCGCCACATAATAGTTAAACAACTAAACGTACAGAATAAAGAAAGAATATTAAGAGCAGCAAAGGAAAAAGGCCAAGTGACATATAAAGGCAAACCCATCAGAATAACACCCGATTTCTCAATGGAGACTTTGAAAGCCAGAAGAACCTGGACAGATGTAATGCAGACACTAAGAGACCATGGATGTCAGCCTAGACTAATATACCCAGCAAAACTTTCAATCACCATAGATGGGGTGAACAAGACATTCCATGACAAAGCCAGATTTAAACAATACTTATCCACAAACCCAGCCCTACAGAAAGCACTAGAAGGAAAATTCCAACCTAAGGAAGTCAGATACACCCTCGAAAACACAGGCAACAGATAAAGCCACAGCAGTAAACCCCAACGTATAGAAGTACCCACACATCACCACCAAAAAATAACAGGAATGAACAATCACTGGTCATTAATTTCCCTCAATATCAATGGACTTAATTCACCTATAAAAAGACATAGGCTTACAGAATGGATACGAAAGCAGGACCCATCTTTCTGCTGCATACAAGAAACACATCTCAAATTCGAAGATAGACACTACCTAAAAATAAAAGGCTGGGAAAAGACTTTCCAATCAAACGGTCTTAAGAAACAAGCGGGTGTAGCCATCCTGATATCCAGCAAAATAGACTTCAAACTAAAATCAATCAAAAGAGATCAAGAAGGGCATTACATACTCATCACAGGAAAGATCCACCAAGATGAAGTCTCAATTCTGAATATTTATGCCCCAAACACAAGGGCACCCACATATGTAAAAGAAACATTACTAAAGCTTAAATCACATATAAAACCCCACACATTAATAGTGGGAGACCTCAACACCCCACTTTCACCACTGGACAGATCTCCCAAATTGAAACTTAACAGAGAAATAAAGAACTTAACTGATGTCATGACTCAAATGGACTTAATCGATATCTACAGAACATTCCATCCTAACAAAAAAGAATATACCTTCTTCTCAGCACCCCATGGAACCTTCTCTAAAATTGACCACATACTTGGCCACAAAACAAATCTAAACAGATACAAAACAATTGGAATAACCTCCTGTGTTCTATCAGACCACCATGGTCTAAAGTTGGATTTCAACAACAACAAAAACTACAGAACACCTACAATCTCATGGAAACTGAATAATACCCAACTGAATCACCAATGGGTTAAGGAAGAGATAAAGAAAGAAATTAAAGACTTCCTAGAGATCAATGAAAATGAAGACACCACATATCCAAACCTATGGGACATTATGAAAGCAGTACTAAGAGGGAAATTCATAGCACTAAATGCCCACATAAATAAGTTGGAGAAATCTCACACTAGAGACTTAACAGCATACCTGAAAGCTCTAGAACAAGAAGAAGCACAGTCTCCCAGGAAAAATAGACGCCAGGAAATTATCAAAGTGAGAGCTGAAATCAATCAAATAGAAACAAAGAGAACAATACAAAAAATTAATGAAACAAAGAGTTGGTTCTTTGAGAAAATCAACAAGATAGACAAGCCCTTATCCAAACTAACCAAAAGACAGAGAGAGAGAGCATCCAAATCAACAAAATCAGAAATGAAAAGGGGGACATAACAACAGACATTGAGGAAATCCAGAGAATCATCAGGTCATACTTCAAAAACCTCTATTCGACAAAACTGGAAAACCTAAAAGAAATGGATAACTTTCTGGATAGGTACCACATACCTAAGTTAAATCAAGACCAGATAAACTATTTAAATAGTCCAATAACCCCTAACGAAATAGAAACAGTCATTAAAAGTCTCCCAACCAAAAAAAGCCCAGGACCAGATGGTTTCAGCGCAGAATTCTACCAGATCTTCAAAGAAGAGTTAATACCAATACTCTCTAAATTGTTCCACACAATAGAAACAGAAGGAACATTACCAAACTCCTTCTACGAGGCTACAATTACCCTAATTCCTAAACCAAACAAGGATACAACAAAGAAAGAGAACTACAGACCGATCTCCCTCATGAACATTGATGCAAAAATACTCAATAAAATACTGGCAAACAGACTCCAAGAACACATCAAAACAATTATCCACCATGATCAAGTAGGATTCATTCCAGGGATGCAAGGGTGGTTCAACATACGAAAGTCCGTCAATATAATACACCATATAAACAAACTCAAAGAAAAAAACCATATGATCATCTCACTGGATGCAGAAAAGGCATTTGACAAAATCCAACACCCCTTCATGATAAAGGTATTAGAGCGATCAGGAATACAGGGAACATACCTAAACATAATAAAGGCAATTTACAGCAAGCCAACAGCCAACATCAAATTAAATGGAGAGAAACTCAAAGCAATTCCACTAAAATCAGGAACGAGGCAAGGCTGTCCACTCTCCCCATACTTATTCAATATAGTACTTGAAGTTCTAGCCAGAGCAATAAGACAACATAAGGAGATTAAGGGGATACAAATTGGAAAGGAAGAAGTCAAGCTTTCCCTATTTGCAGATGACATGATAGTATACTTGAGCGACCCCAAAGATTCCACCAAGGAACTGATACAGCTTATAAACACCTTCAGCAACATAGCAGGATACAAGATCAACTCAAAAAAATCAGTAGCCCTCCTATATACAATGGACAAAGAAGTGGAGAAGGAAATCAGAGATACATCACCCTTTACTATAGCCACAAATGACATAAAATACCTTGGGGTAACACTAACCAAGCAAGTGAAGGACCTATATGACAAGAACTTTAAGTCCCTGAAAAAAGAAATTGAAGAAGATGTCAGAAAATGGAAAGATCTCCCATGCTCACGGATAGGCAGGACTAACATAGTAAAAATGGCAATCTTACCAAAAGCAATCTACAGATTCAATGCAATCCCCATCAAAATACCAACACAATTCTTCACAGACCTGGAAAGAATAATACTCAAATTCATATGGAAAAACAAAAAACCCAGGATAGCCAAAGGAATCCTGTACAATAACACAACTTCTGGAGGCATCACGATCCCTGACTTCAAGCTCTACTATAGAGCTACAGTAATAAAAACAGCTTGGTACTGGCATAGAAACCGACATGTGGACCAATGGAATCGAATTGAAGACCCTGACATTAATCCGCACACCTATGAACATATAATTTTTGACAAAGAAGCCAAAAGTGCACAATGGAAAAAAGAAAGCATCTTTAACAAATGGTGCTGGCAAAACTGGATATCAACATGTAGAAGGCTGCAAATAGATCCATATCTATCACCGTGCACAAAACTTAAGTCCAAGTGGATCAAGGACCTCAACATAAATCCAGCTACTCTGAACCTGCTAGAAGAGAAAGTAGGAAGTAGTCTTGAACGCATTGGCATTGGAGACTACTTCCTAAATAGAACACCAGTAGCACAGACTCTGAGAGAAACAAACAATCAATGGGACCTTTTGAAACTGAGAAGCTTTTGTAGAGCAAAGGATACGGTCAACAAGGCAAAGCGACAGCCTACAGAATGGGAAAAGATCTTCACCAACCCCACATCTGACAGAGGACTGATATCCAGAATATATAAGGAACTCAAGAAATTAGACATCAAAATGCCCAACAGTCCAATTAAGAAATGGGCTATAGAACTAAACAGAGAATTCTCAACAGAGGAAACTCAAATGGCCGAAAGACATTTAAGGAACTGCTCAACATCCCTAATCATCAGGGAAATGCAAATCAAAACAACTCTGAGATACCACCTTACGCCTGTCAGAATGGCTAAGATCAAAAACACTGAAGACACCTTATGCTGGAGAGGATGTGGAGCTAGGGGAACTCTCCTCCACTGCTGGTGGGAATGCAAGCTTGTACAACCACTTTGGAAATCAATATGGCGCTTTCTTAGAAAATTGGGAATCAATCTCCCCCAAGATCCAGCTATACCACTCTTGGGCATATACCCAAGAAATGCTCAACCACACCATAAGAGCACTTGTTCAGCTATGTTCATATCAGCATTGTTTGTAATAGCCAGAACATGGAAACAACCCAGATGCCCTTCAACTGAAGAATGGATAAACAAAATGTGGTACATATACACAATGGAATACTACTCAGCAGAAAAAAACAATGGCATCATGAGGTTTGCAGACAAATGGATGGATCTAGAAAAAATCATCCTGAGTGAGGTAACCCAGACTCAGAAAGACAAACATGGTATGTACTCACTCATAGCAGGATACTAGACATGAAACAAGGATGAATTGTCTGCTACTCACATCACCAGGGAGGCTACCCGGAAAACAGGACCCCAAGAAAGACACAGGGATCGCCCAATGACAGAGAAATGGAATGAGATCTACATGAACAGCCTGGACATGAGTGGGGGTAATGAAAGGCGAGGGTCGAGGGAAAGAGAGCTTGGGGGAGCGGGAGATCCCAGCTGGATCAACAACAGAGAGGGAGAACAAGGAATAGGAGACCATGGTAAATGAAGACCACATGAGAACAGGAAGAAGCAAAGTGCTAGAGAGGCCCACAGAAATCCACAAAGATACCCACACAACAGACTGCTGGCAATGGTCGAGAGACAGCCCGAACTGACCTACTCTGGTGATGGGATGGCCAAACACCCTAATTGTTGTGCTAGAAACCTCATCCAACTACTGAGGGATCTGGATGCAGAGATCCATGACTAGGCCCTGGGTGGATCTCTGGGAGTCCAATCAACGAGAATGAGGAGGGTTTATATGAGCGAGAATTGTTGAGACCAAGGTTGGATAAAGCACAGGGACAAATAGCCAAATGAATGGAAACACATGAACTATGAACCAATGGCTGAGGGGTCCACACTGGATCAGGCCCTCCGAATGGGTGAGACAGTTGATTGGCTTGATCTGTTTGGGAGGCATCCAGGCAGTGGGACCAGATCTTGTGCTCATTGCATGAGTTGGCTGTTTGAAACCTGGGGCCTATGCAGGATTGTTTGGCTTGGCCTGGGAGGAGGGTACTAGACCTACCTGGACTGAGTCTACCAGGTTGACCTCAGTCTGTGGGGAAGGCTTTGCCCTGGAGGAGATGGGAATGGGGGGGGGCGTTGGGGGGAAGGTGAGGGGGACGGGAGGGGGGAGAACAAGGGAATCCGTGACTGATATGTAGAACTGAATTGTATTGCAAAATAAATTAAAATAAATTAAAAAATAAATAAATTAAAAAAAAAAAGAATTCTAAAAAAAAAAAAAAAAAAGAAATTATATTGGTCTAGAAACTTGGCAGTACTGGTTTCTCTTCTAGAGTTCATATAAGCCTCTCCAGATATGGATGCAAGTGTTATTTAATTTAAAAAATAAAATTGAATTGCTTAAAAAAAAAATCATTTCTGGAGAAGTTGGAACATAGCCTTGTTACTTTTAGCAATTATTATATGATATATTATCCATACCAACCATGAATAGACTGTATATAAGATCTCCAATCATATTAATATGGCTTCTATTATTGTATTTTCCAGAAGGTCATATGCATAGAATTAAGTGTTAAACTAAGTTGAAGTTAGTTTAAACACATCTTCATTCTTGAAGTTTGGTTCAAAGAATCTTCTGTATATATAGAACTTTATCTTAGCTTAATAATCTAAACAAATTGGGACCTAGTTTTCTATTGACATCTTTATTGATTCCCATTTTAGTTCTCTTAATACTATATTCTTTTATTGTCACCATTATTTGATTGCTTTTTGTTTTATTCCTTTTTATCTTCATTTTTCTTTTTATGTCTACCATGAGATTTATAGAAATTATTTTAATTTTAACTGTGAATTTTAAGGTAATCATAAATTCAATTACATGTTAAAACATATGCTTTTGTACTCCCACACACATGCATTTTGTTTTCTTGAAGTCATTGACTTCTTTCATATCTTGAATATATTATTAAATTTGGGGAACTATAATTACTTTTACTGTTTCTGTTTTTTAAGTGTTATGCTCCAGTTTCATATAATCTATATGTTACCATTTCTCAGGACTGCAAGAAAGACACGGGGATCGCCCAATGATGGAGAAATGGATGAGATCTACATGAACAGCCTGGACATGAGTGAAAGGGGTTGAGGGAAAGAGAGCTTGGGGAGCGGGAGATCCCAGCTGGATCAAGAACAGAGAGGGAGAACAAGGAATAGGAGACCATGGTAAATGAAGACCACATGAGAACAGGAAGAAGCAAAGTGCTAGAGAGGCCCACAGAAATCCACAAAGATACCCCCACAACAGACTGCTGGCAATGGTCGAGAGACAGCCCGACCTGACCTACTCTGGTGATGGGATGGCCAAACACCCTAATTGTCGTGCTAGAAACCCCATCCAACTACTGAGGGATCTGGATGCAGAGATCCATGGCTAGGCCCCGGATGGATCTCTGGGAGTCCAGTTAGCGAGAATAAGGAGGGTTTATATGAGAGAGAATTGTTGAGACCAAGGTTGGATAAAACACAGGGACAAATAGCCAAACGAATGGAAACGCATGAACTATGAACCAATGGCTGAGGGGTCGCCAACTGGATCAGGCCCTCTGACTGGGTGAGACAGTTGATTGGCTTGATCTGTTTGGGAGGCATCCAGGCAGTGAGACTGGGTCCTGTGCTCATTGCATGAGTTGACTGTTTGAAACCTGGGGCCTATGCAGGATCGCTTGTCTCGGCCTGGGAGGAGGGGACTGGACCTACCTGGACTGAGTCTACCAGGTTGATCTCAGTCCGCGGGGGAGGCTTTGCCCTGGAGGAAGTGGGAATGGGGGGGTGGGCTGGGGGGAAGATGAGGGGGGCCAGAGCGGGGAGAACAAGGGAATCCGTGGCTGATATGTAGAACTGAATTGTATTGCAAGATAAAAATAATTTTTTTTTTAAAAAAGAGCTGAATAGACTCCTATGGAAATGTTAGATTTAAGGAGATTTGAGGAATCAATAGTCTCATATGGCATGCACTCACCTTTTGTGAAGCAGATGTTAAACTAGTCGTCAACTTGTAGTAGAATTATCCCTCCTGACTAGAGAGACTTGGTTACAGCAGTGTTGGAGCCTGGTCCTCAATTATAGTGGAAGACTTGGTGGAAAGATGAGGCTAAGACCACTGAACAATGAAGTAGGGCTAGAGATATAGAAATCTCTCAAGAACAACTTCTTGGAGAGGGAGATTATGCTAATGTAAAAAGGCAATCTCTATATGATGACTATATCCTGACTTTATGTCACACATCAGCTTTGAAGACTTGCTTGAGACTTGAAGAAATAGGAAAGAAAACAGTCATTTACTAAAGTTATACAGGGCTGAAAAGAAACCTTCACTGATTTCTTACAATGATTGACTTCAGCTGTAAATAGAATTATACCAAATTCAGAAGCTAGACAAATAATAATTGAATCTCTGGCTTTTTAAAATGCTAAAGCACAATGCAAAAGGGTAATTAAGCTATTAAAGGCAAGATCAGCACATTTGGAAAAAATGAATCTGAGATACAGTCAGTATTGAATCTCATAACCATGATGATTGCTTGGCTAGGAGAGGTGATTTCCAGAGGTTTGAAGAAAAATCAAAATGTCAAGTTTTCCAACTGTGATAAACAAGGTCACCTAAAAAGGAATTGTAAACAGGACATTCATAGAAACAATGTTTTTTCTAAGACGCATCCAAACAGAGCTCCCCTCCCTTCTGGAGTATGCAGAAGGTGTGGCAAAGTCAGATACTGGACTAATGAATGTAGATCAACAAGGGACAGTCAAGAAATCCTATTAGGAAATGCCTTGAGGGTCCTCTCACAGGCCCCCATGTCAAATTTGGTTCAGTCATTTCCTGTCATCATGGAGGAAACTCTTTCCCAGAGCAATTAAAGAACCTAATGCCTATTGTAAAAGAAACATACTACTCTGGATGATAGAACAACTATAGAAGAGAGAACAAAAAATTCAGCTGAAACCATAGAGTGAATATTTTAGCAAACTTCTATAAATGAACACAGGCCAAAATTAAAAATATGAATAAACGACATTGTCATTGAAGGCCTTGTAGACAAAGATGCGAATGTAACAATAATTGCACCAGAATCTTGGCATCCAAATTGGCCTCTTCATGAGGTAAAAGTTTAGCTTTTAGGGATTGGAAATTTATCTCAGGTAAAACAGTGTGATATGGGTCAAATGTAGAGGAACAGAGAGGAAAATTAAAGTCATATGTGGCTAACATAAAAATGAATTTATGGGGATGTCATTTGTTACAGCAATGGAAGACCAAGATTAACATTCCTCCAATCTCAGAAACAAACCATAAATTAACATATTTTTCTGGGAAAAATATTAGAAGGTATTATAAAGAATAGTCACTGACCATTCAAGTTGTACAAGACCAGGGCACAACAGCTGCTGATCTTTCAAAGGCACCAACAGCCCTACCTTTAAAATGGTTGGTGGACAAACTTACATGGGTTGAGCAATGGCCTTTAACATGAGAGAAATTGCAGACCTTAGAACAGCTGGTACAGGAGCAGCTAAATGTTCAGCACATTGAAGAATCAACCAGCCCTTGGAATTCTCCTGTATTTGTCATTAAAAAGAAATCTGGAAAATGGAGAATGATAACAGATCTAAGAGCTGTTAATAAGGTGATTCATCCAATGGTCTCTTTATAGTCTGGAATTCCATTGTCTTCTCTATTTCCTAAAGGATGGCCTCTTATAGTTATTGATTTAAAAGATTGTTTCTCCACTATAACTTTACAAGAAAAAGACAGAGAAAAATTGCCTTCATGATGCCTACATATAATTCTTAGCCTGTTAAGAGATATAATGGATGGTTATTCAACAGAGAATGTTAAATAGTCCCACCCTGTGTATGACAGCCATTGGAAATGATATGTAAGCAATTTCCTCAATCTGTAGTTTACTATAATATGGATGATATTTTACCAGCTGGCTCAAATATAGATACTTTAGAAAGTATGTTTGAGGAAGTAAAGAAAATTTTGCCCTTTTGGGGATTACAAATTACTTCTGAAAAAAAATACAAAGAGGAGATTATATTAATTACTTAGGATATAAAATAGATCTACAAAAATTTTACCCCTAAAGTTGCAAATTAGGAGATCAATTGTGGATTCTTGATGACTTTCAAAAATTACTGGGAGACATTGCCCATCTACAGCTCACTATTGGAGTAACAAATCCAGAACTGAATAACTTATTCCAAACCTTAGAAGGTGACAAGTACTTAAATAGTCGAGGAGAATTATCAGCTAAAGCTGAGAGAGAATTAGTTTCAGTGCAAAAGAAAGTACAGAATGCACATGTGGATTGTTTGGATCTAGAGTTTGATTATATTCTGGTTATTTTACCCTCTATGCATTCTCCTACAGGAATATTAATGCAGAGAAAAGGTATTATCTTAGAATGGATCTTTTTACCACATAAACAGAGTAAAAAAATTAAAACTTATGTGGAAAACATCTCTGAGTCGATTCTAAAATTGAAACTTTGTCAATTAGCAGGAATAGAACTAGGAGAAATTGAAGGACCTTTTACTAATGCTGGAATTTACTCATTATGGGCAGAAAACGAACACTGGCAAAGAGCTTGCAGTAAATTTTTGGGAGAGATTAACAACTAATATTCCAAAAGCAAGAGAGTTCAATTTATAAAAGAACTGACTGGATTCTTCCTCATATTCTACAGGGAACACCAGTTTCTGGAGACCCTACATTTTATACTGAGGCAAACAAATCAGGAAAGACAGGTTATAAATCAGGAAATTTAAGTAAAGTTGCTCAAAACTCTTAGGATTCTGTCCAAGAGTCAGAATTATATGCTATTCTGATGGTATTAATGGACTTTACAGAACCTATTAACATAGTTACTTACTCTTACTATGCAAAAACAGTTGTTTTGCACATTGAAACTGCCGAATTTATTTCTGATGAGTCAAAATTAACTTCATTATTTATACAATTACAAGAAAAATCAGGAATAAGAATCATCCCTTATATATACCACACATCAGATTCCATACAAGTTTGCCATGCACTCTAGCACAAAGTAATGATGAAACTGATCAACTATTGATAGGAAATGTGCTGGAGGCCTCAGAATTTCATAAAAAAAACTATGTCAATAGCAAGAGTTTGAAAAAGGATTTTTTCCATCACTTGGCAATAAACCAAGGAAATTATAAGAAAATGTTCTACTTGTTCCTTGTATAACTAAACTCTACTGTATACAGGAAGTAACCTAAAGGGTACTCAAAGAAATGAAACCTGGCAGATGGATATATTTCATTTTGCAGAATTTGGAAAATTAAAATATGTACACCACACCATAGATACATATTTAGGATTTCAATGGTCAACTGCTTTGAGTTCTAAAAATGCTGATTCTGTAATTACATATCTATTAGAAGTCATGGCCATTATGGGAATACCTATACCAATTAAGACTTACAGTACTCCAGCATATATTGCTAGTAAAATCAGGGTTTTTTTGTGTGTGTATGTATTACAACATAAAGCATCTTATAGGTATACCTCACAATCCTATAGAACAAGCAGTTATAGAAAGATCTAATCAAACTCTAAAAGATATACTAAATAAACAGAAAGGGGTAATAAAACCCCAGAAATAGATTTACCCTGATATCTGACTCTGAGTTTTTATTATTAAGACCAATTAGAATTCTCACAATGCATGGTAGCAAGTTTTGGAGCAGGAAGCAGAGCAATCACTTGTTCACCTTCAAACATGAAGCAACATACCAGGGGCCACACCCTTAGAGAAAACCAAAACACTCTTTTCTAGAAGTCATCAACTGGCAATAGCTATTGACTTTTAAGTGTGCCTCATAAGCTACTTCCCCCTGCATATTAGAATGTTCACTGACTTAACATGCTGGTCCTGTGCAGGTAACAACAGTTTTTGAAATATGCAAACCTGAATATTTGTATATATGTATGTGTAAAGCTTCTATAAATATATAAATTGTAACTTAAATAAAAATAAGGAAAAGAGAAACCAGAACAATGCTACTTATTCATAGCTGAACATTTAGAAAATAAAGAAAATCATGTGAAGAAACAAAATTACTCTTACTCCTAGTACTCATAGGAGTTGAGGGAAGAAGATCTAGAGATGGGAATAAAATAACACATATGGTATGAAGGTAGAAAGATGGAAAACAGATATGAGATATCAATTTGGGAGCGGGGAGGGGGTGATGCAGAGGTCGAGGGGGAAGGAGAGATAAATACTACATATCTTATAACTCCGTATATATGGAGTTATGCCACACAGGATGATAATGCTACTCTTTGTGATCATAGACTATTTCACAAAAACTCAGAGCCAGACAGGGTAAATCTCCCTTCAAGATGTGGTAAGCAGAGCATAGGAGTCTCCAAAAATAATGTAGGTTATGGACATTGCCCCTGGCTGCCTTCCAGCACTTGAAAGCATAACCTTATTGATAAAAACATCAAAGACACTGGACACAAGACTTAGAGGAATCATTCTGGAACTGAGGTATCAGCCTCTTCCTTGAAGACTAGATCTCATAGTATCAGGAGTTGCTGCTATACAGCCAACAAGGGAAAAGGCAATCAATAGTCTGGTCTGGCTATAGAGCCTATGAAGTACAACAGTGACCAATATGACAAGATATCCCTAATGGTGCCATAGTGGCCCTTTTATCTTGGTGGTAATCAATAGCTGTCTAATTGGACTTAAGCTCCACTGAATAGTAAAGAATTCTTTAATGGTGCTGTAAACCTAACCAATTACCCACAGCATGAGAGGTAACATATTGTAAAGGAGAATCTAGCACTGCCATCTTTATGAACCATGATTTCTCACTGGATTCCAAATACTTGTCCTTATACGTTCAAAGAAGTGTAGCTCTCAGCTCTTGTCAAAGGAGCTCCTTTTTTTCAGTGGGGGGCATTACAGAGATCTACAACTAGTCAAAGGGCAGAGCACAAGTGGTTGTGGGGTGCTCAGCCCCAACTGATATACCTACAGCATAAACCTTATAGCTAAGGCCCAGGGAAAATATAAATGTGGGGTCAGAAGTAGTGTAAGAGTCAGGGGATACTTGCTGTTAGATAGTGTCTTGTATATATTAAAGGGAAGCAACACCCATATAATCTCAATAATATGATTGCTTGAACAAGACCTGTGTAGTGACAACACTAGTTGGCACGCCAGCATGGAGGAGGGAAATATCAGAAAGTCTCACCCCTAAATGAAGAGCTGTAAATGACCAATCAATGGCAGCTGAGAGAAAACGAATTGGATTTCTCCAGAATAAGCTCTGTGATAGGTTATTGACAGGTTACCAAATCCCAAATGATCAGCTATAAATGCATTACATACAAACAACACTGAATGGACTCAGTATGATGTGTGTGTGTGTGTATGTTCATAACAATATTAATTAAGGAAGAAGAGGTTATGGATTAGAGATCTAGTAATGGAGGCAAGAAGGAAATGAAGGGAAAGAGGAAGGTGTAGATATATTGTAAATATGGTATTTGCATATGAAATTCTCAAAAATAAAATTTTTAAGTAAAAAAATAAATAAAATTTCTCCATTGTTAAAATATAAGTAAATAAAGTTAAAAGGTGAGAAGAGTCTTCATAAAGTTGTCCTTCGACCACTGCACCTGTGCAATGGCACACGCAGCCCTACACTCACACAGAGACCTCATATATACATGTATTACTACAACAATAATAAAGTTACATTTTAAATCAATAATTATAAATTTTACAGCATATACAGCATGATGCCATCATCATAATCAATTGTCATCACCTCACAATGAAATCCTTTAACAATTAACAATTACTTTCCATGTTTTCAATACTTTTAATCATACTCCTAGTCCCAGGTAACCATTGATTGGCTTACAGTTTTATAAATTCATGTATTCTATATATGTAACATAAATGATTAATGCAATGTGTTGTCTTTTATGACTAGAATTTTGATTTCAATGATTATCCATATGGTAGCATGCATCAGGACTTCATTGCTTAGTAATGTTTATGCATCTGCATATGGCTATTCAGGCTGTCATTGCACAAGAATCCCTGGCTGAACAGGCAAGCATGTATGACTATCTACTGCACAGTGCTAACATAGAAGTGCACCCAAGAACAAATGATAGGTTATTATTTTATCTCTTCCCAAAGATGTGGTCTACTCAGAAATTTATGTGTTAACCAAGCTGCCCTGGCACCGAATTGGTGCATATTTCTCATTTCTACATAAGAAACACAAAAAGGTCATGTAGGTTCACACATTTAATGACAGAGCAAGGTTTAATGTGAGAAACTGAATATGCAAATGAAAAATAGTCAGACCACATACAATGCAAAACTTTGACCTATTGTCTGAAACATCCTGCCACAAAACACAATCTCTGTAATATATTGTCCAGATTGTCAATATTTTGCCCCATATAGTTACCTTAGGAACAAGCAGAGAAAGCTAAATACGATTCTCTAATCCTATAGAGTGTTCCATTTCTACTCAGTCAGCTTCCAGCTTCTCCATGCTCATATTGAGAGTCTTCCCTCATCGTATCACCTTTCCCATTTTCCAACCATAAATTTGTCTTCCTTTCCTACTTGACATTGTGGCCTTGTCAAACACACATGGTGCAGACTGACTCTCTTGCTAAGGTAAGTCCTGACTGAATATTATGTGCTTAGCTAGATGTGGTAGTGCACAATGATAACTCTAGCACTCATGAAACTGAGGTGGAAATTATTGTGAATTCAAGGATAGCCTGGATTACACTGTATTTTCAAGGTCAGCCTGAGGTACATCGTGAGAACCTGTCTCCAAAATGCTTTAAAAATCTGTGATTTTAAGAGCCAGAGGAATGTGGAGCTTGCTATGAGATTCTGTCTCCTAGAAACTTCCAAAGCTACACCCATTAAATCTTACTAACGTGATTGCCTAAACATAGCCTGAATAAGGACAACACCAATAATGAGGGTTCCAGGGTAAACTGAGGTTGCCTCAACCCTAGACAAAGAACTATAAGAAACTAAGAAGTGCCTAAAGCAGAAGAAATTGTCTTCGCTAGGGAAGAGCACACTAGTTGCTTATCTCATAACAAATGATCAGCCCTGAAAACATATACAAATACCATCATTTGGACTGAGAAGATTGTATTTAGGAATATTGACATATATATAATATATGTATTAATATCTAGATAGGATAGATAGATGATAGATAGATAGATAGATAGATAGATAGATAGATAGATAGATAGATAGATATCAATCTGGGTGTAGTGGTACAGGCATGTAATATTGGTTACTCAAAACCCAGGTTGGGCCATGAATTTGAAAGATTGAAAGGAGGAGGTATATGGAAGGTTTGGAGGGAGGAAAAGGAAGGGGGCATGATATAATTGTATTATAATCTCAAAAAATAAAGAAAACTGATATTTTTTTCTCATGTAGAAGGTATATCACATTTCCCTTTGTCTCAGGTCACAGACATTTTCATGCCACTAAACCATATACTTCCAATTCAGCATACAGTAGAGTTACCCCAACATACTTCAAACTTTTCATAGCCACTATGCTGTAGGATAATGCTTTTGTACACTAGTTTAATAAAACGCTGATTGGCCAGTAGTCAGGCAGGAAGTATAGGCAGGATAGGCAGACAAGGAAAATTCTAGGAAAAGAAAGACTGAGTGAGGAGATGCCAGCCCATTGTCCAGGGAGCAGCATGTAATAGCACACAGGTAAAGCCACAAAACACATGGAAACATATAGATTAACAGAAATGGGCCAAATTAAAGTGTAAGAGCTAGTCAGTGGTAGCCTGAGCTAATGGCCAAGCAGATTTAATTAATATAAGCTTCTGAGTGATTATTGTATAAGCGGCTGCAGGGTTCATGGGACTGGCAGGACCAGAGAAAGCTTCAGCTACACCAATGTCCTACTCACCCAAGCCCTACTGTGAAACTTTTTTTTTTTAATCTCATGTGTATTTACCTTTTAAAGCAGAATGTAGCTGGGACTGTATTTTCAATTCACAAGCCTTCTTGTAGTACAAGACCAAGGGAAGTTTAGGACTTTGTTCTCCATACTTGGGAAACAAACCATGTACAGAATTCCTGTTAAGTTGTTTCAATTTGTGTTTTTATTTATAGGACAAGTACATGCAGAATTAATTGCATGGAATGAAAAATTTAAAAGTAGATTCTAGAAGATTAATCTCAAGCTGTCCTAACATTTTTTTTTCCTTTTAAACATATATCTCAGAATACTTTAGTGACAAACGATTTGGGCTGCTAACCAATTAAGCTCCCTAGCTAAACATTTCAGACTACATAGTTAACAATGGGTTACCTTATGTTTTCCAACAAACCTTCTACCAACCTGTTGAAACAAACATACAGTATCACAGTATCATGAGTAGAAAGAAATTTTATCTTCTACTTAGTTTTCATGCCATGTAGATATTTTTAAATGTTAACAAAAATAAACAAAAAATCCTGGATAATATGTTCACAGAAGGAATTAAGGTAAGCATTAACCATGTGGTTCTTCGGGTGAAGCTTAGTCTACTTCCACATGTGATGTGTCATCATCTCCTTCCAGGAGTGGCATGTCTTCAGTTACAGCAGTGCTGGTATCATCTATCTGTAGCAAGGTCATCCTCATCAATAACTAGACCATGCTGGATCATCCTTTAGATCCTGTTAGCATGTGTGCCAGGGATCTTCCAGACTGAAGCCAGAAGACAGGAGTGCAGTTTCATATAGCAAGATGGCCTGATCCTTCAGAGACATGTCATTTTTGTCAGCCTTTGCCTTTTGCCTTAAGGTTTCAATGATGGAGTGGTCAGAGTTTATCGCCAGATGTTTCTTTGCTGCCATGTAAACCTTTGTTGAGTTGTCTCTGAGAGCTTGAGCTTTCGTGATACATTCCACATTTGCTGTCAATGCATGTGTACTAGTGACAGTACAGCATGGGGATGTCACCAATCGATTTGACACAACAACCTTTTCAAACTTTTTCTCCAAGATGTCTTTCATATTACTGCAGAGGTTTTCAAACCTCATCTTTTTTCTTTTGCTGTTTTTTATTCTCTTCTTAATCTTATGGAAGCTCCTGTCCTTTCATAATTGACACAAAGGTCTTTTCCTCAAATTCCTTCAGCTGTTGCCCATAAATTCACCTATGGGCTCAATCATAGAGATCACATCTAAGCCATGATTTCCGAGATGTTCCCCAAAGATTGAGTTAGCTACTTGGTCCTACCTTTAACCTTTGATAAAAATTGTTGTGTTTCTGGTTTCCCTTAGTTCTGGTGCAACAGTCCTTGAGAGAAACCATCTCATCCCCAGAAGCAAATGAGGAGTACCACAGAAGCTCTGAAAGCTTCTTCTAATTTTGAGAGTCATCATGAATTCCAACCTTTGTATTTTTTTTTTTTTGAGAAATGCTCTTAAAACTTTTTATGGTTCTATCTTCTGCCAGTTCAATGACTAGTTCTAAGCATTTCTTGATGAAATTATTTTTGATAACTTTCAAATTTTTGCTTTCCTACAACATTTCAAGGAAAATATTTAGAGAGAGAGATCCTTACAATCCATTACCCCTCTAATAAAATTCAGATACTCATGGATTATCTCCTCATAGGTATCCATGATGAAACCTCTGCATACATGCAACTTGAATTTTTTTTTCCTGTTTTCAAACAGATGAAAAGAATCATGTCTTGGGACAAACAGGTCTCAAAATTCCAGTTGCCCTTCAATGAAAACATGCTTTACTGCCAAATGTTTTTTCCAATTATTGGTTAAGGGCTTGTAGAACTCTCCATATTCTTCAATAGTAATGTCATCAGGATTTCTGCTCCACATCGGCTTTGTTTTGTTGAGTACTTCTTGATCAACATATTTTTCCTTACATTTCTTCTTGTTGTCAGCATCCTTTTGGTCGTCTTCTTCTTCTTCTTCTTCTTCTTCTTCTTCTTCTTCTTCTTCTTCTTCTTCTTCTTCTCCTCCTCCTCCTCCTCCTCCTCCTCCTCCTCCTCCTCCTCCACCTCTTTCTCCTCCACATCTTCTTTTTCAGAGTTGTCATCATAATCTCTTTAGTTTTTTACTCCCTCTTCCTCTTTATCTTCCTTTTCTTCAGTTTCATAATCACTGACTTCCCTATATGCTCTTTTACAAAGACAGAAATGGGATAATCAATGGACAGAGAATGTTTCTTCACAATCTCCTTTATTTCCCTTTCCTCCAAATACTCAATTTGGCCTTCTTTAAGATGTGAGATAACTTTTGTTCCATGACCTTGTTCATCTGCATTAGTCCGCACTATGAATGAGCCCTCTGTAGAAGATTCTCAGGCATACTGCTCATCATCATTATGCTTTGTGATCACAGTTATTTTCCCAGCAACCAAATATGTAGAGTAAAACCAACACCAAAACTCAATCATAAAGTTATCTGCACTAGCCTGCTAAGCATGCACGAAGGCTTTAGTGCTAGACTTGGCAATAGTGTCAGGGTTATTGATCAAGTCAGCCTTAGTCATTCCAATTCCAGTATCCACAATATTAATAGTTCAATCAAGAGTTTGTTGGGAATGAGATTAATCTGCAGCTCCTTCCCAGAGTCTGGTTTAGTAGCATCTGTCAAACTCTCATATTTCATCTTACTCAGAGCATCTGTTTAATTTGAAATGAGCTACCTCAGAAAGATCTCTTCATTCAAATAGGAAGTATTGGTGATCAAGGACATTAACCCAGCAATTTCTGTCTGAAAGGCAAAAGTGTGGACCTCTTCTTCCTCCATGGGTTGGTCTGAGGTTTGGATTTCCTCAGGCATCTTTCTTGAGTAACAACCACACATAAAACATGACTAGTCACATCACAACACTGCAGCAACTCCCCACTGTTAAATCTTAGAGTAATCTCCTTGCAAGGATTCTGCAAGGCCCCTGTAATAGATCTGCCAGTTTGCGGGCTTTCCACTCTTTTCTGTTTCTCACACAGGTGGCAGTTCTGCAATCACTGCCTTGTCTATTCCAAATATCTCAGATCATTTTACTACCTTACCCAGAATATTACTATGGCTTCCATCCTAAATAGGATAATGTACAAACACCACGCTGTTGCATGTTAAGTATTTAGTCAGCCACCACTTACTAATTTTTCAATTTTATCTCAAAACTTGGTTTCTAAAATAAACTAAGCCTTTGCATATTTGTAATATCAGAGTAGCCTTTGATTACCTAAAAAGGCTGTCTGGAGAAAATAAATAAATAAATAAATAAAGTTTCTCCAATGTAACACATCCTCCTACCTCAAAACAAATAAACATATAAACAAGTAAATAAAGCAAAAAAACAAGCCATTGACACACTTTCATTCATTTTTTTCACGTCGTTACTTCCTCTTTGTTGTTGTTTTATTTTGAACATTGAGTGTCACTGTAAATCAAGCTAGCGTAGAACTTACTCTGCTTCCCAGGCTAGCTTCTAAGTCATGGCAATTCTGCCTCAGAGTCTCAAGTACTAGGGTTATAGGCAAGACTCATCACTGCGTTGTTTTTACCATCACGTTTGCTTGATAGCTTCACCAGCTCTAACTATGATCTCAGTTCTGTTAAGATTAGGATTAGGGTGTCTATTGATGCAGCAAGGCAAGTGGGAGCACCTGGAGCGCGAGCTCAGAACGAGACTCCACCGGTTGTAAGAAAATGGCAGACAAACGGGACATGGGGAAAATCACCAGCGTCAATAAGGCCAAACTGAAGAAAACCAAGACGCTGCAAAACACCTTGCTGACCAAAGAGACCATTGAACAGGAAAAGAGGAATGAATTTTCCTAGAAGCCTAGGCTGGAGGATTTCCCCACCGCACCCGACCCTGACATCTCTGAGACCCCCTTGTGATGTGGAGGAAGAGCCACCCTCAAGATGGACCCTGCACTGTGAACCTGGTCACTCCACACTACCGGCCTGCGAGTCTCTGAAGAGGGCCCCGACCTCCACTAATCAGGCTGCCAAATTTCCCTGGTTTGCCCTGGGATATTGTAGAAAATCATTTGTATAACTGATGAAAATAAAACAGACCTTGTGGTATAGAAAAAAAAGAGCTTCTCTTCCTCCAGAAGGCATGCTTCAAGGACTTCCTGTACTTGCTACACTTGGTCACCCTCATATGTTCTCTTGCTCTTCAAGTGAATAGACAAAAAAATTATCTATCTTTTCACTAATATCAATGGACTCAAACTACAATATAAATGGACTCAAACTGGGTAGAGTAAAACCAATTTTATGAAAGACACATTGTGACGTTAGTGACAATTCCAGGCTACAGTGATGATTCTACAAGGCAGTAAATGTTTATCTGCCAGAGCCCCCCAAACCTACAAGGAAAGGTTTATCTACCTAATCCACACAGAAATTACAGGAGATTGAACCTTCCAATTAACTAATAAATTTTTATTTTCCTCTTAAATAATATTTTAAACTATAAAAACATAGGTCATAATCTACTTGGTATTTTCATTTTACAGATTAGGAGACTGAGGTTATTAGACATTCAGAAAGCTTTTGAGAAGGTCATGTTGTACGGCTCATTAGCAGTACACCAAAGAAAAAACAAGTCTCGAGTTTTACTCTCCAGTGTGGTTTCCATGACATCTCAATGCCTTACAGCTAACACTAATGATATCTATCAAGTGAATCTCAGACTAGAAACATTTCTGCAGAAAAACCATCCAGAAGGTAATACTCTTTCTCTGACAAAGCCTGCAGATCAAAGTAACTATGCTCTAAAGAGAATCCAAACCACAGAAGTATTTATAGAGTCAGAAATAAAGATCTAAATAGTCTATCCAAATTTTTTATTTTCATACAGGAAAAATGAGGATCAGAAATGGAAGAAGTAATTTGCTCAAAGTCTTATTATAACTTGAAAGACAGCTCTAGATTATTGGTGAGTTCTAGTTATTCCCAAACTTAAATACCATTCATTAAACCCATTACTCACTGTCTTAGTTAGGGTTTCTATTTCTGTGAAAAGATACCATGACCATAGCAAATCTTATAAAGGAAAACATTTAATTGGGGTGGCTTACAGTACAGAGGTTCAGTCCATTATCACAGTACATAGTGGCATGCAGGCAGACATGGTGCTGGAGAAGAAACTGAGAATTCTATATCTTGATCTGAAGGCAACAGGAAGCAGACTGACACTGGGAGTAGCTTGAGCATAGGATACCTCAAAGCCCACCCCCACAGTGACACACTTTCTCCAACAAAGCCACATTCCTAATAGTGTCATTCCCTATGAGCTTATTCAAACTATCATACTCATCCAGCAGATATTTGCTAATGATATATCTATCATACTAAAGGTTTACAAGGATCCATGCATGTGAAAGTTATTCTTCAATTAGTTCCCATTATCCTTAAGATTCTGAATGCCATCTCCACATACTGAGTCCCACAATATCTCTTGAATCACAATCTAAATTTCTTCTTATTTGACAAAATCTAATTTTTATGTTTGGGGATAAAATACAATGTTTTGTTCTATGTATATACTATATAAGGAGTTAATGAATCTAATTAACATAAGGACCACACCATTGATATCATTTTAAAATATTAAAATATGAGGGTGGGTTTGGAGATTTAGCTCAGTGGTAGAGCACTTATCTAGCAAGCCCAAGGCCCTGGGTTCAGTCCTCAGCTCCAGAAAAAAATAAAATAAATAAAATATGAGGGTGTTGTAATTTCGAAATACGTAATACATTATTAACAATAATTGCCACATAGTGAAATAGATCATTAAAACTTTTTTTTTGTTTTTTTGAGACAGGGTTTCTCTGTGTAGCTTTGCGCCTTTCCTGGAACTCACTTGGTAGCCCAGGCTGACCTCGAACTCACAGAGATCCTCCTGGCTCTGCCTCCCAAGTGCTGGGATTAAAGGCATGCGCCACCACCGCCCAGTGAAACTTTTATACAGTTTAATCTCCTTCACTCAGCCTTTCTCCATTACTCCAGGAAGCAATAACAACTTCTAATGTTCTGTTTATGTGAAAATAACTTTTGAAATTTTTTTATTTGAAAAAATGTACCATTTGTCTTACTGTGCCTTTTAATTTACTTAATATAATTTCTTTTATTTCTAGCCACATTGTCTCAATTATAAAATTTCCTTTCCTTTCAAAATGATATTGTATTTTAACTGCATATGAGAAAACTCCATATGAGTACATCATTAGTCCTTCAAAATAATTGCTGTGGAATAATGCTTTTGTACACTGCTTTAATAAAATGCTGATTGGCCAGTAGCCAGGCAGGAAGTATACACAGGGCCAGCAGAAGAGAAGAATGTTGGGAAGAGGAAGTCTGAGTGAGGAGACGCCAACCTGCCTTCTAGGAAGCAGCATGTAATGACACACAGGTAATGCCACAGAACACGTGGCAACATATAGATTAACAGAAATGGGCTGAGTTTAAGTATAAGAGCTAGTCAGTCATAAGCCTGAACTAATGGCTGAGCAGTTTTAATTAATATAAGCCTCTGTGTGTTTATTTGGGTATGAGTGGCTGTGGACTGGACAGGACACAGGAAAACCTTTAGCTATAATTGTTGCCCCCAAATAATATAATCAAAACCAAAATTAATTCACAATCTTCTTCTCCATCCTAAATTGGTATGTTTTCAATATACTATATTCCATATACTTGAATGTTTTCCAATACTATATTGGGTGGGATTCTCTAGAGGAACAGATTTGATAAAATGGATATATATTAAAGGGAATTTATGGAGCTGAATATTATGAGAGCCAGAGTTTATTTTAAGGTTTAATTACTATGCCTAAGAGATCCATGCAACGAAAATGCCTATAATCTACAAGCTCCTTGCCCAAGGACAGATAGTTCCTGAAATGCTGGAGGCTCTTGTTTATGGAAAATAACAAGCCACATGTGTTTCATTCCCCTAAACAAGTTTGTTTGACCCATCTGCACCAAATGTGCTTGATCACATGTGTGCAGTAGGTTCACAGGCTTGCAGTATGTCAGGATGTATGCACGCCCCCAATTTGACCTGATGGGAAATGCAGTGAATTATAGGTTTTCCTTCTTAAGCCACTACAAACAAGTTAGGCAAAACCTTATACAAACTAACTAAAAGATGGAGAGAGAATATCCATATTAATAAATCAGAAATGAAAGGGGAACATAACAACAGACACCTAGGAAACCCAGACAATCATAAGGACATACTTTAAAAAACCTGTACTCCACCAAGTTATAAGAAATGGATAATTTTCTCGATAGGTACCACATACCACAGTTAAATCAAGATCAGACAAACAATTTAAATGGATCTATAGACCCTAGTGAAATAGAAGCAGTTATTAAAAGCCTCAAAATCAAAAAAAGACCAGGACCAGATGGTTTAGTGAAGAATTCTACCACACATTCGAAGAAGAGTTAACACCAATACTCTTAAAATTATTCTGAAATAGAAACAGAAGGAACATTGCCCAACTCATTTTATGAAGCCACAGTTATCTTGATACCCAAGTCACATAAAAATTCAACAAAGAAAATTCCAGACCAATTCCTCTTATGAATATAGATGCAAAAGTACTCAATAAAAGATTTGCAAACAGAATTCAAGAACACATCAAAAACATCATGCAGCACAATCAAACAGATTTCACCCCAGAGATGCAGGGATGGTTCAACATAAAAAAATCAGAAAATATAATTCACCATCTAAATAAATTCATAATTATCTCATTAGATGCCAGAAAACAAACAAACAAACAACAACAACAACAACAAACCTTTGACAAAATCTAACACCCCTTCATGCTAAAAGTCCTGAAGAGATTAGAGATACAGGGGACATACCTAAACACAATAAAGGCAATTTGCAGCAAGCCTATACCCAGCATCAAATTAAATGAAAAGAATCTCAAAGCAATTCCTCTAAAATCAGCAACAAGACGTGGCTCCATACTCTCTCCATATGCACTGAATATAGTACTTAAAGTTCCAGCTAGAGCAATACAACACTAAAGGAGAGCAAAGGGATACAAATTAGAAAGGACAAAGTCAAAGAAAGGTTATTTGTAGAATATACAATACCATGCATAAGTGACCCAAAAATTCCACTAGAGAAGTCTTCCTGCTGCTAAACACTTTCAGCAAAGTGGCTGGATGCAAAATTAACCAAAAAATCAGTAGCCTTCCTATATAAAAATGACAAATTGACTAAGAAAGAAATCAGGGAAACAACACTCTTCACAATAGCCTCAAATAATATATCTTGAGATAATTCTAACCAAGATAGTGAAAGACTTGTATGATAAAATCTTCAAGTCTTTGATTAAAGAAATTGAAGAAGACATCAGAAGATGCTCATAGGTCAGTAAGATGAACATATTAAAAATGACCATCCTATCAAAAGCAGTACTCAAATTTTAATGCAATCCCTATCAAAATTTCAACAAACTTCTTTACAGATCTTAAAGGACAATCTCAACTTCATATGTAAACACACACACACACACACACACACACACACACACACACACACACACACACACACACACACATGAATAGCTAAAAACAATCCTGAACAATAAAAGAACTGCTGGAGGTATCAGCCTCCCCAATTTCAAGTTGTAGTACAGAACTATAGTAATAAAAACCATATAGTATTGGCATAAAACAGACAAACTGATCAAAAAATTGAAGACTTAGACATAAATTCACATACCTATGGATTCATGATACTTGATAAAGAAGGCAGAAATAAATACTGGGAAAAAGAAAGCATCTTTAACAAATGGTGCTGGTCAAACTTGATGTTGGCATGTAGAACCATGTAAGTAGACCCGTATTTATCACCCTGAACAAAACTCAAGTCTGAGTGGATCAAAGACCTCAACATGAAACCAGACAAACTAAAGCTGATAGAATAAAAAGTGGGGAACAGCCTTGAATGTATTGACACACGAGTCGACTTTTTGAACAGAACACTGACTGATAGTGCAGGCTCTAAGATGAACAATTAATAAATGGGACCTCATGAAACCAAAAAGCTTCTGTAATGTGAAGGACACTGTCAGTAGGAAATATGGTAGCCTACAGAATGGGAATAGATTTTCACCAACTCTACATCCAAGAAAGGACTAATATCCAAAATACATAAAGAAATAAAGAAACTAGACTTCAATAAACCAAATAATTAATTTAAAAATAGGGTACATATCTAAACAGTGGATTCTAAACAGAGGAATCTCTAATGGCTGAGAAACACTTAAAGAAAATTTCAACATCCTTAGCCATCAAGGAAATGCAATTCAAAATTAATTTGAGATTCTATCTTACACCTGTCAGGTTGGCTAACATCAGAAACATAAGTGACAACTCATGCTAGCAAAGATGTGGAACAATGGGAACACCTCTCCATTGCATGTGGGAGTGCACACGTGTACAGCCCCTATGGAACTCAACAAGGCAGTTTCACAGAAAATTGGAAATTGATCTACCTCAAGACCCAGCTCTACCCTTCTTGGGCATATATCCAAGGACCCTCCATCCTATCATAAGGACACTTGCTCAACTGTGTTCATAGCAACTTTATTCATAATAGCCATAAATTGGAAGCTGCCTAGATGTCCCTCAACAGAATAGATTAAGGTAATGTGGTACATTTATACCGGAGTATTACTCAGCAGTTTAAAAAATGACATCATGAAATTTGAAGGCAAATTGATGGAACTAGAAAAAGTCATCCTCAGTGAGGTAATGCATACCCAGAAAGACAAACATAGTATGTATCACTTATACATGGATATCAACTGCTAAGTAAATGATAGTCCATTTGAAACCCACAGACCCAGAGAGGCTAGGAAAAGAGGAGGACTTTAGGGGACATGCATTGATATCCCTGGGAAGGGGAAATAGAATAGATTTTGTGAGTGGACTGGGGTCAGGTAGGGACAGGTACAGGAGGGATCAAGTTGGGGTAGGGATAGAGAGAAAGTGCAGGGAAATGTATCAGAAATTTGGGGGCACAAGGAGACAGTGTAGAAACCTAGTGTGTAAACTTCCTGCAATCTATGAGGTTAACCTTAGTGAGGACTCCTAGTAATGGAGGATACAGAGTTTGAACTCAACATCATTTGTAGCCAGGCAAAGCTTCCAGTGGTGAGGCTGGGTTACATTTGATTCAGTTGTTGGCCAAGGGGGTCACGTGGATATCCCTAAATAACTGAGGCTAATGCTGAGACAGAAGGTTGTTCTCTGAAACTGATAGTGGGGCCCCATTGCTGAGGACAACATGCATACTGCTCATTGAGTGTAGAGAGGACAAGCTGATGCTTATGTGGAAACTTCACCCCTGTGTTCTGCTCTCTTTGACATGAGAAGGTACTCTGTAGTACCTTGAACTCTGTAGAAACTTGAACACTAATCCAGCCACAAAACCCTTTACTTACAATCTGTCCTGCCTGGAAGATGTCCTGGGGCAATGGTGGTGCAGAACTTGTGAGAGTGGCCAACCAATGTTTTGTTTAACTTGAGGCTCATACCATGCTAGAGAGCCCATGGCCTACACTGCCTGGATGGTCAGGAACTGGAGACTGGATAGCCCAGAGACCTAGTGTAGAGTCAAACAGGACTGACCAAAAAAATACCATGAAATGATTCTGCTATACTCATAGATTGGTGCCATGTCCATTTGTCGTCAGAGAGGCTTCCTTCAGCAGCAGATGGGAGCTGGTGCTGAGACCCACAACCAGACATTATGCTGAGAGAGGGAGAGGGAGAAGAGAGAGAGAGAGAGAGAGAGAGAGAGAGAGAGAGAGAGAGAGAGAGAGAGAGAGAGAGAGAGAGAGACTGACTCAATTGGAGGTATCCATCAGGTTCCTCAAGGCCCTTGGAGCTTGGGAAACCCTGCAGAAGACAGGGAGGAGTGATTCTTGGAGTCTGAAGGGATGGAGGACACCAGGATAATATGGCCCACTGAATCAACTAAGCAGAGCTCATATGGGCTCACAGAGACTGAAGTGGGAAGCATTGGGCCTGCAGGCATCTGCACCAGGTCTTCTGAGTATATGTTATAGTTGTTAGCTTGGTGTTTTTGTAGGACTCCTAATAGTGGGAGCAGGCATGTATCTGAGTCTTTAATCTGCTCTTGGGACTGTTTTTCTCCTACTGGATTGTCTTGCCCAGCCTCAGTAAGAGGGCTTTTGCCTTGCCTTATTGTATCTTGTCTTGCCTTGTTTGGCTGTCATTTCTTGGAGGCCTGTTCCTTTCTGAAGAGAAAATGTAAGGGGGTAGATCTGGGGGAGAGAGGAGGTGGGGAGGAGCAGGGAGGAGTGGAGGGAGGGGAAATTGCAGTCCGGATGTACTGTGTGAGAGAAGAAGCTATTTAAAAAAAACAATTTGTGCCTGCTTGTTGGTCAGCTGGGGCTAAATAATGAGCTGTGATTAGCAAGAGATCAGTACCACTAAGGTCAAATCGTTGCTTCTCTAGGACAATAGATGCTGATCAACTTGATCTGAAAGACCAGCTGTGATTGTTAAGAGCCCGGCATCAATGAGGTGAAATATTCTGAAAAGTATTTTCTCAAAGCCAACAAACAAAATCTGGGGGTTGGGGGGAACCAGAGCTGCATCTTAAGCAGGTAACTGAACTTAGCAAGATGGAACTGTTACATACATGGGTCTGAGTTTCACATGAAAGTTAAAGGTTTGAGGAGGTAATGGGGAGAAGTTGGTACCTGGCATGATGTGGCAGTAGCATAGTCCTTGAACTAAAGCCCTGAAAGGCTATTGTTGAAGGTACAACTTCAGCTGCAAATGGGGACACCAGGATACTGGAGATGCTAGTACCATGGAACATTCACTAAGGACAGCTGCCAGTATATAGTAGAGCTTGCTCAAGCCTAAGAGACAAGCTGTGCATGTTCTGCATGGAAAAAGTGGATATAAGGAACTGCCAAGCCCTTTGGACCCCCAAAGACAAGTGCATCCCAGATGCCAGACACAGAGTAACCGGATCTGGTTTTACACTGCTGAATTTTTGTTATGCTAAAGTGTGGTTCTTTTATTCCCTAGTTCTTAAAATTTGGAATAAGAAAGTGAGTTATTTTTTTTTATTTTATTGGAGCCCACAGTTAAGAGACTTTAGATTTTTAAAGAAACCTTAATATTTTAAAGGCCTGAAATTTTTAATGACAGTAAGAATTTAAAAGTTGTGCTATGTTTTATGTTATTATATTTATATTGGGATAAGAAATTTAAAGTTTACAATTTCAAGTGTTGGGTTTTAAGTTAACAAGTAGTAAAGTGCCCTTGTTAGCTTTAACTGTCATTTTGACACATCCTAGAGTTATCTGAGAAGAGAGTCTCAATTGAGAGATTACCTGAATGAAATTGCCATGTCTGTAGAGGATTGTCTTGATTGTTGAATGAGGTCAGAGAGTCTAGCCTACTATATGTGCCACCATTCCTAGACAGATGGTCCCATGTAGTTGGAGTTTTCTCCAGCCCTGCCTGTGGCCCTCAGCCACTCAGACCCAAATAAACATGCAGAGGCTTATATTAATTAAACCTGTATGGCCTAATGGCTCAGGATTCTTGCTAGCTAGAGCTTACATCTTAAATTAACCCATTTCTATAAATCTATACCTTGCCATATTGCTCATGGGTTACCGGTAAC
Source organism: Peromyscus californicus insignis (assembly GCF_007827085.1). Taxonomy (NCBI): domain Eukaryota; kingdom Metazoa; phylum Chordata; class Mammalia; order Rodentia; family Cricetidae; genus Peromyscus; species Peromyscus californicus. The sequence goes on from NW_026294391.1 coordinate 53,330,598, forward strand.
TTTACATCTTGTTTCTCATGGTGGCAGCTGGCAGCCTGACTCATCCTTTCTCTTCCCAGAATTCTCCTCTCTGCTTATCCCACCTATACTTCCTGCCGAGATACTGGCCAATCAGCATTTTCTTTATCAACCAAATCAGAGCAACATACATTCACAGCATACAGAACAACGTTCCCATCAGTCCTGGGTTGTATAATAAAGCTAGTTAATTACGAGCCAAAAAATGAGTCAGCAATCATTGTTTATTAGTTTCTGCTTTGAATCCCTGCTTAAGTTTCTGCCCTGAATTCTCTCAGTGATAAACTATGACCTGGGAAGTAAAGCCAAATAAAACTTTCTCTCCCCACATTTGCTTTTGGTCAGAATGTTTTATCATACTAGTATATATACTTATAAGTATATAAGTAGAACAAGAATATACAAGTATAATCTATGAGTATATAATATATAAGTATAATATATATAATATTATAATTGTCATAAGAGTTGAAGAAATTTAGTAACAAAGATGGAAGGTATTGGTATTAGATACATAGTTGGTATACAGAGGTCCTAGATTTTAATTCAAGTCCAATTTTAAAAAAATAGTTCTCTTTTTATTATAATTCCAACCCAAGTGTGGGGAACAAAGGCAAATGCTTAGATGCAAGGATATTGGTAATATACTAGTTATTAACTTTACTTGAAGATTTATTCATATTCATATTGCTCTTACTTCATTAACATGAAGATCCTATCCTAGAGGATATACAACAACAATGTAATCACTCATAGACCTTAGATTTGTTGAGTATCTGACATAAAATTCCTGCTTAGTAAATTTCTACAGAATGGATGAGTGAGAGACTTGCTTAACCAAGGAGGTTCCTTGTAATTGAAAATAGGAGGAGAGGATGTAGCATGAGGACTGTGTCCATATTTACGAATGTCAGCCCATGGAAGCCAGAACAGGAAAGTGGATCACCTGGAATTGGAGTCACAGATTGTTGTGAACCACTCAGTGTGGCTTCTTGGAACTGGACCTGGGACGTCTGGAAGAGTGGGAAGTGCTTTTAGCCTCTGAGCCATTTCTACAGACACCAGTTGTGGTGTTTTGATACAGGTATATAGTTTTTAGGAAAAACTGGTTTAAATGTAATTTATTTACAGCCAAATACTTAATCCATCTTTGGAAGATTTTATGCATATTATGATAGAAGGTCCAGTTGTCCTAGTGCCATTTTTTAAGAGAATGCTTTTCATCCATTGGGTATTCTTGGAAGCTTTTTTTACAGATAAGTTGACAATATATATGTGACACTTGTATAAAATATGTGTTTTGAAGTGCCAGAAATTGATCCTGAGAGATTATCCATGCTAGGCAAGTACTACAGCACTGTTGCATGCCTCTGATTCCTTAAAATGTATTATGTTATTGAACTAGTTTGAAATCCCCCAAGTATATTTCAGTTCTAATATCTGGAACTTGTGAATATTGTAAAAGAGAGTATATGAATCTGACTAATTTAAGGATTTGGAAATGTAGAGATTATCCTAGGATTGGGTCCCAAATGGCACCATAAGTATATTTATAGATCAAGGAAGCATGTGTTTATTGGCTATGGCTTTGAATATAAAACACAATAGCCAAGAGATGCAAAGAATTCATTATATATGCTGGCAAAAGGCAAGAAAACAGTTTTATTCCACAGACACTCTGTAGAATGTATAGCCTAGTTAGCACCTTAATTTCAACTTCATGAAGTTTTATTTTGGACTTTTGAGCACCATAATTTAAAAAAAATTAAATGTGTAATTTCAATATCACATATTTGTCATAACTTGTAATTCTAACCACAGGAAAGTAATATAGCAGTTGAAAATGAAAATGAAAATAATTACTATAGAATATTGACAACAATTTGGCACTAATGGAGCTGGTAAGTAGTTAATTTTGGTTATAGTTTAAAGATAATATGGTGACTAGATGTTGAATTGAGTATAAGTGATAAAAGATTTTAATTATGAAATTTTGAGCAACTGTAGGGATAGTGATAACTTTTGCTAAGCTGGAGAACACTTGGTGAAAAAGACATTAGGATTAACAGATCTAAGTATCACATTTTAATCATTTTATGTTGAGATGCCTATCAAACTCCAAGTGAAGTCATTTAATAGCAGTTGTAAACCCTTGCCTGGAATTCAGGCTAAATAATGTGGCTAGTGAATAACAAATATATAATATATATAACAAATATCCTTGGCAGTAGCCTGTGATGCTTGCTGGGGTCAAAAGGAGTTCCATTGTACCCCTTTGACCAACTATTAAACAAGATGTAATATATTCCTGGCACTAGAGGTTTTACTTGGTGGCATAAGATGTCTAATTGTTCATGGTCTTTTCCATTATATGGCAACTCCTTTTATATTCCTTCATGTTTGCATACATTTTAGGAAGCTTCTGCAGTAGTAGGTTTCCATTTAGTCATATGCTTTTCATTTACTTTTATCTGCATTTATTTTATGCTGAATTTATTCCCATGCCAAAAGTTTTTGTTTCGTCAGTTTCTTTAGGGATGTCCTTTATTCTGTGCAACCTTCTCTTCTGGCTTTAGAACAATTTGTTCCTTTTCAGTGAGGATCATCTCCATATGGCAGGAGGAGCTCCTGTTCGGATCAATATGGTCATGAGCTCAATATGTTGGTTGGTACCTCTTAGGTGCTTTGTTCACCTGGATGTGTTTGATGACTAGAGAACCAACATCTAAACCCTGCAGTTTAGCATTGCTCTCTGTATTTTTAAGCATGTGCTGTAAAAATTCAACACTCTTTTTTGGTCTCCAACCCTGTGTCCAGCCCCACTCTCTGGCCTGGGCTCACCTACTGACTCCATCATAATACCACAAGAATGGCACATATTGTTTCTTTAAAGTGACATCTTTCAGATACTTGGTGGTCTTTCATATATACATACCCTTGATGGTCTGGACAGTTTCGTGAGTGTTCTTAAAGTGAACCTGAAGATTTGAACCTCTTGATTTGCATGATTTTGTAGGGTTTACTGAGTAAAGAGTGTAGTGAATCATCTTCACAGGTCACCTTAGACTGCTTACAGGAAGAGGAAGCCTCCATTTGATTTCTCAAAAGGCCTTCACTGTTCTGTGTTTTTCCCCATATTCCCCTTTTTACCCTCCTCTCTGATTTTCCTCCCCAATTAATCTTCCTATTTTACTTCCCCCTTTGTCTCTCTATAACATGTTCTATTTCCCTTGCATTGGCAGACCCTCTTCTTCTCCCCTGCCCATTACTAAGGACCTAAACCTCTATGGTTATGTGGATTCTAGAATATATATTGAAAGCTTAAATGCTCACATCCACATTTAAGAGAAAGCATAAAATATTTATCATTTATAGTCTAAGTACCCTGATTCAGAACTATTTTTATAGCTCTAGCCATTTACCTGCAAATTTTATAAGTTCATTTTTTTCACAGCTGAATAGCATTCTACTCTGTAAATGTACCAAATTTTCATTATTCATTAATCAGTTGATGGATATCTATGCTGTTTCCAGTTTCTGGCTATTATGAATACAACAGCAATGATCATAGTTAATACCCCATTGCTAAAAAAATGAAACAAAACAACAACAAACCCCTATTTATGTCAACAAGCATAGAGAAGTCTAACTGGCACTCAACTAGAAGCTTCACCCCTACTGACTAGCATTCATGTTGCTGGATGGTACGCCGAATGCTACTGAAATAGAAATGTATTCATCAATATTACCCAGCTACAAACCCCACAATCTATAACAGCAATTTATTTGCAAAATACACTGTTGCAGTAGTGGCACAAATGTTATAGAAGAAATAAAAAACTATTTGTATTGGATTTAAGTCCCACTCCATGAGATGAAATCTATACCTGACACTGCTAAAGTTGCCAAGAACCTGAGACTATATAGGCCAGAGGCCTACGGGAAAATCTAATACTATTATTCTGCTAAAGAAACATAGCAATAAAATGACTATTTTTTTCATTTTTCTTTATTAAGAAATTTTCTACTCACTCCACATGCTATCCACAGACTTCTCCCTCCTCCCACCCCCAGCCCTCTTTCCCAAGCCACCCCACATCCCCACATCCTTCAAATCGAGGTCTCCAATGGGGAGTCAGCAAAGCCCAGCACACTGAACCTAGGCAGGTCCAAGCCCCTTCCCACTGCACCAAGGCTGTGCAAGGTGGCACACCACAGGCACCGGGTTCTAGAAGCCTACCCATAGACCAGGGACAGATCCTGAGCTCCCTGTCTGGGTGCCCCCCAAACAGTTCAAGCCAAACAACTGTCTTCCATATCCAGAGGGCCTAATCCAGTCCCATGGGGGCTCCACAGCCACCAGTCCACAGTTCATGGGCTTCCACTAGTGTGGCTGGTCATCTCTGCACGTCCTCCCATCATGATCTCCACATACCATCTTACACCTGTCAGAATGGCTAAGATCAAAAACACTGAAGACAGCTTATGCTGGAGAGGATGTGAAGAAAGGGGAATACTCTTCCAGTGTTGGTGGGAATGGCAAACAGCCACTCTGGAATTCAGTATGGCGGTTTCTCAGAAAATTGGGCAATAAGTCTTCCCCAAGACCCAGTTATACCACTCTTGGGCATATACCCAAGGAATGCTCAATCTTACCACAAGAACACATGCTCAACTATGTTAATATCAGCATTATTCATAATGGCAAGAACCTGGAAACAACCTAGATGTCCCTCAACTGAAGAATGGATAAAGAAAATATGGCACATATACACAATGGAGTACTACTCAGCAGTAAAAAACAATGATATCATGAAATTTTCAGGGAAATGGATAGATCTAGAAAATATCATCTCGAGTGTGGTAACCCATACTCAGAAGGACAAACATAGTATGTACTCACTCATAAGTGGATACTAAATGGGAGGGAAGGGATGGCCAGACTGCAACCCACAACTCCAGAGAGGCTAGCTAACATTAAAAGACCCTAGGAGGGACACATAAATGACCCTGTGAAGGAGAAGTGGATCAGATCTACATGAGTGGACTGGTGGGGGGGGATGGCAGAGGGTGAGGAGTGGGGAATGAGAACATAGGGAAATGGGAGGGTCAAGCTGGAACAGGGACAGAGTGGGAGGGCAGGGAGAAAGATACCATGATACATGAGGACATCATGGGAATAAGAAGAGGCAGGGTGCTGGGGAGACTCTTAGGAATCCACAAGGTTGACCCCACCTTGGTCTGCTGGCAGTGGTCCAGAGGGTGCCTAGCAAATAACCTAACTGTCATCATAGAGCCTTTGTCCAGTGACAGATGGAGGCAGATACAGAGATTCATGGTCAGGCACCAGGCTGAGCTCTGAGAATTCAATTGATGAGAGAGAGGAGAGTTAAAATGACTCTTAATGACACATTAATATACCCATAGATCAGTACCTAACTCAACAATCATCAGAGAAGCTTCTTTTTGCAATAGATGGTAACTAATAGAGAGATACACAATTGAACAATGTGCAGAGGATGAGAGAGTTTTGGAGCACTCAAGCCTAAATGTGGTATCTTCAGCAAAGCTCTATCCTCAAGTCTCAGTTATCTATGCTGAAGAAGAGATTGACTGTTAAGAGTCAGAGTTGATGGATGGTTAAGGAAACAGCATTTTCCAGACACAGTAGGACTGAATATATTTTAATTACTTTTCTATTGCTGTGAAGAGACACCCATGACAAAACAATTTATAAAACAAAGCATTTAATTGGGAGATTGCTTACAGTTTTAGAAAGTGAGTCCATGACCATCATGGTTAGAAGCAAGGCAGCATGCAAGCAAGCATGGCATTGGAGCAATAACTAAGAGCTTATATCTGATCCACAGCCACAAGGCCAAGGGAGAGACTGGGTCTAATGTGGCTTTTGAAACCTCAAAACCCACCCCCAGTGACACATGTCCTCCAATAAGGACACACCTCCTAATCCTTCCCCAAACACTTCCACCAATAGGAACTAAGCTTTCAAACATGTGAGAGTCATTTTAGTTCAAATTAGCACATTTCACTCCCTTGTCCCTATAGGCTTGCAGTTATATCATAATGAAAAATATATTAAATTCAATTTCAAATGTCCTGTAGTCCTTCACAATCTTAAAAAGTTTAAAAGTCCAAAGTATTTTCTGAGACTCAAGGCAATCTCTTAATTCCCTGTAAAAAACAAATTACATACTCCCAACATACAATGACACATAATATACACTACCATTACATGATGGGAAGCAAGGCAACAAGTAGGCAGGCATGGTACTGGAGCAGTAGCTGAGAGCCTACATCTGATCCACAACTACAAGTCTGAGAAAGAGAGAGAGAGAGACTGGGCCTAGAGTAGGCTTTGGAAACTTCAAAGACCTCCCGCAGTGATGCATATCCTCCAACAAAGACAAACCTCCCAGTCATTTCTGAAACTCTCCATCAACTAAGGACCAAGTAGTCAAATATGTGTGCTTATAGGGCCATTCTCATTTAAATCACTTCAGATTAACATATGAATTCAGAGAGAATAAGGCAGTATAGGAAATACCTGCACAGGTTCAGGGCAGATTGGGTCACAACACTGAGGAGAGAAGTGGACACAAAATCTCATTCCTAACTAGGAAGCTATTTGCAGTTGACATTTGCTGGGAAAGGGAAAGTCGTTTTTTTTTCCAATGGAGTTTATCAACTACACTCCAGGGCAGATCCCATGCTCAGAAGTCTTTTTTATTTTGCATTTCTTTTGTCTATTGGCTTTTTGTTTGTTTTGATTTTTATTTTTGTGTTTTTGTGCTTTTTTTTTAAGAGAAAGAAAGAACATGAAATAGTGTGAGCAGGGAAGAGGAGAGAATCTGGGAGGAGTTGGGGTAGGAAAAACATAATCAAATATACTCTATGAAAAAATTTAGATGTGGCAAGAGATTGAAATTTAGAAATCATTAGCATGTAGAAGGTATTTCAAACAATGAATCTAGAAATAGCTGTATTGGTTCTCTTATGATGTATGTCAAACTGTATTTTCAGTTAAACCCTTCAAAGCAAAACTCATCATTTCATTTCAAATCTGTGCTCCTCTCAGGGCTGTCTATTCAAATCTTTGGTACACTGTATCCAAAAAAAGTCTTGTATATTTTCTTTCATATGTGGAAAACTGCAGAGGGGCAAAGGAAATGGATGCCAAATAGATATGAAAAAGGGAAATGGGAAATGGGCACAAAAGATGATTATTAGAGGAGGTGAATCTGATCAGAGTACCTTATGTGTGTGATGTCATAATGAAACCCATTACTAGTATAATTAATAAATACTAAGAGAATTTTTGCTGCTTAAGTTGCTGAGGAAAGGGGACAATTGAGTGCTCAGCTCTAAAGAGGACATTTATATGACTGCCTCTACCATTCATGGAATATTACGAAATAAGAGACAAAGACTAAAAGAGCTACAAGGCAGGGAAAGGGGCAGCCAAATGCTATGTTGACTATGACACTGCTAGTGCAATTATGAGTGCATAACTGCTATGGTTCCCTATAGTGGACCTGCATTTGACTGGACCTTTCATTGGCCAGTCATGGACAGAAGAGCGGCTCATGGGGCATACCCATGTCTGATAAATTACTATCTGGTGACAGATTACAGAGCAGGAGTAGTCACTGTCTTAAGCTGTGTATCCATTGATGAGCCCAACAATGTCCAGTGAATAGCTCAGTACCCATAGTCACAGAGATGGACCTAATTAAACTCAGTAGTATACAAATCAAAACAAAAAGATATAAACATGGGAGGGGAACCTGTAGGGTATATGGGAGGATTCACAGGAGTTGACAGGAAATAAAATGAGGGTAATTAGAATGTATTACATAGATGTATAGGACCGTCAAAGAGCAAATTTAAATAATAAAAATAATTAAAAATTAACAGTATTTCTATTTACCAGTCATCTAGGCCAAAAAAAAATATTAGTTTTCCTAGATTTTACCTTTTCTCCCATTCCTGCTCATTTTAGTTTCAAAATATTTCTTTAATCCACTTTTCAGTTTGTAGGTCAGGCTTTCTGGCATATGTTATTAGGACTATTGTTATGGCCTCCTAAGTGTTTGTACTGTCCTTACCCTACTTTCTCCAAATCCGTAATTCTCACTGCTTGCAGAGATGGATCTAAAAATAATTCACAGTCATAGAATTCATGTATTTCAAATTGTTCTGTTATTCTGCATTGGTCTTTCATATGTTCTATTATTCAAAATTTATTGATTCATCACCCACTATGAGCCACACACTGTACTGGTCATAGGGAATCCAAGGTAAGCAAATTCAGACACATTCATTGTTTCAAGGAGGTCACAGTGAACAAAACCTGAGTGCTTTGTCAGAGGGTACAAAGCCTTCCATCACCAGGATGCTGTATATCTTTCTAACTTTATTGCTTCTACTGCTCCTCTTTACTTCTTCTTGCATTCCAGATAGAGGAAACCTTTTTGTTATTTTCCTTGGGGCTTATGGCTTTTAATTCCCTTTCTTCTGTGCATGATTTTTGTCTTTGCTTGGAACACCAGTTCTGCCCCCTTCTCATTTAGGTACACCAATTTATCTTTGAGGGATCCCCTCTAAGTGGTTTTAATTACTTGCCTATTGAAATGTTTCTGTGATACCGTTGGCCCACTCCTATATAAACATATCATAATTATAGAAGCTAATTTCTGATCTAGTAGTTAGCCTCTCTATTTTGTAAGTACCTTGAAATTGTGAAATAAAATGTTGAAAGTAAATGAAAGCTGATTTCTGTAAGTCCTGACAATAGAGTAAATACCTGAATTTGTGTAAAAGAGACCAGCCATTTTAAGAAAAGAATGAATAAGTCAGAAGTGTGAAAACAGAAGCCTAGTTGGCAGTCATGAACGTTACAATTCTTTTCTCATATAGAGGCTTGAAGATGGATACCTTAGCCCTGAAGATGGTATTTCAAGGAAATGAGATTCAGGTCCTAGAGAAGATAAATAGCCATTTTAAAAGGACAGAAGATACTTTCACTATTGTAAATCCTTTGCAGTAAATGCCCTAAGGAAAGAAGTACAAAGGTGAGCTCAAGCATTGACCAAAATAATAAATACACAAACTTCACTAGGAAGCATTTTAAGGAGAACAACGATCGTGCTAGAAACCCAGATTGTGTCTTTCTCTTAGTATCAAAGTTTGGAGAGAGCATGTGCTTTGAATTACATAGTTTTCAAAGATAAGTCCCCTCATTTATTTATCTTTGTATTCTTAGTTCACACCCCAGGCATCAAACAAACCTGATTCAATCATGTCCATAGAACAGCGAGAGTAATTTGACTCGTGATAGGGGGTATGAGATTTGCTTCGTATATGCCAGCCTGGGTAGGAGTTTTTCCATAAAGCCTATATAACTGAGCATTCAGATTGTGGTTCTACACTTCAAATGCCTGATGTAGGGGGACTTAGTAACTGAAATACATAAGTGCCTACTATGGGCAAGGGTGTGAGCTGGTGTAGTAGCATGTTCTTATAAGAGAACTACCCAAAGAGCTGAATTTGCTGCCCTCTGAAACTACATTTTCTGTTAAAGAGAAAAAGAAAAATACACATAAAAAGACATTCTGAGCACCAAGTGAGAGATAGCAACAATGAGTGGTTCACATACATGGTCAAAGGAGCAATTTTCCACCATCATTTTAATCAGGAAGACTCATTGTTCATGGTTACAGCCCCCTCCACAGCCTCTTGAGCAGCTAGTTTTGGAAGAAGAGGGCATTAATGAAACCAGGAGGCACTAAAGCCTGAATAGACATTTCCCAGCATGGTTGAGTACATCTAGATTGAGATCCTTGAATTAATACTCTCGCCAACTTGAGTTGTTTTTAAAGTTTCTATCTATTTTTAAGGAGCTGGAACATTCTGTTCCCAATTCTCTGACCTTTAAGAGAAACCTGACATAAAGCAATCATGGTCAGCCTTTCACATGTCCCTGACAGAGCCATAGGGCAGCAACTTTTACATATGCCTACAGAAAGAAATCACTTGCTGCTATTTTTATTATCTGACATATAAAATTATTGATTGCCTTGTCCTATTACATACACAACCAAAAATCTAAGAAACTAAAATCTCAAATCAAAGCAAATAAATGTTAATGAGAAAAATGTCCAAATGAGTGGATGTTAGGTATTGTGTGCCACAAACAAAATATGAGTCATCAAAATACAGTGATCATTAAAAGAGGCAAAAGGAAAGCAGTGAAATGGCTCAGTGGGTAAAATTACTTGCTGCCAAGCCTAACGACCTGTTTGATTCTCAGGGTTCACATGGTAGAAGAGAATAGACTCCTTCAAGCTGTCCTACGACCTCCATACAAGCACCACGCCTCCCCCGCCACCCCCACACACTTGCAAATAAATAAATAAATATTTTAAAAGAGAAAAATGGATATTAATGATAAAAATAATTAGGTAAGTAAAAGAATATAATGAGGCCGGGCGGTGGTGGCGCACGCCTTTAATCCCAGCACTCGGGAGGCAGAGCCAGGCGGATCTCTGTGAGTTCGAGGCCAGCCTGGTCTCCAAAGCGAGTACCAGGAAAGGCGCAAAGCTACACAGAGAAACCCTGTCTCGAAAAACCAAAAAAAAAAAAGAATATAATGATACAACTGGAAAGGTCAGTTTCTAGACATGGGAAACAAGGATTATAAAGACGATGGAAATGTTTAAAACCAAAAGATAACCTAGCAAAAAGTCACATGTAAAGTCCAAGTTTTTCATCTCTTTGACCTATGCTTCTTTCATTATTTCAGATAATTCTTTTAGTATGTATTTTTCCAGGCTAGAGAAATAGGTCAGCTATTAAGAGCATGTGATACTCTTGCCAGGGACCTATGTCTGGTTCCTCTAGCATCTCCATGGTGGTTCACAACCATCCATAACCTCAATTCCAGGAAACCTGACATCCTTTCTTGACTTACATGGGCACCAGCAAAGCACATGGTCTACATATATAGATGAAGGCAAAACACTCATGCACATAAAAAAATAAACCTAAAAAGCTAAAATTAATTTTACTATTTTGGAGAATCATATTCTCACCATATAGTCCAGGCTGGCCTCAAATCCACAATATTCCTGCCTGTGCCTCTCAGTCCTGGGATTTTAGATATGTACAAGTATGCTCTGATTGTTAGGTGGCTTTCATTACTCAATGTTTTATAAGAATTGGCTTTGAGGAAGCAAAGAAGACTGAGGTATAAGACATAGATTGAAATTAAAACTCTTCTTTATCATAATCAAAATTTCCTGATGAATTGCTAGCTTTAAAATTTCTTACACAACAGATCCCTGCCTTGTAATTCTGAATCTAGCAATGATGCTAGGCTGTATGTCATCAATACACAGGTTTCAGTCACAACCAATTAATTAGTCACCCCTCTGTGTGCTCCCAATAATTCTATACTTCCAATGGCTTCTATGTGGCACATGTCATATACTCACAATCCTTAATAGCTCATTTGTATCTTTTTCCTACAACTTCTTTTTCATTTCACTTTGAGTAGTTCTTACCTTGTTGAGATAGCCATTGTATAAGTAAATGGAATTTAATCATTTAATTTTTTGAAACTGCATGCTACATCGTAATGTATGGCTTAATGGCAAGAATACTTGTCTATCATGCACAACCTAGAATTCCATACTCATCAGCATAAAACATACATAAAAAATTAAAAGTAATCTTTACTGTAATGAATCTGACACCTACACCAGCAAATGTGTCACAACCTGTAAGAATCAACATGTCTATCTTGTTTTAGGAATCCTGTGAATAAATTTAGATTGAAAAAAATTACATGGTTACCTGCACTTTGGTGTGTCTCATGTTTTATATTGGCCTGGGGTAAGATTTATGGATATATCCAGTGTTTATAACCCTCATTTGGACATACAGCATAATAAATGATAGGCCGCCCAGGGCTAAATCTGGAGGCTGTAAAGTTCAATATTTTCACAGCATAAATTATAGTAGATGGTGTCAGCTGTATCAATGGGAATCAATTAAATTATAATTGCAAAGAAGGAACTTGAACTTCTAGTTATTTCTGCACATTGTAGCCAGACTGATTATAAAATACTACTTTCATAATATCATTGCTCTGATAACTAGCCTAAAATGAACCCCTAAACTCTGATCTAAACTTAGCTTCATAGTCTAGGTACATTAACCATGAACTGTATTTATCTTTTAATTTTAATGGCATATATTTATTACATATTAATGTGGATAGTTATGTTTTAATATGCATATATAGTATGCCTAGAATAAAGTTATGCTCCATTTAGCCACCTTACACAAACCCTTTTCAGTGTGTACTAATTACACTTGGATATTCACCTTATCTTTTTTAAACTTCCATGTAGGAGAAAGAATGTGTTGAACTTGTCTTTTTGTGCCTGATTTATTACATCTAACATTATAGCCTCCATTTCTTTGCAATTCGTAACAAATAAATGTTTTATTCTTCTTTGTGACTGAATAACTTCCTCTTTTTCTTCACCTATTAATGGGCACCTAGATTGATTTTGCATCTTAGCTATTGTGGATACTGTTGCCATAAATAGGTACATATAGGCTTTTCTTTAGTATGCTGATTTCATTTCATTTCATAAGTAGCAAGGTTGAATCATGTGCAGAGTTACCTTTAGACTTTTAAGGACACTCTGCACTGTTTGCCACAATATTGCACTAATTTACATTCCTGCTAACACTATGTACGAATTCCCTTTTCTGTTCCATCCTCACAAGTTTTTGTTTTTATAGTAGTCATTCTAATTGGACTGAGAAGGCATTTCAATGTAGGTTTCCCTACTGGCTAACAATATTTTGTTCCTTATATTATTGTCATTTGAAGTGTATGTTCAGATAATTTGCAAAACTTCAAATCGCATTAATTTGGTTTTTGTTTGTTTTGTTTTCCTGTTAAGTATTTTTGAGTTCCTTATACTCTGGACATTAGTCCTCTATCAGGTGTATATTTGGAAAATATTGTCTTCTGTCCTGTAAGTTGCACTTTTCACTGTAAGAAGTCTTTCCTTTACTGGCCAGGTAGTTTTATTTATCAGTTTTTACTATTTTTCCATTATTTGTACACATAAGCTCCTCAACTTCTATAACAATAAAATCAAAACAGATCACTGAATACTATATACCTATATAAGTTAAGCTATAAGAGTTTTAGAAAATGTAAGGGAAAATGTAGAGGGTCTATACCTATGTAAAATTTTTTAGACCTTATACAAAGTGCATTACATATAAATAACAACGTGATAAACTATATTTCATTAAAATTACAATCTATTGTTTTTGAAACATTTTGAGTATGACTATAGAAGGGTCAGACTTGAAAAAATATTTTCAAACTGCATAAACTACATATCTGACAAATGACTAATACATATAGTATAAAAACCTGTCAAAAATACACCATGACAAAATAACAATGCACTCAGTTATCTTAGGCACACCTATTTTATAACACAAGGTAGTCTTTTGCTCAAATGAGACCAACACATTCTGATGTACATGCTACATTCACAGTTAGTATATCCCTGCAAAGTGCATTTAAGTCTTAGTAAAGCTTCAGACTCAAAAATGCCTCTTCCAGCTATATGGTACATAAACCTCAAGAAATCTACCTCAAGTTCTATTTTACAAAATAACTTGTATCTTATGAAATTTTCATTCCTTTGTAGGTCAGAACAAGCTTATGCCTTAATCATATTTGTGTTGCTGTAATACAAGAATTGAGGCTGGATAATTTATAGGTAAAGAGGTTTAAACAGAGTATTTATTATTCATCTATAGTCTCAGCTATTCAAGAGACTGAGATAAAAGTATTACTTGATTCTACAAGTTCAAGCTAATCTGCTCAACATGGTGAGACCTAAAAATAAATAAATAAATAGGTCCCAGTTTTAGTGACTTGGAGGACCAAAGAGCAGGGTTATAGAATTTTGACAAAGACCTCCTCAGCTGACACAAAACATATCAGAAAAGCAAAAGAAACTGGCCATATGTAGAGTAGGCCAAGTATTTGAGTTGACATCGCTTTAAAGCAACCCACTCTAGCAATAGCTACTCCATTTCTGAAACATGACCACTGCACCAGTATTAATTCATTCATGAGCCCTCATGGCCTAAGCACTTCCCAGATAAGCCCCACCTCTTACAGACCCTAACACCTCAATAAGAGAGGCTGTGGTTGGATCACTTGAGTCCTGGGAAGACAAAATCTCTGAAATCCAACAATGAATTTTTAACAATTTCAAATGGTGCAAAGTCACAGATCATAAAGATGCATTGGTGGTATTTATAGAGTTGCAGAATTTGGTAATTAAAAGCAACCTGGAAGTTATAATCCTGGCTTAGCTTCTGCTGATTACTGGCTTCTGTTGACTACATACTTGATTAAGTTACTCATCCACTTACTGCCCAACTTTCCTCATATGTAGCATGATGACTGGGTAGAACCTGCCCCTTACAGATATTGAGACCCCATTATTCAATTCAATTAGCTTCTTAGAACAACTTTCCCAGGCACTACACCCTCATAATCTATTGATACATAATTTGGGGTAGGAGATGGTTGGATATAGGACCATAATAGTGTCAGTAATTGAAAAAGAGAAATAATAGTCAGCATGATCCTAACAGGTTCCACTTGTACACTGAGGGTTGGGATATTGGAAAATGAGTGAAAAAGCCATACTAGAAATGGGGCAAATGGAAATAAATAAGCATGCAACAGCCTGTGTTCTCATGGAGCAGAGAACTTACTCTCCAAGTCAAAAAGAGCAATATATAGCCAATATAGAAGAAGATGCATTCTTTGAAAAACCCACAGAACATTGTATTGTAGACCCAAATAGGTGGAAAGAGCCTGAATCCATAAGCAAAGGCCTATGATAAGGTGTCTGTGCTCCCCAAAGCAACCTGAAGATGTGGTATGAGCTCCTCCTTATCCTAGTAGGATTTCTGTGCAAATGGAAAAGCCGATTTTAAAATTCACAGGGAATTTCAAAGAACCCCAAATAGCCAAGACAATACTGAAACAGATGAAAACAAGATTAATCTGGGTGTGATGGCAGGTACTTGTATTTTCAGCACTCAAGCTAGAAGACTCAAAAGTTAATTTGAGCCTGAGTCACATATCCTGTCTCAATAAAACAAAAAATGTTGACCTTAAAGTCATCATATAACCCAGCAATTCTATTCTTATGAGTACTCTTAAATGAAATAAAATATCGTATCCACATAAATTCTTGCATAGCAACATCATTTTATTTATAATATTTTAAAATTAAAATATAATTATATAATTTCTCGCCTCTGTTCCCCCCAACTCCTCCAATATTATATTCCTATTCTCAAATTCATGGCCTCATTTCCTTTAAGTATTATTTTGTGTGTATGTGTGTGCATTTATATATGTATGTATGAACACATAAAAATATAAATACAACCTGCTGAGTCCATTTAATGTTGCTTGTATGTATAGTGTAGTTGGAGATTTAATAGGGAAAAATCGTATGTCGAAGAGTTTTTAGACACTTTGGAAAACTAATTGAAATGTTTTATTTGTTTGTTTGTTTTGTTTTTTTTCTCTACCCAGTCATAGCCTGAGTGTCATGAAAGTTCACAAGAGCCTGTGAAAGAATTCAAGCTCTTAGCAAAAAGTCATAGTCAGAATTGAATTTTCTTTTCTAGCCCCATCAACTGTCCTTCCCTATCCTCTTCTATAACTCCCTTAAGTTCTACCTGATGAATGGGACTAAGTGGCTTGGACCAGGTCATTTCCCTTTCCACCTCAAGTTCCACATGTCTAGTTGTTGATTGAAGTATAATTCTGGATAATGCTTAGAGATTTGCAGTCCCAGGTCAACATTTTAATAACAAAAACACTAAAAGTAATTTAGGCTAAGGATAAAAGTTTCCCTTATTCATTTGAATAGTTGTTAGAGATATATAGAAATGTAGCTTTTAGAAATTATTTTCTAAATATTTCTAAATTATTTCGGTTAGCTATAGGTACTTTTTGTCCAACATAAGACATTAATAGCACTTTAAAGTCCAGAGATTCTAGAACAAGGCACTGCTAACTTACCTACCAGCCTTCAGATGATGACTGGAAATTAGTGAATTCAAAGGCAGATTCCCATTTTCCCAGTTTCATTGACATCTCCAAGCAAAATTTTACTTACACAGAATAGGCAAATAACGTCTCACCTCATGCCCAAAGTCATCAAGGCCCAGACCAACGACAGATACAGGCCAGTCATGAATACTACTGCTTGCCTTGCCAAAGGCTCCTTTGAATTTAGAACATGTCCAAATCCTTAAATTCATTTGATTTCCCAAAGACACAAAGTCTTTCTGCACATATAAATGTAGTCATCACTGTAGCTATCTTCAATTACAGAAACAGATGTGATATATTGAGCCAGTCACTTGGAGAGCGGTTCTCATGCCTTCCTGTTCCATATCTCACAGAGTACTCATATGTGGGTGAAAGGCACTATGTAGTCCTATACCACATGCATATTCCTGGGAGTGTGCCACCACATTTGCCACTGAGCTTTTTGTCTGGCTGCTGTATTAGAAAAATAAACTTGTAAGACTAGCTATGTTGTAGGATGGTGGTGGCACATGCCTTTAATCCCAGCATTTGGAAGGCTGAGGCAGGCAGACCTCTGTGAGTTCAAGGCTAACCTGGTCTACAGAGGAAGTTCTAGGACAGGCTCCAAAGCTAAACAGAGAAACTTTGTCTCAAAAAAACCAAATCAATCAATCAATAAATCAAATAGTAGCTATGTTTTGTTCTATTCACCTAGCTTTTGAGGAAAGAAAATGGAAAGTTGAAAGACATTTTCTAAGTCACATACCAAGACAGTGACAGTCTACAGTACAGGAATTCTGCTTCACATGCCCTCATTCTCTCCATGTTCTTTTGGTTGGAGTTAAGAGTTGTTTTAGCAGAAGTAGTCATACTCTGTATAATTGCTGTAACTTCTTACAGCAGGTTAAGTCATGGTTAGGAGGCAAGAAATCTAATTTTTTAGGTGAATCTTGAATGAAAGAGGAAGTGTTTTGTTAATTTGGTGAAATCTCATTGTATGTTTCTGTTTTTGCTAAATAAACTTTTTGCTTTACCAATCCAAAAAATAACCCAGTTGTTTTAGATTTTTCTTAAAGAATATTATTGATTGATTGATTGATTGATTGATTCTTCTCTCATACATTGCATCCCAATCGCAGTTTCCCCTTCCTCCACTCCTCCCAGTACCCTCATCTCCTCTCTCCCACCATAACCATTCCTCTTCCATTTCCCTTCAGAAAAGAGAAGACCTCCCAGGGATATCAACCAGATACAGCATAATAAGTTACAATAAGGATAGTCACAAACCCTCATATCAAGGCTGGACAAGACAACCCAAGAGGAGGAAAATAGTCCCTAGAGCAGGCGAAACAGTCAGAGATGACCTGCACTCCCACTGTTAGGAGTCCCACAAAACACCAAGCTAACAATCATAATATATGTGTAGATGGACCTAGTGCAGACTCACACAGATTCTGTGATTGCTGCTTCAGTTTCCCTGAGTCCCCATGAGCCCTGCTTAGTTGATTCTGTGGGTTGTGTCTCCTGGTGTCCTTGACCCCTCTGCCTCATACAATCCTTCCTCCCACTCTTCAGTGGGGTTCCTTGAACCCTAAGTTATTTATTATTTAATAATTTTGCTATGTATATAATGTATCTTATCAATCCTCAACTTCCCTTTCTACTACACCAGGACATGTAACTTTTATTCTTGATATCCTCTTTTTTTTCTAATAGCTCAAGATCTAGTTAGTACTGCTCATATACATGTGGTCATCCACTAGAGCATGAAAAACCTACCAGGGGCCATACCACCAAAGAAAAATTTCCTTAAGCAGCTACCAATAGCTCTTCGACTAGGAATGAGCCTTCAGGAGTCTCTACCCACTCTCTACTGGAATGTTGACTGGCTTGATTTTGTATAGGTCTTCTGCAGTCAATAACTTTGGTAAGATCAGCAGTCTTATCATATCCAGAAGACATTCTTCTCCCTATATTCTTCTCTACCCTCTGGTTCTTACATTTATTTCTCTCTACTTCTGTAATTCTCCCCAAGCCTTAGGGAGGGATAGGAGAGTTGTATTAGTTTCTTTTTTTACAAGTCACTACAAACTCATGGCCTATACAGAACAAATTTATTATCTCCAATCCTTTGGCATTAAATTGGACTCACTTACATAATATAGGAAAATATCCAATCTCAATAGCCTTAATCACATCTGTAGTGTCGTTTTTGACATGTAAAGTAACATATTCACAATTTCTTAGGACAGAATATGGACATCGGGCATTTTACCACTATAAGAATTTTATTCTCAGACAAAAGAAGGGACTGGAAAATATATGTCCTGAATTCTCCTTAAAAACATAATATAATTCTAACATAAAAGGAAGTGAAAGACCTGTTATTAGTTACATTATGAGTCAGCTCATGTCTCATATGGAAGTGAGGAGCATTGCATCTTACTAACTGTATGATTTAAAATATCTTCCATGGAGAAATTCAGCAGGAAAACATTGCATTGTTCTAACATAGAAATCAAATATTTGTAATAAAATTATCTTTAAAAGTTGTCTGTCAACTGTTCAAAGAATGTATCTCCAACCTAAAGCTTTTTCATGCTTCTCGCTCCCGTGCTGCCTTTTATGCTCAAATCACTCACTTGTCTTTACATCAGGCTTTTTTCTTCTCCCCATTCTCCTATATAATATTTCCACATGATTACATGCATGTAGATGCGCGCGTGCGCGCACACGCGCACACACACACACACACACACACACACACACACACACACACACACACACGTGCACATGTGTGGTTGGTTGGTAAATAAAAACTCAGATATGCTGTCTTAGAAGAAGCATCCGGAGAGCCATAGTGCTATAAAAGAAGCAAGAACAGCTTCCCAGATTCCCAGATTTCAGATTCTTTCCTTATTTTGGAATGTTTCTACTTACTTCCTTTCATGTTTTAAGCTTCACTTCAGGAAAGTTAAACCATCAATCATAAAATGAGTTTCTGTAAAAATGAGTTTCTTTTGGCTATCTCCTCTCAGTAAAGGGAATTTTGAATATTTTATTTTTGTTTTAACTCAATAGTTGTCTATGATTAGGAAATGCAATATTTTGCTCCTCCCACCTCCATCCTGTTTGTCAGATATATGGTATATTGGTGTCTCTCATACAGCCTCTTTAAAATTCCGAAGAGTTGCATATAAATAGTTCTGTTTCAGCAATGATGTATTTGCTTCAGAAAGAGGGGCTACCAGCTGAGAGGAATTTATGGCTATTTTCTTTCCATTTCTAAGTATTATCTGGTGCATATAGATCAGCCTTGTTTAACCATTCCTGTTATAGTGGTGGTGGTATGGTTTGAATATTAAATGCCCCCTATATGCTCATATGTTGGAGGCTTGGTCCTTAGGTGGTGGTGCTATTTGAGAGGTATTTCATCCTACCTGTGGCAACTGGACCACTGGAGGACTATTCTTTGGGGCTTTATCTTGTACCAGTTTTCTTCTCTGCCTACACATTCTGGTTCTCGTGAGGTGGGTAGCTTTTCTTTAGCATGTCCCTCTTTCACGCTCTTCTGCCTCATGTCAGGCCCAGATAAAGCTCAGTCTGAAACCGCTGAAATCATGACCCCAAAATAAATTTATCTTCTTGGGTTAGTTTTGTGTCCCTGTGTCCAAAAACCTAAAGAAACTCTAAAGAAGGGATTACTGATTTTGACTCACAGCTTCAGTGTTCAACCCATCAATTAGTTCATGTCATGGCAGGCAATGACTCGGAGAAAGGGAATTCAGGATTTTCATTACTTTCTCCCTTTTACCATTAGTCCATTATGTACCCATTTTATGGTATGGCCCATGTTCACTCTCGATCTTCTTAACCTAAGTAACCTGTATGGAAATTCCCACAAAGACACACTCACAAGTGTACCTTACAAATCTTGGGTAATTCTAAACCTAATCAAGTTGATAATTAAGTTTAACTACAAAGCTCCTTTTAAGCTTTTTATGTTGTTTCCCTCTGATATTTTTCACAGCTGTGAAAAACTGAGCAGCAGAGAAAATACTTGTGATGGTTACTTGTGACTTGATTGGCTTGAGAGATGCTTAGTATAGATATTAGTAAAATACGCTTTTGTATCTGGAAGACATCTGTTTCCTTGCCACCCAATATGTCTGGCTCCTCCTACATGCTGTGGGATGTTCTGTATGGCAAATGTGTTGCTCTGATTGGTTGGTAAATAAAACACTGATTGGCCAGTAGTCAGGCAGGAGGAAGTATAGGTGGGACAAGGAGGAGAATAAAGCTGGGAAGTAGAAGGCTGAGTCAGAGACACTGCCAGCCGCCATCAGGCAAGCAGCATGTGAAGATGCCGGTAAGCCACGAGCCACTTGGCAAGGTATAGATTTATAGAAATGGATTAATTTAAGCTGTAAGAACAGTTAGCAAGAAGCCTGGTATGGTGTGGTGGTATTTTACTTGTACTGAAATGTGATTTTAATTGTATGTTAATAAATAAAGTTGTCTGGGGGTCAGAGCTATTAGAGCCATAGCAAGTGCGTGGCGTCGGTGGCGCACGCCTTTAAGGACCTGGAGGGCGGTACATTCAGGCAGTGACGAGGCAGTCACATGTTTGGGTTTACAACCAATGAGAAGGCAGAACAGGAAGACTTTAAAGACATACACACAGGAAGTAGGTCCCTTTCGGAGAGCTCTCTTGACTGAAGAGGATCCCTGAAGCAGGAAGGGTGAGGCTCTTAGCTCTGACCTCTTGGCTTTCTTCTCTGAATTGGCTCTGTGTTTCTTATTTAATAAGATGGTTGGTTACATCTACAGTACGGCCATACAGTTTGTAAGCAATATAAGTCTCTGTGTTTACTTGGTTGGGTCTAAGCGGCTGTGGGACTGGCAGGTGAGAGAGATTTGCCCTGACTGTGGACCAGACAGGAAAACTCTAGCTACACCTACACCCTTTCCCCCGCTTTTCCACAATGATCCCTAACTCTTTGGATGAGGGGTATAGTATACATGTTCCATTTATGACTGAGCATTCTTCAGTGTCTTATTTTTGTGGTTCTCTGTGTTAATTGTTATCTGCTGCAAATAAAAGTTTCTTTGATGAGGGTTGAAAGATGCATTAATCTATGGAATAATGGTAAGTTGTTAGAAGTCAGTTCAGAATAATAGTATTATTATTCTATATATACTCTTATACACATATATATTCTAATATATTAACAGGCTCTCCAATAATGTAGGCAGAGTTTCTGTGTGTCCTGGCAGATGCTCCCAAATAACCATTCAGAAACTTATTATTAATTATAAATTCTCAGCTGATAGCTTAGACTTTTCTCGAGCCATCTCTTACAACTGAAATTAACCCATTTTTATTAACCTATATGCAGCCCCAAGGCTTGTTTACCTCATATGAACTTCACATGTTGCTTCTTCTGTGTCTGGCTCACCACTCCTCAGATTCCACCCTTCTCCCTAGCATTCTCTCTGCCCTGAAAATACTGCCCAGCTATCAACCAATCAGCCTTTTATTAACAATGGAGCAACACATCTTCACAGTGTACAGAAGGATTATTCCACAATACCCTAGGGCTTAAGACATGTCTAGCCATAGGTTCATGGCCTTGATATTGGTGCCAAATATGGGTTTCATGTTGTGCAAAAAAAGCCTTAATTCAAATCAGAAAGTTGTTTGTTACTTCTATGATTGTAACTACTACACAAATATGCATGTCTTCGCAGGCCAGTTCACAGGGTTCACAGCTGTATAAGACTGATTACTTTTTTTCCTTGGGTAGCATGCATAGCACCTTGCAGCACTACAAAAGGTAGTCAGTAAGCATGAAGCTTCCTGGGGGGTACCTGCTTGATTCCTTCATGTTCTATGAGTCAAGCCTATCTTCAGCAATAGGATATTATTGTCAAGTTCTGGTGGATAAATGAGGGCAATGGCAATAGCCTATAATGTTTGAGAAATTTCTAAACCAAAATGAAATGAATACTTGTAAAAACACTCTTTTCCATAACTAATGAAATGATAGTGACACTGAAACACTGACTAAACATAGAAATGTTCACATAAAATACTCATTTAAAATGGCAGCAGTAGTACATTGCATTTTTGCTAAGGTGGCAAGTTGCTGGAATACTTTGAAATAATGCTGTCATTGATTTGGGGATGTGAAGCTAACCCAGGATATAGGAATTAAAATTATATTTTAGTATAGTCCTGACAGTAATTACAAAGGCCTCTTGATTAGTACAAAGTGATGTTAAAACTACCACAGTACAAGAAGCTCAGAATTCAGAATAATGAAAAGTAACCATTTCCTTGTTATCAGTAAATGTTAGATTACTACTAGTCCATATTCAGCATTCCTTAATATCTGGAGTAGGATAAATGCATACTCTTGCTGTTTTTTCTGATACTTCCGACTCAGTAACACTCTTTAAGCAATATCGGGGTAGGTAGAAAACACAGATTTGTGCTTACAAGAAAACTGGATCTAGGGTTGCCATGAATACATTTCTTGCTTTGCTGTGGTTAGATGAAACTGCACAGTCTCAACTTCAGTTCCTATATCCAAGAGCTTCAACATCGTCATCATAAGAAAATATTAAGCACTCTCTAAATATCAATTCCCAACTTCCTATGTTCTTTTGCATAGTGGACTTATCCTTTATCTATCTTTATCAAACATTACTAGTTCAAAACTCATCTCTTCTCACTTTTTTTCTGATTTCTACAAGGAAAATGCTGCAAAGCCAGGAATTTTATTCGTTTTGTTTTGTTTACTAATGCAATTTAACACTTTGAAAAATCTCAGCTTATCTTACAATAGAAGTTTCTAAATATTTGTTAGAAAAATGAATCAAGATCCACAGCCTGTAATTTGGTTTTCATGAAAACAGTAATGAATCATGCAAGGTTGTGAACACAATGTGCTAAAACTGTGACTGGATTCCAAGCCCACAGCATACGAATGTGTAAATTGGAAACTGCACAAAAGCACTCTGCTTTCAGGAGGAGAGCTGAGACTAAAATGTAGAGTGTTAGAGCTTCTCATAACAGAGATTAACATCTGCTCAGGAAGGTACATATTCAATTTACACAACAGGTTCTGCTTCTAGGGTCTTTGTTTGCCTGGGAGAGATATGTTTTTGTAATCCTGACAAAGGTACTCTATGCAGCTACTTTGTATGGGGGCATTTTCTCTTCGTTCATTCTTTGTAGTGTCATGTAGAACTAGGGACATGATGGATATCCAATAAAAAATTCCTGTAGGTAGTTATGGGAAAACAGTATAGAGTCATCTTTCCTCATTATTTTTGTTGCTTTTTGCATTTTATCAGGCTATCAAAGACAAGGCCAACAAGGTGGGAAATACAATATATCTACAGTTTCCACTGCTTCAGTAAAGGAATGGCTTTCTCACAAGTCAACAGTGTTGCTACACACTAGTTAAGCTGGCTGTAAAATAATCAATGATTTTAACATCAGTGTCAGTAAAGATATTGAACAGCATGACACTTGAGAGTAAAAAAACAATTGCATCAAGCTGCATAAGTGAGCAAAGGCAGTGTTGGGAAGATCCATATGGATTCCTTTTCTTTAACTGTCTACGACGATAAACATACTTCCAAACAAAAGCTTAATAAAACACATGATAGCATTTAATAATCTGCTGGAATTATCATAAAATCTCAAAATATTTTTGAATAAAGATTCTAGTAATAATTCTCTAAATATCACTGCATTTGACCTTTTCTACTAAATGATTGTGGGTTGTTGTTGTTGTTGTTTACAAGAAAGGAGTATTTTTGCACAAAAAAAGCATCTTCTTACACTGAATCTTTAGCATTAGGCAAATACATGGAAGGTTGCAAATGCTTTTTCCTGCTTCTTTGTGCAATAATGTACATGAGGGCCATTTTCGAGGTACTGAGTGGGTGGTAGTTAAAGCTCTACACCAGTGCAGAACTCAGTTTCCATTTCACCATCTGGATTCAGGGTAACTAAGAGCAAGTAACAACATACAAGCATAGATTATTTTAGTATAATATTTGCAAAATGTGATGAGCAGGTCAGAGAATTTGAAAAGTGTGTGTGTGTGTGTGTGTGTGTGTGTGTGTGTGTGTGTGTGTTCCTGTGTGTGAGTGAAGGCATGTCTGTCACAGGACATTTATGGAGATAAGGGATTGACATCAGATTGTGGTCTTCTCCTATTACCTTGTTTGAGACTGAGTCTCTTGTCATTCAGCACTGTATGTATCCCAGATGCCAGGTCTGCAGGAACACAGGATTCTGGGAATTCTTGTGTCTCTGCTTCCTATCTCACCATAGGACTGCTAGAATTACCAATAAGTTTCAGACTTTTCCATGCGTTCTGGGGATCTGAACTGAAGTCCACACATTTGCATGGTAAGTGCTTTATCCACTGAGCCATTTCCTCAGTCTGATAAGAGAATTTTAATCTCAGAAGGTAGCAAGTTGTAGAAAAATCAACAAGAGTAAGAGGCTTATGTGTAGCAGCCCACAAAGTAATAACGTGCAATTCTTCAGTGAGAAAAGCAAATAAAGACAGGAGTGCAGGAAGTTCTCTTGGAGACCAGTTCTAAAATAGCACATGACAGCACCATATCTTACATTAGCCAGTTAAGGACAGAAATTTAATAACTGCCTTCAAGAGCGTGAAGGGCCATTATGTTGACAGTTCTGTCCTCTGCAGAGCCCAAATTCTTGGAACTACAAGAAAATTTAGAATCTTAAAGATGATTACAGAGATTGTCTCAAGAAGTACAGGAGATTGAGATAGTCTCTCTAAAGAAAGCAAGAGAAAATTGAAAAACACTCTAACTATAACCAATAAAAATTCACCTCTGCACAAAAATTTCTAGCTTGTTGAAAGGCTAGTAGCTACATACCTTGATGTTATTGTTTAGCCAGAATGCTCTAGGTAATGTGGTGTTGCATTAGTGGAATAATATGCAGATAGTGTCATGTTTGAAAAAATGGCAAGAGAGAAGGTTAATAATAAGGGGAATAATGCAAATAAATATTTGTACATGATTTTGTATTTATTTGCTCATCAAATATACACAGTAATCTTAAGATGGAAGCTTTAATTTTAGAATATGGCTCAGAGAAGTTGAGCTCTAATATCTACAACCCTCAGCAATGTTACTGTAAGAAAGTGTGCTTATTTGAGAGTCTGGGAAACGTGCATCTGCTTATGGCTCTGCCATTAACAGCCCATATGATCCTAGAAATACCCCTTCTCCTTGTGCCCTAGTTTTCATATCATGTTCTATGTGTATATGTACATGTGCATATATGTGTGGGACTTTCTTTTTTCTATCTGCCTGATTGTCACTTGTTACCTTATATTTAATTAGAATAACAATGTGGCCTCATATGCCTGATTTATTTCATTTAAAATTATATTTTAAATGTTCATTCATGTTGCAGTAGTGTAGATGGAAGTTTTCCTGTGTCCCAGCTGGCCGACAGGGACAAATCTCTCCCACTCACGTCCCCCAAGTAAACACACAGAGACTTATTATAACTGCATGGCCATGGCTCAAGCCTTGTGCCAGCTAGCTCTTATATCTTAAATTAGCCCATAACTATTAATCTATGTATTGCCACATGTTCTGTGGCTTTACCTGCGTCCCATTACATGCTGCTCCTTGGGTGACTTGCTGGCATCTCCCCCTCCCCTCCTACTTTCTTCCTGTCTCTCTCTTTGAATTTTCCACCTGTCTTTAAGGCCAAACATCTTTATTTATTAACCAATCAGAGCAACACATATTCACAGCAAACAGAAAGATAGTCCCCCATCATAGTAGATAACAGTAGTTCATTTCCTTTTATTATTGAATAACACCCCATGTGCAGATACACTGCATACTATTTATCCATCCACCAACTTGTGAATATCCTTCCTGTTTCCACTTATTGACTCTTAAGCTTAATGTTTCACTGCTATATCCAACCTCCAGGCCAAATATGTCCTGTACAACTTGTTCTAGGTTGCAGCTTGGTGAGTCAGCTTGATTCTAGTCTATTCATACTCTTCCTGATCCTCATATCTAGCCTGAATCCCACATACAGTACTCTAGCCTAATCATGTGAGCTCCACTCACACCATTCCTAAACTCCTTACTTGGGCTAGGACTTATAACCTGTGTCTACCTGATTTATTTTGCCCATGCCATATTTAGTCTACAGATCCAGCCTGGCTCACACAGCCTGCATCTTGGCAAAACCTGGTGAGTCTGACTGATCTTACATTATCTGCATTCTTCTCAATCATAAGATCTAGGCTGGGTCTCATATATAGTTCTCTGGTTTAGTCTGGTGGACTCACTCACGTTTTGCACAACCTCCAGGTTTGGATAAGGATACATATCCTGAATAATATCCCAGGCTTCTGCATCTACCTGAATTAATCTCACTCAATCATATCCATCCTCCAGACCCAAGCCAGCCTGATCATATACTCCAACCCAATTTCTGTGTCTATATCAGACACAAACCAATGAAAGAAATTTGCAATCTCAGATCTCATTGCAAAAATACAAATATGAAAGGTTGTGATAGCATACCTCACCAATCCACCAGTCCTATAGAAATTTTCTTCAATGAGAACTACATAGTAAACTCTAAGACACAGAATTTTAAAAAGCAATCATAAATGTCATCAAAATTCAAGGAGTTTAAAGAAGACATGAGTAAATAACTCAAATAAACAAAAGAATTTTAGCAAAGTGACAGGAATCAATTCATAAAAAGTAATAGCTTTTTCTATATAGCACCAACAAATTCACTGAGAAATATATCGTGTATACACTCCCACTCATAGTAGCCTCAAAGAAATAAAGGAGGAATGAATCTAAGCAAGGTGAAAGACCTCTACAATTAAAACTGTAAATCTCTGAAGAAAGAGATTGAGAAGACACTAGAAAATGGAAAGAACTATAATTACAGGCTGGAAAAATTAATACCATGAATATAACCTTTCTACATAAAGCAATGTAAATACTCAATGTAGTACAAATGAAAATACTCACAAAATTCTTCATAGAAGAAGAAAAAAATCCTGAAACGCACATTGATGAACCTCAAAAGACTTCAGATAGTCAAAAGACTCCTTCTCAAAATAAAATGCTCAAGAAAATACCATTACAAATTTTAAGATACATTACCAAGCATTAGTATTAAAAACAGTATGATGCTACACAATAAAGGTCTGCACAGCAATGAAACAAAATAGAAGACTCAAATATGAGAAGTACGGCCATCCAATATTTGACAAACACACACACACAAAAATCACGCACTAGACAAAACACAGCATCTTCAACAAATATTTTTGGGAAAACTGGATGTACAGATGCTAAAGAATGAAATTAGACATATATCTATCACTCTGAAAAAATAATTAGCTTCAAGTGCATCGACAACCTTATTTTGAAACATGAAATGCTAAAACTGCTAGAAGAAAAGATAGGTACTACTCTAGAAGATATAGGTATCTAAATAGTACTCTATTTGTCCAGGAATTAAGACAAAAAGTTGATAAATGAGATTGTGGTGATTTGAAAGAAAATGGTCCCCATAGGGAGTTGCACTATTAGGAGATGTGACTTTGTTGGAGTAGGTGTGGCCTTAGTTGGAGGAAGCATGTCACTGTGGGGGTGGGATTTGAGGTTTTCTCTACTCAACCTATGTCTGGTGATACAGTTCACTTCCTGTTGCCTGTGGATCAAGATTTCGAACTCTCACCTTCTCCAGCATCATGTCTGCATGCAGGCTGCCAGGTTCTGCCATGATGATAATGGATTAAGCCTCTGAAACTATAAACCACCCCAACTTAATGTTTTTCTTTATAAGAATTGTCATGATCATAATGTCTCTTCACAGCAATGGAAACTTTAAGAAAGAGACCTCAGAAAATGTAAAAGCTTCTATACATCTAAGGAAACAATCAAGTGAAAAGGAAGTAAAGAGAATGGGAGAGAAGATTTGCAAGTCATTCATCTGATAGAGGATTAATGTCAAGAGTATATAAAACACATACAAAAGAACAAAAAGTCAAGAAGATAATCTACTCTATTAAATGTGCCTATGAATTTGAAAAGAATTCTCAGTAGAGGAAAAAGAAATGACTGAAAAATACCTCAAAATGTGTTCATCATCCTTAGAAATTGGGGAAATGCAAACTAAACTTTGAGGTTTCTTCTCATCCTAGTTGTAATGAGTAAGATCAACAAAACAACAGACAACAAACGCTGACAAGGAATGTAGGGAAAGGGGAACCTTGTTCAAATTGGGGAAATTGCTAACTGGTGCAGCAACACTGAAAATCAGTGTTAAGAATTTTCAAAAGTAAACCTAGCATTTGATCTATCTATATCACTCCTTGGCATATACCCAAGGAACTTACCATCCCACTGCACAAGTGCTTACCTGACAGTCTTCCTTGCCATCCTATTCACAATAGCTAAGAAATTGTCACAACCTAAAAGTCCTTCAACTGATGAACGAATAATGAAATTGTGCTATGCAAATTACATATGCATAATGGTAAAGAGAAATAAAATTATGTAATTTACAGGTAAATGGAAAGGACTTGGGAATATTGGCCCTGAGTTTATGGATATGAGTGTATAACTCAGAGTAACTCCAGACACCTGGAAAGTAAAATGAAGCTATAGCAGTGGTGGGGGGAGAAGGAGCTATAGAGATCAGTATATAAAGACAAAGATACAATAAAGAAAATAGGAAAATGGGCAATTTTACTGGGAAAGATGGAGGAAAGTCAATACAAAGAGAGATAAATAAAAACAAAAATGTTTGAAAATTATAAAGAAACTGTGAGTATGTTATTTCAGGTAAAAAATTTTCTTTATAATAATGCACACAAATATGCTGAATGAAAGAAGTTTTAACACTTGGAATGATAGTGATTTCCCCAAGAACCATAGACCATCTAACAAAAATGCCAGTTCTTTCAAATTGCTGGTCATGGGAGTACAAGTGATTCCCAAACAATCTAGGCTATTGTCATTGCCCTTGGTTGCCTCCTAGAACTTGAAGGGGAGATCCTATTTCCTAGTTCATCACTCATTTTGGACACAGGACTTGGATGAATCAAACTGGAACTGACTTAGAATCCTCTTCCCTGAAGATTAGTTCTTATAGTATCCAGAGGTGCTCTGCAAATGCATTGCCAAGGGGAGAAAATAGTCAATAATCCTACACGGATGTAGTGCTTACAAACTGCAACAGTGTTAAGAACTGAAAGGTATGCCTAATTTTAAATAGTAGAATTCCTATCTTGAGGATAGACAACAGTTATCTAATTGGGCTTAAGACTTAAAATTCAGTAGGAAGGAATTAATGCTTGGTACTGTAAATTTAGGCAAGTACTTGTGGCTGGTGAGGTCATCAACCCTAGAGGAGAACCTACTATTAACCACTTTTCTAAACAAAAACAACTCCTACCTTCCTTTCCTCATCACCATATCCCAGTGCACACCACTCGCAGAAGCCTCCTACCCCACCAGAGGCCAGGCCAGCTCCCTGAACCCAGGATAAGTCTACTATCAAAGCCATTCACACCCAGCATAACTCCAACCACCCTTCCTTTCCTTATCCCTATATCTTGGCCCATACCTCTGAAGAAAGCCTTCTACCCCATCAAGGCCAGGTCAGCTCCCTAAAATCAGAGGTATGGGCCACCCACCCAACAAACCCAGAAATAAGCACCTACACCTATAATCACTCCAATCCCAGATGCTTAAACATTGGTGTAAGAACACAACAACACCCAGAGCAATATGTCATCACCAGAGCACAGTCACCTCACTACAGCAAGCCCTGAATATTTCAGCAAAGATGAAGCACAAGAAAATGACTTTAAAACCAAATTTATGAAAATGATGGAGTTCGTTAAAGAGGACATGAATAAATCCCTTAAGGAAATTGAGAAAAAGGCAATAAAATGATTGGAGGAAATCAATAAAGAATCCCTTAAATAAATAAACCAGGAAAAAACAAACAGTTGAAGGAAATAAATAAAAATGTTCAGGACCTGAAATTGGAAATGGAAGCAATAAAGAAAGCACAAACTGAGGGAATTCTGGAAATGAAAAACCTAAGTAAGCATATAGGAACTATAGATGAAAGCATCACAAAGAGAACAAAAGACATGGAAGAAAGAATCTCAGGCACTGAAAACATGAAAGAAGAAATATATACATTGGTCAAAAAAAATGGTAATCTAAAAACTTCCTGACACAAAACATCCAGGAAATATAGAACTATGAAAAGACCAAACCTAAGAATAATATGAATAGAAGAAGGAGAGGTTTCCCAGCTCAAAGACTCAGAAAATATTTTTAACAAAATCATAGAGAAAAATTTCCTTTACCTAAAAAAGAACCTGCCTATTGTGCTTATACTTATAAAGGTACAAGAAGCATGTAGAATACCCAATATATTGGACCAGAAAAGAAAGTCTTCTTGCCACATAATAATAATCAAAACACAAAGCACACAGAAGAAAGAAAGAATATGAAAAGCTGTGAGAGAAGAGTCAAATAATATATAAAGGTGGGTGTGGTGGTATTTTAATAAATAAAGTTGCCTGGGGTCAGAGCTATTAGAGCCATAGCAAGTGCATGGCAGTGGTGGCTTACGCCTTTAAGGACCTGGAGGGCGGTACATACAGGCAGTGACGAGGCAGTCACATGATTGGGTTTACAACCAATGAGAAGCCAGAACAAGGAGACTATAGAGACAGACACACAGGAAGTAGGGCTC
Source organism: Peromyscus californicus insignis (assembly GCF_007827085.1). NCBI lineage: Eukaryota > Metazoa > Chordata > Mammalia > Rodentia > Cricetidae > Peromyscus > Peromyscus californicus. The sequence continues at coordinate 53,361,644 of NW_026294391.1, forward strand.
TCCTTTCAGAGAGCTGGCTGGGCTGAGGAGGATCCCTGAATCAGGAAGGGTGAGGCTCTTGGCTCTGACCTCTTGGCTTTCTTCTCTGAATCGGTTCTGTGTTTCTTGTTTAATAAGACCACTGAATAACATCTACATTTGGCGCCCAACGTGACAAGAATCCGTTAAAAACCATTTAACTGCTGAGCTGGATTCACACCTCGGACACTAGGTGGCTGTTTTGAAATTCCCTCGGATTTGTACTGTTCTACGAGGACTTAGTTATCCAATATTTTAAAGGAAACTATTTAACAGAGAAATTTTTTTCACATTTAAAAAAAAATGGGTTTTCTGTGTTCATTGGAAGAAAATTGGGCTTTGTTTGCAATTTTAGACAGTCTAACAATGGAACAGCTATATGAGAAGATTAATGTTGATAGAATTATGCATTTTATTACTATATTTATTCTTATTTTACTATTTCAGAAGATAGTCAATTTAAGTGCCAGGGTGACAGCTTTAGAAAAACTTGATACACCTGTAAAAACTCAGACAGAAGAAACTAACAGTGAAGTTGCTTCAAGATTGGATCATAGGGTTACAGAAAGAAAGCCTGTTTTCACACAGTCACCCTTTGTTTGTCCAGTAACCGTACAGCAGTTGCGTGATCAAATGACTACACAAAATATTTGGGCTCCAATCGAAATGTTAGATTTACGAAGGTTTAAGGAGGCAATAGTATCTTATGGCATGCATTCCCCATATGTAAAGCAAATGTTAAACTCTTGGTCAACATATAATAGGATTGTACCACAGGATTGGCGGGAGCTGGCACAAGCTGTTCTGGAACCCAGTCAAAGGCTTCAGTGGCTAACTTGGTTCAAGGATGAAGCTAAAAACATAGAAAAACAATGGAGGGATAAAGGAATACAAGTCTGCCAGGATCACGTCATTGGAGAAGGTCAATGTGCTTCAGCACCAGCACAATGTTTAAATGATGTCCAAACCCTAATTTTATGTCGAACAGCATCCTTGAATGCATGGGACAGAGTTGAGGAACCAGGAAAAAAAACTGAGTCATTTACAAAGGTTGTACAAGGCCCAAAAGAATCTTTCACAGATTTTATACAAAGACTGGCTTCAGCAGTAAAGAGAATGGTCCCGGATTCAGAAGCTAGTAAGATAATAATTGAAACTTTGGCCTTTGAGAATGCGAATGCAGCATGCAAAAGAATAATCAGGCCGTTAAAGGCAAGATCTGCACCTTTGGAAGATTGGATAAGAGACACGGTTAATGTTGAAGCTCATGAGCATGATGATACGTGGGTAGGAGAAGCAATTTCAAAAGGTTTGAGCAATGTTAGATGTTTTGGATGTGGAAGGCAAGGACATTTGAAAAGGGACTGTAAACAGGTCATTCCTAGAAACAATGTTTCCTCAAGGAACAATGGCAACAGAATGCCCCTTCCTTCTGGAGTATGCAGAAGGTGTGGTAAGGGAAAACACTGGACCAACGAATGTAGATCAAAAGGGACAGACGGGGTAATCCTTTGCCTCAGTCTTCGGGAAACTCCCAGAGGGGCCTCATGCAGGCCCCAATAGCAAATCCAGTTCAAACCTTTCCTGCAGTCGTAGAGGAAACCCCTAATCAGAGCAATTAAATAACCAAATGCCTATTGGAATAAGTCATGCTGGTCAGGATGATGAAACAGAGAGAATAGAAAATTCAGGAGAAAACATAAAGAAAATTTTTTGGCAAACTTCTATTAATGAACAAAGACCAAAATTATCGATAAAAATAAATGGTGTTTTGTTGCCTGGTCTGGTAGACACAGGTGCAGACATTACCATAATTGCACCAGAATTTTGGCATTTAACTTGGCCTCTTCAGGAGGTAAACGTTCAACTGTTAGGTATTGGTACATTATCTCAGGTGAAACAGAGTGCAAGATGGCTCGAATGTATAGTTCCAGAAGGACAGAGAGGAAAATTGAAACCATATGTAGCTAACATAGCTATGAACCTGTGGGGCCGAGACTTGTTGCAACAATGGAATACTCAGATTAACATCCCTCCAATCTCAGAAACAAATCATAAACTAGCACATGTTTCTGAGAGAAATATTAGAAGGCGATATTCTGAATGGTCACCAACCATCCATGTTATACAAGAACAGGGCACAACAACTGATGATCTTCTAAAGACATCAACAGCTCTACCTTTAAAATGGTTGACAGACAAGCCTGTATGGGTCCAGCAATGGCCTTTAACAACAGAGAAACTTCAGGCTTTAGAAGAGCTGGTAGAAGAACAGTTAAATGCTCAGCATATTGAGGAATCAACCAGCCCTTGGAATTCTCCTGTATTTGTTATTAAAAAGAAATAGGGTAAATGGAGAATAGTAACAGATCTTAGAGCAATTAACAAAGTAATTCAGCCAATGAGCTCTCTACAATCTGGAATTCCTTTGCCTACTCTGTTACCAAAAGGATGGCCTCTCATAGTTATGGATTTAAAAGACTGTTTCTTTTCAATACCCTTACAAGAAAAAGACAGAGAAAGATTTGCTTTCACAGTGCCTACTTATAATAATTCTCAACCGGTTAAAAGATTTCAATGGAGGGTCCTCCCACAGGGAATGTTGAATAGCCCAACTCTGTGCCAATATTTTGTACAACAGCCATTGGAAGTGATACGTAAAAAATTTCCTAAATCTATAATTTATCATTATATGGATGATATTTTACTAGCTGACTCAAATGCAGAGACTTTAGAAAGAATGTTTGAAAAAGTAAAGAAAATTTTGCCTTGCTGGGGATTACAAATTGCTCCTGAAAAGATACAAAGAGGAGATTCTATTAATTATTTAGGATATAAAATAGAGCTACAAAAAATTAGACGCCAAAAGGTGCAAATTAGGAGAGATAGACTACAGACACTTAATGACTTTCAAAGATTATTTGGAGATATTGCTCATCTAAGAACTATTGTTGGGGTAAAAAATGATGAACTGCACAATTTGTTCAAAACCTTAGAAGGTGACAAGGACTTAAATAGTCCAAGAGAATTATCACCTGAAGCTGAGAAAGAATTGGCCTTGGTAGAAAAGAAAGTACATGAAGGACACGTGGATCATATGGATCCAAAGCTGGATTGCATTTTGGTTATTTTACCTTCTAGGCATTCTCCTACAGGAATATTAATGCAGAGGGAAGATATTATATTAGAATGGATATTTTTACCAAATAAACCAAATAAAAAATTAAAAACTTATGTGGAAAAAAATCTCTGACTTGATTTGGAAAGGAAAATTGAGACTTCGTCAATTAGCAGGAATAGACCCAGAAGAAATTGTCGTACCTTTAACTAAGGAGGACATTGAAAAATTATGGACAGAAAGTGAACCTTGGCAAAGAGCTTGCAGTAATTTTTTGGGAGAAATTAACAGCAAATATCCCAAAAGCGATAGAATTGATCTTATAAAGAGAGCTGATTGGATCTTGCCTCGAATTGTACAGGAAAAACCCATATCTGGAGTTCATACATTTTATACAGATGCCAACAAACAAGGAAAGGCAGGTTACAAATCAGAAACTTTAAGTAAAGTGGTTCAAAGTCCTTATAATTCAGTTCAAAAATCAGAATTGTATGCTATTCTGTTGGTATTAATGGATTTTTCAGAACCTCTCAACATAGTAACTGACTCTCAGTATGCTGAAAGAGTAGTATTACATATCGAGACTGCAGAATTTATCCCTGATGCTTCAGAATTAACTTCACTATTTATTCACTTACAAGATACAATCAGGAAAAGGAGTCATCCTTTATATATAACTCACATTCGATCCCATACTGGTCTGCCAGGCCCTCTAGCACAAGGCAATGATGAGATTGATAAATTATTGATAGGAAATGTGCTGGAGGCCTCAGAATTTCATAAAAAACATCATGTCAATAGTAAAGGTTTAAAAAAGGATTTTTCCATAACCTGGCAACAAGCCAAAGAAGTAGTAAAGACATGTCCTACTTGTTCCTTCTACAATCAAACGCCATTACCAGCTGGATGTAACCCAAAAGGTACTCAAAGGAATGAAATCTGGCAGATGGACGTGTTTCACTTTGCAGAATTTGGAAAACTGAAATATGTACACCACACTATCGATACTTATTCAGGATTTCAGTGGGCAACTGCTTTGAGTTCTGAAAAAGCTGATTCTGTAATTACTCATTTGCTAGAAGTTATGGCCATCATGGGTGTACCTGCACAAATCAAAACTGATAATGCTCCATCATATGTCTCCGTTAAAATGATACAGTTTTTTGCTTATTACAATATAAAGCATAATTCAGGCATACCACATAATCCTACAGGTCAAGCAGTTATAGAAAGATCAAACAGAACTCTAAAGGATATGCTAAATAAACAGAAAGGGGTAACAAAAACCCCCAGAAACAGACTGCATAATGCTCTGTTAACTTTGAATTTTCTTAATGCCAATGAGAAAGGAACAACAGCTGCAGAGAGACATTGGATAATAGAAAAAAACTACAGAATTAAATCAGCCTATATACTTTAAGGATGTGCTGACCTCAGAATGGAAACCAGGGTATGTGTTATGTTGGGGACGAGGTTTTGCTTTTGTTTCTACAGGAGAAGATAAGTCGTGGGTACCATCAAAATTGATAAAGGTTCGATTTGAACAAGAGAAACCTCTTAATTAGAGGAGGTGATAGTTCATCAACCAACATGAACATCCAATTTAAACTAACTTATACCAGTAACACATGTCTTTTCATTTAATCAGATAATAACTTGCCAAAAAGGAACATCCCCAAAATTAGTCTTGGGGAAAGGTTTTTGTTTTTGTCTTTTAGGAGAATGAAGGTTAAGGAATCTGAAGAACGCTGGACAAATGAGACAACTGATCAGCTTTGAACTACAAGGTGCTCAGAGTTATTTTGAGATGACTAGCTGAGATGATCCAGTCTCAAAGACTACTTGAATAAGGACTTGAGATAAACCCTGAACTTTGGCATTATACACAGACTGGATAATGAAGGATATGGTTACCTTTCCTAGAATTTGACAATTAACCTAAAATTTTTCTTTCAGGATAAAGATAACTTCGCCCATACCCAGCAGGAAGCAATTTTAAGAATACGACGCCCACATTCCCAAAGAGGTGGTGTGGGGCAGGTGGTTTTTTGGTCTTTTTAATGGGTTTTGGGTCTGGGATAATTTTCATTGTTTAGGGGGTTGGTTACAAGTTGTTGTCAAGGGTTAGGAAAAAGGCTAAGCAAAGGAGATTAGATTTAAGGTTCTTGTTTAAAAAAAAGAGAGAGAAAGAAAGAAAGAAGAAGACAAAGACAATTACTAGTTTTAAGTGTTTTATATTGGATTGGATTGTTTTATATTGTATACAAGTTATATATATTGGAATTGATATTGTTAGAAAATGCTATATGTATATTTCTAATTGTACTTATACCGTTCATTTAACAATGCAATTTTCTGATCCTTGAATGTTATTATTACCAACTATTAGGATATAAAGAAATGAAAGTTAGTAGTTAGACATTACATTGGAACTTGTAGTCATATTAGATATGTTTTAAAAATTGAGCAGATATATTTTAGACAGGTCATCTTCAAACCCTTCAGAGATCTACAGAATATGGCATTTGACAGAGGGATGTGGAGAAGAACGGGATGCTGAGATGAAGCCTTATATACACAGCCAAGAAGAATGGACTAGAAATTATTTAGACATTTATTACTTTATATATTGTGTATAGTTATTGTATTTTTGTATGTAGTTTTTCTTTTGTTAGTTATAACCTTTTTCTTTTTTTCCTTTTTATTAAATTAGAAAAGGGGAAATGTGGTGGTATTTTAATAAATAAAGTTGCCTGGGGTCAGAGCTATTAGAGCCATAGCAAGTGCATGGCAGTGGTGGTGTACGCCTTTAAGGACCTGGAGGGTGGTACATACAGGCAGTGATGAGGCAGTCACATGATTGGGTTTACAACCAATGAGAAGCCAGAACAAGGAGACTATAGAGACAGACACACAGGAAGTAGGGCTTTCCTTTCGGAGAGCTCTCTGGGCTGAGGAGGATCCCTGAATCAGGAAGGGTGAGGCTCTTGGCTCTGACCTCTTGGCTTTCTTGTCTGAATCCGCTCTGTGTTTCTTGTTTAATAAGACCACTGAATTACATCTACAGGTGGGCCTATTAGAATTACATTCAATTTCTCACTGGAGACTCTGAAAGCCAGAAGGGCCTAGATGGATGTGCTGCAGAGAACTAACAGTCATTGGTCTTTGATATCTCTCAATATCAATGGATTCAATTTCCAAGCAAAAAGACATAGACTAACAGAATGGATGCAAAAACAAGACCAATCCTTATGCTGCATCCAAGAAACACATCTCAACATCAAAGGCAGACATTATTACCTCAGAGTAAAGGGTTGGAAAAAGATTTTCCAAGCAAATGGCCCCAAGAAGCAAACTGTTGTAGCTATTCTGATATCTATCAAAGTAGACTTCAAACAAAAATTTATCAAAAGAGATGGAGAAGGATACTTCATACTCATCAAAGGAAAAATCCACCAAGAGAAGATACCAATTCTCAACACCTATGCCCCAAATTCCAAGGCACCCACATTTGTAAAGGAATTACTACCAAAGCTTAAATCACACATCAACCCCTACACATTGATAGTGGGAGACATCAGTACCCCAATCTCACCAATGGACTGATCACCCACACATAAACTAAACAGAGAAATAATGGAGTTAACAGATGTTGTGAAACAAATGGACCTAATATATCTACCAAATATTTCACCCAAACACAAAAAGAATACACACCTTCTTCTTAGCACCTCATGGGATATTCTCCAAAATTGACCACATACTTGGTCACAAAGCAACTCTCAACAGATAGAAGAAAATTGAAATAATCCCCTGCATCAACAGAAACAACAGAAAGCCTACAAACTCATAGAAACTAAACAACTCTACTGAATGACTACTGGATTAAGGAAGAAATAAAAGAGGAAATTAGAGACTTCCTAGAATTCATTGAAAAATGAGTACAGAACATTCCTAAACTTATGAGACACAGTAACAGCTATGTTAAGAAGAAAGTTCATAGCACTAAGTGCCTTCATAAAGATTTCAGAGAGATCTCAGACTAGCAACTGAACAGCACAACTGGAAGATTTAGAACAAAAAGAAGCAAGCACACCTAAAAGAGCTAAAAGGAGTAGATGGCAGGGAATAATCAAACTGAAGGCTGGAATCAATAAAACAGAAACAAAGGGAATATGAAGAATCAATGAAATAAAGACTTGGTTCTTTGGTAAAAATCAATAAGATAAACAAACCCTTATCCAAATAGCTAAACGAAAGAGAGAGAATATCCAAATTAACAAAATCAGAAACAAAAAGGGGGACATAACAATAGATACCAAGGTAATCCACATGTACTCCACAAATTTAGAAAACCTAAAAGAAATGGACATATTTCTTGATAGATACCACTTACCAAAGTTAAATCAAGATCAGATAAAACATTTAAATATATTTATAACCCCTAAGAAAATAGAAGCAATCATTAAGAGTCTCCCAACCAACAAAAATCTCAGGACTAAATGCTTTTAGTGTAGAATTCTATCAGACTTTCAACGAAGAACTAATAGCAATACTCCTCAAATTACTCCACAAACTAAAAACAGAAGGAACATTGTCAAATTCATTTTATGAGGCCACAGTCACCCTGAAACCCAAACTACACAAAAATTCAAAAAAAGAAAGACAATTATAGACAAATGTCTCTCATGAACATTGGTGCAAATACTCAAAAAATACTCAAAAACCCAACCCAAGAAAACATCAAAAACATCATCTACTATGACCAAGTAGGTTTCATTCCAGAGATGCAGGGATGGATCAAAATACAAAAATCTATCAATGTAACCCACAATATAAAAAAAATACTGAAAGAAAAAAAAGCCACATGATCATCTCATTAGATGGTGAAAAGGCCTTTGACAAAATCCAACAACCCTCCATGATAAAAGTCTTGGAGAGATCAGGGACTCAAGGGACATCTGTAAACTTTTTTGACATACATAAACTTAATAGAGGCAATATACAGCAAACCGTTAAAGAACATCAAGCTAAATGAAGAAAAACTCAAAACAATTCTACTAAAATCAGGAATAAGATTTTATTCCTGCCCACTCTCCCTATATCTATTCAATACAGTACTTGAAGTTCAAGGTAGAGAAATAAGACTACTAAAGGAGATCAGGAGATACAAAATTGGAAGGGAAGAAGTCAAAGTATTACTTTTGCAGATGATATGGTAATATACATAAGTGACCCCAAAAATTCTACCAGGGAACTCCTACAGCTGATAAACATCTTCAGTGAAGTGACTGGATACAAAATTAACTAAAATAATCAGTAGCCCTCTACATACAAATGATAAATGGCAGAGAAAGTAATCAGTGAAACAATACCCTTCAAAATAGCCACAAATAATATAAAATATCCTGGTGTAACTCTAAGGAAGCAATAGAAAGATCTGTATGACAAGAACTTCAAGTATTTGAAGGAAAAAATTAATTTATCAGAAGATGGAAAGATCTCCCATGCTCATGGATAGGCAGGACTAATATAGTAAAAATGGCAATTTTACCAAAAGCAATCTACAGATTCAGTGCAATCCCCATCAAAATCCCAACATAATTCTTTACAGACATTGAAAGAACAATACTCAACTCCATATGGAAAAACAAAACAAAAATCCAGGATAGCTAAAACAATCCTGTACAATAAAAGAACTTCTGGAGGTATCACCATCCCTGATTTCAAGCTCTACTATAGAGCTATAGTAATAAAAACTACATGATATTGGCATGGAAACATACAGGGGGGATCAATGGAATAGAACTGAAGGCCCAGATGTAAATCCACACATATATGTACACCTGATTTTTGACAAAGAAGCTAAAATTATACAATGGGAAAAAAGCATCTTCAACAAATGCTGCTGGTGTAACTGAATGGCAGCATATATAAGAACGGAAATAGATTCATATCTATCAACCTGAACCAAAATCAAATTCAAGTGATTCAAAAACCTCAAGATGAATTCAGATACACTGAACATGAGAGAAGAGAAAGTGGAAAATAGCCTTGAATGCATTGGCATAGGAGACAACTTCCTGAACAGAACACCAGTAGTTTAGGCACTAAGATCCACAATTAATAGGACCTCAAGAAACTAAGTAGCTTCTGTAAGGCAAAGGGCATTGTCAATAGGAAAACAACCTAGCAGCCTACAGAAAGAGAAAATATCTTCACTAACCCCACATCTGACAGAGGGCTGATTTCCAACATATATAAAGAACTAGAGATATTAGACATCAAAAATCCAAGTAGTCAAACTTAAAGATGGGGTACAGATCTAAACAGAAAATTCTAAGTAGAGGAATCTCAAATGGACTAGAAACATTTAATGAACTGTTCAACATCCTTAGCCATCAGGGAAATGCCATCAAAATGACGCTGAGATTCTATCATATACCTGTCAGAATGGCTAAAATAAAAAATACAAGTGACAGCTCATGCTGGAGAGGATGTGGATCAGGGGAAATACTCCTCCACTGCTGGTGAGAGTACAAACATTTTGTACAGCCACTTTAAACCAATAAGGTGGTTTCTCAGAAAACTGGGAATTGATCCACCTCAAGACCCAGCTGTAACACTCTTGGGCATATACCCAAAGGATGCTCCATCAGACCACAAGGACACTTACTCAACTATGTTCATAGCAGCTTTATTCATAATACCCAGAAACTGAAAACATTCTTGATGTCTCTCAACTGAGGAATGGATAAAGAAAATATGTTTTATTTACCCAATAGAGTGTTGCTCAGCTGTTAAAAACGACATCGTGAAATTTGCAGGCAAATGGATGGAATTAAAAAGAAATCATCCTGAGTGAGGTAACCCAGACCCAGAAAGACAACAATGGTATATACTCACGTACAAGTGGATATTAGCTGTAAAGTAAAGGATAACCACGCTACAATCCACAAACCCAGAGAAGCTAAGTGACAAGGAGGGCTCAAGGGGGGAATGTGCAGATCTCCCTGGGAAGGGAAAATAGAACAAATTTTGTAGGTAAACTGAGGGCAGGCAGAAATGGGATCAGGTGAGGTGGATGGAGTGCAGAGTACTAGAAGAGACAATTGAAAAAGGAGACATTTCAGGGTGAGGCAGAAACCTAGTGTAATGGAAACTCCCAGGAGTCTACAAGGGTGACTCTAGCTAAGACTCCTAGCAGTTGGGGATACTGATCCTGAACTTAAAATCTCCTGTAACCAGTCAAGACTTCCAGTGAAGGCTTTGGGACACCAACCCAGTCACATAACATTTGGCATACAGTTTGTGCTGCCTGCAAGATATACTTGGGTAAAGGTGTTGCAGAAATTGTTAAAGTGACCGACAAATGACTGGTCCAGCCTGAGACCCATGCCACTAGAAGGAGCCCACCCCTGACACTGCGTGGAGTGCCAGGACCCAGAGGCTGGAAAGCCCATGCACCTATATAGAACCCAACACAATTTGCAAATAAACAAATAAATAAAGTCAATGTAATGGTACCTCATGATATTCTGCTATGCTCATAGCCCAATTGCCTTTAGAGAGGCTTTATCTAGTAACTGATGTAAACAGATGCAGAGACCCATAGCCAAATAAGCTGAGCTTGGGGAATCCTGTGGAAGATGGTGAGGAAGGATTGTAGGATCGCGAGGAGTCAAGGATACCACAAGAAAACCCCCAGAATCAAAACACTAGGCTCATAGAGGCTCATGGAGACAGAACCAACAGTCAGAGAGCCTCCATGGGACTGATCCAGGCCCTATGCATATATGCTATAGTTGTGTAGCTTTGTCCTCTTGTGGGATTTATAACAGCAGGAGCAGGGGTTCTCTCTGATTCTTTTGCTGGCTTTTGGACCCTTTCCTCTTACTGGGTTGCCTTGTCCATCCAGCCATAACATGTGGAGAGGTGCCTAGTCTTACTGCAATCAGATATGTCATGTTTGGATGATATCTATGGGAAGCCTGGCTTTTTCTGAGTGGATGTGGGGGCAGAGGAGAGGTGGGGGGAATAGGAGAAAAGAAGGGAGTGGAACTGTGGTCAGGATGTAAAAATAATAACAATAAAATATTTAAAAAGTAATTCCTAATTGAGTTCTAAATATCTATCCTTATACTGCAGACAAGTACAATCCTTGCTACTCACCAACTTCTTTTTGCAGTATAGGTAGACAAAAACTGAGATCCACCCACAACTGATCAAGTTGCCAAGAGTATGTGGTATGGGATGCCCATCCCCAAATGGTACATCTAAAATGCAACCTCTACACCTAAGTCTCAGTGAAAATCATGGAGGAGGGGGGCAGAAACATTGTAAGAGCCAAAGGACCAAGGCATACACTGTAAGATAGTATCTTTTATATATGGCAGGGAAGCTGCAATCATGAAATTTCATCAATAAGTTTGCCTAAATCAGATCTGACAAGGCCAATAAATATGTCAACATAGATGAGAGAAATTTCACAAGGCCCCATCCCTAGATGAAGGGCAATAGACAACCAATGCTTGCTAAGAGAGGGAGAATCAGCAAGAAAGATGTTCATGATAGATTATCCAGCCTCAAATTGTTAGTCCTAAACACATACACAAATGAGCAACATAAATGAACTCAGCAGAGTATATGTATAAAGAACTCAGCAATTTGTGAGAAGGAACAAGAGAGGACTTGGAGGGGAAAGATAGGGTAGAAATGTTACTTCATTCTAGTTCAAATTTCTCAAATCCCAATTTAATTACAAAAGTTTCATATGTAAGCCAATAAAACAAAATTTATTAAAATATGCTTATAAGAGCTAAAACGAAGCATGATCAATACAATCATATAGAATGAACAGCTAGAATTAGATGCAATGCAAATACCCAAGAACAGTTTTGGGGATGGGGGTGGGGGAGTTGAGGCACAGATTTTATAAGGTCAAGTATGTTCACTATGTCTTCTCTAGTGGCACACTCATTTGTCAGCTAGTTTGGCCAAAAGAGAAAGAAAACTAGTTAGAAGCTAGTGCTCCAAGCTTGTTAAAGGCTGATCACAATCCTTCTCTAATCTCTTATAATTGACTTTTATGTCATTGACTTTAACCACTGGGCAACAGTTAAAGATTAAAAGACACTCCAGGAGACAAATCAACTGAATAGAGCATGTCAACCTAGTTTGGATTCTGGTATGAACAAACCATTGTGATAAGGCAATTATAGATTATTAATAATATAAAGGGAATAATTAGATGTTTGAATCAGATGTGATTGTAACATTGCAGTTTTGCAAAAAAAATTATAATCTCAGAAGGAATACGAAGACATAGTATTTTAGTTTGCTTAAAAATATGCTGAAAGAATAGTTTGATTGGCAAATCTTGATCATTTCTTTTCAGGGTCTCATATAGCCCAAATTGGTCTTAAATATACTAGCTAACTAAGAGTGATCTTGACCTCCTGATCTTCCTGCTGCCACCTCCCAACTACTAGGATTACATGTGTGTGTCACAGTTCCACGCTCACAATCTTCACAATGTCCAAAGCTCTGCCTAGGAATTTCTAGGAATTCCTTATACTATTCTTGTTTTCTTTGTATCACAAGTTGTCATAGTTTAAAAGCTGATCTGTTTTTGCCTCTACTATACAATGCAAGAGATAGCCTTTACTCCTTAGGGGGTCAGTATCTACAAGAGACTAGTGTGAAATACTATTTCATCCTTTTTTTGTAATTCAAATGTAGAATAAAATGTACATTTAACTGCATGTTGTGGAAAAGAGGCAGATCACTTTTACAAAAGCAGAATGTGCAAGTTGTTTTCTACCTCCCTTACATGAGCTGTTGTGTTGGTCATTTATGTATACCGATGGAAATTTGGAGTATTTCATGCCAAATGGAATGCATCATTAATATAAGATGAAACGAATATCAATTTGCAAATAAATATAAACAGTTAATAGCAATTTGCAAAAGTATCAAATATATTAAAAACATAGCATGATACATTTCTTTTTTCCTCGTATTGGAAATAATTTCAAAGTTTGTATAATATTCATTATTGTTTACAGCTTGAAAACAGCACTCTCACATAGCTTGTGGTACAGATTTTCTAGAAACAGTTTAACAATATATACAGCAGCCTTAGAATGTATGTATTCTTTGATTCATAATTCTGCTTCTAGAAGTTAATTGCAAGGAATAGTCAAGCATAAGAAGAAATAGTTCCATACAGAAATCACTGTATCATATCTCTCCAATAACACTCCTCACTTAAAACATCTTCCTCCTAATGTCTCCTTTTTTAAAATAAAAATTAGTACTGTCTATATTATGCACATAACTGTGGAGTCATTCACTGAGGTATAGGTAACATATCAATAGACAGCCCCTCCCCCAATAAAAATGACTTTTCCTCCCTCAACAGCTAAGCAATTGTCAATAGCACATCAGCTAAGGATGGTTAAGAGATTCCCCCCACCTCTGTAGTGGAGTTTTTAACTGAAATGGTCTTGTTCTGATCTTTTGCAGGCATCTACAGCTGCTGTGTATTCATGTGTACAACAGCCAGCCATGTCAAACCCAGAGAACAGCAGTTTACGGACCTCATCCACATCCTCTGGCTCTTTCTTACATTCTTTTTGACCCCTCTTCCTTGATGTTTCCTGAGCCTTGAAGGAAAAGTTGATATCAATGTTCCATCTACACCAGAGCACTGTTGATTATTGTCAGCATCATGAATAGTTATAATGATATAGAAAACTTAAGTTGGCCAAGCTATGCAACATATATGTAGAGGGCCTAGATCGGTCCCATGCGGACTCCTTATCTGTCAGTTCAGTGGCTGTGAGCTCCTATTAGCACAGATTAGTTGTTTCTGTGGGTTCCCTTGTGATGACCTTGGAACCTGTTCCTCATACTGGGTTCCTTTGCCAAGCCTTAATAAGAGGGAGGAGCTTACATCTACTTCAACCTTATATGTCATGCTTTGTTGACACCCATGGGAGGCCTGTTCATTTTTGAACAGAAACAGAGGAGGAGTGGATCCAGAGGATCAGAGGGTAGGTGAGGGAGGGAATGGGAAGAGAGGAGGGGAAGGAAACTGTGATCAGGATATAAAAGAAATGAATAAATTAATTAATAAAAATTTCAGATAATGGATGATACATATATATATATATATATATGAAGTTGGTTGGGAAATAAAACCATGAAAACCTTATCCTAAGAATCAGATAACTGATATAACCTTATTGCTTACCTTCTGTAATTATGCTTACTGCTGGAAATTCCAAGTCATGATCCTTAGTCATGTAAGTTGAGATTTGAACTCGCAAATGACAGGAAAGGTCAGAAATCATGCTGACCAACCTATAAATGCTGTAATAAAATGTTGATCAAGACTCAGGCTGTGGAGACTGCTCCACTGAATGTGTGCTAGCCTGAATAAATACTTTTGTTTCTCTAGCTGGTGTCATATGCCTGTTCTGAGTGTGGTGTTTCCTGTTCCAATTTTTCCTTAACAATGAGTCTCTGTGTTAACCACTACCTACTGAAATAGTAAGTTTCTCTGATGAAGGCTGAAAGCAGCACAAATCTATGGATATAAACATAAATATTTAGAAGGCAATTTGAAAGCATGACCATTTAAATAAATAATATTATGTTCTCTTCTTGGTCCCATGACTTCCCCAGCCTTGAGTTTTGATCATATATATATATATATATATATATATATATATATATATATATATATATATATATATCAGGCATTAACTTCTCTTTGTGAAGCAGGCCTTAAATCCAATCAAGAGAGTGGTTGGTTCTTCCTAGAAACCGTATTGTCACTATTATCCCAGAGAGCAAGTTTCGCATCCCTGGTCAGTATTCTAAGATGTATGGTACAGCACAGGGTAAGACTATCGTTGTCTTTTCTCTCCAAACAGCCTACGTAGCACCTTTGAACACTATAAAAGTTGACTAGTAGTGAGAGCGTTTCTTGGTCAGTTCAAGACTGATTTCTCCATGTTCCCCAACCAGTCTGCAGTATCTTCAGCAACCAGGTCTTACAACGTATTTATTATAGGTAGAAAAGAGGAACAACAATAGCCCATATTATTTTAGGTGCTTTTGATCTTCCTGACAAATTAACTTCTAGGGAAATAATGTGTGACTGTCTCTGAAATTCTCATTTAATAACCTTTGTCTTCCAGGAGCAGCATTGCTCACCCATGTGGAGTTCTTCTATTCAAACTTGTTTTTAAAATATATTTTGGTTTCCTTGTGGACTAGTGGTATTTCATAAGGTTTCTTCATATACCCTTACTTTTACTTTCCCACCTCATCCCTGAATTCTCCCATTCCTCTGCCTTCACACCTGCTTAAACTTTGAGGTCACTGTGTTCCACACATTTATTTCATAGTGCATGTGTTCTACTATCTCCTCTTATACTTTTTTTGGGCATGGATTGCAAGATTATAGGTTATTCTGTAACTTCTTAACATGAACTTTATGTTGGTAAACATGCTTCTCTTGCCCTCCCATTTTCCCATTCCTATCACTATAAAACCTATTTGAATCTTTACGTCTCAAATATTCCCCATCTCTATTTACGTTTGTCTTCATTTACCATCCCCTATTAATGTTTCCTCCACTAATGGCCTATTTCTAGATTTGTGCATGAAATAATATATAAATATATTTGAAACTAAGAAACTCGTATGAGAGTGATACACAGAATATTTGTATTTGGGGGCCATGGTTTCATGCCCCATACAATCATTTTCCAGTTCTATTCATTATCCTGAAAATTTAATAATTTTATCTTACTTACAGTTGAATAAAACTCCATTTTATATATATATATATATATATATATATATATATATATATAATTGCATTATATATACATAATTCTATTATATATACCATTTTTACTATCCATTCATAAGGTACTGAACATATAGGTTCATTCCATTTCTTATCTACTATGAATCAGACAGCAATGAGCATGGGTGACTACGCATCTCTGTAGCAAAATAGAAAATCCTTTGGGTTTCTGCCAAGGAATAGTATAAATGGGTCATATGGTAATTCTTACTTCAGCTTTTTGATAAACATCTAGATTAATTGCTTCAGTTTTCCCAAAATTAATTCTCCCACTCCATGAGAATAAAAAGCATTTCCATCTTCTGGCATCTTCCTCAACTTCTTTTTCAGGGATCTTAAAATTTTCCTTTAAGGCATTTTCTATTACCCCTATTGAGGGGTGGGTGTTGTAAATAGATGTGTTTCCCAGATATCTTCTTCAGTATATTTGTTATTGATATATAGAAATGTTATAGTTTTGTATTTTTTTAATTTTACATCCTTCTACTTTACTGAAAGTATTTGTCATCTCTAAGTGTTTTATTGCATTAACTATTTAGAGACTTACATATAGAGTTGTATCTTCTACAATAACAGATATTTTGACTTCTTTTTCTATTTCCTATTGGTATAATGCCTTACAGAAACTCAACTTTTGATTGATTTGTAGTCTTTTGACTATAGTGATAGGCAAGGCAAGATATTGAATATGCTGACTTGAATCCCAGTTCCTGTCATTTCCTAACTCTGTTGCCTCTTAAAAGTTATTTAGATCCTTTAAACCTCCGTTTCTTCTTGCTAATCATAATGCAGATTAAATGATGGAATATTCAAGCACAGCCAAAATTGGGTTTGGAATAAGTAGGCATTACACTAGTGTTGCTTAAGCAAAAATAATGAGATTGTTGCAATTTTATCTACAATGTAAAAATGCTGCATATCAAATTAATGCAAAATAATACCTAGTCTGTTGTAAGAGATCACAAATGCTCTGATTTTTACCATATGTAGAAACATATTTAAGCAGAATTCTCATTGTTACAAAAGATGTAATATTATTATATTTTTTTAAAAAAACCTACCTTTTAACATGCTGGGCACAAAATTTCTCCTAGCTGCTGTGGGATGGTCTGTATGTCAAATGTGTTGCTGATTGGTCAATAAATAAATCATTGATTGGTCAGTGGCCAGGCAGGAAGTATAGGCAGGACAAGGAGGAGAAAAAACTGGGAAGTGGAAGGCTGAGTGGGAGAGACACTGCCAGCCGCCATGATGAGAAACAACATGTAAAGATGCTGGTAATCCACGAGCCCTGTGGCAAGGTATAGATTTATGGAAATGGATTAATTTAAGCTGCAAGAACAGTTAGCAAGAAGCCTGCCACGGCCATACAGTTTGCAAGCAATATAAGTCTCTGTGTTTACTTGGTTGGGTCTGATGGCTGCGGGACTGGCAGGTGAGAGAGATTTGTCCTGACTGTGGGTCAGGCAAGAAAACTCTAGCTACAAATGGCACCCAACGTGGGGCAAGAGTTTCCACCTAAAACTTGAGAAAAAAGATTCTAAAACGGAGCTAAAAGCAGTTCCTAATTGTCTCTCTCAAATGAGCGGCAGCTGCCGGTTTGAGCTACTGGCGTGTTCCTAGCGTGTGCGCTCGATCTGCAGTATGGCGGGAATGAGACCTTTGCAAGTGGCACTTTGAGCTGCATGGTGGATTTAGCCTTTGCTGGTGCAGAGCAAAAGGGGAGGTTTCTGGGCTGCACGCTGCTTGGATAAAGGCATGGACGCATGATAGCTCCCAGAGCTGAAGGTAATACCGCCGCCATGTTGGGAAGCTGAGGTGGGCGGAGCCAGCAGCCACAGCTGCTACAGCTTAAAGCAATAGATTCACAATAAAACAGATTCAGATGTAATAGTTTAAAATGTGTGTAAAATATACGTAGGCTTGAAAGAGACAAAAAAGGTGATATATACAGTTATAGAAACAAATACACAGTTTTAAAAAATAAAGTCTTTAAAGAGACAGTAAAATTAACATAAAAAATAAGCCACGTGAAGATGAATATTACACAGAGAATCTGGATTGTGTTGTCTTTGGGATTTTTAACTGCAGAAAAACATTTGATTGTAAAAGATGTTGAGTTATGCCAAAATGTATATTTTAAAGGTACCTTGAATTCAAAATTTGGATATAAGGATATGTTGCTTTGGAAAGGAGATTCTGCTTTTGTTCCCACAGAAAGCCAGAGGCTATGGATTTGTTCCAGATTAAGATACATCAGGTTTAACCAGCCAAGACCCCCTGAAAGGTGACACCAAGGCCCAGATGATCCAACATCTAGAATGGTTTCAAGGCAACTGGCTCAGACGATACAGCCTCATGGACTACTCCATGATCCTAAAATTTTCTTTGTTTCCCCAAAAGATACAGCGCCCCCCTCCAGCAGAAAGTAGTAAGAGAAGCTACGCCCAAATTCCCAAACATACCAAGCTGACTTTGGAGATGTGTAAAGGTTAAAACCTTCCTTTTTAAGAAAAGAAAAGGGGAAGTGCTGTGGGATGGTCTGTATGTCAAATGTGTTGCTGATTGGTCAATAAATAAATCACTGATTGGTCAGTGGCCAGGCAGGAAGTATAGGCAGGACAAGGAGGAGAAAAAACTGGGAAGTGGAAGGCTGAGTGGGAGAGACACTGCCAGCCGCCATGATGAGAAACAACATGTAAAGATGCTGGTAAGCCACGAGCCATGTGGCAAGGTATAGATTTATGGAAATGGATTAATTTAAGCTGCAAGAACAGTTAGCAAGAAGCCTGCCACGGCCATACAGTTTGTAAGCAATATAAGTCTTTGTGTTTACTTGGTCGGGTCTGACGGCTGTGTGACTGGCAGGTGAGAGAGATTTGTCCTGACTGTGGGTCAGGCAGGAAAACTCTAGCTACACCTAGCATTCAAGTGACTGAGGAGAAGGACTGGGAGCCAGAGACCAGCCGAGTCTACATAGAAAGACCCTGTCTTAAAGAACAATAATCATGCCATACATTTTCTGCAATTACACAAAGTTTTAAGCTAAACATAGTATATTAATACATAAACACATTTAAATATATAAAAATTAAAAAATAACTAAAATCTAAAGGGAAGTAGTGAATTACTGATGGTAGCCAAGTGGGTTGAAGAGATTAGAAGTAATCTAGTTTCATTTTCCTTTCTGTTTTCTAAATCTGCTGCAATTTTTTGGTATTATTCCTCTAACAAATTACAAAATTGAAATCAATGCAGCACATAAGTTATAATATTAAACAAAAGCACAAAATACAAACTTGGATTACACCATAGGATTACAACACATTTGGGATCTTTTTTCTCTATATATTTTTTATTGAAAGTAGATTTTTGCCTCATACAATACATCCTAAACACAGTTTCCCCTTCCTCCACTCCTTCCAGGCCCCTTACAACCTCTCTCTCCCCAAGATCTGCTCCGTATCCCTTTCTCTTTAGAAAAGAGAAGGACTCCAAGAGACAACACTCAAACAGGAAAGAACAAGATACAGTAAGACAAGGCAAAAGCCCTCATATCAAGGCTGGACATATTTAGAAATTTTAAGCAGGAAATAAAAAAAGCATAGAAATATATGTTCCAATCAGGTTTTATTCTGAAAGATAGATTAAAAGAAGCTTTATCCTTGCTTTAAAGTTAAAAACCTTGGACAATGCTCTTTTATTGCTCTTAAAATTTTCAAAATGTAGAATACTGATGAAAACTACCTATGAATTTGGAATTTATTCATCAATACAAGAGACAGTAGCACCTTAGATAATGTTCTGAAGGTATGGCTGCAATTATATAAAAGGTATTCTCTCTGTAGGTAACATAACATTAGAAAGAAACCTGCTGAACCCCAGTATCAGGGTGGTAAGTGAGGCTGGCTTTTTTTAAAATTTTTTTTCTCTTGGCAGTGCTGGGGGTCTCTCTCTGCTACAAAAACAATCTACCACTGAACTGCAATTTATTATCTGATATTAAAATGTAAATACTGTTTTTCAATAAAATAATTGTTTGAAAGATGAAACAGAAATATGGAAAGTAGAAAAATGAAAGGCTACAATAATGTAGCTTTTTTGCATTTTGCAATTATTTTAAAGTATATGCACGCTCAGGAAAGACTGAAATGAAATAAACAGAATAATCAGCTGTGGCTTGTGTTCCAGTTGCGGGGTTTTTCTATTTTGTTCTTTGGATTTCTCTGTACTTTTCCAATTTAACAAATATTTTTAATGAAAAGGTTAAATCAGATAAGCTGTAATCGACAAGACGTTGGATAGAGCTGAGGTGCAAAGTTCCCCAGTGTGCACTCCAGTTAGAACTTTGAAAGATGAAATGGAAGATCAGAAGTGGCTGACTCACTGATCATTAGCTTGCTGCTGGTGCTTCCACCTAACAAGCTAATTCAGCCAATTCTACTTAGAGTGGAACATTAAGCAAATAATGTCATCTCAAGCCTTTAAATTGTTCCCTGGGTAGAAGACAGTACTGGAAGTGGGTGATGTCTAAAAAATTAACCAGACATTTACCACTCAGTCCCTCCAGAAAAGAGAAAGACTTCAGGCTTAGGAAGGATAAAGCTTCTGCCTAAATCCAGTGCCTGAGACCACCAACAGATCAGTTTGACTACTCTGGGAACATTGAGTGAGTGTGTGATCCTCTTTCAATAGTTCTTTCTGTATCCTGACAGCCTTTTGTTTTGTCATTTGGTTGCCATGGAAGAGTTCTAACAGCTCAGAGTCCCATCTCAGACCAGTCTTTCTGTTGACTCAGATTCACAGAGACTCCTGTCTGTTTCCCCTAAATTTCTGGATCTCCCCCCCCCTCCCTCTTGAGATTGTTTCTAAATGAAGCTTTTAGAAAGTTTTAACTAAGAGTTTCTCTAGGGTTAAGAATAACATTGCATTATGAATACACTTCCACACCCATTAGCTACCATTCAAGAAAGAAGTGAAGGATTGGCGGTAGAATTTCATATTACCCTAGTCAGAATGGCCAAGGTTAGTAAAACAAATGACAACAGATGCCAGGTATGTAAAATGTTTATTCATTGCTGGTAGTACTGATAGCTGGACTCTATTATCTTACTACAGTGATACTTACCCAAATATATGGAAGTTGAAAATAGCCTATATGTCTGTCAATTGATGAATAATGAAAATATGGTACAGGTACAAAATGGAATATTATTCAGCTGTTAAGAAAAATGCAATTATAAAATTTTCAGGTAAATAAATGGAGCTAGGAATAATCTTCCTGATTGAGGTAACCCCACTTAGGAAAACAAATATTGTATATTTTCTCTTATATGTTGATATTAACTTTCAATATGTGTGTTTCCTTTAGAATATCCACAGAGGATAAACATCTAGTAAAGGATGAGCAGGGGATAAGAATCTCCCAAGGAAGGGGAAATAAACTATAGTGTCATGAAGGGATGAAGGACAAATTAGAACAGGAGTTTAAATGAGGTGGAGGATGGGAGGAAAATGTAGAAGAAACAATATATGGAGGGATAACTAACACTAAAGGCCATTTGAAATTCCATATGGAAACCTATTACTGTAGAAGCTTACTAAAATATACTCGTGTATAAACAGAGTAACCATATAGTGGGGGTGATGATATACCAAATAGACATAATACACTACCCAATCCAACCTTCAGTACAAGCAATGAATTATATTGTTTTGAGTCATTGTCAAAAGGATTTCCTTAGATCTCTGCCCCCCCCCCCCCCGCAAAACGTTACTGTCTATTGCCAATGTCATTGGTTATCTTCCACAAACATATGGATGGTAATACTGTATTGCTGAAGACACTACATCTTTTTGTCATAGTGCATGGGGAAATTAAAATGACACTCAATTGGAAACTTCACCCTTACTGACTAGTGTTTGCAGTGAGGGAAGATTCTCTACATGCTTACCTGGAAGAGAAAAGTAATCATCAATCTCAGCTAACTATGAATCCTGAAAACTACAATAGCAAGCTGTCTTTAACATATGCCCATTGGTGCAATGGTAGCATGAATGCTATGAGAGTAACCAATGACTTTTTAATTGGCTATAAGGTCTATACCATGAGATGGAACCCATAAACAGATGGTCCTAGGGGAAAACCTACTGATACTATTCTGCTGCATGAACACAGCAGTAAAAGAGCTCTTAATTACATATAGCTATATCCATACATCAATGCATTGTTGAAAATTCATCAGGGAAACTTCTTCTTGCAGTAGATAGAAGCTAACACAGAGAGCCACAACTGGACATTGTGCAGAATGGGAGACTTTGGAGCACTCACCTACAAATGAAATGTCTTTTCCATACTTTTCCTCTTGAAACTTATGGATATATGTAGATGAAGAGGCAAAAAGATTGTAAATGCCAGAGATAGTGTATTATTTTAAGGAAACAGTGTCTTCCAGAAACAACAGGCTGATACATGTATGGACTCAAAGAGTTTGTGGCAGTATGTACAAGATCTATGCAAGATCAAGCCATTAAAAAATCCCACCATACATCATGGGAAGTAGGCACAATGTGTCACCACTA
Organism: Peromyscus californicus insignis; assembly: GCF_007827085.1. Taxonomy (NCBI): domain Eukaryota; kingdom Metazoa; phylum Chordata; class Mammalia; order Rodentia; family Cricetidae; genus Peromyscus; species Peromyscus californicus. The sequence goes on from NW_026294391.1 coordinate 53,384,248, forward strand.
ACCACAAAGATACTTGCAATTGATAGCTACTAGGAGAGGGAAAATAAGTTTTCCTCTTCAATGGGGTAACACTGGGTATATTGACTATACTCTAGGGCATGCCCCATTCCGAGGAGTAGTTGGCCTACACTAATAGGACTCAATTTCTGTGTTTTATTTTTCTTTTTGAGATAGTAATATAATTACAATTTCCTTTCCATTTTCTCCTTCTAAACTATCCCCACTCTCTTTCAAATTCATGGCCTTCTTAAAATTATTGCTATTGCAAATATATATATATATTTATATATTCCTATTTATAACCTTCTTAGCCCATATAATGTTACCTGTGCATATGTTTCAGGGATGACCATTTTGGGACTGGACAACCAATTGGTATGCTCTTCCCTAGGTAAGACACCTCCCTACTCCCAACTTTCCTTTGTTGCCTATAGTCATTTACACGAAGTTGAGACCTCATGAGCTTTTTTCTTTCCATGTTGGCATGTCCATTGTTGTCATCTTTGTTCAGCTCAAATTTGGTCAATGATGTTGTTTAGACTTTAATGAGCATACATTCTGACATTACTCGGAGACAGAATCTCACAGCAAACTCCCTGATTCCATGGCTCTGATAACATTTCTGCACCACCTTCTACAATGTTCCACAGTCCTTAGGAGTGGGAATATTTTATAGGTGTATCCATTGGGACTAGGCCCTACAACTCTGCATTTTGATTAGTTGTGGTTTCCTGTAGTGGTCTCTATCTGTTGCAAATATGACTTCCCTTGATGAGGAGTGAAGATCAAACTTACCTGTGGGTATAAGGACAAATGATTATAGATTGTTGTAAGAGATTATGCTTGTTTCACAATTAGAGGTTATGGATACTCCTTCAGTAGCCATGACTAAGAGGAATGGTTTTCCTCTTGTTGAGCTGGTTTTAATTTAAGTCCAATTAAGAAGCTGTGGGTTACCTCCAAAGTAAGCATGCCACTGCTACACACTTGAGGTTATCCTACCATGCTGGTCATTGATATGCTTCATAGGTGTCATAGCTGCATAGGACTGTTCACTACCTCTGTCATTTGGAAGAGTTTATGGAAACTTCTGGTCTCATGGAAGCTAAGCCACAGGGATGTGGAATTCAGGCCACTCCTAGTTCAGACGCCTCTGGGCCCTATTTCTGAAGTGTGTGGTGCAATTAGCAATAGGGACTTATCTTCTACTTCTGGGGCGCTGCCAAGGGGAATATCACTGAGCTACATGTTTTCAAGGTCTCTTCAACAACCCTGGCCAACAACTCAAAAAAGATCTTCTCATGCCTATTATGCCTAAAAAACCACAAGAATCATACTATTAACTATTTACCTAATTAAAAAAACTAGAATACATGTAAAACTGTATATAAACACACATATGTAATTTTAATAAACTTTTCTTATCTGGGCTGATGGTACTCTCTCCAAGACCCTAAGACTTCCCAACAAAATTTGCAAATACTACATTTGTTGTTTGTTTGAGAAAGAGAAAGATCATAAAGTCCCCTTTCTTTAAGGGGAAGTGGGAAGATCTGGGAGGAGTTGGGGTAGGAGAAATATAATCAATGTATATTCTATGAAATTCTTAAAATGCAAATATAAAAAAGGAGAAATGTATAAGAAAAAGAAGTATACTATGGAGCTGGTGTTCTTATGGGACTCCTCACAGTGGTAGTGTGAGGTGTCTCTAACTCTTTTATCTGCTTTTGGTACCATTTTCCTCCTACTAGGACTCATCCAGAATTAAAATGAGGGTTTGTACCTAGTCTTATTGGAACTTTTTATGACATATTCAGTTGATATTTCTGGGAACCCAATTCTTTTCTGAAGGGAATTGGAAGAAGTGTAGATCTGGGGAAGAGAGGAGTTAAGGGGGTTGGGAAGAGTAGAGGAAGGGGAGATTGTGATTGGGATATAATGTTCAATGAGAAAAGAAAGATTAAAAAATCATAGAGCTTGGGATGTTGGTCAGTAGTAGAATGATTGTCTAGTTTATACTAGGTTCCATTCCAAGCACTTTCAAGCAAACAGACATATATATATATATATATATATATATATATATATATATATATATATATATATATATATATATACATATATAAATGAAAAAAGAAAGGAAGGAAGGAAAGAAGTAAAATGAAGTAAGAAATAAAGCCACATGTCCTGAGAGAAGTGGGGAGCGGTACAAGTTGAGGAGGAGGAAGCAGAAGTGACAGCAGTTGTTTGCTATCCAGAAATCTATAGATAATGAATCAGTTTCCCATGAATTACCAGCTTATTATTGCCTATAACCATTCTCTAGATATTTGGAGAACTCGATTTCTCTTGTTCTGTGTCCACTCTAAAGATATTAGAAAAGGATACACCAGACAGACCAAGTGGGTTCCATTCCATACCATTATGTAATAAATAGAACAAGGGCAGCTCAGAGGCTCAGTGTATTATTCTGGACCTGAAAACAGAGAAGAACATACTTTGGTGGGTCTGAGTAGGAGATAGGGGTAAGAAGTTACAATCTGTCCCTTAAAGCCCAGAAAAGTCACTGGACCAAGTTCTTCCACCCTTACCATAAGAAGAGACCATAATTTTCAACATTTTTAGTTAAGAAATATTGTGAGACAATAAATGCTAAATGAAAATTCATCTCTTTTGACTTAGTGATTTATATCATCTGATTCCCTTTTCAATACCACAGGGAAATATATGTCCTTGTAAGCTAAATGTTTTTAAATTCAGTATATTTTTCTCCAAATTGAAAGATATTACAGCTTCACTGATGAAACAAACCCCTTTTTCTAAACTTCTCCTCATGAGATATAGATTTGTATAACTTTTTCACTATTGATCTAAAACTATGTAATTTATGCAATAACACTGCTAAAAACCTTGTTTTTATAAAAGAAAAGAATAATTACAAAGGCAAACTGCAAGAAGGAACTGTATGACTAATGGTGAACAAATCAATAAAAAAATCCAATAAATTTAGTTTGGTCTACGTAATAGGTCAACTGGCTTATTTAAACATGGTCTTACTAATAGACAGTTTTCTATGTATCATATTGTGATTCTATAAGGCATCAACTGACATTGTTCAGTGGTAGAAAATAAGATAGCAACTGTGTCTACCATCATATCCAATGTTTACCTTCAGTGCTTTGTATAGAATAATTGTTTATCACTTCAAACTATAATTTGAAATAAACTTTAAAGATAAGATAGGCCAGACAATCCCTTTATTAGAGAGATAAAGCTTCTGAAAGTACACAATATGACAAAAAATTAGGATCAGGAAGGGGATGCTTTTCTATAATTCAGCTACTGATGAGACTTCCACACACATCACAGTGGCTATAACTACATGATGTTCTTTTTAAAATATTGTTTATTATAACAGTGTTTTTGAGACATAGCGAGGCAGTTGCATTATGAACACACAGTAGTTGTGATAGCATCAACAAGATGTGTACAAACTGAAGCTTGACAAAATTCCAGCATGGAAAGTGCATGGAATCCCTGTCCTAGCTGAGGACTGACATTGGGAAAGCACGAATGTCTTTTTTCAAGGTTGTAGCTTCTGGCAGGTTGACTATGCTCCAATAGAAGGCCACAGATCCAGTATATGGGCAGCATAAATTACATTTGATAAGTTAAATAAAATAGAACACAAAATTCGATGGGTAAGAAAAGAAAAGAAGGTAGATATGAGAGGAGTTGAGGAAGGGGGTGAATATATTCAAAATATATTGTGTGGAATTCTCATATAACCAATTATAAAGATAAAAAAGTAAAAGATTTTTCATTATATGTTAATAGTCAGATATTATAAAACTGAAGAACAAATGTCCCACTTATTTATATCAGAGCACTGGCATAACTATCACACCTATTATTTATTTGATAACTGTGTACTGACCACTTGCCAAGTTCCAGGCAGTAAGCAGTGCTCTGAAGGTGCAAAAATCAATGCAATTTAATCTATGATTCAGGAAGTTTAAAATTTAGAAAGGAAAATATTAATGAATACACAGTTATTATGTGACATGGTAAGAGCTATGGCAGTTATCTTTACCTTAGGATATTTCAGAGTAGAAACTACAAAAGTTGAAACACCTATAATGGCAACTAATTATATTTAACTGAAAAAGGAGACAAAATAAAGTGTGTTTTGTGTGTGTGTGTGTGTGTGTGTGTGTGTGTGTGTGTGTGTGTGTGTGTGTTAAATGAAAGACACTTCAATCTTTTTGTAAGATCAAGTGCTAAAAGAGAAACCATATATAAAGTGAAAGCAAACTGCTGGAATATGATATATAGAGCTCTCTAAAGACGTCAGTGTATAGATTTGGTAATTATTACCCAATTAGTGGCCTAGAAGTTTGTTTCTTTTACCAAATTATTTAGTATAGTTTCAAGCATGTGATAAGAATGAACCAGTACTTTTTGAAAAAACATTTGTGTAGTTGAATGGCTTATATTTCTTCAATAGAAACTTGCAAACTTTATTTTTACATTAAAAGAGTAAATACAATATTTATAGCAGTTATGGAGTACTTGCTATGGGCAACATAGTTTTAAGAATATTATTTATTCCGCAAAACACCATAAATAAATACTACTATTAATATTTTAATTTAAAATGGTGAAATTGAAATGTAGATTGTGTTATATCAAACTACTTCTGTTTATGTAATTTTAAAATTATTTAATATTAAGCATTTCAAGGTTTAACCCGTTTGCTGTCTCTTATGCTAGCACACACAAACTCAAGCATGAGCACACACACACATACACACACACACACACACACACACACACACACACACACACAGGTGAAATTTGAAACTTAGCATGTTGCTGTGGGATGTCACTCTGTATGCTGTGAATGTGTGTTACTCTGATTGGTTGATAAATAAAACACTGATTGGCCAGTAGCCAGGTTGGAAATATAGATGGGGTGAGCAGAGGAGAATGCTGGGAAGAGGAAGGCTGAGTCAGGACTCACCAGCCAGACACAGAGGAAGCAAGATGACAAGGCAGAACTGAGAAAAGTTACCAAGCCACGTGGTTAAACATACATAAGAATTATGGGTTAATTTAAGTGTAAGAGCTAGTCAGTAATAAGCCTGAGCTAATGGTTGAGCAGTTATAATAATATTAAACCTCTGTGTGATTATTTTATAAAAGGCTGTGGGACTGTGGGTGAGATATTTGTCCAGACCACAGGCCAGGCAGGACACAGGAAATGTTTGTACTACAAATGGCACCCAATTTGGGGCTCTCGAATTTCCATAAGGCCTAAAAGAGTTTAAAAGGGGCTTCTAAACACATAATAACAGAGTGAAAAACAGATTTCTACTTCATGTCTCATGTGGGTCAAGATATAGAGATGCCAAGGTACAGAGATGCCATGGCATGAGGACTTGAGCTACACTATGGCAGGTTCACAGTGTTTGGGCTTGAGTGCAGCATGGCAGATTCATGCCACTGTACACAGAGGCATCTACAAGCCACACAGCATGGTGCATGGTGGATTTAACCTTTGCTATTACAGACAAAAAAAAGGTTTCTGGGCTACACACTGATTTAATGGAGGCGTACATCCACTGCTTCTGAGAGTTGGTAGTACACATGGCTTCCAGAGCCAGAGCTGGCAGTAAATATACCACTGCCCTGTTGGAAAGCTGAGGTGGGTGGATCCAGCAGCCAAAGCTGCCATTTCAACCCTAGTAATACTGAAGTTTAAAGCAATAGATTCACAATAAAACAGATTCAGATGAAATAAACCTCAAAGCGGTTTACAATATGTATAAAAATATACCTAGGCTTGGAAGAGAGAGGAAAAGGAATATAGACATGTAAAGAAATAGAAAGTTTCAAAAAATAAAGTCTTTAAAGAGAAAGTAAAAGCAATATAAAAATAAGCCATGTAAAGATGGAAATCACACAGAGAGTCTGGATTATACTGTCTTTGGGATTTTTAATTACAGAGAGACATTTGATTGTAAAGGCTGCTCAGTTAAACCAATATGTATATTTTAAAGGTATTTTGACTTCAAAATGTGGATCTAAGGATATGTTGCATTGGAAAGGAGGCTTTGCTTTTGTTTCCACTGGAAGCAAGAGGCTATGGATTTGTTCCAGGTTAAGATGGATCAGATTTGATCAAGCCAGACCTGCTGAACTAACAGATGGTACCTATCAACAAAGGTTATAGCTGGTCTTCCCAGAACTTGATCATTACCTCAAATTTTCTCACAATCCCCATAAGACTACCAGTGTCCTCTATCAGCAGGAAGTAGCCTAGAAAACTATACCTACATTCCCAAAAAAATGGATTATGGATATTTGTCTTTATTTAGGTTGTTGGTTACAAATTGTTATTGGTCATAGTCATCTCTTTCTAAATGAAGAAATGGGGATATGATACAGATATATAGGATATGGATATGAGGGGATAAAAGGGTAGACTATTGAATCTACTTTTTTTACTAATACTTTCTTTTTTTATTTTACAATGCAATTCAGTTCTACATATCAGCCACAGATTCCCTTGTTCTCCCCTCTCCCACCCCCTCACCTTCCCCCCAGCCCACCTCCCATTCCCATCTCCTCCAGGGCAAAGACTCCCCCGAGGATTGAGATCAACCTGGTAGACTCAGTCCAGGCAGGTCCAGTCCCCTCCTCCCAGGCCAAGCCAAACGACCCTGCATAAGCCCCAGGCTTCAAACAGCCAACTCATGCAATGAGCACAGGACCCGGTCCCACTGCCTGGGTGCCTCCCAAACAGATCAAGCCAATCAACTGTCTCATCCATTCAGAGGGCCTGATCCAGTTGGAGGCCCCTCAGCCACTGATTCATAGTTCATGTGTTCCCATTCGTTTGGCTATTTGTCCCTGTGCTTTATCCAACCTTGGTTTCAACAATTCTCGCTCATATAAACCCTCCTCTTTCTCACTAATTGGACTCTCAGAGCTCCACCTGGGGCCTAGCCATGGATCTCTGCATCCAGTTCCCTCAGTCATTGGATGGAGTTTCTAGCACGACAATTAGGGTGTTTGGCCATCCCATCACCAGAGTAGGTCAGTTTGGGCTGTCTCTCGACCATTGCCAGCAGTCTATTGTGGGGGTATCTTTGTGGATTTCTGTGGGCCTCTCTAGCACTTTGCTTCTTCCTATTCTCATGTGGTCTTCATTTACCAAGGTCTCCTATTCCTTGTTCTCCCTCTCTGTTCTTGATCCTGCTGGGATCTCCCGCTCCCCCAAGCTCTCTTTCCCTCGACCCTCGCCCTTTAATTATCTACTTTTAAAGAGCAACAACTTGCTTAAAATATTTTACATTGGTATCTATTTTAGTATATTGATATAAATTTAAAGTTAATTTTGTTATACTGTATGTATATTTCTACTCTTGTTTAAGGTATTATGTTTGTGCAGCTCATTTAAATTGTAATGGATAATTAAGAAATACCGATTAATAATAATTAGTCTTCTATGATAGTTAAACTTATAGTCATATTAAGTTTTCTAGGTATGCATAGATATAATTCACTTAGGTAGGTAATCTTCAAGCACTTCAAAGACCTACAGACTACAGCATTTAAAATGTTTTAAAAACGTAGACTTTCTAGACAGTGAGACATGACTGTTCCTTGCAGCACTGATTTACTTCAAAGAAAAAGATGGGCATCAAAGACTCCATATGGATTTATCTTCTTCTTGGCAAAAGTTAGCCATTTGGGCAAATAACTGCTCTTGCCAGGACTGCTGATAATGTGTCATATAAACTGGACAAACAGGACTCATAGGAAGGTGACCATGGAACTTTGCAAGATGAAATGGTCCTTCAGGTTACTGCTTCACAAAAGAAACTGCCAGGCATTCTACAGGGCACAGAGAAAAGTGACTGAGAGACTCTAGACCTCTGGGCTGAAGATGGATGCCCCAACATTGCAGAGGAACTTTGGATGACTGTCCAGGCAGGCAGCTGTCTTTGTCATTCTAGATTTTTGGAAGTTGCTTACAATGCTCTTCCTGTTTACTTAGGTAATATTATATCCTTCTGGAGTCTTTGATGTAGTTGAAGACTAGATAGTTATAATTTTCCTTTTATATGATAAAAGATAAATTAGATATGAAACTTTAGACTCATAAATAAAGTATAGATAGAATATTTTCTTTAATTTTGACAAATACAAATAAACTAGATATTGTAATTGTAATTCTTGTTGATAACTGTTCTATTATATGTTATTTTACTATGTTAAAGTGAAAACTTTCCTTTTTGATTAGAGAGAAAGGGGAAAGTGCTGTGGGATGCCGCTCTATATGCTGTGAATGTATGTTATTCTGATTGGTTGATAAATAAAATGCTGATTGCCCAGTAGCCAGGCAGGAAGTATAGGCGGGGTAAGCAGACAAGGAGAGTTCTGCGAAGAGGAAGGACTGAGTCAGGAGTCACCAACCAGGCACAGAGGAAGCAAGATGACAAGGCAGAACTGAGAAAAGTTACCAAGCCATGTGGCTAAACATACGTAAGAATTATGGGTTAATTTAAGTGTAAGAGCTAGTCAGTAATAAGTTTGAGCTAACGGTCAAGCAGTTATAAATAATATTAAGCCTCTGTGTGATTATTTTATAAAAGGCTATGGGACTGTGGGTGAAAAATTTGTCCCTACTGTGAGCCAAGCAGAACACAGGAAATATTCTGACTACAGCACATAGCTTCTAAAACCCATGTACTAACCAGGATTAGTATCCATATTTTTTCTAGGCATTCACAATATCATTTTTCTAAACTATAGGATTTGAGTCAAGTAGTTAATATCACACCCAAACTCAATACCGCTTTAAGGGGAGGGTCATCTTATAATTTATTGAAGTGTAGTGATCTGAAAGAAATATAGCTTCCTGATAATTTGTGAAATGTACTTTAGACAAAGGATCCCAGATAAAGTAAGCAGCCAGACAAATTTTCTAAGGGGAAATAATAAGGAGGAAAGAGGAAACATAGTAAAAGAACTACAGAACTGGAAATAAGAATAGCCTTGGTGTGTTTGAATACAGGAAATAAGAAACTTACAGGTTAGTTTAAAAAGGAGCCATCGTGTTGGACAATAGGAGTACTAACCAGTTGATTTGACTATAATGGAATTTCTTAGTTAAGGTTTCTATTCCTGTGATTAAAAGGTAACTTCATGAGAAAACAGTTTATTTCATTTTACACTTCCAGATAACTGTCTATTGCTGAGGGAAGTCACGGAAGGAACTCAAGGTAGGAAATTGGAGGCAGGAACTGAATCAGAAGCCATAGAGGAGCACTTCTTACTGAAGTGCTTACTTTCTCTTCATGGATTTGCTCATCATGCTTTCTTATACCATCCAGTAGCAATCCCTATAGTGGACTTGGCCCTCCCACATCAATGACTATTTAACAATATTCCTCACATGTTTGCCTTCATTCTAATCTTATGGAGGCATTTTCAAAGTTCCCTCTTCTCAGATAACTTTAGCTTGTATCAAGTTGGAAAAAAGGCTTAAACTCATAATAGATTGAATACATTGTATGATAACACATTGAAGAAGAAAAATAATTATAGAAGAAATAAGGTCATAGAAAGTAGGGTTAGTACCAAACTTTCCATTATTCCTTTTGTCCAGGAGTTAAATAAGTTTAAATTTAACTTCTATATGATGAAGGGTAAATTTCTCTAGGTGCTTCACTTCATATATACAATTAATGGGTTAAGTAATATATTCTTCAAGATTTCCCCCAGTACCATAATACATTTTATCCTTCATTCATTTATGTATTCATTATTAATTGAAAATGTATGTTGGGCATTGTACTTTACTTCCTGATCCTGTAAGAAACACTGTGACTAAGAGCAACATGGGAAGGAAAAGGGTTTATTTCAGTTCACAGGTTACAATCTGCCATTAACGGAAATCAGGGAAGGAGCTTAAGACAGGAGACTGAAGGCTAGAACTGAAGATAGACCTGGGAGAAATGCTGCTTACTTACTCTCAGTCTCACATACAGGTCCCTTTGTTACACAGGCAAAGCATATCAGCCTGAGGGATGGTATCACCCACAGTGGACTGGGTACTCCTATATCAATTCCTAATCAAGATAAAGCCCAACAGACAACCCCACAGGCCAAGTTAAAGGAGGCAATTCTTCAGTTAAGGTTCCTTCTTACCAATTATACAAGTTGACAATAAAACTAACCAGGAAAGTGTTGTACAATATTACTTTAACTATGTAAAGATGTATTACATTTTTTTATGTTACTGAGTATTACTTTAGCTATATAGAGGTGTATTATTATATTTATCTATGCTGCATTTAACTATGTAAAGATGTGTTGATTTTATTTATGTTGTATTTGTTTAAGTATGTAAAGATGTGTTGCTGTTTTACCTTGCCTGTCTGAGGTACCTGACTGGTCTAATAAAATACTGAATCGTCAATACCTGGACAGTAGAAGTAATGGTGGGACCAGAGGGCAGAGACAATAAGTAGATAAGAGAAAGGAGAAGAGAATGAGGGAGAAAAAGAGAGAGACACCTGAGGCCAGCCAGGCAGGTGCCAGACAGACAGACATGGAGTAGAACATACAGAATGAAAGAAAGGTAAAAAGCCCTGAGGCAAAGCACAGATAAAGAGAAACAGGTGAGATTAAATTATACCAGCTAGTGGGGAAACATAAACTAAGGCCAAGCATTTGTAACTAATATCAAGTCTCCATGTCTTTATTTGAGAGATGGTTGGTGGCCTCAAAGAAAGCCTGCTATAGAAAAATTCTGTGTTAGGCTCTAGAGACACAGTAATAGGTGGAACATACATTATGGAGAGTGAGGTATGTGAGAAATAGGGAGAAGAGGGGTACACTTGGAAAGCAGTCAATATTATGGAACAAATACCATATTATATGACGAAGGTATAATGCAAGTATTGTCATCCCTACTTGCTGTGATTTATCCTTCAAAGTGTCATAGAAATGAAGAGATACTTTATTTGCATGTCATACATGTCAAGAACATGAGACAGAAATATATTCTATAAGACAATTTGTGCAAGGAGACGAGACAGAGAAAATAACGTTTGCAGTCATCACAATATCAAAAATGTGGGCACTGGGTGACTTTAAGCCTGAAATGCAGAGCTGAGATAATGGAAACCTATGGATGCTAATGAGGCCATTCTCTTCTTTAGTGTAAAATTATTTTTACTCTGGAATGATGACTTGCTTTCAGAACCTCAGTCCATATGGCCAACATTGAAGAAATTATTTCTTAGGACTGTAGGTAGCATAGTGATAACAAGACAAGTAAATGTTGTACTATCAAGAAATAAACTCAACAAAGAATTCAATAGCTACATGACAAAAAAAATCAAAATTCCACTAATGAACATAGAAGAGAATATAAATAAATATAAAGTGTGTTATTTGTTCTTGGATAAGAAGACTCAGTTCTGTAATGATGTCTCACGAAGATCCACTGAATGTTTCTTTAAAACAACTTATACTGAACTTAATCTGTATTTAATAAGCATAACTGGATATATTGTGTATATATGTATACATATATAAATTGTGCAATTAATATACACTGTGTCTAATTCTAAAGTTTATGGGAAAATAGTCATTGTATTTATAAAACTGAAATGTATTAGTTTGCTAGTGCTCCAACAATACTGCAAAATAAGTAGTTTCAAAACCTTGTCTCTCTTGAAACTCCAACATTAATTTTCACTGATGCCGAACATTGAGTCAGCTATTATCCTGGTCTTAGCTTTAAGTTGAAGCTTGAGTACATGTCTTCTCCATGTGACCTCTTTTGCTTTGATGTCAGTCCTGTCATGGTGACTCACAAGAACAAAATATGGCAAACAAAACTACACAATTACATTTACAATTACAGTTAAAGTCACTGATTACAGCATATCCTCCATCATTCCATTGTCCAAATAAGTCATATAGTCAAACACAACATTAAATAATAATACTCTGTCTAGTAGGTGATATCACAAACTTACATTGTAAGCTGTGTAAACAATTGCAAAACAAGGAAAGACTATAAAGTTAGAAACAATAATTCAAACTACTATAAAAACTGACAGAACACAATCTGCATGTAATATTAGAGCATATATATATATATATATATATATATATATGTATAAAGAATTGATAATGCTACTTGAAAAATCATACATATTACAGGTGGCTGTTATCATTGAAATTGTTATAACTCATAAATTTGAATCTCAAATTTTTAGGTGAAGTATGGAAAGACACTGCTGAAGATGAGAAAAGAGAAGGAAACTATTTTCTAATAAATTTTGGAAATAAAGGTTAGATGTTATATAATATTTTCAAAATTCAGTGAAAGGAGATTTTGATTTTCATTAAAAATTTATATTTATGTTTTTTTTGTTTTCTGTGTGTGTACAGATATGTTGAAATCAACGAACAACTTTGTGTAATCCCAGGTATTGAACTCAGCTCCTAAGACTTGTTCAGTGACACCTCTATCCAGTGACCCTGAGTGTCATTTTATAGACAAGGAGAAATTTAGTTTCTGAAAATGAAGTGAATGATACTTGCTTAAGGCAAAGAGTTGGGATAGTAATACAACCCTATCTAACAACTGACGCCATGCTGTTACAACATGCTCTTTCAAATGGGATATGGAAGGGCTTAGGAAGAAGAGGCTATTAGATTTATGAACCCATTGGTGATGAAACAATATACTCAAATCTGAGTAGTTGTAAGATATTGTTGAGTTTTTTAATCCATGAATGTGATGCATCTCTCTATTCAGAGTTTCTTGGTTTATTTGTTTTTAACTTACTGTTCTCCCTTAGTGTGGTGGCTTGATCTTGAGTTCTATGTTGAATAAGAATGGATATTCTTGTTTATTTGAGGGAAGAAGCAGTTTTTCATCATATAGTGTGGTGTTAATGACAAAATTTTTTAAATATTGTTTATAAAAATGAGTGAATGTATATAAAGTTGGATGAAAGTTTTAATTTTGAATAGGTAATAGATTTTATTAAATTTCTTTTCTTTATAATTGATAGAAATATATTGATTTTTATTCTTTAGCCTGTTGATATATTTCACTTATTTAATTTTGAACATGAATCAATCTAGCAAACACACAAGACACAACATTTGATCACATTATATTTTTGATAGTGGATAGAAATAGAAGCTTAAATTTGTATTGTATCCCACTGATATTATCCTTGGGAGGATAAGAGAATACTAATTACTTGCTTCACATAAAAATAGAGCTCTGCTCACCATTCACCACACTCACATGGTTCTGGAAAGAAATCAGGCCACTCACTGCTTGATTCAGGATGGAAGATCAGTTTCTTGTTTGTCACAGCTGATACTATCCAGCTAGGAACTCTGATCATTGCTTACAGTTTTAAAAAACAGCTGGGAGTTAGAATTAGAAACTGAATGACATAACAAAGGGAGTGGTGGATAAAAATAACTATAACAGCAACAACTACAACAATAATAACAATAACTTTTTCTGATCGGTTTTCCATTGGGGCCTGTAAGAATGCGATAAGGACATCATTCACTGATGTGTGGACGAAATAAGATATAGACCACTAAATTTTTTGCTGCTATTAGTCTACTCTTCTCTAGTTTCTTTGATTTGGGAGAACATATTTCTAGATGATTTTCTTTTATCTTGTACTCATAAGCAATTGTGGATTGGAGGCTTCCAAAGTGTCCTATGTTGATACGTTAGAAATAAAAATGAAGTACATGAAACTTACCAATTTCAAGTCCCAATATATCTAGGGAATCTTTGCATCTTGCAGGATATTCTTAGTGAGCTAGTTTTGTAATGTCTCCATATTTCAACTGTGAGAACAAAGACTTGAGTGAAACACTGCCGGTCCATTTGGGCAAAATTAGAGACATTCACATTTACTGGACTATAATTTGGGTGTAAAGCATGCTTCTTGAAAATAAAGGCATAAAATGCCTTAGAATAGACCCATATCACTATCTGGGGTATTGTTTGATACATTGTCTCACTCTTGCATGCATTTTAGAGCTAAAAGAACTATATTTGAGATTCAGCCCTGCCACTTACAAAGATAAGGAGCCATTGTTAACATTATTCTCTCTCTCTCTCTCTCTCTCTCTCTCTCTCTCTCTCTCTCTCTCTCTCTCTCTCTCTCTCTCTCTTCCTCTCCCTCTCCCTCCCTTTCCCTCTCCCTCTCCCTACCTCTCTCTCTCCCTCTCCCTCTCTCTCTCCCTCTCCCTCTCTCCCTCTCCCTTTTTCCCTCTCCCTCTTCTGCAACACTTGATCCTCCATTTCCAGCTGCCCCATCCATCTATCTATAACTATGTATTCTACTTTCTTTTCCTAACAAGATCTATCTCTCCCCCAAAATCCCTTACTCGATACCAAATTTCTGTGGTTCTATGGATTATAGCTTGGCTATCATTGACTTAACAGCTGTTATCCTTATATAAGCAACTACATACCTATATATTTGTCTTTCTGAGTATGAGTTAACTCAGTCAGGATGACCTTTTTCTAGTTCTATTCATTTAACTGTGACTTTCTTTTCTTTTTTTTTAATGGCTGACTAATACTACATTGTGTAAATGCACTATATTTTCTTATCCATTCTTCTGTTGAGGGACATCTAGGTTGTTTCCAATTACTGGATATTACGAATGGAGCATCAACAAATATGGTTGAGTCTCTGTGCTAGGATAAAGTATATTTGGGGTATATGCTCAAGAGTTGTATAGCTGAATCTTGAGGTAGATCAATTCCTACCTTCATGAGGAAGCATCACACTGATTTCCAGAGTGGTTGTATAAATTTGCAGTCCCTTCCAGTAAGAGATGATCATTCCGCTTACTCAACATTGTGGCCAGCATGAGCTCTCACTTGTTTTATTGATTGTGGATATTCTGACTGGTGTAAGATGAAATCACAAAGTAGTTTTGATTTGCCTTTCATTATGGCTAAGGATGTTAAGCATTATTTCATGGTTTCTCAGCAATTTGAGTTTCCTCTTTTGAGAATTCTGTTTAAAACTGTATCCTATTTTTAATTGGTTTATTTCTTTTTCTGATTTCCAGATTTTGTACTTTGTATATTTCAGATATTCACCCTCTATCAGATATAGAGTTGGTAAAAAAATATTTTTCCATTCTCTAGGCTGATGTTTGGTCTGAATGATGGCATCTTTGCCATGCAGAAGCTTGTCAGTTTCATGAGGTCCCATTTATTAATTGTTATCTCAGTGCCTGTGCTAACAGTGTTCCATTCAGAAAGTCTTTTCGTGTGCCAGTGAGTTCAAGATTATTCTCCACTCTCTCTTTTACCAGATTCACGTATACAGTCTTTGGTGAATTTGGAATTCAGTTTTGTGCAGGGTGATAAATACAAATCTGTTGGGATTCTTCTAAGTACAACCATCCAGTTTGACCAGCATCATTTGTCGAAGATGCTATCTTTCTTCCAGTGGGTATTCCTGGATGTCTATTGGTGTATGAATTTTTATCTTGGTCTACAATTCATTTCTATTAATGGACATGTCTGTTTTTGTGTCAATACCATGCAGTTTTTTATTACTATAGCTCTGTGGTACAATTTTGAAGTCAGGAATGGTGATACCTCCAGCATATTAGGGTTTTTTTTTTAGCTATACTCCATTTTTGTTGTTGTTGTTTGCTTGTTTGTTTTGTGTGTGTGTGTGTGTGTGTGTGTGTGTGTGTGTGTGTGTGTGTGTGTGTGTTTCCATATGAAGTAAAAAAAATGTCCTTTGAAGATCTGTGAAGAATTTTGCTTGAGTTTTGCTGAGATTGCATTGAATCTCTAGATTGCTTTTGGTAGGATGGCCATTTTCACAATATTATTTTTTCCTATCCGTGAGAATGTGAGAACTTTCTGTCTTCAATTTTTTTCTTCAACATTTTAAAGTATTTATTATATGAGCCTTTTATTTGTTTGGTTAGAGTTACCCCTAGGTATTTTATATTATTTGAGGTTATTGTAAAAGCTCTTGTTTCTCTGATTTCTTTCTCAGTCAATTTGCAATTTGTATGTAGGAAGGCTACTTATTTTTTGTAAGTTAATTTTGTATCCAGTTATGTTGCTGAAAGTGTGTGTCAACTGTAGTAATTTCACAGTGGAATTTTGAGTCACTTAGGTATACTATCATATCATCTGCAAATAAATGTACTTACTTCTTCCCTTCTTATTTGTATCTGCTTGATCTCCTTCAGCTGTCTTATAGATCTAGCTTAGGCTTCAAGTACTATATTGAATTCATATAGAAGGAATGAATAATCTTGTATTGTTCTTGATTTTACTGGAAGTACATTCAGTTTCTCTTCATTTAAGTTGATATTGGCTGTGGACTTGTTGCAAATTGCCTTTATTATGTTGAGGTGTATCCCTTGTATCCATAATCTCTCCAGGATTTTTATAGTGAAGTGGTTTTATATTTTATCAAAGGCCTTCACTATGTCTATTGAAATGATCGTATGGATTTTATCTTTCAGTTTTTAATATGGTGGATTACATATATTGATTTACATATGTTGAACCTGCTTCTCTGAGAAGAAGTCTACTTGATCATGGTGGATGATCATTTTTATGTGTTCTTACATTCTGCTTGAAAATATTTTATTGAGAAATTTTGCATCTATGTTCATAATGGAAATGGGAGGTAATATGGGGAAAGAGGTAAAATTAAGAACCATTTGAAGGGTAGTATGGAAACCTAATGAAGCAGAAGCTTTCTAAAATATATACATATATGAAGGCAATATAAGTGAAATCTCCAAATAATGGTGGAGACAGAGCCCCAACTAGCCATCTCTTTTCACCAAATGAAGCTTCCAGTACCAGAATTCATTTGCATGTATCTGAGTTATTGGCTAAAGTGGTCTCATGGGAGCCCCCAAACAACCCAGGCTATTGTCAAGACTGTAGGTTACCCTCCACAAACTGATGGCAGGCACCAATGCTGAAGACAATACCTGCACAACTTATTGAACATGGAGACATTGATCTGGTGCCTACAAAGAGCCTTCACCCATATGTTCTAACATCTTTGGTAAAGGAAGGTATTCTGCATGCTATCAAAAGAGAATCACAAACACCAACCCAGCCACAAACCATTTGATTTACAATTGTGTTAGACTTACAAGACATGCTAGGGCAATGTTTGCCCAAATCTTGTCAGGGTAACCAACCAACATCTGATTTGACATAAAGTCCATTCAACAAGCTGGAATCCATACTTGAAACTGCTTGGATGACCAAAAAACTAAGAATAGATAGCCTGGAAACCTAGAGCAAATTTAAATACTACTGTTTTGAAAAAAGCTACCAAATAAAATGACTCCTGATGACATCCTGCTATACTTGTACTCAGCCATCATCAGAGAACCTTCATCCTGTAGCAGAGGAGAACAAATACAGAGACCTTGTTTAGAAGGTGAGAGACCTCAGAATACTCAGCCATAACTGGGAAATTTCCATTAAATCCCTTCCCTTGGTATCCAGTGAACCCTGCAGAAGAGGCAGAAGGAGTGTAAGAATCAGAGGGGATGAAGAGCACCAAAAAAACAGGGGCCTCTAAGTCAGCATGATCAAAGCTCATATGAATTTACATAGACCGAGAAAGCACACGCAGGGCCTGCATGGATCTGCACCAGGTCCTTTGTATATATATTTTGGCTTCCAGATTTAGTGTTTTTATGGGATTATTGGGTGTTCAGATGAGTGAGTCTCTGTTTCTTGTGACTTTTCTTGGTCTCTTTTATTTCTGTTTGTTTTGTCCACTTCTGATGTGGTAGTTTTTGCTTTATCTTATTATATTTTATTGTATTATATTTTGCTTTATTATTACCCCTTAGAAGCCCATTTGTTTTCTAATTAGAGACAGAAGGAGAGTAGATCTGGATGGAAGGGGATGTGAGGAAGAACTAAGAGAAGAGGGAGGGGAACCCTAATTTGCTATTTGCCGTTTAGTATAATTTTGATGGAAGTTTAAGTTTAAACTCTATAGTTAGACCTACGGTAATTTTCCTGAAATGCATATTTGACAAAATGATTGCTGTTAGATTTTTAATTGCCTCACTGTACTTTAAGTTCAATTACATTCTAGCCCTTTCAGGATCTGACACAAATACACATTTCTAGCTATAAGACTGATATTTGAAACCAGCTATTGGCAGCTATGACAAGTTTCCTAAATAGGTATTTCTTATTGAACCTAGAATATTTTCACGCAAACCTCCATTCTTTGTCTAAAATGATTTTTACCTTTGTAACTATTAATCTTGCATATGCTAGATCACTGTGATGTTATCTTCGATTGCTCCAGAGTATTCTTCTATTCCCAGTCTGTTCTCAATGCACTGGAGCAAAACACTTTCTCTACATCCCACACAAAATTTATTTCTTTTCATTCCCCCATACACTTTCTTGTTAAAACCTGATCTTACCATTGTAATTGCTTGTTTATATGTCTGTCATTCCGAGCCTCTCTTTCCACCCCTGAATGTCTCAAGGGTATGGGTTGCTTGAAAGACACTAACAAATGTTTATTGAAAATATTATTAGAAAGGTGTATTATTTAGAACTTAATCAAATTTCCTGTAATGCATGCTAAATAAAACAGCTAAGATGCTGCACAGTGCTCCTGAATTCTATTATCAAAGAACTTCAGAGAGTCTTGATTTTTTTCTTTTTCTACTCCTAGTTCTTCTTTCTCCCTCTCTACCTTTTTCTTCTCCAAGTTACTGTAGTTATTTGTCATTGTGGTAAACATACATTAAAGCACACAATTTAACCATATTTAAATGGATCATTCAGTAATAATAATTGTATACATATTGCTATACAACTACCACCACAATTGTATTCTAAAACTTTTTTATC
Organism: Peromyscus californicus insignis; assembly: GCF_007827085.1. Taxonomy (NCBI): domain Eukaryota; kingdom Metazoa; phylum Chordata; class Mammalia; order Rodentia; family Cricetidae; genus Peromyscus; species Peromyscus californicus. The sequence continues at coordinate 53,403,224 of NW_026294391.1, forward strand.
TACCTATGCTGAGGTTTCATACCAATCCAGTAATAATGTTTTCTTCCTTTTCCCCAGAAACCCTTGATAACTATGACTTCAATCTTGGTGACTTGGACTTTTTTAGGTAAGGATTATAAGTAAACTCATTCAAGAGTTTCCATTTTCTACTATCTTGTGCTGTATAATGCTTCAAGGTTCATGTATGCTATACTTTATGTCCAAATATTAATAATAAATAATATTTTGTTTATCTATTTACTCATGTATGAGCATTTGAATTGTACATGGTAATTGATGGCATTATAATCATAGGTGTACAAATATGTTTGATTCAACAAAATTGTTTTTAAATTATTCTGTAACATTGGACAAAAAGTTCTCCAAACAGTAAATACAAATGGATAGTAAACACTTAGGATCGTGTTCACTATGCTTAGCTATGAGGAAAACACAGATCAATGCCTCTTTTATGATTCTATCTTACCACAGCCAGAATGACCATGATTAGGTATGCAGATGACAAAAAAAAATGCTAGTGTGCATATAGGGAAAAGGGAACTCTCATGTACTGCTGGTGGGAGTATAAAATAGTACAGTCACTATGTAAATCAGTATGGATAGTTCTCAGAAAAACTAGAAAGAAAATTGAAATATATCACACAGCTATATCACTGGGAATACACCTAAAGGACGTGTTACATGTGCATAATGGAGTATTACCAAGATGAAAAGAAAAATGAAATCTGCAGATAAATAAATAGAAATAGAAAACCTATACTGAGAGCTCACCCAGGTCCTGAAAGACAAGTACTGCATGTTCTCTCATGTGTCGACCCTAGCTTCGAATCTTTTGTTTTGTATATTTAACATTGAGTACACGTGAAAGCCTGGAAACTGGAAACAGGGCAGTGGAGTTGGAAACTTTAAAGGAGCTACATAGTAAAATACATATAAGATGAAAGAAGGGAGAGAATATTGGGTAAGAAACGGTTAAGAAGGGAAGCCTGGAGAGGGGTGAAGAAAGGGAAAAATGAGTTATTAGTTGAAGGCTTAACCAAAACGAAAAGTACATGTAAAAGCTATATGGAAAGTTATGATCTTCCAAATAGAGGAAATAAACTAAACTAGAATGTGTAGGTGAGCACAAGTGGCATTAAAGGAAAGAGCACAATACTGGGCTAAAGGTTTAATTGGAGATAGGAGTATTGGAAAGAGGACAGGGAAGGGAGAACATTAGTTTAAATTAAAGATGGGATACATGAAAAATCCTTATGTAAATCCACTACTTAGTAAGCTGATGCAAAACTTGCAGGATAATATAGCATATGGACAATGATGCTCCCAGAAGACATATGTCACTATATTAACATCTCATGGCCAGACAAGGAATACCTTCATACGAGTTATTGGATAAGGATGCCTCATAGGCATTCCAGCATCCAATGGCAACTAAGGGAGGAAGAGTCACCCTCCTTCACAGGTGTGTGTGGTGGTATAAATAAAGTTGCCTGGGGTCAGAGCTATTAGAGCCATAGCAAGTGCGTGGCAGTGGTGGCGTATGCCTTTAAGGACCTGGAGGGCGGTACATACAGGCAGTGATGAGGCAGTCACATGATTGGGATTACAACCAATCAGAAGGCAGAACAATGAGACTAGAGAGACAGACACACAGGAAGTAGGGCTCTCTTTCGGAGAGCTCTCTTGGCTGAGGAGGATCCCTGAATCAGGAAGGGTGAGGCTCTTGGCTCTGACCGCTTGGCTTTCTTCTCTGAATTGGCTCTGTGTTTCTTGTCTGATAAAACCGTTGGCTATATCTACACTGAATTACATCTACTTTTGGCGCCCAACGTGACAAGAATCCGTTAAAAACCATTTAACTGCTGAGCTGGATTCACACCTCGGACACTAGGTGGCTGTTTTGAAATTCCCTCGGATTTGTACTGTTCTACGAGGACTTGGTTATCCAATATTTTAAAGGAAACTATTTAAAAGAGAAATTTTTTTCCACATTTAAAAAAAAAAAAGAATGGGTTTTCTGTGTTCATTGGAAGAAAATTGGGCTTTGTTTGCAATTTTAGACAGTCTAACAATGGAACAGCTATATGAGAAGATTAATGTTGATAGAATTATGCATTTTATTACTATATTTATTCTTATTTTACTATTTCAGAAGATAGTCAATTTAAGTGCCAGGGTGACAGCTTTAGAAAAACTAGATACACCTGTAAAAACTCAGACAGAAGAAACTAACAGTGAAGTTGCTTCAAGATTGGATCATAGGGTTACAGAAAGAAAGCCTGTGTTCACACAGTCACCCTTGGTTTGTCCAGTAACCGTACAGCAGTTGCCTGATCAAATGACTACACAAAATATTTGGGCTCCAATCGAAATGTTAGATTTACGAAGGTTTAAGGAGGCAATAGTATCTTATGGCATGCATTCCCCATATGTAAAGCAAATGTTAAACTCTTGGTCAACATATAATAGGATTGTACCACAGGATTGGCGGGAGCTGGCACAAGCTGTTCTGGAACCCAGTCAAAGGCTTCAGTGGCTAACTTTGTTCAAGGATGAAGCTAAAAACATAGAAAAACAATGGAGGGATAAAGGAATACAAGTCTGCCAGGATCAGCTTATTGGAGAAGGTCAATATGCTTCAGCACCAGCACAATGTTTAAATGATGTCCAAACCCTAATTTTATGTCGAACAGCATCCTTGAATGCATGGGACAGAGTTGAGGAACCAGGAAAAAAAACTGAGTCATTTACAAAGGTTGTACAAGGCCCAAAAGAATCTTTCACAGATTTTTTACAAAGACTGGCTTCAGCAGTAAAGAGAATGGTCCCGGATTCAGAAGCTAGTAAGATAATAATTGAAACTTTGGCCTTTGAGAATGCAAATGCAGCATGCAAAACAATAATCAGGCCGTTAAAGGCAAGATCTGCACCTTTGGAAGATTGGATTAGATACACAGTTAATGTTGAAACTCATGAGCATGATGATACGTGGATAGGAGAAGCAATTTCAAAAGGTTTGAGGAATGTTAGATGTTTTGGATGTGGAAGGCAATGACATTTGAAAAGGGACTGTAAACAGGTCATTCCTAGAAACAATGTTTCCTCAAGGAACAATGGCAACAGAATGCCCCTTCCTTCTGGAGTATGCAGAAGGTATGGTAAGGGAAAACACTGGACCAATGAATGTAGATCAACAAGGGACAGACGGGGTAATCCTTTGCCTCAGTCTTCGGGAAACTCCCAGAGGGGCCTCATGCAGTCCCCAATAGCAAATCCAGTTCAAACCTTTCCTGCAGTCGTAGAGGAAACCCCTACTCAGAGCAATTAAATAACCAAATGCCTATTGGAATAAGTCATGCTGGTCAGGATGATGAAACAGAGAGAATAGAAAATTCAGGAGAAAACATAAAGAAAATTTTTTGGCAAACTTCTATTAATGAACAAAGACCAAAATTATCGATAAAAATAAATGGTGTTTTGTTGTCTGGTCTGGTAGACACAGGTGCAGACGTTACCATAATTGCACCAGAATTTTGGCATCCAACTTGGCCTCTTCAGGAGGTAAACTTTCAACTGTTAGGAATTGGGACATTATCTCAGGTGAAACAGAGTGCAAGATGGCTCGAATGTATAGGTCCAGAAGGACAGAGAGGAAAATTGAAACCATATGTAGCTAACATAGCTATGAAACTGTGGGGCCGAGACTTGTTGCAACAATGGAATACTCAGATTAACATCCCTCCAATCTCAGAAACAAATCATAAACTAGCACATGTTTCTGAGAGAAATATTAGAAGGCGATATTCTGAATGGTCACCAACCATCCATGTTATACAAGAACAGGGCACAACAACCGATGATCTTCTAAAGACATCAACAGCTCTACCTTTAAAATGGTTGACAGACAAGCCTGTATGGGTCCAGCAATGGCCTTTAACAACAGAGAAACTTCAGGCTTTAGAAGAGCTGGCAGAAGAACAGTTAAATGCTCAGCATATTGAGGAATCAACCAGCCCTTGGAATTCTCCTGTATTTGTTATTAAAAAGAAATAGGGTAAATGGAGAATAGTAACAGATCTTAGAGCAATTAACAAAGTAATTCAGCCAATGAGCTCTCTACAATCTGGAATTCCTTTGCCTACTCTGTTACTAAAAGGATGGCCTCTCATAGTTATTGATTTAAAAGACTGTTTCTTTTCAATACCCTTACAAGAAAAAGACAGAGAAAGATTTGCTTTCACAGTGCCTACTTATAATAATTCTCAACCGGTTAAAAGATTTCAATGGAGGGTCCTCCCACAGGGAATGTTGAATAGCCCAACTCTGTGCCAATATTTTGTACAACAGCCATTGGAAGTGATATGTAAAAAATTTCCTAAATCTATAATTTATCATTATATGGATGATATTTTACTAGCTGACTCAAATGCAGAGACTTTAGAAAGAATGTTTGAAAAAGTAAAGAAAATTTTGCCTTGCGGGGGATTACAAATTGCTCCTGAAAAGATACAAAGAGGAGATTCTATTAATTATTTAGGATATAAAATAGAGCTACAAAAAATTAGACCCCAAAAGGTGCAAATTAGGAGAGATAGACTACAGACTCTTAATGACTTTCAAAGATTATTTGGAGATATTGCTCATCTAAGAACTATTGTTGGGGTAAAAAATGATGAACTGCATAATTTGTTCAAAACCTTAGAATGTGACAAGGACTTAAATAGTCCAAGAGAATTATCACCTGAAGCTGAGAAAGAATTGGCCTTGGTAGAACAGAAAGTACATGAAGGACACGTGGATCGTATTGATCCAAAGCTGGATTGCATTTTGGTTATTTTACCTTCTAGGCATTCTTCTACAGGAATATTAATGCAGAGGGAAGATATTATATTAGAATGGATATTTTACCAAATAAACCAAATAAAAAATTAAAAACTTATGTGGAAAAAATCTCTGACTTGATTTGGAAAGGAAAATTGAGACTTCATCAATTAGCAGGAATAGATCCAGCAGAAATTGTTGTACCTTTAACTAAGGAGGACATTGAAAAATTATGGACAGAAAGTGAACCTTGGCAAAGAGCTTACAGTAACTTTTTGGGAGAAATTAACAGCAAATATCCCAAAAGCGATAGAATTGATCTTATAAAGAGAGCTGATTGGATCCTGCCTCGAATTGTACGGGAAAAACCCATATCTGGAGTTCGTACATTTTATACAGATGCCAACAAACAAGGAAAGGCAGGTTACAAATCAGAAACTTTAAGTAAAGTGGTTCAAAGTCCTTATAATTCAGTTCAAAAATCAGAATTGTATGCTATTCTGTTGGTATTAATGGATTTTTCAGAACCTCTCAACATAGTAACTGACTCTCAGTATGCTGAAAGAGTAGTATTACATATCGAGACTGCAGAATTTATCCCTGATGCTTCAGAATTAACTTCACTATTTATTCACTTACAAGATACAATCAGGAAAAGGAGTCATCCTTTATATATAACTCATATTCGATCCCATACTGGTCTGTCAGGCCCTCTAGCACAAGGCAATGATGAGATTGATAAATTATTGATAGGAAATGTGCTGGAGGCCTCAGAATTTCATAAAAAACATCAACATTTAAAGATTTAAAAAAGGATATTTCCATAACCTGGCAACAAGCCAAAGAAATAGTAAAGAAATGTCCTACTTGTTCCTTCTACAATCAAACGCCATTACCAGCTGGATGTAACCCAAAAGGTACTCAAAGGAATGAAATCTGGCAGATGGACGTGTTTCACTTTGCAGAATTTGGAAAACTGAAATATGTACACCACACTATCGACACTTATTCAGGATTTCAGTGGGCAACTGCTTTGAGTTCTGAAAAAGCTGATTCTGTAATTACTCATTTGCTAGAAGTTATGGCCATCATGGGTATACCTGCACAAATCAAAACTGATAATGCTCCATCATATGTCTCTGTTAAAATGTTACAGTTTTTTGCTTATTACAATATAAAGCATAATTCAGGCATACCACATAATCCTACAGGTCAAGCAGTTATAGAAAGATCAAACAGAACTCTAAAGGATATGCTAAATAAACAGAAAGGGGTAACAAAAACCCCCAGAAACAGACTGCATAATGCTCTATTAACTTTGAATTTTCTTAATGCCAATGAGAAAGGAACAACAGCTGCAGAGAGACATTGGATAATGGAAAAAACTACAGAATTAAATCAGCCTATATACTTTAAGGATGTGCTGACCTCAGAATGGAAACCAGGGTATGTGTTACGTTGGGGACGAGGTTTTGCTTTTGTTTCTACAGGAGATGATAAGTCGTGGGTACCATCAAAATTGATAAAGGTTCGATTTGAACAAGAGAAACCTCTTAATTAGAGGAGGTGATAGTTCATCAACCAACATGAACATCCAATTTAAACTAACTTATACCAGTAACACATGTCTTTTCATTTAATCAGATAATTACTTGCCAAGAAGGAACATCCCCAAAATTAGTCTTGGGGAAAGGTTTTTGTTTTTGTCTTTTAGGAGAATGAAGGTTAAGGAATCTGAAGAACGCTGGACAAATGAGACAACTGATCAGCTTTGAACTACAAGGTGCTCAGAGTAATTTTGAGATGACTAGCTGAGATGATCCAGTCTCAAAGACTACTTGAATAAGGACTTGAGATAAACCCTGAACTTTGGCATTATACACAGGCTGGATAATGAAGGATATGGTTACCTTTCCTAGAATTTGACAATTAACCTAAAATTTTTCTTTCAGGATAAAGATAACTTCGCCCATACCCAGCAGGAAGCAATTTTAAGAATACGACGCCCACATTCCCAAAGAGGTTGGGTGGGGCAGGTGGTTTTTTGGTCTTTTTAATGGGTTTTGGGTCTGGGATAATTTTCATTGTTTAGGGGGTTGGTTACAAGTTGTTGTCAAGGGTTAGGAAAAAGGCTAAGCAAAGGAGATTAGATTTAAGGTTCTTGTTTAAAAAAAAGAAAGAAAGGAAGAAAGAAAGAAGAAGACAAAGACAATTACTAGTTTTAAGTATTTTACATTGGATTGGATTGTTTTATATTGTATACAAGTTATATATATTGGAATTGATATTGTTAGAAAATGCTATATGTATATTTCTAATTGTACTTATACCGTTCATTTAACAATGCAATTTTCTGATCCTTGAATGTTATTATTACCAACTATTAGGATATAAAGAAATGAAAGTTAGTAGTTAGACATTACAATGGAACTTGTAGTCATATTAGATATGTTTTAAAAATTGAGCAGATATATTTTAGACAGGTCATCTTCAAACCCTTCAGAGATCTACAGAATATGGCATTTGACAGAGGGATGTGGAGAAGAACGGGATGCTGAGATGAAGCCTTATATACACAGCCAAGAAGAATGGACTAGAAATTATTTAGACCTTGTATATAGTTATTGTACTTTTGTATGTAGTTTTTCTTTTGTTAGTTATAACCTTTTTCTTTTTTTTTTTTTCCTTTTTATTAAATTAGAAAGGGGAAATGTGGTGGTATAAATAAAGTTGCCTGGGGTCAGAGCTATTAGAGCCATAGCAAGTGCGTGGCAGTGGTGGCGTATGCCTTTAAGGACCTGGAGGGCGGTACATGCAGGCAGTGATGAGGCAGTCACATGATTGGGATTACAACCAATGAGAAGCCAGAATAAGGAGAATATAGAGACAGACACACAGGAAGTAGGGCTCTCTTTCGGAGAGCTCTCTTGGCTGAGGAGGATCCCTGAATCAGGAAGGGTGAGGCTCTTGGCTCTGACCTCTTGGCTTTGTTCTCTGAATCGGCTCTGTGTTTCTTGTCTGATAAAACCGTTGGCTACATCTACACTGAGTTACATCTACAGCCATGTTTGGTGAATATCCATGGAAGGCCTGAATAGATACAGAGGAGAATGGATGAGGTGACAGGAGGGGGCAGAAGGGAGATGAGGAAAGACTGGGAGGATAAGAAGGAGGAGAAACAGCAGTCAGGTTGTAAAATAAATAAATACATAAAATACATTTTTTAAAACTATAATTTCTCATGGGTGATTATAAAGTGGAGAGTATTTCTTACACTAAAAATTATGATAATGGTATGCAAATGTAGCTTAAAGGAAATTAAATTATACACAATGGCCAAGGTAATTAAATAAACATCAGGAACAATGTAGATAAATGAAGAATACTTCTATATTTTGAATAATAAAATCTGTATTATTGGTAAGACACAACCTTGACAAAAATAACAGCTCTACTATGGTTATTGATTTTTCAAGAAAACTTTCTGTTCAAAAAAACTGTCAAGAAAGGAGAAAAATTTAATCACAGAACAGCTTTGCCCTACTCTAAAATCCTATATTATCAGTGCTTACTATCAATTAAGCAAAAGTAATGAGATAAAAATTTTATCAAAGTATGGAAAATTAGTTTTTTTCACCTGTGTGAAAGATAAATGCGTGTGGGCCATATAAGGGGTATTCATAATATATATATTTTCTTTAGGCAAACATATTGTTGCATCATCAGGAGTACAGAAACCCTGTCATGTCTAGAAGACACTATCTAGCAGCAGACATCCCGATCCTCTGGGTTTTAGTCTTTCTACCCCCTCTTCCATAATGCTCCATAAGCTATAGATTTAGGAGTTATATTGTAGTTGGATCAATTGGTCCTGGGCACCCCATAGTCACTCTCTCTGAATTTTGGCCAGGCATAGATTTCTGTCATGTTTCCATCTTTTGCCAAAAGTGGCTTTGATGAGGGGTGAGGGCTACAGATATCTGTGTGTATAAAAGTAAGTATTTATAAGACAGAAACTATATTGGTTTAAGAATGTGCTAATAATAGATTATCCTTTATGTTCTATGACCTCTTTTTGCTATAGACAGTTGGATCACTTTACTGTACCTGTAAGTTCCTTCATATGAAGTGGACCATATTAATTAGAAAGCTGTGGATGACTCTCAAGGTAAAAAATGCCACTATTGCACCATTGGAGATATATTTCCAGGATTGTTGTGGTTCATAGTCTATACAGCTGGGTAGGATTATTTTTCTCCCTTGGCAGTTTGCACAGCAATTCTTGAAACAATGAGAGTTAGTCTTCAGAGAGGAAGCATATGGTTAATTTTAGCTCAATTCTTTCAAGTCCCTTTTTCTGAACTGTTTGGTATCTTCAGCAATAGGAACTTCAGGTTCTGGGACTAAATAATGACAACACCAGCTGACATGCCAATGTGTATTGGGGAAATTTCAAAAGTTCCCATCCCTAGTAGAAGAGCTACCAGCAATCAATGGCTGCCAAGAGAGGGAGAATCAGTTTTCTCCAGGGAAGAACTTATTGATAGATCATCTAATCCAAAGTGGTTATCTCTAAACACACTTATATACAATCAACACTAAATTGACTCATAGGATGCATGCACGCACACACACACACACACACACACACACACACACACACACACACACACCATAGTATTGGTCTTCTATTGCTGCTATCATAATCCCACATAGAGTTAATATTTTTAAAACAATGAAATTAAAATTGAAGCAGGTTTCTAAAGCAATAATAACTAAAGAAGAAAAGGTCATGAGCATGAGAGGGAGTGGAGTTGGATGGGGAGAAGAAGGATGGGATGGAAATGATATGAATATAGTACTTGTATATAAAATTCTCAAAAATAATAATTTCTATCTTTATAGTACCTAATATTGAAATACCTGGCTGGGGTATAATTCTACCATTGTATCTCACTGGTTTGTGATCTTTTGCAATTTTATTTTCTCTATTTCTAATCAAATTCTATAATCATAGAGTACTAATAATCATCAATTTTACTGGGTTATGGTAATGATTAAGTAAAATAGGTTCTGTGAAAACTGTAAAATTATACTACAGTGGTTTGAATGATAACTGTCCCCTATAGGCTTAGGGATTTGAATACTTGGTTCCCAGTTAGCACTGTCTGGGATGTTTTGGACATGTGGCTTTGCTGCAGGAAGGCTATCACTGGAGGCAGCATTTATGTGTTCATATATCCAGTTCATGCTCTCTGCTTCCTGCTTGAGATCGAAGACCTGAGGTCTAAGCTTCCTGCTTTTGCTGCAGGGCTTTCTACTTGCTGCCATCCTTCCTGCCATGATCAACTGTTATCCCTCTGGAATCATAAGCTAAAGTAAAACCTTCCATAAGTTGCTTTTGGTCAAAGCATTCTACCACAGTAACAGAAAAGTAACCAACACAAAAGTAGAGCATATTTTAACACCTTAGTAAAAAATCATTATAATCATTATTGTTAACATCACTCTTTCTTCTTATAATAATAGTATTTAGCTCATAGTAAGTATTTAGTACATGTTATTGATCATCATTATATCATCATACTATTAGTTTATTATTGCTGCTATAACAAACCCACACAGACTTAATAGCTTCACAGTGCTATTTAATCAGGTTTATGATCTTTCATTTCTACTTTTGAAAGTCAGACAGATGTTTCTAGGCTAAAATTAAAAAAATCTTTTAGGTTGCATTCCTTTCTGCAGGCTTGAGGGAGAAACAATTTACCATTTCAAGCTTCCAAAGTCTGCCAACATTCCTTTGCTTGTGGCCTCTTATTGCATACTAAAAGCCAGCAACAACAGGTTGAGATCATCTTACATGGACAAGTCTGTGAGAATTGTTCTGATCATTGACATAAGAGGTCCCAGCCCACTTTCACTGACACAATGTTTTTGTGTCAATGGTCCTGGGATATTTTAAGAAAGCTGGCTTTGGGTCTAGAGAGATGGCTCAACCATTATGAGAGTATACTGCTCTTGCAGAAGACCCAAGATTGGTTCTCAGCCATGGATTATAGGTCAGTCTCAAAGAACTATAACTCCGATGTCTCTTGCCTCCGCAAGTGGTGGTACTCACATGCACATGCCCCCAGGCAGACACACAAACATACACGTAATTTAAAATATAGTGAGTTTTTAATATGAAGAAAGCTAGCAAAGAATTAGCCTGTGAGAGAACCAGAAAGTAAGCCTCAAGAAGCATTCTGCCATGGTTCTCAAATCCAGATTCCTGCACTGAGTTTTGATCCTGACTTGTCTCAGTGATGGACTAATTATAAGCTGAAATAAAACCCTAAACCCTCTAAGTTGCTTTTGATCAATCTGTTTTTTCACAGCAACAGAAAACAAACTAGAATAGAAATTTGTACAAGGAAATTGGGCTGATGCCCTGATGGACCTAGCCATGTGGCTTTTTAATCCTTTGGACTATTTTGTGGGAGAACTGTGAAGGATTATTGGGAGCTTTGGTATGTAAAAGCCATCGGATGCTCAGAGCTTAATGAGCTATTGTGTGAGAGAAATGTGAACTGCAGAGGTCTCTCTTGTGAGGCTTCAGGGGGAAGCAAAGACTTTATTAGGGCTATTTGTGTGGTATTTGTGATTAACAATCTGTGGTTGCTGATTAGCTGGAGCTAAATAAACAGCTGTCCTAACAGGAGATCAGTATCATTAAGGTGAAACCTGTGCATCATTGGGACAATGGATGCTGGTCAACTACATTGGAAAATCTGCTGTGATTATAAGAGATCAGCAGCATTGAGGTGATGAAATCTTCTGGGAAGTATTTCCTTAGGGTCAGCACACAGAAGCTGATGAAGGCCAAGTACCTGCAGAGAAGTTCTTAAAAGACAGTGATCAAGTTGCATCCTCAGTTGCAGTAGAGAACCCAGGATGCTGGATATGTCAGAATACTGAGATGTACACCAAGGCTAGAATCAAGTGTGGAGTGGAGCTGGTCTAAGCACGAGACAAGCCTGTGTGCTGCAGATGGCAGAGCTAGAGAAGTGGGATTGTCCAAGGCCATTTGAGCCAAAACACTGTACAATGAGTGAGACCCAGACGCTCAACATTGAGCTACAAGCTCCTTAGCCACACTACATGATTTTGGTTTTACTGAAGTCTGATTATTCTTGTGTAAAGACTTTCCCATGTAAAATAAGAAAGGATGCAACTTAGTTTTACTTTATAGGACTTTGGATTTGTAATGAGACTATACAGTCTTAAAACATGAGAAAATTTGGAAAACAAAACCTGTGGGAACTTCAAAGTTTTACAGTTTGTGATTTTTTTAATAACATTTTATATGGTGTATTTTCATTGTATGCACCCTCCCACTTCTCTAAGCAACTCCCTCCAGATCCACCCAACCACCACCCATTCCTAGCATCTTATTTCCCTCCTTCCTTCCTTCCCTCCTTCCTTCCTTCCTTCCTTCCTTCCTTCCTTCCTTCCTTCTTTCTTTCTTTCTTTCTTTCTTCCTTCCTTCCTTCCTTCCTTCCTTCCTTCCTTCCTTCCTTCCTTCCTTCCTTCCTTCCTTCCTTCCTTCCTTCCTTCCTTTCTTTCTTTCTTTCTTTCTTTCTTTCTTTTCTTTCTTTCTTTCTTTCTTTCTTTCTTAATTTTTTAAAGGAAATACTATATCTCAGCAAATGTCCTGAACCTTTTTGATTTTCTTTCCCCTCTTTAATGATATTCCTGCAGCCTTAACTATAAGGGCTGTGTTGTAAATGTATTAATCAGAGACCAGAACCCCATGGTCAGATGATCTTTTTATTTTGACCAGTTGTGGCTTTCTGTGATGATCCTCTGTCTGTTGAAAAATGAAAAGAGGCTTCTTTGATGAAGGGAAGAGAGCTACACTTTTATGAGGATATAAGGACAAGTATTTAGATGCATTTAGAAAATACACTGGTTTAGAAAACTGACAGCAGGTAAGTTCTCTTCTAGGGTCCATGGCATCACCACTCATGGGTAGTTGGTTAATTTTACACTGCCAGGAATGACTTTCTTCCTACTGAGTAGAATTTAAGTCCAATTAGATGGCTGTTGGTTACCCCTAGAATTTAAGTGTTACTATTGCACCTTTTGAAATATCTCATCATGTTGGTCAGTGTTGGTTCCTTGCAGATACAGATGGATAAAACTACTGGTTTCTTTTCTCTTTTGGCAGCTTCATTCCAGCAGATATTTTGAGACCGAGCCCTCAGTGAAGAGGCTTCCAGGTCAAACTTAGATCTATTCCTTCGAGTCCTGTATCCCAAGTATGTGATGTCTTTAACAATAGGGATTTTATCTTCTTTTCCTAGAAGGCACAAAAAGCAATAGCAATACCCTAATTGTTCGGGGGAGTCTCTTGGATTCTCTTGACTTGAAAATAGGTTTCCCATGACCAGCACTGGGTTTTTGTTAGATAGTCTATGGTTTTATGGGGGAGCACTGTTACCCCAATTGATATAACTTCATTTAAAAACCATTTGCATATACATAAACATTATATATGTGTATATATATTCATGTAATTTTAAGTAATACTAACAGTACAATTCCCTGTGGCTTGTTCTAAGATCCTTAGTGTAAGTCTTCTCTACATGTCTTTGCTCTTTTGCCCTTCATAGTAATTGTGCCTGACTGTTCTCTCTATTGTTCCTGTCCTCTGCCCCATGGCTCCATTTTACTTCCTTGGCATCTACAGTTGCTCCAAGTTACCTACTTGCATCTAAAAATCCAGAACTAGCATCCAAAATAAAAGAAAACTTGTACCGTTTGTCCTTCTAGGTTGGGGTTACCTCAAACAATAATATTTTTTAGGCTCATCCATTTACTGCCAAATTTTATTACTTGATTTTGTTTATAAACCATGAGAATGGGAGGTCTATCTTTTGGTGTCTTCTTCAGTCTCTTCCTTCAGAGTTTTAAAGATTTCATTGTAGATCTCGCATTTCCCTGGTCTCACCTAGGTATTTCCTTTTTCTGAGGCTATTATAAATGGTGCTGTTTCCATGCTCATTTTCTCAGTTTGTTCTTGTTGGTATAAACAGAGTTTTGTAAGTTGATTTTGTTTCCTGCAACTTGCTGAAAACTTTGATCATTTTTAGACATTTCCTGCTTGAACTTTGGGGACCTCTCAAGTATAATGCCATGTCATCTACAAATAAGGGCTATCTGATTTATTATTTTCCTTTTTGTATCCCTTTTTATTCTTCTCATGTCTTGTTGCTCTCACTAGTGCTTTGACCACTCTATTGAGAAGGAGTGAGGGTAGTAGACAGCCCTGTCTCATTATTGATTTTAATGAGATTGCTTCAAGTTTTTCTATATTTAGGGTAATGTTGGTTATTATGTCTGTAATACACAGCCTTTATTATGTTGTAGGACTTTTTTTTCACGAAGGTATGTTGGATTTTGACAAAGACATTTTCTGATTCTATTGAGATGATCATGTGATTTTTGTCTTTAAGTCCATTTATATGAGTCATTACAATTATCATCTCACCTATGTTGAACCAGCCCTGCAGATAAGCCCTGGGTCAAGTCTCACATGTTCATCATGGATATCAGCCTTTTGTTTTCTTTTTTGTTGTGTCCTTGCAAACTTTTGTTATTAGAGTAACACTGGCTTTGTGGAAAGAGTTTAGGAGAGCTCCTTCTATTTATTTATTTCTTAAAAGAATATCATCACCACCACCAATAACAATTTAAGTCTTGGTTGTAGATCTTCCTTGGAAATCTGGGAGAATTTTTCTGTGAAGTGAATCTATCTGGGACTGGACTTTCCTTGGTCTTTTTTTTTCTAGCATTTTCAATATATTTATTTCTTATAGGGTGTCTTTAAATTGTTATCTCTTCTTTACTTGTGTGGTTTGGATGAATTTAGAAATTTGATCATTTCTTTTAGGATTTCTAACTTAATGGGGTGTAGGTTTTGAAAGTGTTCCCTTATAGTATTCTGTGTTTTTCCACATCTTTTGTAAAATTTCTCATTTCTGATCATGTTAATTTGGGTTATCTCTTTCTTCCTTCTGGCTAATTGGGCCAAAGGTCTACTGATCTTGTTCATCTTCTCAAAGAACCAGGTCTTAGAGTGTTTGTTTTCTTTGTTTCTATTTCATTAATTTATCCATTTATTTATTTAGCCATCTGCTAGATTTGGGCTCAGTTTATTATCCCTTTTCCAAATGCTTGAGTTTCATCATTAAGTAATTTATTTGTGTTCCTTCTAATATTTTAGAACTATAAATGCCCCTATTAGGACTGTTTTTACTGTGTTCCAGAGGTTTTGCTGTGTTATATTTTCATTCCCATCTAGTTCTAACATTTTTTAAATAACTTTTTAGATTTCTTCTTTGATACATTCATCATTCAGTAATATGTTGCTTAATCTCCATGACTTTTTTTTTTAACTAGAGATTCACTTGCTGTTAATTGTTTTATTGCATTTTGGTAAGAATGGATATATGAAATTATTTTAGTTTTCTGAATTTGCTTTGTGCCCCAGGATATGATCTATTTTAGATACTCTTCTATGAGATGCTGAGTAGAATGTATATTATTTGGTATTTGGATGAAACATTGGTGAATAACAAAATGTTAAGCCCATTCGGTGTATGATTTCATTTAATTCTGATGTTTCTCTGTTTGGTTTGGTTTTATCTAGATAACCTGTCCCTTGAAGAAAGTGAGGTATTGAAATGCCTACTGAGTTTGGTAATTTGTGTCTTTATCTCCAACAGTTCATGAAATTGGTATACACTCAGGATTGTGATGTATTCCTGATTAATTTTTCCCTTGACTGGAATGAAGTGTCTTTCATTATCTCATTTCATTTGTTTTAGTTTGAAGTCCATTTTTCAGATATTAAGATAGTAACACCTGTTGCTTTCCAGTCCAATTTGCTTGGGATAGTTTTTCTTCTCATCCCTTTCACTTTAGGATGGGACCTGTCTTTAAAGCTAAAATGAGTTACTTGTAGATATCAGGTAAATGTAAATGTATTTTTCTTTCTTTCTTTCTTTCTTTCTTTCTTTCTTTCTTTCTTTCTTTCTTTCTTTCTTTCTTTCTTTCTTTCTTTTTTTTTTGACAGCCAAATTGTCTTTATTGAGGGAATGGGTCTCTAGGGGGATGGGCCTGGGGCCCTCACTGCACAACTTGTTCACTGGCACTGCCTCCAGAATCCTATGGCCTCATCACATCTGGAAGCTCTGGAGGGCTGGAGAAGGGCTCAGTGTGCGGGGCTTCAAAGGCATCATCTGCACCAAAGGCCAGGCCCACTATGGCTGAGGCCTTTGTCCCTGCTGTCTGGCTAGTGAAGCCACACTCCCCCCAGAGTTTTTCCATCATCAAAGAGCTGGTCAATCTTGTACAGCCGCTGCTCTTCCAGAGGCTGCTTGAGGATGTCTCGGACAATACGCTTTAACTGGAACACGGTACTCGACTCCTTGGCTTCCGAGAAGATGGAGGTCTTGTGGTGCCGGATCATGAGAAACACCTCTGATAGTTGTGAGACCCATTTTGCAGAGTCAGCTCTGGTGCTTTCCCTGAAGGCTTTACAGGAGCTAGGGGGAAAATGAGCCATTCTTTCTTCAAAGAAAACTCCTGTAATCTCAAGTGAAATGTGGCGACAGTGCACTGGTCTCATTGTGCCTTTGCTCTTCTCTGTCCCTCTGATGATACTGAGACAATGAAGTTCTGGTCAAATTCTAGTCTCTCATGCAAACGCAACAGTTAGGAATAGATGAGCCTCAGTTGTTACCTCTGGTGCTGGCCTTTTTGATTGCAGATTCCAGATCCAGATATACAGATCCAGGCCCACTCAGGAATGTCACAGCTGTTGCTCACGATCCTGCTGCACACCTCTAATTAAAGGGTCGATCTTGCTGCAGGCTGTTACCTCGTATTTTTGTTTCTTAATCAATTCAATTAATTGTGTCTTTTAATTCGGGAATTGAGCTCATTGGTATGTAAGGTGTTTATTAAACGGTGTGAAGTGGCTGCAGTAATTTTGTTGGGGTGAACTTTCTTTTATGTTCTTCTTGTTTGTGTTCTTAGTTGGAGTTTGGATTTCAATAATTATGGTTTGGTTTGTTTTCTATACAGTGTCTTGGCTATACTTGCTCCTCTCTTCAGTCTGACTTACTGCTTTAGTATTCTCTGTAGGGTTTGTTTGATTGCCATAAATTCTTTTAGCTTGTTTTTATCACGGAAACTTTTTTTTCTTTTTCCTTTCACTATGACTGATAGTTTTTCTGGGTATTGTAGTCTTGGTTGAGATTTGTGATCTTTTAGAACTTGGAGTATATTGCTCCAACCTGTTTTACCTTTTAATGTTTTCATTGGAAAATCAGCTGTTATGTTGATGGGTTTATCTTTACATGTGACTTGTCTATTTTTCTCTTGCTGCTTTCCATACTTTGTCCTTGTTTTGTATATTTAATGTATTTGGTATAATATGCCACGGGGAATTTCTTTTTTGGTTTAGTCTATTGGTATTTTGTGTGCCTCCTGTATCAGTATAGGTATGTCTTTCATTAACTTGGGGAAGTTTTATTCTATAATCTTATTGAAGATCTGGTCTATCTCATTGAAACTGGTTTCTTCACACTCATCTATACCTATAATTCAAGGATTTACTCTTTTCATATTTTATCATATTTCTTTTCTGTTGCTTTAGTGTATTTAACAAATGCATTCTTTGTTTCAGTGATCTAATCCCTCTAATGTTATCTTCATGTCCTGATATTCAATATTCTAATCGATCTGTTCTACTTATAATGATTTTCCATGTGTTTTCTAATTGGGTTAGTGAGTTTTTTAACTCTTTCCTATTTCCAACTGGAGTTTGTTTCAATTTCTATGTTTTTACTAAATTCAGTTTTCAAATCCTGAACTGTCTTCATCATCTTATTCAACTGTGTATTTCTGTGTTCTTGTATACTACTCAGGTGTTTTTTTCTCTTCTGTTTAATTTCAATGAATTGTTCGTGTCTTCTTTAAACTCTTTGAATCCTTTGACAAAGTTTTATTGTTCTTTTAAATCCTGTATCCTGAAGTTCATCTAGTCAATTCTCATCAGAGAAAATTTCTATAGGACTAGTGGATTTGATAGAAGTTTTGCTACCTTGGCTTTTCATATAGTTTGAATTTTTGCAATGATCTGGGCATGTGGACTGCTTTGGCTGTGTATCTGATATGAGCTTGCCTTAGTTTGAGTCAGTGAAGGAGATGCATAATAGGAGTTAGGCCATATAGAGCAGGTTCATGAACTGCTTGATTAGACCTAGAGCAGGCCAAGATTGTTCATGAGCCATAGGTCTAGAACTAGGCCTGAAGATGGTGACAAATGTGAATGGCAATTGGAGGAGGGACTCACTTGACAATGGTGGTTCAAGATTGTTTTGTAATATTAACATGTCATAGACAAAGAATGAAAAAGTATCACTTAAAGTCATGTGTTTGTGTATCAAGTTGACAGGATATAGAACATTCTTCTTGGCATTAACTGTTCATTTTATATAGTCCATAATCATCTGAAGAAAGTCTCAACTTTATTAGGTTGGTCCATCAAAACACCTCTGAAGAGTATCTTGATTGTCTTAATTTATGTCGGAAGGCTCAACCGACTTTGATCACTGCAAGTTCCTGAGAAGACAATCTTGGAGTATATAAGAAAAGTACCTAAGCATTAACCCGTGAAAGATCCGGAGAATGAACCAGTAAGCAGTGTTCCTCCATGGTTCCTGACTGGAGTTCCCACCCTGACTCCTCTTAATGATGGATTATGACATAGACATGTAAACCAAATAAATATTTTCTCTTCAAAATTCTTTTTTCTAGAGTGCTTTATTATAGCAACATAAAAGAAACTAAAGCACCATTTCAATAATTTTAAATGTACAGTTTATTCATATCAAGTACATTCACATTGTTGTTCAATTATTACCATTATAGAACACACTATAGAACACTATAGAATACTTTTTTGACTTCTCAAACATAGTTTCTAGCAACTAAACTATGAGCTGGTAGTGCAGATCAATTTTTTGGAGTGCTAGCTTAGTATGTGTAAAGCCCTGGGGAGTTCAATCATTATTACTACAAATAGAACAAAGCAAACAACAAAACACTTAAAATTTTCAAGGTACCTTTTCTGACTAGAGTTAGTTTAAATGCAACCATCCTTGTTTTTTAGAGCTGAGTAATACTCCATTGTGTATATGTACCACATTTTCTTCATTCTTTGGTTGAGGAGCATCTAGGTTGCTTCCAGGTTCTGGCTATTATAAATATTGCTGCTATGAACATAGTTGACCAGGTGTATGATTGAGCATTCTTTGGGTATATGCCCAAGAGTGGTATCATTGGGTCTTGAGGTAGATTGATTCCCAATTTTCTGAGAAACCACCATTCTGATTTCCAAAGAGGCTGTACAAGTTTGCCCTCCCACCAACAATGGAAGAATGTTCCCCTTGTTCCACATCCTCTCCAACATAAGCTATCACCAGCAGATGCAGAGATCCATAACCAAGTACCAGGCTGAGCTCCAGGAGTCCAGTCAAAGAGAGGGAAGAGGGATTATATGAACAAGGTGGGAGGTCAAGATCATGATGGGGAAATCTACAGAGATAAGAAAATCTACACATCCTATGAACCAAGTTCATAGGAACACACAAACATTTGACCTACAGCTGTGGAACATGCATGGGACCAGACTAGACCCTCTGCATACGGGAAATGTATAGCTGGGTCTGTTTGAGGGATGCCTGGCAGTGTGATCATGATGTATCCCTGGTATATGAGCTGGCTTTCTGGATCCCATTACCCATGGTCAGACACCTTGCTTACCGTTGATGCAATGGGGAGGGGCTTGGTCCTGCTTCAACTGAATGTACCAAGCATAGCTGTTCCCCCCATGGGAAAATTTACCCTTTTAGAAGAGGGGATGAGAGTTGGTTTGGGAGAAGGGGTGAAAGTGGGAGGAGGGATGAGATGGGGATCTGTGGTTGGTATGTAAAATGAATAAAAAAAATGCAACCATCCTAACATTGCAGGCTTCCTGTCTCCTGCTGGGTAACTTCCCTTTGGTGCTTCCTTAATACCAACTCCATTCCCCAAACAACTCCTAGCATCTGCATTGTTAAATACATTTGCAACCATTATTTTGCTATATAAAATATGAAGGCACAAAACATTCTTTAGCTTCACTGACTTTTCTTTCTCCCAAACTTTGCTCAGACCTAAGTTCTACCAATTACTTCTTCACTTTGTGTATTTTGTTATTTCACTTGTTTATATAATTATTATACTGCTCTCCTTGTAAAATGGGGATTACTTAGCTTTAAAGCAATAGTTGTATTTTAGCTCAAATTTGAATGTTTGGAGGCCGAGAAAGGTCCTAGCTCACATGAACAGGGTTGACTAAATAAAAACTACAAAATCTAAATGGACAATCATACAACACTGCGGTTGTTTTATTTTTGACATCAGAAACCAGCTTCTTCTGTCTTTGCACATGGAATGAAGATCAGCAGCTCTCCAAGAATCCTCCACATTGACACTACCAAGGCAGGCAAATACTAGGGCTCAACTGTCAATGTTCCTCAAATTTGATCACTTCCTCAGATTTCTATGTGGACTCTCTCAGAAATGGCCTAAATATTACAAGTCTTGTTATGACTTATTTTGGCCAGCTGACAGTCTTAGACAGCACACAGTACATTCCTCCTAACTGTCTTATAAGGCCTTTCCAACTGTCAAGTTGGAAACATAATTATGCTCTGCTAAAGACTAATGAGCTGCCTTTTTGGATGTGCTCTTTCTTTGCTAGAAGAAATCAATAATTCTTTCTTTGATTTCAATTCAGTGATAGCTTCAGGGTTGAAGGGCAAGTCTGTGGGGACCTGCAAACTCCAGGATCATACCCTGAGGTCTTCAAGGAGGCTGTGATTCTGGGAACAGGATTGGAAATTTTCCAAGGAGAAAACTATGTATGGGTAGGAGAAAATTTTAGTTACCCTTTTCTTGGATCTATTCTTTATACCTCTGATTTTATTCGGGATAAGTTATTTTCTCACACTTTTAAAAAAGGAGAATGATAAGCACCAAGGCATTTTTCAAACACAAATACAACATTGCTGTTTTTGCAAACATTTTATTTATACTCTAAACAAAACCAAAATGTTATATACAACTGTCACATAAATGGGAAGGTGAAAGCTGTCAGTGAAAATTTTAGACATTCATATTCCTAGCCAAATTTGTATCACTTATTAGGCAGGTGCCATTGGATAGTGTACCTTCTTTGAGCCTACTCCTTTAACCTGTAACAGGAAGATAGTGTTAGTCATCATCAGAGGGTTGAGGTGCAGATTTATATAAGATAATTTTATAAAGCATATAAATATGCTATCACTAGTAAAAGTAAAAAATTATGAGTTCTTGTTATTTTTTTACCTTTTTTATTCCTATCAATTAATAGTAAAATAAAAGTATACTGTATTGACTATTATTAATGTCAACTTGACACAAGCTAGAGTCATCTGAGAGTAAGGAATCTCAATTGAGAAAACGTCTCCATAAGATCAGACTGTAGGCAACCCTGTAGGTAGTTTTCTTAATCAGTGTTTTATGGAGAAGGGACCAGTCCATTGTGGGTGGGACCACCCCCAGCTTGGTGGTCCTAAGTTCTATAAGAAAGCAGGCTAATCAATCTATGAGGAGCAAGCCAGTAAGCAGCACTCCTCTGTGCTCTCTGTCTTAACTCCAGCACCCAGGTTCCTGCCAGATTTGAGTTTCTGCCTTGACTTCCCTTAATGGTCTGTGACTTAGTATATGTAAGACAAATAAGCCCTTTCCTCCCCAAGTTGCTTTTGGTCATGGGGTTTCCTCACATCAATAGTAGCCCTAGATAAGACATATATACAAACAGAAAGATAATTGGAAAAGAACACAATCCTGAAGTAAACCAGTTCATATGCTAACTAGTATGCTGCCTTAGTGACTTAGTTGATTGGTTACTCTGAAATCTACTATAAATTTGAAGAAAAGATATTGGAAGGGAGAAAACATCTCTTCAGGCTGGCTGCCTAACAGAATACCCACAATACAATCTCTACCTTCATTATAATCTCATCCATTCGGCTGAGTAACACTTCCCTTCCAGTACCATGACAGTTGGCCATTACCATGACCACAATAGGAAAAAAAATATCTGAATGGTGCCACCTGAATTATTAGAAAAAACACCCATTCCCAGAAAGGACAAATATTCCTAAACATTTTTAGTCTATACCTGACCAGAATTTCTTCTATCTGTGGCTTCTTAAAACCTACAGGCAGAAAAACTGAGTTATAAGTTTTTCTCCTGGCTTTTTCTACCATATAATTTATTGGTTCTACAATTCTGAAAGAAAAAAAGGACGCAATTTTGGATCCTAATTGATGACATATCCACAGTCATCTGCTTTTCCAAAAACAACAGTAAGACTATGTACTGGAGAAAAGACATTTGCAATAAAATACAGAAAAGTTTGGATATCTACATGCAGAAGAGTAGCACTAACTCTGTAACTAGTTATAAAAATAAACTAAAAATGTTTTTGCAACTTAAAAGATTTGAAACTAAGGGGAAACAAGATAAATACTTTAAAACATTGGAAAGGAAGCCATACCTAGAGGCAGAGGTCTGTAATCTCAACTTGGGAAACTAAGGCAGGAAGATCACAAGTTCAATGCCCGCCTAAGAAAACCACTGATTCCTTATCTCAAAATTTTAAATAAAAATAAATGAAGGCTTTGGATAGAGTTCAGTGGTAGAACACTATTCTATGCTATGTTAAATCCTTGGTAATACATGTGCCCTTGAGTGCTTGTGCACACACACACACACACACACACACACACACACACACACACACAGAGAGACAGAGAGACAGAGAGAGTTGAAGATATTGGAATGAACAACGGTGTTCTGTAGAAACACGAGAACTAAAACATTACACAACAGAAGATATGAAAAGAGACAAGAGTTGTATATGAGTGCTCATTGCCAGAAATCATCATGAAAATTAAAATCAAGACCATGATGGAATAATACCTTAAGGAGGCTAGAGACAACAAGTGCTGCTATAAATGTAGAAAAGGTTTCCATCATTGAATATTGCTGCTGGGAAAATAAACTATCATGCATCTGTAAAGAAAACCAAAGGGAAGAATCATGTTAGAAAGAAGTTAAAGCTGAACTTCCCACATAGCCTCTTATCCTATTGCTGAAAATATATCTAAACTAAATAAAATACACATATATGAAATTTATATTCATAAATATGAAAACTCCCATTTCCATTGCAACACTCATTATTCACAATAGATGTAAATGAAAATAACGTAACTGACCATAAAGAACAGAAAAAGAAGATGTCTACCTTTACAATTTTTCTAGTCACATTTTCCAGCCCTGTAGCATACTGATTGCAGGAGCCGGCTCTCCCACTCTATCTCCAGTTACTGTGGACTCCACAAAACCTCAAGAAGGACCCAGCCATCCTCCTTCTGTTATGCCCAGATTGCAGGGACCCCCCAAAAAAACCCCATGAAGACTGAATCCCATATGTAAAAGCAAAGAGCCTTTATTTTCAAGCCCTGAACTTGGTCCCTCTCTCTGTCTGACACAGAGGTGAGAACAGAGAGCCCTGAGCCCAGGCCGGGTGGGTTTTTTTTATCATAGCAGAGGTTGAGGTGAGTAGACTTCCAGGGTTCAGGACCCTGATTGGCTGACATTTGTCTAGGGGTATAGGGAATGTTTGGAATATCAAATATTTCCTCTTAGATGCAGGTCCCACCGAGTGGGGTCAGCTTATGGCTCTTCCTGGGTCCAGGTGTTGCCTGCCAGAAGCTATGTCTGGGCCTCTAAGCCTACCATCCCAGCTGTGTGGTCAAGCTGTTTGGGGGCCTCCCATACTTCCACCCTTCACTTTGTTTCAGTCATGGAAACTTCTGGGACCCCCATTGCCACATGGGTGGCAATCAGATAGGTGATGTTCACTCTCATTCCTGTCTCCCAGGAAAACCACTCTTGTCTCATTCCCAGCCCTGTAGGAACTTGCTTACAGTGGCGTGTCCTCCCATCAAACTTTTACTCCTAAGGAGACTCTGCTAAACCTTAAAGTGAACCCCTCTTTCCTCCTTGCTTGTGACCGTCTCAGGCCTCCCTCCAGCCCATGCCCATCTCTTTTTGTCAGCCCCAGATATCTAGAAACATTTTCCAACCAGGACCCCCAGTGGCCAGGCCTGGTAGGAACTCAGGAAGGTAAATCACACCATGCTTCCTGTCATTAGTTACAATCCTTCCATTCTCAACCGCAGCCTAGTAACACCTTGCCTAACGGGTGCTCCTCCTCCCATTTTAATGCCATTCACTGGAGACTACAACTTTTGGTTCAAACCCAGGGTCCCCTAGCCTTTTTTCCCTGTCTCTTGAGATAATGCTTTGCTTTCTGAAACCTACTTGCAGGTTCCCCTATCCTGCCACATCTCAAGCTCTCTATGGATCCCACATATAGGTGTGAACATGATCATCTTAGTACTTTTCTAAAGCCCCTTTCAACTTTTTTCATAGCTTACCTCCATCCCTCTCAACCACTCCCTGACCTGCACAAGAACTCCCTACCATGCAGCCCAGAGCTACCACACTTTCTTAAGATACTGAGAGGGCAACAGAAACCAAGGAAAGGAATACCCACCCAACAAAGGCAAGAATATATATCCATACCTAGAATCACAATTATCCAAAACCCTAGATGACCAGATACAAGGACAAAATCACAGTCATTAACAGTCATGATACTATGTCTCTAACAGAACCAAGTAACCTTATTTAGAGTAGACCCAGAGAAATGCAATACAGTGGAAGCACAAGACAAGGACTTCAAAATAGCTATTATTAATATGTCCAAGGTCCTTAAAAAGAATACGAATAAATCCATTAATGAAGTCTATAAAAACAGAAACAAGCAGTAGAATGAAATAATGAAAACTATTCAGGACATGAAAGTAGAAACAATAGAAAGTAGAAATAGCATCATTAAATGTAGCTAGAGTTTTCCTGCCTGGCCCACAAATCTCTCTCACCTGTCAGTCCCGCAGCCACTCAGACCCAACCAAGTAAACACGGAGACTTAATTTGGTTGCAAATTGTATGGCCATGGCAGGCTTCTTGCTAACTGTTTTTATAGCTTAAATTAATCCATTTCTATAAATCTATACCTTGCCATGTGGCTCGTGGCTTGCCGGCATCTTCACATGCTGTTTTTCATCGTGGTGGCTGGCAGTGTCTCTCTGACTCAGCCTTCTACTTCCCAGCTTTATTCTCCTCCTTGTCCCGCCTATACTTCCTGCCTGGGCACTGGCCAATCAGTGATTTATTTATTGACCAATCAGAGCAACACATTTGCCATACAGAACATCCCACAGCAATTAAAAAAAACGCAAACAGATAAAACTGGACATAAAAAATTTAGAAAGTGTAAACAAAAACATAAGAGGTGATCCTCACTAACAAAGTAAAAGACAAGGAAGAGAGAATCTCAGACATTGAAGACAAGATGGAAGAAATGGATACCTCAGCCAAAGAAAATGTTAAATATAAAGAAAAAATCCAAGAACAAAACATTCAGGAAAATTGGGACACTATAAAAACACCAAATCTACGAGTAATAAGAATAAAGGAAGGAGAAGAAACTTAGGTCAAAAGGTACAGAAAATATTTAACAAAATCATAGAAGCAAATTTTTCTAACCTAAAGAAGGAGGGGCCTACCAAGAAGCCAAATATGAAGCACCAAATAAACTGGAACAGAAAAGAACATTTCTACAACACATAATAATGAAAACACTAAATTTACAGAACAAAGGAGGAATATTAAAATCTGCAAGGGAAAAAGACCAAGTAAGGATATAAAGGCAGATCCATTAGAATAATGCTTGACTTCTCAATAGAAACTCCAAAGAAAGAAGGGCCTGGAAAGATGTCCTACAAAGTCTAAGAGACCACAGATGTTAGCCTAGATTTCCATAGCTAGCAAAGCTATCAATCACAATTGAGCCAGAAAGAAAAGCATTTCACGATAAAACTAAATTTAGATAGCATTTATCCACAAATCCAGCTCCAAAGAAGGTGCAAGAAGGGAAACTTCAATCTGAAACAGTTAACCACACCCAGGAAAACACAATGAGCAAATAAACCCAGACCAGCAAATCAAACAAGGGAGAGAATCCACACCATAACAACACAATAGCAAAAATCAATAAATACTACTCATTGCTAACTCTCAACATCAATGGCTTCAATTCCCCAATAAAATGACAAACTAACAGATTGGAACAGAAAACAGGATTCATCTTTCTGCTACATCTAAGAAATCCACCTTAACATCAAAGCTAGATATTACCTCAGTGCAAAAGCATGGGGAAAAGTATTCTAAGCAAATGGATCTAAGAAGCAAGCAAGTACAGCCATTTTAATATAAAACAAAATTGACTTCTAATTAAAACTAATCCAAAGAACTAGTGAAGGACACTATATACTCATCAAAGGAAAAATCCAACAAGAGGACATTGCAATTCTGAACATCTATGCACCAAAAACAAGGGTACCCAAGTTTGTAAAAGAAACACTACTGTAGCTGAAATTATACATTGACCCTCACAAAGTGATATTGGGAGTCTTCAATATCACATTCTCACCAACAGACAGGTAATTCAGATGAACACAAAATGAAAAAATACTGGCGTTAAATAACATCATAAATCAAATGGATCTAGTAGATATTTACTGAACATTTTATCCAAACAAAAAACAGTGTACCTCCTTAGCAGTTGGTCATGGAATTTTCTCCAAAATTGACTACATACATGGATGCAAAGCCATTCTCAAAAATACAAGAAAATTCAAATAATGCCCCACATCCTGTCTGATCACTATGAATTAAAACTTGATATCAACAACAATAGAAACAAAATGAAGTTTACAACTCATGGAAGCTGAAAACTCATTAGTGAAGGAAAAGTGGATTAAGACAGAAAATAAGTAATTTTAAAAGTATTAGAATTGAATCTAAATGAAAACACACCATGCCTAAACATACAAGTTCGTAGCACTAAGTTCCTACATAAAAATATTGGAGAAATCTCATGCTATAAATTTAATGCCTGAAATCTCTAGAATAAAAAAAATAAATAACAACTAAAAGGACTAGATAGCAAGAAATAATCTAACTAGGGGCTGAAATGAATAACAGAAACAACAAAAAAGAATCAATGAAATGAAGAGTTGATTTACTGAGAAAATCCAACATTCCTTCATTATAAAGTTCCTGGAGAAACTAGGGGTACATGGAACATACCTCAACATAATAACAGCAATTTACTGCAAGCCCACAGCCATTATCAACCAAATGGAGAGAAAGTCAAAGCATTTCCAATAAATCAGGCACAAGAAAAGGTTGTCCACTCTTTCTGTATCTATTAAATATAGCACCAAAAGACTTAGCTAGAGCAATAAGACAATTCAAGGATGCCAAGGGGGTACACATATGAAAGGAAAAAGTCAAAGTATCTTCATTTGTAGATGATACAATTTTAGATGTGGTTGACCATAAAAATTCCACTAGGGAAATCTACAGCTGCTAAGTATTTTCATCAAAGTAGAAGTATACAAAATCAACACACAAAAATCAGTAATCTTCATATATAAAATGACAAACAGGTTGAGAAATAAATCAGAAAAATAATACCTTTCACAATAGCCTCAAAAATATCTTGAGTATCTCTAACCAAGCAAGTGAAAGACTTTTATAATAAAAAGTTTTGACATTGAAAAAAGAAATTGCAGAAGAAATCAAAAGGTGGAAAGTTCCTCATGCTCATGGGCTGGGAGGATTAATATTGTGAAAATGGCTATCCTATCAAAAACAAGCTACAGATTCAATACAATCCCCATCAAAATTCCAACACAGTTCTTCACATATCTTGAAAGGACAATTCTCAGATTTGTATGGGAATAAACACACACACACACACACACACACACACACACACACACACACACAAAAAAAAAAAAACCCACTGTATTTAAAACAATTCTGAATAATAAAAGAATTGCTAAAAGTTTCACTGTCCTCAACCTTAAATTGTACTACAGTGCTATAGTAATAAAAATAGCATGATATTAGCACAATGAACGGAATGTCAATCAATGTAATCAAATTGAAAACCCAGACAAAAATCTACATAACTATGGGCACCTGATCTTTGATAAAGAAGCTAGAAATATTCACTGGATATAAAAGACAGTACCTTCAACAAATGATACTGTTCAAACAGGATGACTGAATGTAGAAGAATGCAAATAGATCAATATCTATCAACCTGCACAAAACTCAAGTCCCTTTGGATCAAAGACCTCAACATAAAATCAGACACACTGAACCTGAGAGAAGAGAAAGTGGGGTGCAGTCTTGAACACATTGGCACAGGAAACATCTTTCTGAACAGAACACCCATAGTGCAGGCTCTCAGACCAATGATTAATAAATATGACCTCATGAAACTGAGTAGCTTCTGTAAGGCAAAAGACACTGTCATTTGAACAAGGAGGCAACCTACAGAAGGGGAAATATTTTTATCAACTCCACATCTGAGGTCTAATATCCAAGATAAACAAAGAACTTAAGACATTAGATATTACAAAACAAATAATCCAATTAAAAATAGGGTACACAATTAACTCGAATTCCCAAAAGATGAAACACAAATTGCTGAGAAACAATTGAAGCATTCAACATCCTGAGTCATCAGGGAAATGCAAATCAAAACTACTCTGAGATTTCATCTTGCAGTCAGAATAGTCACGATCAGTATAACAAATGACAGTTAATGCTGGTGAGGATGTGGGGTAAAAGGAACACTCATCCACTGCTGGTGGAAATGCAAACTTGTACAGCCACTATAGAAATCAGTATGACAGTTCTTCAGGAAACTAGGAATATGGATCTATCTCAGTGACCAGCTATGCCACTTTTAGGCATATACTCAAAAGATTTTATACCATATTACAGAGACACTTGCTTATCCCTGTTTATTGCTTCTCTGTTCATAAGAGCCAGAAATTGGAAACAGATTAGATGCCTATCAATCGATGAATGTATAATAAAAATATGGTACACTTATACAATGGATATTGCTCAGCTGTTTAAAAATGAAATCATGAAATTCACAGGTAAATGGATGGAGCCAGAAAAGTATCATCCAAAGTGGGGTAACTCAGATCCCCAAAGTCAAGTATGATTTGCGTTATCTTATATGTGGATGTTCACTTGTAAGCTTTTGATAGACATGCTGCTATCCATATAACCACAGAGGTTGGGTATAGAATAAGTGATTAGGTGGGATAGAAGAAACTCCTAAGGTAGGTATATAGAATATATAGTTATAGAGAGATGGCATAGACTGTAACAGAAGGATTAAATGCAGACGGGGGGGGGGGGAAGAGAAATATAAGGAAGGGACATAGGGAGGGACAGCTAACACTAAGGGTAATTTGAGGTGTCATATGGAAACCTACCTACTACAATAGACTCTTGAAATATATACCTATATGAAATAAACCTAAATGGAATCAACAACGGGGGAGACAAAGTCTCAAGTAGACTCTCTTGCCAACAAGTGAAACTTCCAGTGCTAAGAATAGGTTACATCTAATTGTGTTGTTGGCCAAAGTGCCCCCATGGACACCCTCATAAAACTCATACCATCTCCAAGGCTGTTAGTTGCTCTCCAAAACCTGATGGTAAGGCCCTATTGTTGAAGACAACAAGTACAAATTTCATTGAACACAGCAAAGTTGAGATGGTATCTACCAAGAGACTTCACCCTTACTGACTAGTGTTCAGAGTACTGGACAGTATTCTTCACAGTACCAGAGGAGAAAGGTAAACATTGACACAGCTATAAACCATTAGATCTACAATAGTGGCTTGTCTGCACAATATGCTGGTGTAATAGTGGCACAAAAGTTGTCAAAGTAACCATCTATCTGATTGAATTTAAGGCCCATTCCACAAGATGTAATCCATGACTGACACTGTCAGGTGGCCAAGAACCTGAGATTAGAGAGGCTATGAACCTATGGAAAAACGTGATACTATTGTTCTGCTAAAGAACTATAGCAATAAAATGACTCCTAATGACATTCTGCTATACCCATATCTCTCTCTCTCTCTCTCTCTCTCTCTCTCTCTCTCTCTCTCTCTCTCTCTCTCTCTCTCTCTCTCTCTCTCTCTCTCTGGCATCATCAGAAAAGCTTCCTGCTGAAGGAGATTGGAAATAATACAGAGACCCACAATTGGACAATATGAAGAGGGCTAAAGATCTTGAAACACTTTGTTCTAAATAGATGTTCTAAATAAATATTTTCATTAACCCCTTCCCCAAACCATTGGGAGATATGAAGAAGAGGAGGCAGAAAGATTGTAAGAGCCAGTGGAGATGGATGATACCAGGACAACAGTGTCTTCCAGACACAATAGGACTGATGAACCTGAGAACTCCCAGAGACCATGGCAGCATGCACAGGGCCTGCACAGGTCCAAGCTGGATGAGGTCTCAGCATTGAGAGGGGAAAATGGATATAATTTAATTACCCATTCCTAAGCCAGAAATTATCTCCAATTGACAACTGCTTTCAAAGAAAAAAAATTTCATCTTCAGTGGAATTTCACTGGGTATGCAAAACACGCTTATTGAAGGCCCCATGTCCAGCAATAGGTGATCAACATAAAATGAACACAATGGTATTTTTTGAGATGTGTTATCTCATAATGCTTTGTTTCAGCATTTTTTTAACCTTACTTGTCTTTTGCTTATCTATTATGGTTTCTGATTTGGTGTTTTTATGGTGTGTGTTTCTTATGGTTTTTTTTGTTTTTTTGTTTCCTCCTCTGTGTTTGTTTGCTTTGTTTTATTGTGTTTTTTTTTTGTTTGTTTATTGGCCTGTTTGTTTTCTAAATAGAAAGAAAAGGAAGACATGGAGTTGGATGGGTGAGGAGGTATGGAGGATCTGGGAGGAGAAGAAGAGGAGAAACTGTGATCATAATATAGTGTATGAACTGTATGAAAAAAAATATCTACAATAAGAAAAAAGGAAATCCTCTCATTTGAAACACAGCTTTTAGTAGAAATAGTGCTTAGTGAATAAGCTAAGCACTTAAAGACAAATGCTACATAATTTTACTTAAATGTGTAATCTAATACCACATCTTCGCAAATCCTTCTCCAGGTTCTAGCCTCCAAAGACTGCTTGATCCTCCGCTCCATACACCCTCCCAAACCACCAGACATAGCACCAGTTGCACAGCCACTTTAGTTTGTACCACAATCGAACTCTAGACTTCTCTAGGCCACACTTACCCCAGTACATCCCATAGGCAGAGAAGACTATAGGTCAAAGGTTATGTGGCTGAGTTGATGTCTTACTCCCTCCACTTGATATCTTGTCTGGCCACAGGAGATTGTCAGTTCAGGCTACATATGTGTTATTGCTAAGAGTCTTAGCTGGGATCGTCCTTGTACATTCCTAGGAAAGTCCCTTGCACTAGGATTTTACCTGACCCCAAAATGTTTCTCATTTCCAGTAGTCTATTTCAGTATTCTCACCTTCCATTCCCCTCTCTCCAAACTGCATGGGACTGTTTACAGAGTTGTGTAGTTTGGTCCTCTTTAGAGACTCCTAACAATAGAAGCAGGGGCTGTCTCTGACTCTTTTACTGGCTTTTGGGACTCTACTCCTCACACTGGATCACCTTGCCCAGCCTTACTACATGAGGGATGCTTAGTCTTACTGCAACTTGATATGCCATGTTTTGTTGATACTCATGGGAAACTTGCCCTTTCCTGAACGGAAATGGAAAAGGAGTGGATTGAGGGGTGGAAATAGAGGGGGTGTGTGGGGGAGAGGGACTGGGAGGAGAGGAGGGAAGGGAAAACTGCTGCAGTGATGTAAAAAAAATACAATTCAATTCTAGACTTCTACCAAAACCCACCTTACCTTGCCCTGACCTACATCCTTCCAAAGACACCCTGTATCTAAACTCTCCATCCATGCTGATCTACCCCTACACCCCGGGCTTTGATCAGGATGCACATTCTGCATACCGTCTCAGTTCCTTCTGTCCATTTCGTCTCATTATACATATGATGTTTCCACCATCTGTCCTAATCTTCCCACATGTCCTTTCTTCTGCCCCAACTTACTCTCTCTATATCAAACTTAGAACTAACAAAAGAAGTCCACATGTCCAGATCTCACTGAAAAAATACAAACAATGTGAAATATCAAGCCAGGCCCTCCCATCAAAACCTACAAGTGCTATAGAAATGTTTGCTTGTGTGAATTACCAAAATAAAACCCCAGGACACAGAAATGAAAAGAATTTTTGTAAACATAAAGAAACATAACAATGAATTAAGGAGAAAGAACTTATGTAATATAAATATATGTTATACCCCCCAAGAAAACAAAGCAATATAAAACCTACAAACATAAGGCTGACATAAAAGATGAGGGTAACCCAGAACTTGAAACAGGAATTCAATAAGTGATAGAAACTTTGAAGAAGAATTAAGCTAAAATAAAGATGGAATTGAAAAACACAATGACCCAACTAGAAATTGTCAGGTTCAAAACAAACTCTAGACAAATGGCTATCTGTGGTGATTATTAGCATACCAAAGTGCATGCTGGCCTCCAGGCTTCCTCAGCTTCATAACTACCTGTGGTTCGTCTCAGCTGTTCTCACCTCATGCCCTACCCTAAACTTCTCCAGTTCATGGGCTTCCCTCCCCCAACTTCTCAGTTCCATATAACCCTGTCATTTTGACTTTATGCTCTCTTGGTCCTCTCTTTTGTCTCCTTCTATTGCTCTCCCCTTGCCTCTATCTCTCTTGGTCATCTTTTTCTCTTCCTCTCTCACTGTCCCCTTCTCTGTCTCCTTTCATGGCCTGATCCAGTATGCTGGCCATGTTCAACCTACTACTTTCTCTGCTCTGGACTCTTCCAGATGCCCCTAGCTATAATCTTCCTCATATCTACAATAAAAAAAATCTTCTCCTAAACAATACCATTGAGTGGTCATGTTGTCACTTGAAACTTCTGGTGCTGACAATTCTTGGTAGGGCATAAATAGACCCCTTTTAAGGTGCCCGATCTTTCCTAACTGAATCAGCTGCTGATTTGACTCTCCTAGGTATGGATGAGTTGTTTCTGCTGGCTTCTGCAATGCACTGTAGTTGACTCCAAATTGTAGTCTGCCTCTTCAGCCACTCTCTCTACCTCTAAGCTTCTACACTGTGATTCCATCTCTCTGGCTACTGGAACCTGCTATACCCTCCTGGGACAAACACACGAAAGGCTCTGTCTCTCCCTCTACATGGTCTCTCCTCATCTACTGAATAAATATCACCCTAGAGCGTCCTGATTTGCCTCTGTCAGATTAAAAAAAAAAAGAAAGAGTCACACCAGTGTGCTAGGAAGCACTCTTCTCCCTGCTTGGCCACTATCACATGGGAAAGGATGCCTATCCTCTGTAATTTGGTACATTTCTCCTTGACAAGTCTCTTGAAATTCTTGTCACCTGGACGCTTGCCTTTCTCTTTCCCACCCTGTTCTTCTCTGTTTCTCAGCCCCCTTTTGGAGCTTCCTCATCTCCCCCTAGGAGCTGCTGTTTAAGTCCCATAGCATCCTTTTACCATCCTGGGTCTCCACAAAATTGGAATCCTCCCTTGTGTGGAATTTGGGTTTGCAACTCTTGTCCTTTCCGTCACTCAGCTCCCTCTGCTTATTGGAACCCAACCTGTGGCAGATTTCCAGTTCTGTTACCATTCCCTTCCTTCTCTAAGCTCTTTTCTGCCTCAGACTCAGAGATTTCATTAAAGCCTCACTGTCTTAATACAAACTACTTGGTCTCAGTATGGCTCAATGAATAGCAGACTTAATTTCCAAATTCTTATAAATTATAACAACTTCTGCCACTATACAAATAAATGATCCCAATGTCTCTCATCTCCATAATTTTTCTGTTTTCCATTTTAAAAAATCTCTTCTCTATATGCTTTCACTCTCTGCTCTCAAAAATTTCTTAAAATTATTGCTTAAAATCTCTTTATCTCAGAATTTTTAAGTTCATTTTTTGTGTATGGTTTAAAAAAATCTGTAAAATCTGTAACAAAAAAAATCAGCTTAAAACTTCTAACAAAAGGTTGATGGTTAAAAAATCTATACATAGATAATATTAATTTACTATAGCATACTGTAAATTTAACTTGGATTCAACTCTTGTTTATGAAAATAGATGTTTTTAAGAAAAAAAAAGGAGGGTTGTGTCTGATGGCTCACCTAGGATTAAATACAAACCATGTAGCTTGTGTCCATAGTGGCTAATAACCTCATCAGGATGGAACCAACCCCATGGTTGGCAGCCATCTTTACTAAGGTTAAAAGAGTCCATGCCATGTAATTTCACCAACATCTTGATTAAGATGGCCACATGGTATAACTCAGCTAGAGCAGGATACAAACAACATCTTAGTTCATCTGAACCCTCTGCTTATCATTGCATCTCCTTTACAGACTAAGGAGGCAACAGCATCTCTTCAAGATATTTTGGACTATGATGGATTTTTGTATGATGGTTTTTGCCCTGAAAGTAAAAATTTTATATAAGGAATAATATATTTTTGATGAATACAGTATGTTTAATAAATAAGGGCTATAAATTCCTAAGGTTATAAAGAGCTACTCAGGTTAACAGATACTGACTTAGAGATGTATGACTAACCATTTATGTCTTTGCTAACTGTGTTCAACACCAGTCTTTTAGAAAATTTTAAGTAAGGAACAACATACGTTTGATAAATGTGGTATGTTTGATAAATAAGTTTTATAAATTCCTAAGGTCTCCTCAGGCTAGCAGAAACTGACTACAAGATATATGTCTAACCTTTTTGTCTTGTCTAAATTTGCTAAGCTTTAGCTATTTGGAAAAATCAAGACATACAAGAAACAGTGATATTCTATAAAGGTACACTGTGAAAGGATCAGGGAAAAAATCCCAATCCCTCTTTGAACTGTATTTATGGTCTTATAAAGTTTCCAGTCTCTCTATGGACTATGTTTATGGTTGAAAGTTTTATTTTAATGCCAAAAGATCTTCAATTAAATTGTCAATTCAATTTTTTAAGGTTCAAACTTAACAGAGATAAAACTGTGAAATAGGAATCTTATAAAAACTACTAGCTTCTGAACTGTTAAAGATAATTAAGATATGCAAGTTAATTGTCAGTCACCTTATACATGATTAAATTTTTTAATGTGCTTAGAACTACTCTTTTAGTCTTTCTAAGTATAAATGTAGTTCACATATAAGGACAAGCTTTATTTAGCCTTTTATATATGTTTTTAAGGTTAAGCCCGAAATAAGTATATAAAAACATGTAAAGATTATTTAGAACTAGATACACTTAATAGAATATGGCCCACAAAACCTCTCAGAGATCTGTTAAATATGATATTTAAAGTGTTTAATGAAGAAAGCTTCCCATGTTAGACAAATGCCAGCTACACGTGACCCTAAGGTCTCCTCCAAAGATGATGGGTCAAAAATGAACTCCATAGGGAACTTGATTCAAATGTAGCAAACTTGACTGTTGGGCAAAGAACTGCCCAAACTGAATACTGTTGGGTTAAATGTGCTACTCTTCCTCGCCAAGAAAGATCAGTTTCCCCAAGTTCCTCATCTCTTGGATCTTCTTGGTGTGACAGCTGAAGGCTAATGTTGTCCTGTGTGGCAGCTGAGGATTGAATGCTGACCTGTGTGATAGTCAAAGATTGATGACCTCTGCCCCACATCATCAAAATCACTGCGAAGGAGCCTAGGGTAACCTTCCAGGTAGCAGGTGAATCTCTTATCGCTTTAACTGACATAGCAGGCATTTGGATTATGCTTCTTGCTCTAATTTATCCTTCTCAGATCACATCAGATGTTGAGATCTGATTGTAGCGTTATCAGTTCAACAGCAGCAAGCCCCCAACTCCTCCCCCAATGGCCACAGCTGCCTGGCCAGTCCATTTCATATGTAAAAATCAAGCATTGCTTTTTTCCAGAGCCACTAAGTTTCCTGATGAGAAAGGCAGACTTCCGCACTAAAAGAGAGAAACTCGAAAAACAGGTTTCAATGTAATATTTTTTCCTATTCCTTTATTTAAAGGGACTTGCTTTTCAATGAAAGCTCTCAGTAATCAACCACCTGTGTCTCATGGTAAATGACCGGATGGAACAAAAAAGGTTTAAAGTTTATGTAAGTTGTAAGGGTCAAAGAAAGTATTTTAAGGTGTATAAATCCAAATTTAAAGGACTGAGGATGTAAGAGCTTAAGTAAATTGTGAGGGTCCAAAAAGTGATTTAAGGCATATAAGTGCAAGTTGTAAAGGTCAAGAAAGTGATGTAAGTGTGAAAAATGAGAAGTCTTTCGGATTTCTTTCCCCCTCACTATGCTATTGTTATGTCAAGACTTCAAAAGATCAGAGTTTTAACCTTAATAAATGGAGTTTTGATAAGCTACTAATTTACCACTGGTAAAGAACAGACTACTATTATGATAGCTACTAGGTCAAAATTTTAAATTTCCTCAGCTTCTCATTTTCTTATGACCTTGCTACTTTTGGCTATGTGCCCTCTTGGTCCTCTCTATTGTCTTCCTCTTTTGGCCTCTTAACCTCTGGATATTCTCTTCCTCATATCTACAAAAAAGGATCTTCCCCTCAACCATACCTTGGAGGGGATGTGTACTCTCTTTATGCAGAAATCACAAAGAAGATACTTACAAGTAGACTGTATCAAGCAGAAGACAGAATATCAGGATTCAGAGGCAGAGGATTTATACAAAATATGCAAGGAATATGAAAAAAGGAAACACACACACACACACACACACACACACACACACACACACACACACACAGGAGAGGAGCATACAACAAAAGTTGGATACCATGAAAAAAATCAAACTTTTGAATAATAGGCATAGATGAGGGAGAAGAATTCCAAGTAAATAGTAAATAGCATAGACTATCTGTTCAACAAGAACATAGAAGAAAACCTCCACAAACTAAGGAAGAAAACACACATATACAGATACAAGGAACACACAGAACACCAAATAGACAAGAAAAGTAAATTTCCATGGCATATAGTCGTTTAAAGACTAAGCATATAGAACAAAGAAAGTATATTAAAAGCTGCAAGACAAAACAACAGCACAGTATATTAATAAATACCCATCAGAATAACAGCTGATTTCTCAGTGGAAAGTTTGAAAGCCAGAAGAGCCTAGAACACTACATTTGAAGTCCTAAAGAAACATGAGGGCCAACATACTCAGCAAACTTTGGGCCATAGTTAGAGGAGAAAGACAAACTTTCCACAACATAAACAACCTAAAAGAGTATATCCAACAAACCAAACCTAAAGAAAATCAAAAAACATTTCCAGCTGAAGATAGTCATGAGCATATCCAAGAGACTGTAAGAAGAAATACAAAGCCATAATAATTAAACCCAAAGTACTGCTGAAAACCCAAGCACCACTCCTAAAATAAAAACACGGTGACTCAAATTAACATACACATTTCACTAATATCTTTAAATATTAATAGTGTCATTTCTCCAGTCAAAGGTACAGATTGACTGAATTAATCACGAAATAAACTATCAGTTGTCAACAAGAAACACATCTTTTCTTATAAACAGACACTATCTTAAAGGGATGGACAAAATACTCTAATCAAATGTGACCATGAATCGAACAGGTGTCACTATGTTAGTATCTGACAAAATAGACTTTGAATTAAAACTAATCAGGAGAGATAAAATGGGACATTCTATTATAATCAAGGGAAAACAAGAGATGATTTGAAAATAATGTGATTATAAATGAACAGAAGATTATAACACATATGAAAAAAGCTTAGAATATTTTAAGCAAATACTTTAAACACCTGTACTCCATTAAGCTGGAAAACCTAAAAGAAATGGACAAATTTCTGGATTCAGCCAACCTACCAAAGTTAAACCAAGAAGTCCTTAAAGTGACCCAAACAAATGAGGCAACTGAAATAGTAATAAAAATCCTTCCACATTAAAAAAAAAAAGTTCAGGGTCAGATGAATTCACAGAATCCAAACAAGCCAATAATCCAGATGAACAGAGACTAAAAAAGAAAAAAGTCTCAATAATATTCTTACAATCAGAACACACACACACACACACACACACACACACACACACACACACAACCATTCATCTTGGTGGATGAAATGCAGTGATGGTTCAATGTACACAAGTCACTTAATGTAATAATCCACTTAAATGGAGTTAGATAAAAGTCACACATTTATCTCAATAGATGCATAAAAAGCCTTTGACAAAAATCAGTCTGACTTCATAAAAGTCCTAGAGACAGTGGGAACACACATCATCATATTAAAAGCTATGTATGAGAAATCCACAGACAACATCATCCTAAATGGAGAAAAGTTTGAAGAAATTTCACTTTAATTAGGAATGAGGTCCACTCTCCACATTTCTTTTTCCTAGTGTCTTCTCAAAGTACTAGCTGGAGCAATAAGGCTAGAGAAGGAAATGAAAGGCATACGGGGGGGAAAAAGCAGCGAAATATCCTTATTTGAAGATGACAGGATACTATATATTAGAGTTTCAAAAATTCTACCAGAAAACTTCTAGAAATTACAAAGCAATTCAGCAATGTGGCAGGATACAGAATCAACTTGCACAAATCAATAGCTTTTCTGTACACTGACATCAAACATACAGAGAAAGAGATTTTGGACACATTTCCACTCATACTAGCCTCAAAGAAAATAAAATGTCTTGGTATAAGCATAATTAAGAAGATGAAAAAAAGCTATAATGAATACATTAAACCTCTGATGAAGGAGATGAAGATATTGGAGAATGAAGAATCAGAATGTGCATGGATTCATAGAATTAATATTGAAATAGTGACCATTTTACCAAAAACCATTTACAGATTCAATGCAATTCCTATCAAATTTCCCATCTCATTCTTCACAGAAATAGAAACGCTATCCTGAAATTCATATGGAGCCACAGAAGAACTCGGATGCTCCCCCCCACACAAATATCTTGAGCCAAAAAACAATACTGAAGAGATTACAATTCCTGAACTTAAGATATATTACAGAGACCTAGGAATTAAAAAACAATGTGTGGCACAAAACCAGACATTCGGACTAGTGAAACAAAATTGAATACCCCAAAACGAGTACATATAATTTCAGAAATTTAATATTTGACAAAAAAAAATCCCAAAACACATGCTTGAGAAAGGAAAGCATCTTCAACAAATGGTGTTAGGAAAGGTGGATGTCCATATGCAAAGGAGTGAAATTGGACCCAGATCCATGAACTTTCACAAACACTAACTCCAAACGAATCAAAGACCAAAATGTGATACCTAAACATGGAAACTGCTAGAAGAAAGCATATAAGTAGCACCCTACATGATATAGATGTAGGAATGAGTTTCTGAAATGAACTGCAGCTGGCCAAGATTGAAGGCCAACAACAGATAAGTGGGACTCCATAAAACTGGAAAGATTCTGCACAGATAAAGGAACAACCCATAGAACGGGAAAGCATCTTTGTCAGCTGACCATCTGACAGAGGACTCTGCAGATTATATAAAGAACTAAAAGCCAAAGATTCAAAAGAACAAATGACGTATTAAAAAATGGGCCTGGTCCTGCACCTAGCCTGTGCAGCAAAATAGAGTCAACCCTGTTGGCATAGGTGTGGATGAGCCAGCCCTGAAGTTGTGAGCATGGGAGAGCTGTCCCCATGACTCATCCATCTTGTGGTCCCATGGGTAGGGGAAAGATGCCTTCTGCTCCTGCCCATCATTGCCCGAGGTAGGTGGGAGAACTTGCTCTGAGGTCACAAGAATGGGAGAGGTGTCCCTCCCCCCAACCAGCTGCAACACTGGGAGAGCAGGCCATGCACCTTCCTTAGACAACGCAATAGAGCCAACTCTATTAGTGGAGGCGTGGGTGAGCCAGCCCCGAAGTAGGGAGCACAGGAAACCTAGCCCTACTCCTCATCTGCAATATGGCAGCATGGACTGGGGAGAGATGTCCTTCCCTGCAATCAATGCAGAGGCAGGTGGGAGAGCTGGCCCTGTGGTCACAAGAGTGGGAAAATTGTCCTTGCCCCCTACCAGCTGCAACACTCGGGACAGCAGGCCCTGAACCCCTCCAGGGTAGCACAATAGAGCCAACCCTGTTAGCAGAGGTGTGTGTGAGCCAACCCCAAAGTTGTGAGCATGGAAGAACTGTCCTCATTTCCTGGGGTAAGGGAGAGTTGCCCTCCTCCTACCCCACCACCCATCAATACCTGAGGCAGGTGTGAGAACTAGCCCTGAGGTCACAAAAGCAGGAGAAATGTCCCTGCTCCCCACCAGTTGCAACAGTCGCAGAGGGCAGGCCTTGCACCTCACCTGGGTAACACAATAGAGCCAAACTTGTTGGCAGAGGTGTAGGTGAACCAGCCCCGAAGTTGTAAGCATGACAGAGCTGTCCCCACTACTTGTCTGTCATGTGGTGATGTGGGAGGGTGAGAGATGCCCCCTTACCCCTAGTCCCTTACTGCCTACAACAGACGAGAGCGCTGATCCTTCCCCTTACCAGATGCCACACTCAGGAAACAGGCCCTGCCCCTCACCTAGGCAGCACAGCAGAGTTGCCCGGTGGTGGGAGGTAAGGGTGACTCAGCCCTGATGTTATGAGCAAGAGGGAGCTTTCCCCATTACTCATCTGACATATGGTAGCATGGGCAGAGGAGAGATGACCACCCCTCCACCTCTGCCCATCAATGCCTGAGACAGGTAGAGGAGGTGGTTCTGTGGTCATAAGAGTGAGAGGGCTGTCCTGACCCCTCATCAGCTGCAGCACTTGGGAGAGTGGCCCCTATACCTCCCCCAGGCAACACAATAGAGCAGGCCCTAATCATGTAGGTGTAGGAGAACCAACCCTGAGAGCATGAAAACAGGAGAACTGGCCCCACCCCTTGCTCATTGCTGCAAGAGGTAAATTAGCTGGGGCAATGCTGGAGAACTCACCCTGGTGGTGAGGACAGGGAAGAACTGCTGTGTGTAGATGAACCCTGCAGCTGCCCAGGCCCAGAACTTGGGTTAGGAATTGGCCCACCTCAACATTCACCCCATCTGCTGGACCACATGAAGGGACCTGACCCGCAGATCCAAAGCTGGAGGATCTTATCTCCACAACACAAGGCAACAAAAGGATACCCAAGAAGAGTCCTAGTGAGGGCCAGCATCAATAGCATAGTAGAAACCAGAAGTCTCAAACCAGACCAATGATTCTTTGCAATAAACACTTGCAAGCAAAGATAAATGGACTAAGCATTTACTGCGTGACTCACTGTGTCACACTGCAGCTTCCATGATGAGGTTTTTATTTTTTTCTGTTTTTTCCCCTTTTGTCTATTAACTTTTGTTTTATTTGGGAGGGGTGGTGCAGGGGTGGAGGGCGGATGTTAAGGGATGGGGAAACAAATGGGATCAAGATACGTGGTGTAAAATACACATAGAATAAATAAAAGAACATAAAAGAAAATGGGCCTGGGAACTGAATAGAGAGTTCCCCAAAGAAGAAAAAGAATGGCTAAGAAATATCTCAAAAATATCCATTATCCCTAGCAATTATGAAAATGCAAATCAAAATAAATTTGAGATTTCATTCTATTCTATTCAGAACAGCTAAAATGGGCAAAACAACTGATAACACATGTTGGCCAGGATGTGGAGAAAATCAATCTTTCATTCACTGTTGGTATTGCAAACTGGTGCAACCATTCTGGATATCAAGGTGGAATGTTTTCAAAAACCTAAAATTAAATCTACCTTATGACTCACCTATACCTATACTACTTGGTATAGGCCCAAGGGACTCAGCATTGTAGTGCACAGGTACTTTCTCAGCCATGTTCACTACAGCTCTATCTATTCACAATAGCTAGGAAATGGAAACAACATAAATGTTTTCCAAATGACAAATGGATAATGGAATTATGGTACATATACATTATGTAATACTAGTCAGCTGCAAAGAAAAATGAAAACATAAAATTTCAGGTAAGTAGATGGAACTAGAAAATCTTATATTAAGTGAGGTATCTCAGGACCAGGAACACAAACATCAAATGTTCTCTTTCATGTGAGGTCCCTAGCTCTAAATCTTCAGATGCAATTTCATATCCTGTAGTAAATGTAGAAACAAGGAAAGTTCAATGGAACCATTGTAGGAATAGAATAAGGAGGCTAACAGAGAGGGAAATAGCAAGTTACAAATGATCTGGTGGGGAGAAATTGGAAAATCTGGAGGAGGTTGTAATTAGAAAAAGGGAGGGAAATAAATACAATAGAGGAAAGGTTGTAAAACAACAGTGACAGTGTCTGAAAAAGTCACAAGGAGGCACACTTTACATATCCTCTTCAAAATCTATGATACACATAAGCTCATGCATAAATATACATATACATCTAATTTTTCCCACACTGAATGCTGTCTTCAAGAACCAAAGACCATTTAGCAAAACCTCAACACCAGGCATGAAAATCCCTCAATCAAGTTATTGTTCAGGGTTGTCCAAGAGACTCCCCAAACCTCACAGGCTATCACTATTGTCCCTTGGTGGCTTCCGGAGGTGGAAGATGATCTCCTCTTGCTAGAGGCACCATTCACATTATATACAGGATCCAGAAGCCCATGAACTGAGACTGACCTGAGAGCTTCCTCCCTGTAGACTAGCTTTCATGGTTCCAAGAAGTTCCATACAAGGTTCCAAAGAAGAAAGTAAACAAATCTTACCCAATTATGCTGCC
The DNA here is from genome assembly GCF_007827085.1 of Peromyscus californicus insignis. Lineage (NCBI taxonomy): Eukaryota > Metazoa > Chordata > Mammalia > Rodentia > Cricetidae > Peromyscus > Peromyscus californicus. The sequence continues at coordinate 53,446,128 of NW_026294391.1, forward strand.
TATGAATAACAACACTAATCAACATTTCATTTGAACTCTAAGGTGCAATCATGGCACACATACTTGGATGCTAATTATCTGCTTTCCACTCAATATGAAAGAATTCATTCCTGATGCTAGAAACCTAGGAAACATCAATGGATCTTGGAAGAGAACCTACAACTGCCACTTAAACCAATATAATCCCTAATTACATTCTAAATATTTGTTCTTCTACCCACAGATAAGTGCAGTCCACATCCTTCATCAAGGAAATTTCTATTTGTAATAGAGGAACACCATTACAGAAAAACCACACCCCCAAAAATCCAGAGCTGTGGGACCCATTCACAATGGGTATGTATGCAATGTAACTTCTGCATCTAAAGCTCAGGGATCATTTTGAAGCAGGAGCTGGAAAGATTGTAAGAACCAGAGGACTGAGGGAGTTTGCTATGTGATTCTGTCTCCTAGGACTGTCACAAGCTACACCCATACGTTCTCCCCACCACGACTCTCTAAACATGAGCTGAACAAGGGCAATACTAGACATGATAATATGAATGGAAGAAAGCCCATGAGGCCTCAATTCTACACATATAAAACCACAGGCAACTAAGGAATACTGAAAAAGGGAGAAATAATCTTCCCTAGGGAAGAGCACACTAATTGGGTATCCAATACTTAATGGCCAGCCCTGAAAACATACTTACAAGTATCATCATGAAGAATGTCCAGGGTAAAATTATGTATTTTGGGAAAAATATGTATGTATGCATGTAACAACAATTAATGAAGAAAAAGACCATGGATTTGAAATAGATTAAGTAAAGGTATGTATGGGAGGACTTGGTACATCAAAAGGAAGGGAGAAATGATGTAATATATTACAATGTCAAAAAAGTAAAATAATTTAAAAAGAATAGCAATGATGATTGAAAAAATAAACAGGCAATCATTAGTTTATATTTACCTAAAATTACATAAAATAGATATGAGTATATGTGTATTTGGGGTGATGATGCTTCTCTCAAGGGCCAGAGACTATCTAACAAAATCCCCAGTACTGGACACTAGAAACCTCCTTTAAAGTTGTTGGTTAGTGGCAGTCCAAGAAACTCCAAAATCATTGTATGCTACTGCTGTTAGATTTGGTTACTTCTCAAAGTTGAAAGTTAGTCCTATTGCTGAAGACACCACACATTTTGGACATAGGACTCTGCGGATTTGAGCTGGATCTGATCAGATAGCTTCCTCTCTAAGGACTGTCTCTCATAGCACTAGAATGTGGTTTTGCAAGTTGCTAAGTGAGGAAAACAATCCTCCCCAGCTCTGATACCTGTGAACTACCACAATGACCAGCACAGTAAGATATCACCGAAGGTGCAATAGTGGTGCATATAGGTTCATATTAAGCAGAAGCTATCTAACTAGAGTCAAGGCCTGCTCAACAGGAAGGAAATCATGCCAGATATTGTGAATCTAATAAACTACATGTTGCTAGACTATGTATGTTACAGAACTTACTACCACCAATTTAATAAACCATTATAATTCCTAACTGCACTCTAAACACTTATCACTATATCCACAGATGAGTTTAGATCTCTTCATGAAAGAAGCTTCTTTTTGTAGTAGGAGAGCATTAGAGAAAGCCATAGTCAATCAAAATGTAGAGAATCACTGACCACAGGGTGCCCAACCTCAGTTGGTACACCACAACAGAACTCTTGGACACAAGAAACAGAGAACCTCGAGGAAGAGGGGACAGAAAGATTTTAAGTACCAGAGAACCAGCGTGTTTGCTGTGAGATAGTCTTCTCATCATGACAGGGAAGATATACCCATAAAATCTCAGTAGCATGGGTGCCTAAAGAAGACTTTAACAATTCCAACAGCAGTTGACATCCCAAAATCATAAGGGGAAAGCTCTCAGGGTTCCCCACACAGATGAAGAGCTACAAGCAATTAAAAACTGCTGAGAAATGGAGTAGTCTTTCCCAAGGATGAACTCCGATTGGTATTCAATACCAAATGGTCAGTCCTAGAAATACATACATGCACACAACACTGAGCAAACTCAGTAGGCTGTATTTGTATGTTTATTCATATATACATATATAACAAGCATGGTTAAAGAAGAGACCATGAATTTGGGATGGGGTACAAATGAAAAGGGTAGGAGGGGAAAGAGGAAGGGGAGAAATTGTATAATTATATCTTAATTAAATTATAAAAAGAGATGAACAGATGAATAAAATATGGTATATATAGAAAACAGAGTCTTATTAAGTCATTAAAAAGAACAAAATTAGTTATTTGTAAAGAAGTAGATGAAAGAGTAGTTCAAGCCGGGCAGTGGTGGTGCACGCCTTTCATTCCAGCACTCGGGAGACAGAGGCAGGCCGATCTCTGTGAGTTCGAGGCCAGCCTGGTCTCCAAAGCGAGATCCAGGAAAAGCACAAAACTACACAGAGAAACCCTGTCTCGAAAAACAAAAACAAAACAACAAAAAAAAGAGTAGTTCATTAATTGAGCAAAACAAATAAGCTTGGTTTAGAAACATCAATATCACAAATATTGGCTTAAAATTATACACACAGATACAAGATAAAGAGAGACAGGGGGTTATGTGGGGGTAAGAAATGGCAAAAAGTGATGAGTAACAAGAAAGGGTGATTCAGGGCAAATAGACGAAGATCAAATTTTCTCCCACATGAAATCTAAATATATCTGGACAGATCTATCAGAAGGGGAACTACTTAGGGAGATAAAAAGGGAACAATGTGATGGTAAATATGAACAAAATAAAATATACATGATGGAAATTTCATACTGAAACATTATTTTGTATGCTAACTAAAGCATAATTTTGAGACCAAAATCTTATGACTGAGCAAATAAAATACAGAAGTACACCAGAACATAGGCTGTAATTTGGCCTTTACAATACTGATTTAGTTGAAATGGATTTATCACTGTCTTTATTAAACAGAAACAAAGCTTACCAAAAATAGCAACTGCAAGCTTCTGAACTAGGTGTCAGGTGAACAAGATGGATTTGTTGATTAGACTCCCTGGATTCTGACGCATGCTACAAAAATATCACTGGATTTAGAAGTTGAAAAGTGTTTGTTAGCCCTCTCTTCCACATATCTGTCTTCTCAGTAAAATCAGTGACTGAATTCAACTAGATTATACTGCTCATATTTGGTTAGCCCAGAGCTAGCCAAGTTACTTTCTTAGAATCTGGTGATCTGAACTGATTTTGGTGTCCCCCAAAGAGCCTAGAAAACAATTGAATTAGAATAGATTGGACAGTGGTCGTTAGATTACCGGTCTACTGATATTTTACTATTTCAGTAAGGATTACTTCAGCTTAAATTACTGTTTTATAGCATCTTTAGTTACTTGGTGATCCAACCATTCAAAAACTTTCATTCACTTCTCATGAAATAGGATATATTTTAGGAGAAAAAGAAATCTACTGGTTCTATAGTTAGAAGTGAAGCTCTCAGAATTAGGTATGTGTTCAAATTGAAGAACCAAGCAGAATTACTGTGATCTTCTAAAGAACTGGAAAGATTTTATTCATATACATCTTTATATCTCCAGGATTCAAAGTAGAAAGTGTATAACATAATTTTCTTACTCTCTTAAACTCAGTATCATGTTCATAAAAACAAGAAATCAGGACTTTAGGTAATTATATAGCTCTCTCAATGTGTTGGACTCTACAAGTCAAGTATTTGTTTTGTATATTAAATAATATATTTTATTCTTTGGTCATATCCGTCCAACCCTATCTCCTTCTAATTCCCTCTAGTACTCCAAGGCCATCTCTATTCCAGTTATATGTCATTATTTACTTATTTATTTGTTCATTTGTTTGTTTATTGATTAGTCCCCTAGCCCAATTAGGGCTGTCTGTATGCACATGGATGTACAACCATCTACCAGAGTATAAAAAACCTACCAGGAGCCACACCTGTAGATGTAATTCAGTGTAGATGTAGCCAACGGTTTTATCAGACAAGAAACACAGAGCCGATTCAGAGAAGAAAGCCAAGAGGTCAGAGCCAAGAGCCTCACCCTTCCTGATTGAGGGATCCTCCTCAGCCAAGCAAGCTCTCCGAAAGAGAGCCCTACTTCCTGTGTGTCTGTCTCTCTAGTCTCTTTGTTCTGGCTTCTGATTGGTTGTAAACCCAAACATGTGACTGCCTCGTCACTGCCTGTATGTACCGCCCTCCAGGTCCTTAAAGGCGTACGCCACCACTGCCACGCACTTGCTATGGCTCTAATAGCTCTGACCTCAGGCAACTTTATTTATACCACCACATTTCCCCTTTTCTAATTTAATAAAAAGGAAAAAAAAAGAAAAAGGTTATAACTAACAAAAGAAAAACTACATACAAAAGTACAATAACTATATACAATGTCTAAATAATTTCTAGTCCATTTGTATTTGACAAATTCAGAGAAAATAATTTCATTATATATCTTATTTTGTTAAGTCCAAAATGTATCTAATTCACTTTCTATCCTAATTAATCTTCAACTATAACTAACTAATCTTCAACTATAACTAACTAACTTTCAACTATAACTAACTAATCTTCAACTATAACTAACTTTCATTTCTTTATATCCTAATAGTTGGTAATAATAACATTCAAGGATCAGAAAATTGCATTGTTAAATGAACGGTATAAGTACAATTAGAAATATACATATAGCATTTTCTAACAATATCAATTCCAATATATATAACTTGTATACAATATAAAACAATCCAATCCAATGTAAAATACTTAAAACTAGTAATTGTCTTTTTCTTCTTCTTTCTTTCTTTCTTTTTTTTTAAATAAGAACCTTAAATCTAATCTCCTTTGCTTAGCCTTTTTCCTAACCCTTGAAACAACTTGTAACCAACCCCCTAAACAATGAAAATTATCCCGGACCCAAAACCCATTAAAAAGACCAAAAAACCACCTGCCCCACACCACCTCTTTGGGGATGTGGGCATTGTACTCTTAAAATTGCTTCCTGCTGGGTATGGGTGAAGTTATCTTTATCCTGAAAGAAAAATTTTAGATTAATTGTCAAATTCTAGGAAAGGTAACCATATCCTTCATTATCCAGCCTGTGTATAATGCCAAAGTTCAGGGTTTATCTCAAGTCCTTTTTCAAGTAGTGTTTGAGACTGCATCATCTCAGCTAGTCATCTCAAAATTACTCGGAGCACCTTGTAGTTCAAAGCTGATCAGTTGTCTCATTTGTCCAGTGTTCTTCAGATCCCTTAACCTTCATTCTCCTAAAAGACAAAAACAAAAACCTTTCCCCAAGACTAATTTTGGGGATGTTCCTTTTTGGTAAGTTATTATCTGATTAAATGAAAAGACATGTGTTACTGGTATAAGTTAGTTTAAATTGGATGTTCATGTTGGTTGATGAACTATCACCTCCTCTAATTAAGAGGTTTCTCTTGTTCAAATCGAACCTTTATCAATTTTGATGGTACCCACGACTTATCTTCTCCTGTAGAAACAAAAGCAAAACCTCGTCCCCAAAGTAACACATACCCTGGTTTCCATTCTGAGGTCAGCACATCCTTAAAGTATATAGGCTGATTTAATTCTGTAGTTTTTTCCATTATCCAATGTCTCTCTGCAGCTGTTGTTCCTTTCTCATTGGCATTAAGAAAATTCAAAGTTAATAGAGCATTATGCAGTCTGTTTCTGGGGGTTTTTGTTACCCCTTTCTGTTTATTTAGCATATCCTTTAGAGTTCTGTTTGATCTTTCTATAACTGCTTGACCTGTAGGATTATGTGGTATGCCTGTAATATGCTTTATATTGTAACAAGCAAAAAACTGTAACATTTTAACAGAGACATATGATGGAGCATTATCAGTTTTGATTTGTGCAGGTATACCCATGATGGCCATAACTTCTAGCAAATGAGTAATTACAGAATCAGCTTTTTCAGAACTCAAAGCAGTTGCCCACTGAAATCCTGAATAAGTATCGATAGTGTGGTGTACATATTTCAGTTTTCCAAATTCTGCAAAGTGAAACACGTCCATCTGCCAGATTTCATTCCTTTGAGTACCTTTTGGGTTACATCCAGCTGGTAATGGCGTTTGATTGTAGAAGGAACAAGTAGGACATTTCTTTACTATTTCTTTGGCTTGTTGCCAGGTTATGGAAAAATCCTTTTTTAAACCTTTACTATTGACATGATGTTTTTTATGAAATTCTGAGGCCTCCAGCACATTTTCTATCAATAATTTATCAATCTCATCATTGCCTTGTGCTAGAGGGCCTGGCAGACCAGTATGGGATCGAATGTGAGTTATATATAAAGGATGACTCCTTTTCCTGATTGTATCTTGTAAGTGAATAAATAGTGAAGTTAATTCTGAAGCATCAGGGATAAATTCTGCAGTCTCGATATGTAATACTACTCTTTCAGCATACTGAGAGTCAGTTACTATGTTGAGAGGTTCTGAAAAATCCATTAATACCAACAGAATAGCATACAATTCTGATTTTTGAACTGAATTATAAGGACTTTGAACCACTTTACTTAAATTTTCTGATTTGTAATCTGCCTTTCCTTGTTTGTTGGCATCTGTATAAAATGTACGAACTCCAGATATGGGTTTTTCCCGTACAATTCGAGGCAAGATCCAATCAGCTCTCTTTATAAGATCAATTCTATTGCTTTTGGGATATTTGCTGTTAATTTCTCCCAAAAAATTACTGCAAGCTCTTTGCCAAGGTTCACTTTCTGTCCATAATTTTTCAATGTCCTCCTTAGTTAAAGGTACGACAATTTCTGCTGGGTCTATTCCTGCTAATTGATGAAGTCTCAATTTTCCTTTCCAAATCAAGTCAGAGATTTTTTCCACATAAGTTTTTAATTTTTTATTTGGTTTATTTGGTAAAAATATCCATTCTAATATAATATCTTCCCTCTGCATTAATATTCCTGTAGGAGAATGCCTAGAAGGTAAAATAACCAAAATGCAATCCAGCTTTGGATCAATACGATCCACGTGTCCTTTATATACTTTCTTTTCTACCAAGGCCAATTCTTTCTCAGCTTCAGGTGATAATTCTCTTGGACTATTTAAGTCCTTGTCACCTTCTAAGGTTTTGAACAAATTATGCAGTTCATCATTTTTTACCCCAACAATAGTTCTTAGATGAGCAATATCTCCAAATAATCTTTGAAAGTCATTAAGTGTCTGTAGTCTATCTCTCCTAATTTGCACCTTTTGGGGTCTAATTTTTTGTAGCTCTATTTTATATCCTAAATAATTAATAGAATCTCCTCTTTGTATCTTTTCAGGAGCAATTTGTAATCCCCAGCAAGGCAAAATTTTCTTTACTTTTTCAAACATTCTTTCTAAAGTCTCTGCATTTGAGTCAGCTAGTAAAATATCATCCATATAATGATAAATTATAGATTTAGGAAATTTTTTACGTATCACTTCCAATGGCTGTTGTACAAAATATTGGCACAGAGTTGGGCTATTCAACATTCCCTGTGGGAGGACTCTCCATTGAAATCTTTTAACCGGTTGAGAATTATTATAAGTAGGCACTGTGAAAGCAAATATTTCTCTGTCTTTTTCTTGTAAAGGTATTGAAAAGAAACAGTCTTTTAAATCAATAACTATGAGAGGCCATCCTTTTGGTAACAAAGTAGGCAAAGGAATTCCAGATTGTAGAGAGCTCATTGGCTGAATTACTTTGTTAATTGCTCTAAGATCTGTTACCATTCTCCATTTACCAGATTTCTTTTTAATAACAAATACAGGAGAATTACAAGGGCTGGTTGATTCCTCAATATGCTGAGCATTTAACTGTTCTTCTACCAGCTCTTCTAAAGCCTGAAGTTTCTCTGTTGTTAAAAGCCATTGCTGGACCCATACAGGCTTGTCTGTCAACCATTTTAAAGGTAGAGCTGTTGATGTCTTTGGAAGATCATCGGTTGTTGTGCCCTGTTCTTGTATAACATGGATGGTTGGTGACCATTCAGAATATCGCTTTCTAATATTTCTCTCAGAAACATGTGCTAGTTTATGATTTGTTTCTGAGATTGGAGGGATGTTAATCTGAGTATTCCATTGTTGCAACAAGTCTCGGCCCCACAGGTCCATAGCTATGTTAGCTACATATGGTTTCAATTTTCCTCTCTGTCCTTCTGGACCTATACATTCGAGCCATCTTGCACTCTGTTTCACCTGAGATAATGTCCCAATACCTAACAGTTGAACGTTTACCTCCTGAAGAGGCCAAGTTGGATGCCAAAATTCTGGTGCAATTATGGTAACGTCCGCACCTGTGTCTACCAGACCAGACAACAAAACACCATTTATTTTTATCGATAATTTTGGTCTTTGTTCATTAAAAGAAGTTTGCCAAAAAATTTTCTTTATGTTTTCTCCTGAATTTTCTATTCTCTCTGTTTCATCATCCTGACCAGCATGACTTATTCCAATAGGCATTTGGTTATTTAATTGCTCTGATTAGGGGTTTCCTCTACGACTGCAGGAAAGGTTTGAACTGGATTTGCTATTGGGGCCTGCATGAGGCCCCTCTGGGAGTTTCCCGAAGACTGAGGCAAAGGATTACCCTTTCTATCCCTTGTTGATCTACATTCGTTGGTCCAGTGTTTTCCCTTACCATACCTTCTGCATACTCCAGAAGGAAGGGGCATTCTGTAGCCATTGTTCCTTGAGGAAACATTGTTTCTAGGAATGACCTGTTTACAGTCCCTTTTCAAATGTCCTTGCTTTCCACATCCAAAACATCTAACATTCCTCAAACCTTTTGAAATTGCTTCTCCTACCCACGTATCATCATGCTCATGAGTTTCAACATTAACCGTGTCTCTAATCCAATCTTCCAAAGGTGCAGATCTTGCCTTTAATGGCCTGATTATTGTTTTGCATGCTGCATTCGCATTCTCAAAGGCCAAAGTTTCAATTATTATCTTACCAGCTTCTGAATCTGGGACCATTCTCTTTACTGCTGAAGCCAGTCTTTGTAAAAAATCTGTGAAAGATTCTTTTGGGCCTTGTACAACCTTTGTAAATGACTCAGTTTTTTTTTTCCTGGTTCCTCAACTCTGTCCCAAGCAATCAAGGCTGCTGTTCGACATAAAATTAGGGTTTGGACATCATATAAATATTGTGCTGGTGCTGAAGCATATTGACCTTCTCCAATAAGCTGATCCTGGCAGACTTGTATTCCTTTATCCCTCCATTGTTTTTCTATGTTTTTAGCTTCATCCTTGAACCAAGTTAGCCACTGAAGCCTTTGACTGGGTTCCAGAACAGCTTGTGCCAGCTCCCGCCAATCCTGTGGTACAATCCTATTATATGTAGACCAAGAGTTTAACATTTGCTTTACATATGGGGAATGCATGCCATAAGATACTATTGCCTCCTTAAACCTTCGTAAATCTAAAATTTCGATTGGAGCCCAAATATTTTGTGTAGTCATTTGATCAGGCAACTGCTGTACGGTTACTGGACAAACCAAGGGTGACTGTGTGAAAACAGGCTTTCTTTCTGTAACCCTATGATCCAATCTTGAAGCAACTTCATTGTTAGTTTCTTCTGTCTGAGTTTTTACAGGTGTATCAAGTTTTTCTAAAGCTGTCACCCTGGCACTTAAATTGACTATCTTCTTAAATAGTAAAATAAAAATAAATATAGTAATAAAATGCATAATTCTATCAACATTAATCTTCTCATATAGCTGTTCCATTGTTAGACTGTCTAAAATTGCAAACAAAGCCCAATTTTCTTCCAATGAACACAGAAAACCCATTTTTTTTTAAATGTGAAAAAAAATTTCTCTTTTAGTTTCCTTTAAAATATTGGATAACCAAGTCCTCGTAGAACAGTACAAATCCGAGGGAATTTCAAAACAGCCACCTAGTGTCCGAGGTGTGAATCCAGCTCAGCAGTTAAACGGTTTTTAATGGATTCTTGTCACGTTGGGCGCCAAATGTAGATGTAATTCAGTGTAGATGTAGCCAACGGTTTTATCAGACAAGAAACACAGAGCTGATTCAGAGAAGAAAGCCAAGAGGTCAGAGCCAAGAGCCTCACCTTTCCTGATTCAGGGATCCTCCTCAGCCAAGAGAGCTCTCCGAAAGAGAGCCCTACTTCCTGTGTGTCTTCTCTATATTCTCCTTATTCTGGCTTCTCATTGGTTGTAAACCCAATCATGTGACTGCCTCATCACTGCCTGTATGTACCACCCTCCAGGTCCTTAAAGGCGTATGCCACCACTGCCACGCACTTGCTATGGCTCTAATAGCTCTGACCCCAGGCAACTTTATTTATACCACCACACATGGCATATAAAGTTGAAGGTCATAGCAGGAATCTTAAAGGTTCTTATTAATAAGAACAAACCTGGAGCCGGGTATAGGGGTGAATGCTGGAAGATCAGAGAAGCAGAACAAGCCACAGCCTCGTCACCTCGACAATTCTTCAGGTGATCCTGTTTCCTCAGACTGGATGCCTCTTGGCTGAACTGTGTTGCTCAAAAGCATAAAAGCTTAACCAGCTCTATGTTGCTGGAGTTTTCCTGCCTGGCCCACAGTCAGGACAAATCTCTCTCACCCGCCAGTCCCAAGCCGCTCAAACCCGATCAAGTAAACACAGACACTTATATTGGTTTCAAACTGTATGGCCGTGGCAGGCTTCTTGCTAACTGTTCTTACAGCTTAAATTAATCCATTTCTATTAATCTATACCTTGCCACATGGCTTGTGGCTTACCGGTACTTTACGTCTTCCTTGTCCTGATGGCGGCTGGCAGTGTCTCCCCTCCCAGCTTCCTGTTCTCTCAATTTTCCTCTCTGTTAGTCCCGCCTATACTTCCTGCCTGGCCACTGCCAATCAGTGATTTATTCATTGACCAATCAGCAACACATTTGACATACAGACCATCCCACAGCACCTCCCCTTTTCTTTTCTTAAAAAGGAAGGTTTTAACCTTTACACATCTCCAAAGTCAGCTTGGTATATTTGGGAATTTGGGCGTAGCTTCTCTTACTACTTCCTGCTGGAGGGGGGCGCTGTATCTTCTGGGGAAACAAAGAAAATTTTAGGATCATGGAGTAGTCCGTGAGGCTGTATCATCTGAGCCAGTTGCCTTGAAACGGTTCTGGATGTTGGATCATCTGGGCCATGGTGTCATCGGAGACCTTTCAGGTGGTCTTGGCTGGTCAAACCTGATGTATCTTACTCTGGAACAAATCCATAGCCTCTTGCTTTCTGTGGAAACAAAAGAGACTCTTTTCCAAAGCAACATATCCTTACATCCAAATTTTGAAGTCAAAGTATCTTTAAAATATACATACTGGTTTAACTCAGCTTCCTTTACAATCAAACATCTCTCTGTAGTTAAGAATCCCAAAGACAACACAATCCAGACTCTCTGTGTAATAGTCATCTCTATGTGGCTTATTTTTTATATTAATTTTACTGTCTCTTTAAAGGCTTTATTTTTTAAAACCATGTATTTGTTTCTATACTGTATATATCACCTTTTTTGTCTCTTTTAAGCCTACGTATATTTTACACACATTTTAAACTATTACATCTGAATCTGTCTTATTGTGAATCTGTTGCTTTAAGCTGCAGCAGCTGTGGCTGCTGGCTCTGCCCACCTCAGCTTCCCAACATGGCGGCGGTAGTACTGTAGTTTTCCGCCAGCTCTGGGAGCTATCGTGGGTCTATGCTTTTATCCAAGCAGCGTGTAGCCCAGAAACCTTTTTGTTTTGTTTTGTACTAGCAAAGGCTAAATCCACAATGCAGCTTAATGTGCCACTTGCAGAGGCCTCATTCCCGCCATATGGTGGCAGGTCGAGCGCACACGCTAGGAACTCGCCAGTAGCTCAAACCGGCAGCTGCCGCTCATTTGAGAGAGACAATTAGGAAGCTGTTTTTAGCTCCGTTTTAGAATCTTTTTTCTCAGGTTTTAGGTGGAAACTCTTGCCACCACGTTGGACGCCATTTGTTGCTGGAGTTTTCCTGCCTGGCCCACAGTCAGGACAAATCTCTCTCACCCACCAGTCCCAAGCCGCTCAAACCCGATCAAGTAAACACAGACACTTATATTGGTTTCAAACTGTATGGCCGTGGCAGGCTTCTTGCTAACTGTTCTTACAGCTTAAATTAATCCATTTCTATTAATCTATACCTTGCCACGTGGCTTGTGGCTTACCGGTACTTTACATCTTCCTTGTCCTGATGGCGGCTGGCAGTGTCTCCCCTCCCAGCTTCCTGTTCTCTCAATTTTCCTCTCTGTTAGTCCCGCCTATACTTCCTGCCTGGCCACTGCCAATCAGTGATTTATTCATTGACCAATCAGCAACACATTTGACATACAGACCATCCCACAGCAGCTCTAGTTCCTGGTTTTCACGCCTTATATATCTTTCTGCTTTCTGTCATCACTTCCTGGGATTAAAGGTGTGAGTCACCATGCTTGGCTGTTTCCAGTGTGGCTTTAAACTCACAGAGATCCAGAGGATTAAAGGCATATGTGCCACCATTTTATGGCCTCTATATCTAGTGGCTGTTCTGTTCTCTGACCCTAGATAAATTTATTAGGGTGCACAATATTTTGGGGAACACAATATCACCACAGAATGTTGAAGAAAGGAACCCAGTATGAGAATAAGGGTCCCAAAAGCTGGCATAAGAATCAGAGACAGCCCCTGCTTCCACTGTTAGGAGTCCCACAAGAGGACTAAGCTACACAACTGTAATATATATGCAGAGGGCCTACACAGTTCCATGCAGGCTCCCTGGTTGTCTATTCAGTCTCTGTGACATCCTATAAGCCCAGGTTAGTTGATTCTGTGGGTTTTCTTGTGGTGTTCTTGATCCCTCTGGCTCCTACAATCCTTCTCCTTCCTCTTCTGAAATATTTTCCAAGGTCCACCTAATGTTTGGCTGTGGGTCTCTACATCTGTTTCTATCAGTTGCTGTTTGAAGCCTCTCTGATGACAATTGAGCTAGACATCAATCTATGAGTACAACAGAATATTATTAGGAATCATTTCATTGATATTTTTCCCAGTAGTTTTGGTTCTTTCCTAGGTCCCTTGGCTGTCCAGCTTCTGGGTCCTGGCCCTCTAGGCAATGTGAAGGGTGGGCTCCCTCTCCTCTTGGGTCTCAGGCTGTACCAGTCATTGGTGGCCACTCCTCCAATTTCTGCACCACTCTCTATACCCCAACACATCTTGTAGGCAGGACAAACTGTAGGTTGAATATTATGTGGCTGGGTTGGTGCCCCTATCCCTCCACTGGAATTCTTGCCTGGTAACAGGAAATGGCCAGTTTAGGCTCTGTATCCCCCATTGCTAGGAGTCTTAGCTAGGGTCTATATTTTTAACTCAAAATTTAAATATTGAATATGTTGGGCTTCTTGTATATTAGAAATGCAAAAAGAAAAAATTCCCTTGAGGAATTCTGAAAATTACTTGACCTGTCCACTAGTCAACTCCACTCTACAGACTTTTGTGAATCTACACTTAGAAAAATGATTGTCTTTCACAGAAACAAAATACAAGAAATTGTGAGACTTATCTAAAAAGAAAGATAAGTCCAAAGATGTCAGTTAAGAACTCAATCTTGCTTGGCATTGTGGAATATGCCTGTAATCCTAGTACTTGGTAAGATAGGGCAGGAGGCTCACCAGTTCACAACCATCCTTGTTTACAGAGTGAGACCCTGTTGAGTTATGTGGGTGGTGGGGGGCAACACTTAGGTATTATGGTTCTGGAGGCAGCCTGAGGCCACAACTGCAAGCTGACCACAGCTTAGTCATCCATTTTCATTATGGCAAATATTGATAGAACATATACAATATGCCACTGTTATAATAAGTGCAGGGATGTGAGTCATCTTATGAACAATTTTTATTTTTGCTTTACTAAAGAGAGATAAAGGTACAAACAGGAAAACTGACTTGAATTTTAAAATCAGGTTTATATATAGCAGCCAAAGACACGATTCAAAATGAGCCCATTGATTTCTCAAGTCTGGGTTCTGAGTTACTCACCTCAATGCTTCCTGAATAATAAATAATTGTTCTACTGGTAGATTACAGAGGAGAAAATGGTAAAGGCTGAAGAGTAGCAGTCTTTGAATAGTATATTATGAACATGTTATACCATTTGCTTCTGCCACTTCCATGATGTATGACTTAGAAATAATTGTTAAACTATTCTGCTTTAGGTATAACCTATTAAAAACGAATGCAGTTCTTTTTGTCATTTACTTCAATTAGAAATTAAACATGAAAGGTGATTGAAGAATAAATGAGGTAATGTCGAAAGCAAAGGTACTAGACAAACAAGGTTATTGACATAGAGTTTGGGGTTTGTCATGGAATTTATTTGTATCTAGAATGCCATTTTTCAAACTTGTTTGCATTGAGAAACATTTTTATTACCAATGCAGAGACTAATAACTGGTAAAATTGCTGTCAATTATTGACTGCGAATGTTCATCCTTAAGTGGGGCATCTATATCAACCCCTAAGGTTCAGGGAACATCACAGAAGAAAAGGTAGAAAGAATTTAGGAGCTATAGGATGAGGAGGAGTGCTGTGAAATATTATCTTCTGGTTATGATATGGCTATTTTACTCAGCTCACAGCAGCTGGGGTTACTAGCACAAGATTAAGATTAAGCCAGCAAAATTTCCAGCATGGATGGGAGAGAAGCTCACAAGAGCCCATCCCTAATTAAGGAGCGCTTAGCAGCTGGTAGGTGCTGGAAGAGGAAAATCATTCTTTGGGAGTATGGTCACTGGTAAGTTGCCTATGCCTCAGTAGGCTGGCTCCATGCCTATGCATTTATAGGCAACACAATTTGGATTGGGTAGGTTAAAAAATAAAAATTAAAAGCAGAAAAAGGAGACATGAAGCTGGAAGGGAGATGTTTTGAGTGGGAACTTGCATATATAGTGGGAACATATATATATTATTTGAGACGTAAGAAAATCAAGAAAGCCTTATCTAAGATGGTAAAATTTAAGAAGAAACTTGAAACAGAATGATATTAGTGGCAGGATTCATACTACACAGAGGGAATGGTAATTATAAATGCCCAGGAGTGATAAGCATGCTTGAGATGATTGATAAATAGGCAAAGGTTGCCAGAATGGTTGTCATGGTGACTTAAGGTGGAAGAATTGCAAGTAAAAAAGGTTACAAGTAACAACTGAAGGATATGACTCACCCTGTTAGTACGGCCAATTATTGGTGGTGGGGTCAAAGTGTTACACTCAACCTCTCATTATAACCCTGAGGTGAGAGACCTCTCCTTACTCTTGGTAACATGAAATTTTTAATTCTTTTTGAGATTTCTGTAGATACTAACCTTGCCAGAAGAAGGTAACATATTACTGTTCCCCAGATGACCACTGATAGGGGAATGTCTTTCTGTACACTGCAAATACGTATTGCTCTGATTGATTGATAAATAAAGCCACTTGGCCTATGGCAAGGCAGCTTAGAGGAAGATAGGGAATTCAAGGTGGGGGAGATGCCAGAGCCTCCCAAGGAGCAACATGTAATAGGACGCAGGTAAAGCAACAGAACATGTGGTGATAAATAGATTAATAGTTATGGGCTAATTTAAGATGTAAGAGCTAGCTAGCAAAAGGCTTGAATCATGGCCATACAGTTATAATTAATATAAGCCTCTGTGTGTTTACTTAGGGGACATGATGGGGAGAGATTTATCCTGACTGCCATCAGGCCAGGACACAGAAAAACTACCAACTACAGACCACCACTGACATCTTTGAATGGAAAGATACCATGCTACTTCAAGATAGTAGTAATGTTCTGGCTTTTCACACAACTTCCACTAACAATCTCTAACAGGACTGGAAAGTGAGAGGAATGATCTGTAGCTACATGGCAAGGTAAAATCCGAGCCTCCTGCTAGGCTTCCACTGATACCTTGGTGGGTTGCAAGTAGTGACAGTCTCTATGTTGCATTTGGCCTTGTTTGGTAGTAGTCTGGTAGGACTGAAAATGGTATGTCATTATAGGAAAGTAAGAATATAAGCCTTGACTCCCATATCACACTAACTTACTGGTAAGGGTAGGATAAGATAATTTTTCTGTATCTGGCTTAGGTAGTACAAATATTGCTTACAATGCTATTTGGCTAGGTTGCCCCCTTCTTTACATTTTGCCTTGAAACATCAAACAAATAAGCCAACAGTCTTTCCTTGAGAATGTTTATGGTCTGTGATTGAAATTTGTGTTGTGGGCTTTCCTTCCACCCAGTCTTCACCATAAGCAATATGGGAACTTAGTTGGATAAACATTATGTTTCCTAATGCCTGTCATCAGGAGGCATTCATGGAATAGTGGAACACAATTCAGTCTAAGGGGCATACAGACTCAAGCTAGAATTCCAGAACATCATTTAAAGTCATACAATCATTAGAAAATCACTAAATCTGTCAGAACTTTAGTTTTCTTCTTTACAAGATGAAGATTACCACAGGCAACTACCATCTACAGCATGAGGTTTTGGTTCAATAAAACACAGGGTACTGATGCATATGTAGGGGTCAACTCATATAAGAGTGCCCCTTAGTTTTTGTTTTTTTAATTGCTGTGAGAAACACCATAATCAAAAGCAACTTGTAAAGAAATGGTTGGTTTGGCTTACATGTCCAGATTCATCACTGAAGGAAATCAGGGCAGGAGCAGTAACAGGAACCTGGAGGTAAAAATTCCATGGAGGAATGCTTCTTACTGTCTTGCTCTCCATGCCTTACTCAGTTTGCCCTCTTCTACAATACAGGACTACTTGCCCAGGGGTAGCACCACCCCTAGTGAGCTAGGCTCTTCCACATCAACTGTTAATGGAGAAAATGTCCCATAGGCTTGCCTATAGGCCAATCTGAGAGAATATTTTTCTCAATTGTGGTTCCTTCTCAAATACTCTAGACTGTGTCAAATTGACAAAAAACCAATCAGTGTACTAACCACCGTGTATTAATACTCCATTCCACTTCATTGTCACTGCACTATTACTTACAAAGGGCTTATTAAGGAATGGAATCTTTTACCATCAAAAGCCACAAGGCTAAATGCTTAGTGGATGAAGCAGGGCAGTGGTAGCACATGCCTTTAATCCCAGCACTCAGGAGACAGAGCCAGGCAGATCTCTGTGGGTTCAAGGCCAGCCTGGTCTCCAGAGCGAGATCCAGGACAGGCACCAAAACTACACAGAGAAACCCTGTCTTGAAAAAAAAAAAAGAAGAAGACAAAGAAAAAAAGCTTAGTGGATGACAGCCATGCAGCTGAGCAAGTATCCTAGGGAGAAAGCCATTTTGTTCAGACAAACAGCACTGAAATCCCAATACTCATGTATAGATGATTTCTTAGTCCTTAAAAGGCTAACTTCTAAGTATACAGAAACTTAGCAGTCACACTGTGAACATAACTAAGTAGTGTTACTAGCCCAGAAAAATGTGAGTGTTCCTAGTCACTAATAAAAAGATTAATAACCATCTAAAAATTCCCTGTTTGATGCCTTGATGATTTTACTGCTCTTATCCATCTGTTCAGAGATCTAGTTTCCTCACATCCTTCTAGGGTAGAGTGGGGGTTCATTGCCCTGTGACTAGCACAGGCACACAGTGACTTCAACTCCACAGCAGACAAGGTTACTGCTCACATATTAACCAATTCTGTGCCTCCATCACTGCATACATTTGTGAATTTAATCTTCCTCACTACAGCAGCATTCCCAATTTTAATCAAGTGAGAATATAAGACCTGACATGTTTTCTTACATCCCAAACAGGACAGTGTCACCACAGTGGCCAGCCTCTTAACAACTAGTAACTGCCAGTCAATCACAGTCAATCAACATTTTATCCAATGATAATGCTAATATGCCTCACTGTGGCCTGCACTGGTACTCCTTTGCCTAACATCTCTTTACTTTGTCCAATCTGGAGACTGTAGTGACTTCCCCTGTCCTCCTCTTTTGGTCTGAGACATGTGCCTAAACCTTCCTCTAAGTTCCTCCTATATACTTCCTTTTTCACTTTCTCCCTGGCTATGTAGATAGTTGAAAAAGAATAGAACTGAACACATTTCTTTTTCACCCTGAATTGAGTAACTAAGTAGAGAGAAAGAGTGAGAGAGAGCAAGAGAGAGACAGAGAGAGAGAGAGAGAGAGAGAGAGAGAGAGAGAGAGAGAGAGAGAGAGAGAGAGATTACAGACTCAGCCCCGGCAATGAGGTATGTGAAAAGTATTTAAATTGACAAGTCAAAAGTAAGCTCAGAGATCAGTGATCACGAAATGTTTTTAAAACAGCCTTATTGAGTATTTTATATATAATAAAATTCATCCATTTCAAGTGTGCCTGTCCACAAATTTTTGGGGCGGTGGGGTTTCAAGACAGTATTTCTCTGTGTAGCCCTGGCTTTCCTGGAACTCACTCTGTAGACCAGGCTGGCCTCTAACTCAGAGATCCACCTGCCTCTGCCTCCTGAGTGCGGGGATTAAAGGTGTGCATCACCACTGTCCAGCTGCCTGTCTGCAGTTTTTAATAAATTTACTGAGAAGTGCAGTTACAACCATAACAATTTTGTCTTCTAAATAAAATCATGTATGACTATTAACATTTGTTTCTCTTGTACCCACTACCAAGAGATCACTAATTTACCATCTGTCACCACTCACTTACATTGCACAAACATTTAATATAAATGGAACTATGCAACATGTGCCTTCTGGTACCTGAATCCTTTCACTTTTTATAATTTGAGATTGAACTCTGAAATATCATGTATAAGAATTTCAATTATTTTAATTGTTGTTTAATAACTTATGCTATATTACAATTTGTTTACTCATTTATCAGTTGATGAACTTTGTATTGTTATCAATTTTGAATATTATAAACAATGTTTCTAAGAGTATTTAGTCATTATGTGTACATGTCTTAATTAACTTCAGTATATATTGAAGAGTAGAATTATTGAATCATATGACAACTGAAGCTTTAACTTTTGCAGGAACTGCCAGACTGTTTCAAAAAGGTCATACCATTTTACAATCCCACCAACAATGTATGAATTTTCTCCTTTTTTAACATCCTTGTCAGTATGCATTTTATTAGGATTAGACAATATTTGAAATAGAAAGAAATTTAATTTGCCTGGTTTTAAATAAAATTATAGTAGTGAAGAACATTTCAAATCAAATGCTAGTTCTTTAGCAGCCCCTTGAATCCAAACAAAAATACAGACCAAACAATGGAAAGCAATGTTCTTAAGAGGCAATCTTACTGATGGTCTAGCTTGTGTGTGTGTGTGTGTGTATCTGTTTTCCTATTTTTAAAAGTGTGACCAAAAGGGGATTTGGTTCATTCCTCCAAATATATGCACACAGTCTTAAGACTACATAAACCTGCTTACAAATTATAACTTCAGAACACAAAATTGTCTGGTAGATCTGTAGCCAGACAAGATTATAAATGTCATAAACAATTCAAAAGCAGGATAATTTAGACTATAACTCAGATCTCCTGGGTTACAAGTCAGAATCCCTGTAGCCCTGGTGCTACACCCAATGATTAGAAACACATTTCTTTCTGTACTGACTGAGCAGACATACAAAACAACCGAATGAGTCACCCCAGTTCTCTGAAAGCAGAGGAATAAACAAGACATTTGGATGTTCATCTGTTTATTGGTTCATATGAATTGTTTGCAGATTATCATAAACCAAACACAACTTGTCAGTATCCACACATGCATATGGCACAATATTTAACAAAATCTTTATAAATAGTTCATTTTAAGGAAAACAATAATTAAAATCTACCTACATTAAACACAAAACACCAAAGACCTTGGTAATAAATTGAGAGGCAGTGAATGAGGGTGACACCTCAGTGTGGCAGGGCTGTTTGTTGGGGAGAGTAATGTAGTACTAACATTTTTACTTAACATATTAAGACCCTTATGGAAGAATGTTGATCTTCCATACTACTTACAACCTTTCAAAAATCCAGTGAAACTGTAAGTGGAGAAAAAAAGTAAACACTGAAGCCTGACTTACCTCCACTAAATACCTACTTCTGCCTTGTAAACAAAATCAATTTCCTTTTGCTAGTTCAAATATGTAAAACTCAACAACTGTCCAGGCTCAGAGTTATGTTGAATATATTTCTAATGAATTCTTCTACTGACTTATATCCCCAAGTAGAAGACACATAAAAACATAGTACTCAGAGTTGTCCCACTTTATAAGGACACTACTTGAGCAAACATGCAAATATGAATTTGGCTATGGCCAAATATCAATTATAACGAAAAAAAAAACCACCCTTCACTTCTACCCAAGATACCTCAGAAATCAAATTAAAAAAAAAAAACCTTTACCTTATTCTAATTACCAGCTCCAACTGTTAAATTTAAGAAAATTGAAACCAAGATGATTCTTGGTATGGGTATATAATGACCTTGCTATGTCCAAGCACAGTGTAGTGGGATGCCTGGCTCATTTCATCACATTGTTTTTGCTGTTCTCTCATCACAATCCTTCTCACTAAGAAGCAGTGATATAGACTTGAGTGTGAAGCAGTGCCATGCACATGTTGACCTTTTAACAGCTGGGAACTCCTTAAGCCGAAACCACCTCAGACTGGGTGTTAGTTCTTCTCCACCAGAAGTATAGATATGACTAAATAAAGTTGGTGAGATAAGAAGAAACAGTCCCAGAAAAAAAGTACAGTGAACCCAAAGACCAAGATCTAAACCTTGGCTCGCACATATTTGCTAATGCTTACATGAGACCAGGTTGCCTGGTGTAGGCTAGTGGTTCAATTGCTTCTAATCCTCTGTCAAGTAAAATGGGACCTTTTAGCATTTTTCTCCCATGCTTTTAACACACTTATCAGTGGTTTGATCTTGAGGCCCTTAATCAGTGTTTGTAGATGAGCTGTTATTAAAAGTACACTTAACAGAATTCTAAAAACAGAAATCTTGTGGAGAATATTCTGTTAGGGATAAGATCTGATGATGAAGTCTATGTTTTACCTTAACCACCAAGCACTTCTGGGATAGAAACTAGCAATACAAGATTCATAAAGATTCTGAAATAATAAAGAATAATATAATCTCCAAGGAGGTTCGTGTTTCTCTCTGATCATGAAATGTGTAGAGAGGAGCTAAAGACAAAATGAACCTTCAAAAAAACCAAATGGACAGCATAGTAGCCATCAAACTGACATGTCAAAAGAAATACCCATACCTTTGGGTACCTTTCACATCTTCACTTAGCTAACCCTAAATAGGTTGGGAGTATTTTAGAGACCTGCTGGGTGGTTGTACAGAAAGCCCAGACATAGGAAAGGAAAAATTGGCTCAAGAATGTTCTGTAGAGTCCTGAAAGATCAAACTTCAGCCTGGCTTCCTGCTAGGGGTAGGTAGAGAAATATAGAACTTTGAATATTAGACAAAGCCCTGGAGACCCATATGAAATTTCCTTTCTGTGTTCTATGATACAACTCAGGACCATTGCTCTTTGAATATCCACTGGACCTTCCAATAGACTCACAGAATGCTATGAGTCTAGGGACCCATGAAGCAAGCAAAAAAAAAAAAAAATCTTATAAACCGTATTTAAGAGCTAATGGGAGGAAAAGCAAGACAAGCGCCTAAGATGAACTCCTGTGATATTTTCTAATGGAAAACTCCACCACAGCTTCAGCAACACTAGCAGATTCTGCAATGTATTGCATTTCTTAGTGGTGAAAATGTTTTATTTCCTCCTTTCCTCCCATCCTTTCATTCCTTCCTCTACTAATCTCTTTCTTCTGTAATACTAGGATGGAATCTATGACCTTGTTCATGCTAAAGGGAACAGCTGGGAACTCCTTAAGCCAAAACCCCTCAGACTGGTTATTATTATCTAAATTCCTATCCCTTGGGTTTCTGAAAAAGAGTCTTGCAATGCAATGCAGACCTGCTTCAAAATTCTGGTACTTCTGCTTCTGCCACCTTTATATTAAGAGAATACTAGCCGGGCGGGTGGTGGCGCACGCCTTTAATCCCAGCACTCGGGAGGCAGAGCCAGGCGGATCTCTGTGAGTTCGAGGCCAGCCTGGTCTCCAAAGCGAGTTCCAGGAAAGGCGCAAAGCTACACAGAGAAACCCTGTCTCGAAAAACCAAAAAAAAAAAAAAAAAAAAAGAGAATACTTGTATGCATCCATGCCCTGCTCTTCTACCTTTTAAAAGGCATCAGGAAGTGTCAAGTGAGGAGAAATGACTAAAAAGCCTTCTAGCCTTGCTATGTACCCCTGTTTCACTGAGTAACCCCTTTACTGTCTCTATCAAAGTCTGTATAATGATCCATGGAGATGACAGCTGTGATGTGAATAATGTAAAGTGCAGCACCCATGTGTGTAGTAAACCTTAACATCTTTGACCAGGATAATTGTTCTTATCTTTAGATTGTTTTGAATAAATGAAGTCACACCAGCATTGTGGACAGTGTCTACTACTCCCAAGCATACAGATCCAGTTGCTTTACTCATTTGACCACTTTTCCCATCTAAACCTGAACCACTGTGAGAGAAAAGGTATCAAAACTACTGGCTCTTTTTGGACAGAAAGGGATACTTAAAACCAATGCATGATGGTCGTATCTATATCCTGAGGGTCACATCTGCCATGTTCTACAGAAAGGTTATGAAGAAAAAGGTTTCAATTCATGCTGAGAAGCATGTGAAACTGGAGGTTCAGGCTTAAGAGAAATGGACTGACTATTCTCTAAGCCAAGAAAGCACCAAATGGTCCCCTTTGCTCCTCAGTGTTCTATTCCTGCACCTCAGAAACTTCACAGTCAAGACCTGACTGGAAGGGAAAAAGGTAAGAATACTAGAGTAATAAAAATGGAAAGAAGTTTAAGAAAAGACAGTTTCAAAAGCTAAAAGACATAAATTTGAATCCAACTAGTGAGCAGCCTAATCTTTGAGAATGAAGACTCTAACAAATATGCTGGCTTCAGAGCCATCACAGCTATGGAAAACTAGGACATGAGTTGTAGAATCAAGGTCTTCAGGCCTCCCTCATGATCTCTCTCTCTCTCTCTCTCTCTCTCTCTCTCTCTCTCTCTCTATATATATATATATATATATATATATATATATATATATATATATATATATCCTTCCACTCTGTGTGTGTGTTTATGTGTGTTTGTGTGCATGTGTGTATATGCTTGTGCATACGTGTGTGTTCAGGCCTCCCCTATGATATCTCTCTACATATCCTTCTACTCCATGTGTGTGTGTGGTGTGTGGTGTGTGTGTGTGTGTGTGTGTGTGTGTGTGTGTGTGTGTGTGTGTGTGTTTGTGAGAGAGAGAGAGAGAGAGAGAGAGAGAGAGAGAGAGAGAGAGAGAGAGAGATGAGAGAGTCAAAGCAGAAATTTAAAATGGAAAGCACTTCATTTTTCTCTCTAAACTCTCAGGAGAGTTCTGTAAAACCCTTTCTTCAGACCTACCTGACAAAAAAATATAGGCAGGAAAAATACACAGGCAGAAAAACTCTACCCTGTGCATCATTATTCCCCCCCACTTCCATAATTAATTAAAGAGAAATTACATGCCCAGCAGTCCCAAGGCTATGGATTCTGGGTCCCCAGACTAAAATAAGAAAACAATAAATGTTCAACGTCAGTCTTGGGGAAATGATGGGGCTTTAAACCTCTGATAGGATGGTGGCTCCGTATACTCCATTTTTAGAGTACTGATTATTGTGGGGCCTACGTCCCAGGCCCACGCTACTGGTGTTGAATAGAAGAGCAGGAAAGTCCAGCAACAACCACTGGCAAGGTTGCCAAGAGGGAAAGAGACCTAGAAGAAGAGCAGAGGAAGTTAGAATCTTGTGACTCAGTTTCATCATCACCCTCTTCCTTTTCTCTAAAAGTGCATGGTTAGACCAGTGATTTAGGACACAATAGCAGAATATATCACCTGGCCATGGAGATGGCAAATCTATACTATTCTAAACTAGCAAAGGTATTTTTCCTGAAACTTGGTTAAGTTTTAACAAGATGTACTTGAGAAAAACCCAAAGTGTTGCTTTCCAGACAGATAATGTCTTCAGTTCTCTCCCATGGCAGAGGAGTCACATGTGTGGCCCAAGGAACAGAACCAGAACCCATAAGTGAGTATGAGAGACAGTTATGCATTTTATATTAAGCTCCAATTCTTCAGTCATAGCTATACTACACATTGGGCAGTTGTGAGCTCTTATTCACTGCAGTACATACACAAGAACTGTATTACCTCTTGATGAAGAAATAGACTGGGCATCCTTAGTCCAAAATTCAAAGATTCAAAATCCCAAGTGCTTGAAACTTTATAACTATTTGGCATGACACTATAAGTGAAAAATTTCATACTTGATCACACATGACAGTTTGTACTAAGAATAGTACATGAAAGTACCTTCAGGGAATGTGCACAAGGTGTACATGAAGCATTAATGAATTTTGTACATGTTCTATTTTTTTCTCCAAGATGTTTCTACACACACACACACACACACACACACACACACACACACACACACACACACACCATGTATATTTATACATACATATAACATATGTATATGTGACATATATTGAGATACATACACATATGTTTTGAAATCCAATGATGGAGTTAGATGAACTCTATAATGGGACTGCTAATCCTGGGTTCTAGCCTAGTTCTGAGATTGGGTTGCTCTATGACTTTAAGAAAATCACTTTTCACCTCTGTGGCTCAATTCCTGCTTGTTTAAAATGAGATTAGCATATTTCTGATTTGCCTACCACAAAGGCATGAAGTTATGAAGTTCAAAACAAATGTAGTGGATATAGAAGGAATTTGTAGTTTGCGGCCAAATGCAGGGAAAGGAAGGAAAGCAAGAAAGGAAGCATGGTATAAGCATTCTCATAAAGATATTATAAAGGACACTTGTGTATGTTTTCATTCAATCCTTACAATAACTTATGAGCAGAAGAATCTGTGTCTGAAAGGTAAAATGATTTCCGCAAGCTCATAAGGCTATTCAGAAACTTCGATTTATTTCAATATAGAGTTGCACACTGTTCAATGCTGTGCTGCTTATACACATGAAAGGAGAAAACTGAATATGACTAGTTAATAGTGGGGTCCAGATGAAGAAACTGGCATCATGTCAGCCTGCTCAGTCTCCAGACAATTGTTGGCTTACAAGTCTGATGTAAAATTAGCTGAAAAGCTTAGTACCACAGCTGTTGCCTCTCCAACCTCTATCAGCCCAATTTCCTGCCACTCTTCCTCCAAAATCCTATTGAACAATACAACTTGGAAATTTGTTGAGAGTGGCCCACACCTTCTGGTCTTTTAACCATACCTTTCTAGCTCACCTCAGTAGAGTCAAAGGCTGGGAACTTCAAAAGGTACGTAGAGCCCCAGCCTGTCTCCGGAGCTTTCAGCTGTGTTCTCCCTCAAGGTTTCAGCTCCAGGACAAGGGGCAGAGGTGGAAAACTTTTGTAGGTCCAGCTCTGTACATTCAATGGGGGTATGGACCCATTGAGAATGGCTCTCTGAGGCACAGGAGGCCATGGTAAAGGACTCCTGGGTGGGAAAGCCACGAGTGGAGCTGCAGTCGTCATCCAGAATGGAGTTAATTGGCTTGATCTCAAAGATGCTCTCATTCACTGGAAGTTCAGGACTTGTCTCCTGGCCAGGTGGCATGGGGAAAATAGAATCCTCCTCCACTGCCTTTTCAGCCTCATATTGCAACGAATCTCCTGCAACTTGAAGCAGAAAGCCACTGGGTCACCCACAGTCAGGGTTTCTTCTCAACAGGGTACCTCTTCCTGAGCACAAAATAGGGAAGGGGTGAAGGGGTCTAGGAGCCAGAGTTCCTCTTCCTTCCTGGAGGACCAGAGCATCTAGAAGTGGGCTAAAATCACACATTTCAGGAATATACTTTCATTGAGGTGTTACATTAAGTCTGTCAGATGATGGATTAGGGAAGACAAATTTATTCAGCTAGAGATAAATGCTTCATAGAAAAGATATTTTAATACACCCCCTTCTTCCATGATCTGTGTATATTATATCATATGGCAAAGGAACCATGCTATCAGAATTATGGTAGTGGATGTTAAAATAGGAAGATTATCTTGAATTATGCAGATGAGTTCATAAATACCGTTAAGATAAATCATATTTTTATTCTATGATTAATGATGAACATTTTAATTTAGTTCCATTTTTCTAGGTTACTAGATGCATCATGATAAGTGTAAGAAGGCAGAAATGACACAGAGCATTAGAAAGATGTAGCATAAAACAACATCAATATACGACTGCTAGTTTTAGAAATAGAAGAGAGCCATGATCCAAAAAAATATGAGCAGCCTCTAGTTGTTCTCAACTTCCTTAATACTTCAACCCTTTAATACAGCTCTTCATGTTGCTGGTTTATAATGATAGTTTTGCTACTGTTATGAATTATATTGAAAAAAATCTGTGTTTTCTGATGGTCTTAGGCAACCTCTGTGAAAGGGTCATTCTACCCCCAAAGAGATCGTGACCTACAGGCTGAGAACCACTGCTCTAGCAGCTGAGAGTGACCTTCAGATGATAGCCACCAAGAAAATAAGACTTCAGTCCTATAAATTGATGAGGATTTCCCTAAAGCATACAGAAAGAAACACAGTCCCACCAATTTCTTGATTTAGGCCTTGTTAAGATCCAGAAAAGCCTGCTAAACTTCTGAGCTATGGAAACTGAGACAATCAATTAAATATGTGACAATTTGCTATAACAATGATAAAGATAATTAACCTATCATTCATGCATGAGTCTGACTCAATATTAGGTTACAAACTGAGTATATGTTTATATTTCTCCACTGTGGTTGTGGTTCTGTAGTTCATTCAAATTATTTGTGAGTACTTAAGAAAATTTCATACACAATTATAAATTTCTGGATCATTTGAAAATTTGGAAGGTTTTGCAGTGGTAACAAAGAGAAGGAACTGAGTAATGGATTCTTGTTTAAATGGGAGATGGTCCTTCTAGTATGTCACAATTCCATTCTTTTTTTTTCCTGCATTTGCATTGGGTTTAATTCATACTAAGTTGATATCCCCTAGAAAGCCCTAGAATGTGTATAAGTCTCTGAGTACTAATAGACACCTTTCTCATATGCAAATCATGAGGAAGCTACCTGTCCTTATGCTCCCAGGAGGACACTACAATAAGTGTCCTTAGGCTAGAAAAAGTTACTCATTTTTTTCTCTTCCAAGGGAAGAACAGGGAGACAGGCAGTTCTTAGATACTTCATCACATTCACCTAGCTGAAAGCAGGGACCCAAATACTTCATTATCCATGATCCAGAACTAGTCAAGAATTCTTAATTTACATACCACCTTCCAAAGACTGAATGGTCAATGAAACAGAGATACAGTGGTCCACCATAATCTGAACTGTCAGAGCTACCAGAGTAACTTTACGAAGATTGAAGTAGAGTTGAATAAGGGTCATTGACAATCAAGAGGGAAACATTATATCTCATGAAATGCTAGATTCATCTTTGCTTAGAAAACATGGAATACATACAAATAAATAATTGATAGGCTCTAGAGCCAAATTGACTAAGCAAGCTCTATTTAAGAAGGATTTTCCAACACAAGTAGAGTGAAGCTAAAATAAAGTGTTGCCTCTGGCACAGTATCCACATTAAGTTAAGAAATCCTGACAGTCCTTGTGTTTAGTAAACTCTATCCTTTCCTTTACTAGCACAGGTCTATTTATTAGTCTGAGTTAGTTTTCTTGTCCCCATTAGGTTCTTAGTTACATTAATTGCACTGAAGCTGCATTGGACACTGGTATTCTTGTCTGAGATTCTAATGTCTTATTTAGTCCCTGATGATCCTACCTCTTCCATATTTGCTGCTTAATGAACTATACTTTCTTTATTACATTATTGGCTAGTAGATGAAGTTTTAAAAAGTAATTAAGACTTTAAACATCATCGTCTATCTTGATTTTCACGTAACCATGTCCTATGGCTTTGGCCAGTTCTCTTGAGCAGTAGTATTTTGGAGGACAGAAAATATAAGAAAGTTGACTAAACACTATGCTCTCAGTAATTTCATTTTGGGAAATTTCTACATTGACAGTATTTACTGTAGACCTCATTAACTTTTATTAGCCATGTTCTAGGTATAGCTAAATCCTCTTCAATTCTGATGTTTCAGAATCTATTAATACATACATACATAAAAGAGTTTAAAACAAATTATCCAATCCATTTTCACTTTAAAGATTAAAAATAAATAAACTCAAGGGGTCTAGATAATTTGAGTTACACTACGATTTAAAAATAGAATTAGATGTTTGGTCTTTAGGTTCCTTGACCAAGTGATTTCCCATTAAGGCAAACTCTCCACAAACCCTTAAAGCATGATAAACCAGTCTGGTCCACTAAACTTCAAGGTAGATTTCAGCCCTTTTGACATCCCATCTTTTTTGATGCCATCCCAGATAGCTCCCATATGATAACAGAGCATCATTCCCGGGAATTTCCGTTGTGGCGGGGAAGGCACATTAACTTACAATCTCAGAAAAATTCCTCTTTTTTACCAAAAAAGGTATCTTATTTCTGATTCACATGAAATGTTAAGCAGACACACTTACCACATTGACAATGTCTGTTGAAGATCTGCTTGCAGTAGAGGAAGAAGAGTCCAAGGAAGGCTAACGCAAACACCCACCAGCAGACTGCCCACCAGTGCGACAAGTGTGGCTTCTTTACCGGGAACATTGTGTGCATCTACCTTCACTAAGCTCAACTGGAAGGTACCTGTGAAACAACAACCAAACAATGGGAGCCATTAGTCAATGTGGGCAGTTAACACTCAGACAAGGGCCCCGAAGTTTTTAGGCCCCATCTTCTCTTTTAAGTCATCTATCAGGGCTGCTATGTTCTTACCTGAGAGTAAGTAAAATTATAATGAAAACAGCAGAACTCATATGCTGCAGACCTGGTATAAATTAGCATGACTAACCAAAAAAATGCTGTTATTGTGGTTTATTCATGCTATGTTTAGTAATATAACCTAAAAAATAGAACCAAATTAAAATGTTCATCAGTAAATACTGAATCAGCAAATCATGATTTACCCCTAAGATGTCATAAAAGACCTTTCATTTATTAATATAAATAGCCAGTAGAGAAAAACAAAGCGAAGAAAGAACCTTCATAGAAAATGTTGTAAAGCACAAAATATTAGCATATATTGTCTAAGAATATGAATATATATGAAGTAATGCAAACATTTAAACACTAGTGGAAAATGTGACAGAGGAATGTGCCCATGAATTATCACACACTTAAAGACACTCTTAAAGACATCAACACACTTGTAGCCAATGCACTTTGAGTGGGAACAATGTATGTCATGTCTAGACTGAGTCAGTTAAAAGCTGGTACATCTAAATCACTTCTCTCTGTGACAAGGAACAGGGCACTATCTAGTCTAGCAATCATAGGCACATGATGGAAGAAGGACTTTGCCTTATGAAAGGAAACATGGGATTTGTTTATTACCATAGGACAGCCTAGTAAAAAGTTGCTTAAAATTTCATCAAAGTGGTTGTTTCTATGGAGGGAAGGAAAGAAGGGGATTCAGAAAGGATCACAAAGGAAAGATTATTATGTCTGTTCTCTTAAAAATCTGAAGGAAATATATAAAATTTTAGGATTTATTATCTAGGAATCTCAGCTAATTCAGGACTTTGTATTTTTAGACTTACTTGTATTTTGCAATGTCTTTTTTATACGTCATGATTTTTAGAGATACACCAATAATTTAAAGAGTATGTTAAAAGATACACAAAAATTATAGAAAGTCAGACAAAAAAATAAACCTCAAGTGCCATGGACATAGACTAGATTCTAGTTCTTTCTTCATATTCTGATGTGGTCTAAAACCCAAGTACTTCCATATACCATGTACATGACTCTAATAGCAATATTGACTCTAATAGAAATTAAGTATAGAAATGCGGTTATTTTTTAAAGTACATTGTTACATTCATTACGCCATCAAACCTAGCCAAGTAGCTCACAAAGTATGAATAAAAATATTTTCTCATTAGATTCAATTTTTAAGACTAGGGAAAGGAGGTCCAATGAATTTAATTTGAATAATGAAAAGTTGGGGTTTAATCATAGGCGATTGCCTTCACCAATACTCCAATGAAAGGAGTACTAAGGAGTATTCTCCTTCTACAAGAATAAAGAAAGAAGTCTATTGACTTTGTTGACACACAGAGGTTTGGAGAAGATGGGAGAGAAAAGTAGATACACACACTGAACCTCAGAAGAAGGAGTCTGCTTTGTGCATGGGATGCATTCTTGGTCCTGCAGGCCCCCAATGCGTGTCTTTCGGTAGAACCTGTGATCAGAGCAGAAAGAAATGGCAGAGCCATGAAACAGGCAATTGACCTATAACAGTCCTTCCTGAGATCATAGGGACTAAGAGTCTTTCCTTCATGTTTCCTTCATTGGAAGCAGTACCTACCCTTGAGAGATCTCTTATTTGTGTGATCCAGTCCACCTTTTTCCTAATTCATCACATCCTATAGCCAAAAGGTGAGCTAAGGTCATGAGACAGGGAAGCAGTTAGATGATCCCAATTTCTTCATGATTTCTGTGCAATCTATCTAAAGCGACATTTTTACTTTAAATTTTAGGCAGAATGTCAGCATGATTAATAAGCTTTTTAAGTGCTAATCCATATTTGATAATTGCTGGATATTTTATATATAGGGATCTAGTTAGGAATGTATGGCTTCTCATTCATAGAGCTTCAATAGAGCATGATGTGGGTAGTTAGAATACTTTTATTGGGGTCTAAGAGGTAGGATGATAAGGGACATAAAAGAGCTTTAAAAAGTCCCAGATAGACTGATACAATTTAGTAGGCTTACCTGGGCATACAGTCGCCACAGATAGCATTAGAGGTATTTGTGCAGTTGGCCTTCTGGACCCGATTGATGACAGCACAGGTGATGCAAGTCTGACACCTGTGATGTCCCCAGGTGCTTTTATACTTTCGGGGAGGACAGGCTATGCAGTATGCATCTGCCACCTTCTCCATAACCACAGTCCTGAAATAGAGAAGTACTAATAAGAGCTTTAAAGAGAAGATCTGCTATGAGTCAATACATATGAATAAAACGTAAAGCAACATTTTTTAAACTAAAAATTTTAACAACATTATTGGGGCCATTAAATCAATTCAGATTGTAACCAACACAGAAAACTGAAATGGAACTAAGTAGTATAGTGACATAAAATGAAGTAAAGCTAAGTGCATCAATAAAAAGAAACAAGGTTATACTATGAAAAAATAAACTCCCAAAATTTTAGTTATGTGAAGACAAAAGACTATTTCTTATTCACACTCTGCCTGTAAGAGATTTAAAGAGGATTCTGGCCTATATTAGCCACAGTGGAGCATACATGAAAGGTTTCACTCTGTGCTACAAAAATATCAGGTAAAAGATAACATTTTGTCCTCAAGAAATAACACATTTCACTTTTATCATGCAGCACAGGCCACACACATCAACTGATCAGTATTAAGTATAAAGAGTACAAGAAAGTACAATTTTACAATATATCAAAATGTGGGTACTAGCAAATATCTGACATGAAAAAGTCCCTATCTTTTTAATTAAAACTTTTATAGATAAAACACATATTAGTACATATTGGGTAATGATGAAAAATTACTTTTTATTCTAGTACAGTAAAAATGTTTTAATACCCAGTGGATAAGGGATCTATCTGGCTTTTGCTTCAGGTCAGCTATCAATGCAATGATACTGGGACTATTACTCCCAACCTATTCTTTCTGTGCATAAGATAACTGAACAATTGAAGAGATTGGAACAGATGTTCTGTAAAGATTATTCTAGCTCTCCTACTATGGAAATCAGTGTGATGGCTCCTTAGAAGATCTATCTCAATGTACTACTCTTGGGCATATACTGAAAGTATGCTTTATCATAACACAGAGACACTTGCTCAACAATGTTTATTGATGTTTTACTAGCAATAGCCAGAAATTAGAAACAACCTAGATGTCCTTCAACAGTTGAATGGATCAAGAATGTGGGACATTTCCACTATGGAATATCATTTGCCTGTTACAAAATGAATAGTTAGGCAAATAGATAGAACGAGGAAAAAAAATCATCCCGAGTAAGGTAACTCAGATCCAGAAGGACAAATTTGGTGTGTATTTGATATGTATGGACATTGGCTGTTATGTCAATTATAATCAAGCTACAATCCAAAGAGGGGA
Source organism: Peromyscus californicus insignis (assembly GCF_007827085.1). Classification (NCBI taxonomy): domain Eukaryota; kingdom Metazoa; phylum Chordata; class Mammalia; order Rodentia; family Cricetidae; genus Peromyscus; species Peromyscus californicus. The sequence continues at coordinate 53,478,576 of NW_026294391.1, forward strand.
TGGACAGATCTCCCTAGAAAGGGGAACTAGAATAGGCAGTTATGGAGTGGTAGAGGAACTGAAAAAGGAAGATCAAAAAGGGTGAGGGAGGGAAAAGAGGGATGAGGGAGGGAATATGGGGAGAAACAACTAAAATTCAGGGTCATTTATGGGGTCGTATGGAAATTTGATACAGTAGAAGCTTCCTAAAGTATATACGTATATGAAGGCAATCTAAATGGATTCACAAAATAACAGAGGAGGCCCCGCTCCAAGTGGACATCTCTTATCAAAAAAAAAAAAAATAGAAGCCTCTAGTACAAGAATTGGGTTATATCTAATTGAGTTGTTGGCCAATATGGTCCAATGGGAACTCCCAAACAACCCAGAATGTTGCCAATAGTATGGGTTGTTCTCCAAAAACTGACTGCAAGGCCTAATTTTTGAAGACAACACCTACACAATTCACTAAACATGGAGACTTCAAGCGAGTGCCTACCTAGAGGCTTCACCTATAAGGACTACTGTTCTTGGTACCAGAAGGTACTCTGCACACTACCAAAGGAGAAGCATAAACACCAAACCCAGCTATTAACTCTCTGATCAACAATGCTGTCTTGTCTGTGAGATATTCTAGGTCAATGGTGGCACAAAGCTTGTGGGGGTAACAACCAATATCTGATTTGACTTAAGGTCTACTCTGTAAGATAGAAGCCATACCAAATACTGCTTGAGTGACTAAGAATCTGAGACTAAATATCTCAGGGACCTAGGATAAAAACAAATACTGGTGTTCTAAAAAAAATAGCAATAAAATGAGTCCTAATGATATTCTACTATACTCATAGATCAGTGCCTTGCTCGGTCATCATCAGAGAAGCTTCCTGCTGCAGCAGATGGGAACAAATACGGAAGCCCAAAGCCATACATTATTCAGAGAGAGAGAGACTTTGGAACTCTCATCCTTAAATGTAATATCTCTATCAAATCCCTCCTCTATAGGATCAGGGAACCCCACAGAAGAGGAGGTGAACAGAGTGTAAGAGCCAGAGGGGATGGAGGACAGCAAGAGAACAAGGCCCTCTAAATCAACAGGATCAAAGCTCATGTGAACTTACAGAGACTGAGGCAGGGCCCACACGAGTCTGCCCCAGATGGTGTTCTAGAGCTGAAAAGAGGAGACACATGTCCCCATCCCTAACCCAGAAACTGTCTCCATTTGATAGCACTTGCAAATGAAAATGTAGTTTTCTCCAAGGGAATGTCATTGGAGAAGCAAACAACTCTTAAGGGTAGGCTGCATGCCTAGCAGTAGATGGCTGACAGAAAACAAGCTCGATGGCATCTTTGGACATTTTTTTGTCTCACAATGTCATGTCAGGGCTTTCCCTTTTTTTAAGTTTACCTTATTTTTTATTTTTATTTTTACTTTCTTTTATTTGTATATTTTTGCTTTCTTTTTACCCTACAGGTCCTTGCATATATATTATGGCTTTCAGTTGAGTGTTTCTATGGGATTCCTGAATATGAGAATGAATGAGTCTATTCTATATCTGTTTCTTGTGCCTTCTGTTGGGCTCTTTTCCTTCTATTTGTTTTTCCTATTCTGATGTGTGAGTTTCTGTTTTATCTTATTATATTTTATTTTATAATTATTCCATATAAACCTGTTTCTTTTCTACTGAGAGATAGCAAAGGGGTATATCTGGATGGGAGGGGAAGTAGGGAGGAATGAGAAGCAGTAGAGGGAAGGGAACCATAATCAGGATGTATTATGTGAGGAAAAATTCCACTTTCAATAAAAAGAGAAAAAACACCTGTACACTGTGGTTAAAAAATTATTCTACCTCTGACAGGTCAAACAGCTACAAAATTCATGCCTGATAGTACTCATAGATTTTTTTCAAGTTTATGCAAAATGATACAGTATTTCTGTTTGGGGGATGAAAATGTCTAAGAAATAGATAGAAACAAAATTGCACATGTGATTAATAGCACTTAATTCTATAATTAAAATAATTGAATAAGACAACTTATATATACCACAATTAAAAACAGCAAGTAAACCAATACACTTTGTGTTTTCTTGGGGAAAATTTTGAGATACCTTTTAATACTTGGATAACTATGTGAAAAATAATAAAATATAATTTGGTCCTGATATTATCAACAAAAACAAATTTCAAATGAATCAGATATTTAAGAATTAAAAGTGAAAAATACTTGGAGGAGTCAGTTGACTTTCTCTTTAGACTGGGGAATAGGAAAAAACTTTCTTAATTGTAACTCAAAAGTCCAAAGTCTATAAATAGCTAAGAATGTAATAAAAAATAAAAGAAGGTTTAGGCACAACAATTTAAAAGCAAAAGTGTAAAACAAAAAATACATATACCTTGTATCACAGGCTAAATTTTTATATCTCAAATATATAGAACTGAAACAACAACTGACTAGAAACTAAATACATAAAAATAAACATAAATGGTTCAGATGAGAAATGTTCAAACTTACTCATAACCAGGTGAATTAAGTACAACGCTATCCTCACATGTGATTTTTCACTTACTAAAGTAAACAAATTGCAAAAAAAAAGTTAACAATATCATGTGTTTAGAAAGCTTCAGGGTAAAGAGAGAGATGGCTCAGCAGTTAAGAGCACTGACTGATGTTCTAGAGGACCCGGGTTCAATTCCCAGCCTGTCCAGTGTCCAATTATGCCAGGAGAGAGAGAGAGAGAGAGAGAGAGAGAGAGAGAGAGAGAGAGAGAGAGAGAGAGAGAGAGAGAGGAGGAGGAGGAAGGGGGAAGGGAGGAGAGAGGGAGAAAGGGAGGGAGGGAGGGAGAGAGAGAGAATTGCATTTAGGATTCTGTCCCATAATTCAACTGTGCATGTGTTGTTACCATCATGGCTAGTGCAGAGTAAGTTCTCAGTGAACAAGTAACATTAGGTATTGCTATGCATTCTGAAAGTTCTCAGTGAACAAGTAACATTAGGTATTGCTATGCATTCTGAAAGTTCTCAGTGAACAAGTAACATTAGGTATTGCTATGCATTCTGAAATAAGTAGGACTCTGGTATCAGAAGAACAGGATGTGAGTCCCTGTTAACTAACTGACTAGAGAAGACAATCATGGAAGCTATCCACATTCACTGATAATCAAATAATAAATTTACATATTGTTCAGCATTTTCCTTGATTTTACTGGTTAATTCAGATAACACTTAATAAACAAATATTATGTATTATGAATCTGCCATGGGTATCATGACTAAATGATTAAAATAAGACAAAAATCCCTGCCTTCACAGACTTTTATACTTATCTATTCTCCATATAAACTTCTAAGGTTGTATTATTACCCCTATTTCAAAGGGAAAACTTTTTGTGCCAAAACACTTGGCTAACTCATGAGATTTCTCCATGCACAAACAGAGATACTGTGCTGTAGTGGACCTGAGCAACAGAGATATTGACACAAGTAGCCAGTCAAAGTACCATCTTTATTTTTTGAGTCTAAGAATACTATGTGAGGCTGGATGTCTGAGTATATACTGGAAGGTAGTATACTACAATCACTACAGTCTTAGAAATATCTTTCATTACAAAACTCAGAGACTTCTTTCCTTCAAATGAGATAAATAGAGAAAATGCTCAGGAAACATCTTCCAACCAACAGGTAGTCTAGCAGAGTAATGCAAGACCCAGAAATGCCAAAGAACAAAATATAGACCAATTAATATTTCTAATCCAAGGATATAGAAAATTAGTCTTTCAACCTGACATCCACAAAGAAGTCCAGAATCTGTATGTTAACACAGATAACTGCCTGATAAAGTAGAAGATTTTAGTAGGACTCTGAGTATCCTCAAAATATATCACATACCATAAACACCCATGACAACAAGAATCAAAAAATTCGCCGGCAGTGGTGGTGCATGCCTTTAATCCCAGCACTGGGGAGGCAGAGGCAGGCAGATCTTTGTGAGTTCAAGGCCAGCCTGGTCTCCAAAGCGAGTTCCAGGAAAGGCACAAAGCTACACAGAGAAACCCTGTCTCGAAAAAAAAAAGAATAAAAAAATTCAGATTAATGGAAAAAAGACAATCAACAAACACTACCAGTTAGATGAATCAATTATTGGAATTGTTTAACAAGGATTTTAGAGCACCCATAAAAGGTGTTTTGACAAGCAATTACAAATTACATTTAAATATGAGAGAAAATTAAAACAACACAGCAAGCAACACACATTTTCATTGGCAAGTATGGTTTTTGACATTAATGCTCAAGCAGGCTTGAAGCTTAAGGTCATTTTGCTCCTGCCTTCTGAATGCTGGAACTGGAGCTAGAAGTAACCATATTTAGCTCAAAGAAATTATTTTTAAGAGCCAAATGGAAGTTATAAAAATAGCTAAATAAATGAACAAAATTCACTGAGTTCACTAGAAAATTAGAAAAATCACTGAACCTGAGGATAAAACAATAGAATAAATGCAATTCAAATAGTAGGAAAATAAGATTAAAATAGAAAAAACAAGACAAAGATTGGAGAACTTTGGGGCTAAAATCAAGCAATAAAATTATCAAAGTCATATGAAAGAAAAACCAAAATAATTTCCATCAAAAAACACTCCAAGAAACAGAGGCTGAAAATTTCACAAATTTAGAAAAAGAATCACCAAATATGATGATCAATTAACATAGAATAAGTTCAAACAAATACACACAGAGTCAAGTAGTAAAAACAATATGGTAAATGGCACAAAAAATAGAGATGTTGACCAATGGAAAAAAAAACCCTGAAGATCCAAACATGAGTATGCATAACCACATCCATCTACGATTATACAAAGATGCTAAAAACATACACTGGAGAAAAGACTGCATCTCCAATAAAGGGTGCCAGGAAAACATGATGTCCACATGTAGAAGAAAGATATCAGACCTGTATGTATCACCTTTCACAAAATCTAACTCCTAATGGAACAAAGACTTAAATGTAACATCTCAAATGTCTAGAGGAAAATATATGAAATATTCTACATGAAATGAGTGTAGGAATGGACTTTCTAAATAGGAATTCAATGGCCCAGAAATTGAGATCAACAACTAACCTCATAGAATTATAAAGAGGAACTTCATAAAACTTAAAAGCTTCCATACAGCTAAAGAAATGATCACATGAAGAGTACTCCCACAGAATAAGAGAGAATCTTTGCCAGCTATACATCTGAGAGTATTAACATCCAAAAGATGTAAAGAACTCAAAAAACAAACAGACAAAAAACCCTCATAAATAATCCATTCAAAAAATAGGCTTGAGATATGAACAGATGGGAACAGCAGGGTACAAATGATCTGATCAGGGAAATAGGAACGAGAGGCTCTAATTATGGAAGGGAGAGGAAGATAAATACAGAAGAAATGGGGAGGAGGATGAAATAACAGTAAGCATGTCTAAAAAAGTCTCAAGGAATCACACTATTAGGTATTTACCTAAAAAGCCCTATTAAACATAACTCTATGTATAAATATATATATATATATACACATATATTAAATAAAATTTTCTTTTTATTTAACATAAAATATGTTGACATAAGCTTTTGGTTGACAATGCTCCCTCCAAGAGCCAAAGACAACCTAACAAAAACCCCAACACCAGGCATAAGAAGCCTTCTTTTGAATTTTTGGCTAGGCTTGTCCAAGAAACTCCTAAAACAAACAGCCTATTGCTATTGACATTGATTGCCCTCAAAAGCAGAAGGCAAGTCTCTGGTGCTAAAGACACTATGCACTTTAGGCATACGGCTCAGAGGCCCCTGTGCAGGAACTAACTTGAATGTATCTTCTGTGAGGACTAGCTTTCCTGATTCCAGAAGAGACCATGGAACCTTTCAAGCTTCCAAAGGAAGGACACAACTAACCGTCCTACCCATCTATGATGCCTATGAAGCACAGCAGTGACCACCATGATATAATAAGCCTAATAGGTACAGCAGTGGCACACATACCTTGGTGGTAACCAAGAGCCTTCTAATTTCACTTAAGATCTGCTCAGCAAGAGGGAAGTCATGCCTGGTACAAGAAACCTTTTCAACTACCTAGTGCTAGTGAAGTCAGAGATCTTAGAGGAGAACCTACAACTGTCATTTTACTAAACCACCAATATTCCTAACCACATTTTAAATATTTTTCTTTATAGCCACAGATAAGTGTAGTCCTTACCCCTTATCAAGGAAACTTATCTTTGCAAAAGGAGACCATTATAGAAAACGACAAATAATCAAAATTCAGAGTTTTAGTGCCCAGCCCCAATGGATACATCTACAAAACCACTTCTATTCCTAAAGTTCATGGAACTTTATGGATAAGGAAGTTTGTGTCTCCTAATAATGTCAGAAATACAATGCCTAAATATGAGCTGAACAAGGAAAACAACAAAGACATGTTAAAGTGAATGGGAAAAGACAGGAGGCTTCAACCTTACACAAAGACCTACAAGCAACCAAAGAATGCCCAGAGTGGGAAAAATAGTTTTCACAGAGAAGAGCACACCAGTACCAAGAAGAGATATGAAGTAATGGTTTTAGGGAGGAAAGGGAAGGAAGAAAATGATGTAATCATATTTTAATTTTAAAAACTAAAACAAAAATCTTTTAAAAATAAACTTTCTTTTCATGACTTTAATAAATCCTGTTTGGTGATTACACCAAAATATCATGTCTGATATCCCTAACAATTATATTTATATGTTGGGTGTGATGGTATGAATAAGAACGACCCTATAGACTCATTTATTTGAATGTTTAGTTATCAGAGAGTGGCAGTATTTGAAAAGGAATAGGAGATGTTGTCTTGTTGGAAAAGATATGGCCTTGTTAAAGAAAGTGTGTCACCGTGGGAATGGGTGTTCAGGTTTCAAAACCCCAAGCCAGTCCCAGTGTCTCTGTCTTTTCCTGCTGCCTGCAGTTTTAGATGTAGAACTCTAAAGCTCCTTCCCCATTACCATATCAGCCTGCATTCTGTTGTGCTTCCTGCCATGCTTATAATGGACTAAATTTGTGAAACTGTAAGCAAGTCTCAACTAAATGCTTTCTTTTAAAGAAGTTTCTGTGGTCATGGTGTCTCTTCACAGCAAAAGAACACTGACTAAAACACTGGTGAAGTAAAGTAAAGACACTTAAGTGATGGTTCCATATTCATAACTGGAAAAAGTTGAAACTATCAGACCCTGAAAAATCACATGTGTGTATTTTAGTATTTAGAACAGCTAAGTAAATAATATAAAGGAATACAATATAAATGGCACAAATAAATCAAGATGGAAAGATACCTTTGTGTAACTAGCAGGAAGGCAAGAAAAGACAAAAGGAATAGGAATGGCGACAACAACAATAAAATGGTAGCCTTAAGCTCTAAAATGCCAATCAATAACAATCTTAAATTTAAATCATCTAAGCAAAGCAATTAAAAGGCAGAAATGAGCATTGTAGATAAAATCAGATCCTATCAAATTGCCCCCAGTAGCCATTTCTTTCACTGATGAATGAATCATTTCCTAAGAATTAAGAAGATGCAAATTATCATTTAAAAACTCTTGTTGATAGTCATCTTTCATAGTTAGGAGGCAAAGAGTTTTTCCTTTTAAATGATTCAGGTTCCCAAATGATTTGGCTTCTAATCAGTTTAATAGCCAGGAAACATTTATCTTAATTTTATCATGCTTTTATGACACTGACACAAAACTTTGATGCTCATCATGGAGTAGGTATAGTTATTTGCTTTTAAAAGTTGTTTATATAACATACAAGAACAATTAGCTAACAATTATAATCAAGAATGGTTTATCCTGCAAATATATAATATTTTAATTTTAAGAATTCATTACTAAATTAATAAATTTACATGATAAAAACAAAATATATGAAAAGGTAGATATAAAATAATAAAATACAACAAAATTTGAAACCATTTCTGATTTTAATATATTTGTTTAATCTATAAAGGATTAAAAAATACTTTATTTGGCAATATTTGTCTACTCAAGTACCTTACATGAGTAGAAATTGGACAATAAACATTGCACTAAGAAACAGTTCACAGATTAGTATATTTCTCTGTCAAATATTTAAAAAGCAACAAAAATTCGCATAAAGTTTTATAAATTAGTAATTTAATATTATAGAAGAAAACACAAAATTAACAGATGATGGAAATATGCATTATTCATTTTGGGGTTTGACTTCTGGGACGTGGGAGTTTATGCATTATTGAAAATGCATGCAATTGTAATGGAAATTAGTAAAAAATGTTCAAAAGTGGTATCTGTTCATATATTTCAAGAATATTAAAACTGTATTTAGTTTACAAATTATACTTTTAGAATAATATCCTGAGGAAGTACTGTTAATTTTCTGCAATGATTTGTTTACAGTGATATTTATAATTCATGAGTGAAATATAAAATTGAATAAAGATAACTGAACAGAAATGTTGTCTTGGATGTTGTTAGCTACTTATCCAAACACCATGGGCTTTCTTTAATAATCAATGCTGATTTCATTCTAGGTAGTATGATGATCAGGCTAAAAAATGGTTTCTTACTTTGTTTAGTCAATCATGACAACATCATTCTTGTTTGCAAACACACATTTCCCAGTCACCCTACCTGGTATATAAATATGCATTACCCAGTAACATATCATATATAAAGGGGAATCTACCTAGAAACTTGGGGAAATATTTATTTCCTGATAAATGAAAAGTTCTTTTGGCCTTGTCTCTGCTTCATTACTTTTGTGGTATGAAGATATATGCCTGGGTTTTGACAACTACGAGCCATGAGTATGGTGACAGAATAGCAAGGTATTCAAAATACCTGAAAATTGACCATGTCCTTGGTAACACTGTTGATCAGCAAAACCAACCACAAGGCTGTCTGTATCCAGACTTCAATATGTTCATACATGTGCTTATACAGTAAGTCACTCTTAAATTTTAATTACTGATTGCTTTTCATTCTAAACATGGACAATTTGTTGAAGTTTTAAAACAATTCTTTTAATTGTTTGTTTTCAATTGGTACACAAAACATAAACGTGGTATTATATCAACTGAACCAACCCCTCAGCATCCATTTTCAGATGTTTACCATATATCGTCTTCTGAGAATTTTCCACTTACTGCATTAGCCTGTTTATTGATTGTGTGTTTTATTTTCATGGTATTTAGTTGTTTTTAGTACACTTGTCATCAGCACAGCACTTTCTGTCACACGAAAAACTAGCAAATACTTTCTACCATTCTCTAAGCTGTCTCTTTCCTCAACTGTTTCCTTTGCAGTATAAAAACATTTTAATTTCATTTACCAATCACTGCCATTGTAGTTCTATTCAGAAAGCACTTGATTTTATTTATGTCTTGAAGTTTGACTCTCACATTGAGTGTTTTAGGTCTTATATTAAGATCTTTGATGCCTTTCCAGTTGATTTTGATGCAGGCTCGGAGATAGAGATTTGCTTTCATTCTTCTCCAAGGGGCTATCCAGCTTGGCCAGAAACATTCATTGATGAGCTTATCTTTTCTTCAAACATGATTTCTAAAGCATGATTATGAAAAAATCATTTGGTTGTAGCAGTGTGGGCTTATATCTGGGTCCTATATTCTGCTCTACTGATCCATTCATGTGACTTTTTTTTTGCCAGTTCAGTGCTGTTTTCATTACTATGCTTCTGGAGTACAACTTAAATAATGTGTGAATATATGAGGTTTTTTTTTTATTTTTCCCCCCAGAATTGATGGAATTATCCAGGGTCTTTTGTGTTACCACATGAATAAATTTATTTTTTCTATTTCTGTGAAGAATGGCACTGAGGTTTTAAAAGGATTATATTGACTATGTTGTGGTGATATATTGTGTCCCCCCTATATATTGTTCACCCTAGTAAAGCTTATCTGAGGATCAGAGGAAAAAGCCAGCCACTATACTAAACATTGAAGTCAGACAATGGTAGCACATGCCTTTAATTCTAGCCTTCGGGAGGCACAGATCCACCTGGATCTCTGAGTTCAAGGCTGCACTGGGAACAGAGCCAGGCGTGGTGGCACATGCCTTAAATTCCAACGCTAGTTAACCATAAAGGTCTGGAGGTCTGTACAGACAGACAGGAAGTGACAGAGCTGGGCAAAAAGAAGTGATGTAACTGGGCAGAGAGAGGAAATGAGATGGCAGAACAGAAAGGCATATAGGTATGGGTATACAGGAAGTAGTTCTCTTTGGAGGCAGAGGGCTGGTAAGGTGAGGTTGGCTGTGGTTTGTCCTGTTCCTATGATCTCTCAGTTTTAATCCCAATATGGGGCTCTGGGTTTTTTTTTTTATTAATAAGACCGTTTAGCAATTCATCTTATAGCTATGTAGATTTTTTTTTTGGCAGTAGAGCCATTTTCAGAATATTGTTTCCTAATTTTTGAGCCTTGATGGTCTTTCTATCTGTCTTAGTTAGGCTTCTAATGCTGTGATAAAACACCATGACCAAAAGCAACTTGAGAAGACAGAGTTTTTTTCAAGCTTACAGTTCCATATTACAGTCCATCATTCAAGGAAGTCTGGGCAGGAACCTGGAGGCAGAAACTGAAGCAAAATCCATGGAAGAGTGCTGCCTACTGGTTTTCTCCTCAGGGCTTGCTTCCCTGCCTTTTTATAGCACCTGAGACCATCAACCCAGGGGTGACAGCACCTACAGTGATCTAGGGTTTCCCACATCAATCAAGTCAAGAAAATTCACTGCTGCCTTTGCCAAAGGCTAATTTTGTGGGGCATTTTCTCATTTGGGGTTCCCTCTTCTAAAATAACTCTAACTCATGTAAAGTTTACATAAAACTGGCTAGCACACTGGCTTCTCAAGTTTCCTTCTTCCTGCATTTAGTATGATTGGAGAGACAGTGTATTTATATCTTGTTCCTCATCTTAGTGGCAATGACGGGAATTATTTTCCATTTAGTTTGATGTTGTTTGTAGGTTTGTTGTATATAGCCTTTAATACAGGGAGATATTTTCTTTCAATCACTAACCTCTCCTTTACTTTTATCATGAAGGGATGCTAGACTTGTCAAGAGCATTTATAAATCAATTGAAATAATTATGTAATTTCTATCTTTAGGTCTATTTATTACATAAATTATGTTTATTGAGTTAAATATGATGGACCATCTCCATATCTCTAGAATAAAAACAACTTGGTCATGAATGCTCTTTTTGTTGTGAACTTGAATTAGGTTTTTAAGTTCTGTTTGAAGAGTATAGTGATTTAAATAAAAATAGCTTCCATAGGCTGATATGTTTGAATATTTGGTCCCCATTTGGTTGGTAGAGATGTTTGGGGAAGATTAAAATGTGTGTTTTTGTTATAGGAGGTATGTTACTGGGGTGAGCTTGGAGGCTTCAAAACCCTTCCTTTTACTATCCCCATTGCTCTCTCTTCTTCCCACTCAGGATTTTGAGATGTGAGCTCTCAGCTGTTCCTGGTAACATGCCTTTGCCTCACCATCACAGAATCTAAGCCTCTGAAACAGTAAGCCTAATTAAATAAGTGTCATTAGTAATGGCATTTTATCATAGCAATAGAAATGTGTGCGCTATTGAAAAAATCTGCATCTGTGTTCATCAGGGAAACTAAATTATAATTATCATTTAGTGTTTTTTTTTCCTAGTTTAAGTTTCAGGTAATACTGGATTCATAGGAATTTGGGAGGTTCTTTATCTTTCTATGTTATGAAGTAATTTGAGAAATACCAGTATTGTTTCTTCCTTGAAAGATTGTTAGAATTGAGCAGTGAATCTTCCTCATCCTAGACTGTTTAGTTGTGAGATTATTACTATTATTATTATTATTATTATTATTATTGCTATACCTGCAATCACATTGCTCAATTTAAATTTGTTTAAGTTGTTTACCTCATCTTGGTTTAATTTTGGTATATCATGTGTCTAGTGATTCATTCATTTCTTTTAAATGTCTTAATTTGGTAGAAGACATTAAATGTCTTAAAAGATTTTTCTCTGAATACCATTGGTATCTTTTGTAAAATCTGTCATTTCACTTGTAATTTTGATAATTTAGATTTCCCTTCTTTTTCTCTTGACTAGTTTTGTTAAGGGTTTATTTGATTTTATCTTTTCAAAGAACCACCTCTTTGTTTCATTAATTATCTGCTTTGTTTTATTATTGTTGTTGTTTCAATTTTCTTAATTTCTTCCCTGAAAATGATTATTTCTATCTACTAATTTGGGGTTTGGCTTTTTCAAATCCATAAGGTATATCAATAAGTTATGTATTTGTAGTCTGTGATTGTGTGTTTGCACATGTATGCAGGAACACAGTCAAATCAGGTATCTTTCACAATGGCTTCTTCAACTAATTTTTTGAGACAAAGCCTCTCAGTGAGTGTGGTGCTCACAAATTCAGCCAGACTAGCTGGCAACCAAACTGCAATGAGCCTTTTAGCTATGTCTCCTCAGCACAGGATTGCAGGTGCATGATGCGACGTGTGGAGTTTTGCTTTTTTTGCATGGGTGCAAGGGGTCTAAACTTTGGTCCTCAAGTGTGTGAAGCATATAATTTATTAAATGAGCCATCTCCTCAATATAACTTTTCTGTATATAGTTGACAGGTGAAAAGTCAGCAGGAACTTGTGAAGCTGGTTCCCCTCTACCAAAGAAACCATTTGCTTATCATTGTCAGAAGGGACAAAGGACTATTTGTGATGCCTATTAGCATACCAAAGGACATGCTAGCCTGAGGGTTTCTCAGTAGCACAAGTACCTGTTAAACATTTCCATAATGGCATCCTGGCTCTACTCATTCAGCTCCTTACCTTAACCATCTCCAGCTCATAGTCTTCCCTCCCCCCAGCTTCTCATTTATCCTTATAATCTTGCTATTTTCCCTATGCCCACCTCCCACTCTCCTTCCTTCCTCCTCCTCCTCCTCCTCCGCCTCCTTCTCTCTCTCTCTCTCTCTCTCTCTCTCTCTCTCTCTCTCTCTCTCTCTCTCTCTCTCTCATATTCCTTTCTTAGTTCTTTCTCTTGTGCTCTCTTGGTCCCCTTTGCCCACACTCTGTCTTCCTCTCTGGTTCTCCCCCAAATCCCCACCTCCTCTCATGGCCCAGTCCAGTGTACTACTTTCTGTCCCTGCCCAGGAATCTTCCAGATGGCTAGGGCTGTACTCTCCCTCATACCTACAATAAAAACCTTCTGCTTAACTGTACCTTGGAGAGATCACGTCATTAATTTATATAATAGTAATCTGAGTTGCCAATTATTATCTTTCATCTCTGGGAATACATCATTACATGCTCTCCAGGCTTTTAAGGATCTCTCCCAAAATTTGTTATAATTATAATTCTGATAGATTTGCCCTTAATACAACTTGGTGTTTTAGTGTTTCTTTCTTTCATTGTTCCTCTCTCTCTCATATATATATAAAATGTTCTCTGATTTAGGAAAAATATTTTCAGTTCCTCCCCATTTTGTGATTGATATGCCTCCTGAGCCTGGATAACCATCCTCTTAGTCTAGATTTTGAAAGCTTTTTCCTATGGTTTTATAGAATACACTGTTTATACATTTTAGCATGAACTTTTTATCTTTAATAAAATTAAAACATAATTACATCATTTCCTTTTTTCCATTTCCTCCCTTTAGCAACTTCTATACCTTTATTTGGGTCTCCTCAAAAAATTCCTAATTTTAAATATACCTATAAATGCATAAATTAATAAAGACAGCATCCAGGGTCCATTTAGTGTTGCTGTTATGTTTATGATTTCAGGATTGACCACTCACTCACTTGGTATTTTGGATAACCAATTAAGGAGCTCATCTTTCAGTAAGTCTAATTCTCCTCTCAGAAAGCCTTAGTTGCTTGTAGTTCTTAGTCTCTGGGTGAGACTCTATGAGCTATCTCCTTTCTACCTTAGCATGGTATTTGTGTTGCCATTATTCAAGTATTGTCTAGGCAGCCATATCATTGAGGTATTGTGGCTCTAGGTTCTTTGTCATTTCTAAGATACACAATATCACAGCGGACTCCTGGTACTCTGGCTCTTACAAATTTTCTGCCTCCTCTCGCCTCCTTCAATAGTGTTTCCCGAGTCTTCAGTACAGGAGTTGTGCTGTAGACAAATCTGCTCTTTCGGTGGTGTCCAAAAGAACTCAAATATTTTAATTATATTTTCTAATTATTTTACTTCTGTTTATGTCTTTAGTGTTTCTTTTCATCTGCTTCTGGTATTCTTTCTTCCACAAGATCCATTATATTATATATTGAGGCTATCAATTGAGTTTATTTTACTTGCTGAGTTTCTTATTACTGATGTTTCAATTTTATTTTTCTTGTATTTCTGTTTCTTCATTAAATTCCAGTTTTGTATGCTATATTGACTTTCTTATTATATATGACTCTTTATTTTTACTCTCTGTGAGTTCTTTTAAGATTTTATTTCTCTCATCTTTTATTAAACATCCTATTAAACTTTATATATTTTTTCTGGGCTTTTTTCTAATTCACTATCACTGTGGACCAGTATTATGATATTTTCCATGGAGAGAAGGTCATATTTCCTTGATTTGTCATCTTTCTTGTTCTATTCCATTGAGATCTATGCATCTGGATTTTTTTGTTGATTGAGTTTATCAGTTGTTTAATTGCAGTCAAACTATTTTCAGTATTCAGTTGATAGAATTTATATGCATAGTTCAGAATTTATACCCCCAGTCATGTACTCAGGGTGCCTGACACAACCAAATATTTGACTATTATCTGTACAATCAACCACACTGCTGGATGGAATTCCTATGAAAATATCCTTCTAGCCAATTAACAGCAGTGATCCTTTTAACTCCAGTAACCATGGGAGTACTAATACACATGGATAGTATGGTAAAAGAGTGTTACCAAGATTACAGGTAGAAGGGATGTGGTCTAGATAAAGATAGGAATTAGTGTTAAATCAACTGGAAGAAAATTGAGATGAGGAAAAGTATCTGGGAGCAGAGCATTGGGATATTATAGCTTCTACAGTTTAAACATTTTTTAAAGTTTTGGAGAGCTGGAGTTAGTAAGAAAAAGAAGTGGAGTCATAGAAAATAAAGTAGAATGAGGGAGAAAATACATGGGTTGTGTGTAGGAAGAATACCACACAGTACATAATAGTACGATGGGTTCAAAAGCATACAAAACAATCACACAAACTGAGCAACATATGATCTAAAGCAAAATCTTGCAAAGTACTTATTCAAGAGTTAAGATTAAAAGGCAAAAAGAAAAAAATGAAAATTAACAAAACTTTTAACAGTAGCAAAAAAGTGCAATAAAAGCACTTTGGATTAAAAGAATCATATCAGTCAATATTTCTTTTATTTAGGAATGGGTTTTGAATTTTTTTCTGTTCAAAAGTTTCATGGGGCAAATTGCACTAGTGGGCGGGGTGCAATTTGTTTTTTATTCCAGTATAAAGCTGTAAAGCCTGGTTTTGTGTATATATTGTCTCATAGAGGTTAGCTAATACCACTTTAGATTGAGTGTTTGGCACAGCCACATTGAGATGAGCAGCGTAGTTCTCCGTTCCCTCCTTGGTACTCTGTGTGGTTTGGCAATTGGAGAAAACAGGTTGCTGTCTCTCGTTGTGGGTTCCCATGGATTATAGCTACAGGCTTGGTATAAAGAGTGTGTCACTTACACTATCACATTTCAGCCCCTGAACCCAACCAGCTCTCAGTTTTGGGACCGGTCTTTCTTCAGGCTGTGTCACCATGTTGGTGTATGGGGAAGGGGAAGGAGGTGTGAGCTTGTGTCCTGCAATTCCCACTTAACCTCAACAGGAAATCTGCTGTGAGAACTAAAGCTTTAGTTCCAAGACCTCATCTCCAATTGCATATCCAGTCCTTGGTTAGCAGCTAACTGTTACTGCAGCTCTGCTGAGTGTGTGTACTGCGAAGTGCTTCCCTGTGGTTTCCAATTACCTCACCAGAGCCAATTTGTGCAGCCAGGCACCAGTTCACAGCCACTCTTGTCTGCTTCCCCACAGAGATCTCACTTGGCTTAATAAGTCCATTTAGATCTACTGTCGCTTGCAAGAATAAAGATTATCCTGTACTCTCCTGTTTTCTTTCAGTGAGTTGCATCATGAGATCTCCAATCTGCCATCTTCCCTAAAAATGCCTATTCTTAAATTTTTTGAGGAACTTCCAAGCTATTTAACAGCATGATTTCATTCTTACCATAGTGTGGAAGAGTTCTTTTTCTACATATTTACCAGCATTAAAAACAAAATCGTTAGTATTATTTTATTTATTTATTTATTTATTTATTCATGCATTTTTGTTTTTTTGAGACAGGGTTTCTCTGTGTAATTTTGGTGCCTGTCCTGGAACTTGCTCTGTAGACCAGGCTGGCCACAAACCCACAGAGATCTGCCTGGCTCTGCTTCCCGAGTGCTGGGATTAAAAGCGTGTGCCAACACCGCTTGGCTGTCAGTATTATTTTTATTTACAATCTTTTTAGGGTGAGTTGTGTCTTGCTGTTTCGACTGGCCTTTCTCTGATTAGTGATTTTGAGCATGGTTTCATGTACCCATAGGTTATTTGTATGTCTTCTTTTGGGAAATGTTACTTTCAACTTAGTGCATCCTACTTAATTTGAAAGAAAGATGGGACCCAGTTGTATCTGATTCCAAATGTATTTCTTAGGTATTCACTGTCACTGTACTCTTACAGCTGAACAATTTGCACATACTCTTTGATCTGTGATTGTCAAGCCTGTAAAATGTGGCTCACAATAGTTTCTTGGCAAGACTTTTACAAAACCAAACAAAAAAATGTACATGTACTTGAGAGCTCTTTACAATGTCCAGACTACCAGACAAATATAAATTCTTTATATTTAAAGGTTTTCAGAAACAGTATCGCCATATGTGTGTGTGTGTGTGTTTTTTTTTTAACTTTCAAGTGGTGTGGAAGTAAATGGCAATCAGGGAGGCACTGAGTCAAATGGATCTTTCATCATGGCCTTCCTTTTCTGAATTTCACGACAGCAGCTTGACAGATTAACAGACCTCCTTTTCCCTTAAAGATGCAGCTTTGCAAATACAGATGGCTTTAAAGGTAATAGCCAAACCATTTGTCATGAAGACTGATGCAATATTTAAAAGAGGTATTTTTTCAAGACAAGAAATTCGTTGCATTAGATTCATCCTAATATCCAATACAACCTATCCTCTGGTAGCCTTGGCTTGGCTTTGGAATTCCTACTCAACCCTGTGAGCATCCCACTATAGGATACATATTAAAACTAGAGTTAATACTATCCTTTGATAGCCCTGGGCTTTAGTCTCTTTATTTTTTTTAACTTATAAATGGAGGAAGGAATTAGGGTAAATATTTTCTTTATTTCTTTCAGCCAATAGAACATGCTACTTAAATCCCCCAGAAGATACTTAGTGCCCTTAGGAAAAATATAAATACTTCTCATCAAAAACTTTGAGTCCCCAAATTGTCTGACCTATACTTCCCTTTCCCTTTCATTTTATACCACTTTCTTTATTTATGAACCAGTTGTGTTAATCTTCTTATTCATGAAACAAGGTTAATTTGTACTCAACTTGGGACTGTATTAGCTATAGGTTATTCTCAGAAAGCAGTTACTTAGGAAGCTCTTCCCAACTCCCTACATCAAAGTAGCTGCCCACTCTGCATCATAACAACACAATTTTGTCCTTGGAGCCTCAATGTGTGTGTGTGTGTGTGTGTGTGTGTGTGTGTGTGTGTGTGTGTGTGTGTGTGTTTAATTTGTTTCACTGTGGTACCTACAATCACACAGGCTGCTTTGCAAATTTTTGGTAAGTAATTGATAAATGAATAAATAAATTTGTAAAAACAAGCATGAGCACACAGAAGCTCTGCTGGCTGTCTTCTTCTAGCCTTTGTAGCTAAATTTAATAGCATCTCCAATTGAAGAAGCAACAAGGGATCTGAAGTAAGTGAGAAATAAGAAGTGTCTGCCTTGCTCTGTTTTCATTGCTTTTCTTTTTATTCAAGCTTGTACCTTTAATTGGGTGATTCTAGGCTCCTGCTGGTTTCCTATCACTGAATCTTTTCTTACATGGCTTTCTCAGTAAACCAGACCCTTCAGAACAGACACCACTTCAGGTTTCTTGGTTCTTCTCTCTTCCACATTCCCAAAACCTGATATTTTGTTTCTAAACATAATTAAATATACTTTGCTTTGCTTAACAGATTTCTCTAATGCAAAAAGCCTACACCTTTATATTTACATGTCTCTTCATGAAGTACCCTAGTATCTCATTAAACTCTCCCTTGCCTCTGAGTCTGCTAGCCTCAGTTCTTGATTGAACAGTGACTATTATTTCATACTATTTGTATCTCATTGTATCTGCTGAACTGAACTAATAGTATCTGAGATTGACTGTACTGCTAATATTGGAATTTCACAGATTTTTTTCTTTAAACATTTTTCTTTATTCATTTCACATCACACCACACACACATACACACACACACACACACACACACACACACACACACACACACACACACACTGCACTACACTTTTCCAGGTTCCTGAGATGTTTAAAAACAAAGCACTGATCAGAAGGGTTTACCTTGGAGAGCTCCTGTCCAGGGCCACACTGTTGGCAGGTGACACAGTGCCCCCATTGGTCCCGGTACTCATTTTCTTGACAATCCATGATGGAAAAACTGTGGGCACAGAAAACAATTACTACTGAGATAAACAAAAGCTTTGAAAGTAGTGGCTTCCCTGACACCTGGCTTCTATATCTTCTTACCTGTGGCTTTTAGTGAGAATGGCCAAGGAAGCCAACCTAAAGTAGCTAACACTTTTAGAGCATTGACAATGTGCCCAGAACTCTTCTAATGCTTCCTATGTGATAATACATTCAATTCTCAAAGAAATAATGACACAAATTATTATCATTTCCATTTTACAAGTAAGGAAACAAAGGCACAAGGACAAATTTTCAGATAGTGCTTATACCAGGAGCTTACTGTCAATAGATAGATAGATAGATAGATAGATAGATAGATAGATAGATAGATAGACAGACAGACAGACAGACAGATAGACAGATAGATAGATAGATAGATAGATAGATAGATAAACAGTTGGGTTCTTTCTAGTAACTACAATCTAATGTGTGAAAAGCTCTTAAGCTTTTAAAAATCACTTTCATACTTATTTTATTTGTAAATACTTCCAATATTTTTCTGACTTAAGCAATATGGAAATTATTTTTATTTGTGAATGAAAAAAATTAAAATATGATTCTTTTTTGCCAAAGTGTCTGATTACCCCGACTGGCTCATTCCATTGCAACTTGTAGTCTTGGATAGATTACTAATGGCCTAAGTTACTTAAATTGAGGAAAATGAACATCATGCTTCTCTTCTACACCAGACATCTTTGGAGAGGAATAAATGGGTTAAGTTCCTTCAAGCCATCATGAAGACTTTGAAGAACTATAAAAGTAAAACAGCGTAAGTGCAGAGATAGGCAGCATGACACAAACACATTTTTTTATAATGATGGATCAAGGAATATATACGTGGTGTCTGTCTCTCTAAAATTAAACTCTGATGGGACATTTTTGTCACTCCCAATCTCATGTAAGTCTGTATTTCAGGTGGGTTCTCAATGTACTGATAGACCTTAATATATACTTCTAATTATAAGAGAGGGCAGTATGACTACCAATCATCTTCACAAAGGTCACTAATAGAAAATAGATGTCCTGGCTGGCATTTTTGTTGAAGTACAACTTTTCTCATAACTCTTCTTTCCCATTTCTTCAATCAATGGATGGTGTCCTATGAAGTCCACTTTTGGCACAAAATGAATACACTTCCTACTATTGTTTGTCTCAAATTGTCATCCTCAGAAGGCAAGCTTCCCCTCCTTACTCTCTATACTTCTCATTGAGGGGAAAAAATTAGTATTCTCATAACCCTCAATGACAAGGGAATTCAGTATTGTGGAAGCAAATCCAGCATAGATTATTTAAAGAAAATTGCTCCTGAATAGTTTTCTTTAAAAAAAAATATTTTATGGAGTCCAAAAAGCAAACCTCCTTTGGAGATAAATTCCTATCATAAGCACCTGAAATTTTCATGGAAGCTGCTGGCCTTGGAGCATATGTGAGACCCTATTTTCAGTGTGGTGGTTTCCAAAGCCCAATCCACCCAATATACATTAAATTTCTGGAAGCTTAATATCTCCCTTTAAACCTTGTTTGAGATTGCTGTCTAGGTAGGCTTCATGACAAATACACATACCGGGACATAATAAATAAATATAGAGTTTCTTTGTCCCCTGAAGTGGTATTGTGTTCCCCAAAATATTGTGCATCCTAATAAACTTTTCTGGGGTCAGAGACAGAACAGCCACAATATTAAACATAGAGGATAGGCAGTGGTAGCACACGCCTTTAATCCTAGCATTCCAGAGGCAGAAATCCATGTGTTCAAGGATACAGCCAAGCATGGTGACTCATGCCTTTAATCCCAGGGAGTGGTGGTAGAAAGCAGAAAGGTATATAAGGCATGAGGACCAGAAACTAGAAGCATTTGGCTGGTTAAGCATTTGGCTGGTTAAGCATTCAGGCTTTTGAGCAGCAGTTCAGTTGAGATCCATTCTGGATGAGGACTCAGAGGCCTCCAGTCTGAGGAAACAAGACCAGCTGAGGATCCGGCGAGGCAAGGTAACTGTGGCTTGTTCTGGTTCTCTGATCTTCCAGCTACACCCCAATACCTGGCTCAGGTTTGATTTTATTAATAAGAACTTTTAAGATTCCTGCTACAGTCCCCCCCTTTTTTTTTTTATCAAAACAGTTATCCAAAATATAAATTAAACTGTCTTTCAACTGGAATTTAAAACCTGTTTTTATTGAAAACACAAAACTGTGTGTGTGCTAGACTGTTCTGAAGAATCCTGGTTATGTAGATAAAACTGCCTAATAAGTAATAAATGTCATCACCCATCAGTAATTCGAGGCCTTATATGAAGCTATTTCCTGTGAATAGTAGTGTCCTACAGCAGATGTTTATTTATGGTAAGCATAAGAAAGAATAATTAGGCATTGCAAATACAACTAACTCTTCCTAAATATCCTATCACTGACCCTGTCCTCCTACAAAGTGTTACAAAAGATGTAGTTTTGAACAAGTCAGCAATGCACAGTCAGACCTATGAATTTTCTAGTAAAGAACTCCTAATGCAGCTGGGCGGTGGTGGCGCACGCCTTTAATCCCAGCACTCGGGAGGAAGAGGCAGGCGGATCTCTGTGAGTTCGAGGCCAGCCTGGTCTACAGAGTGAGTTCCAGGAAAGGCGCAAAACCCTGTCTCAAAAAGCCAAAAAAAAAAAAAGAACTCCTAATGCCCGACACCATGTTAGCACAGAAATGGTAATCTAATAGTGCTTGCTGCTTGCTCCTTTGTGAACACATTTGCTTTCTCGGCCTATGATTAATTATGTATGTATCTAGGAAACTTTGTTTCTCTCTCCAATAGTACCTTTCCAGACAACGCATTGTAAACCCACGAAAAGGAAACTTGGATATGAATCACCACTCTGCCATTTCCTAGCCCTTAAAATGGTTTTCTTTTTCACAGCATTATTCATTTCACCCTTAAATTTTGTATTTTAATAATACAAACCTCCCACAGTAATTTATAAAGAAATAGATATTCTTACGTAAAGGACCTAATATAGAGCTTTGTGCAAGTGTTAGTACAGGGTAATTAGTAGATTCTCTTCTCATTTACCCCTAGTTTACCAGAGACTTTTTAGAATTGTGAAGAATTCAATAGGAGTTACATTTGTCACCCCAGACATTTGTAGGAAAGGAAAGGGTAAAGCAGATAAAATACTTCAGTGGCCCACTTCATCAGGAGCATGGAAGTCATGCCAAAGAAGCAGGTATCTACAGAACACATCTTTCCCCAGTAACTGCTCCCACCAATGATGTGAGGCTTAAGAACAAGTTTACTTCAATGTGGGTAGTATCTAAGTCATCTTAGCTAAACTGAAATTATATTAGTGTTTGTTGAATCGTTTTCATCAGGCTATTCCTATAAAAGAAGAACTCAGTGTACAAGGCTTAGAACTTTTCTCAGATAATTACTTCTGAAATGGAAGCACAAAGAAAAATATACAAGTTAATTGGGGAGGATATTAGGGACTTTAGTGAATAGCAGATACTTTCCCAAAGAATAATCTCTCTCATTGTCACATGCTAGTGCTATGGCTAATCTCTGACATGGGACTGTATTCTTTTTATATCACTACATTAGTGGAAAGAGGGGAGATGAAGGGAAGTGTCAGGCATCTCTTGTCTCCTCTCTGGGAGCATGACACAGGCTGGGTGGGGTTCTTTCTGCTTCTGCCAAAATTCACAATCCATTCAACTGTACCAGTACAGGCCACACTCAAAAATTCTGCCCCCACCTTGCCCAATAACAAAGGAAGAAAAATATAGACAAACTGATGAGCATTGAACAGAGCCCAGATGCAGTGGACACATTCCATCATTTGTGACAGGAAATACTATCCAGGTAAATATGTAGAGCCTTTACATTGCCTACTCAGGTTCCTTGCTCTCCTTTTCCAGTAAATATGACACCTTCCTGCAGGTAATTGCCATTCTAGTTTCTGTCATTATATATTTTCACTCTCATTTAATGTCATATAAATTCAAATATAGGACATCACGTTTTTGCTTCTTGTTTATATGAGTTTTCTCATAAGAAACATTGAAATGTATAATTTAAAATTGTTTTGATCAAACAATATGTATATACATTTTTGTGACCTTAGAGTATGATGTTTTTAAGCTTTAGCAAAACACTATTAGCTACCAAAGGGCAAGGTGGGAAGACAAGGTTTACACTTAAACTGAGTACTTAAACATTCAAAACGTTTTATCTCAAGACATGATTAAGAGACTAGGAAAGAGCCTCCCTCTGAATTGAAGTGATTTTGAACCCCTGGAATCCCAAAGTGGAGGTGGACTCTGGACAACATGGAGCAGGAAAGCTCAAGGATTGAGATCCTGGTGGTCTGTCCACCAAACACCTCTAGGAATGAGAAGTTGATTTTGAACCCCTGCAATCCCAAAGTGGAGGTGGACTCTGGACAACATGGAGCAGGAAAGCTCAAGGATTGATATCTGGTGGTCTGTCCACCAAACACCTCTAGAGAATGAGAAGTTGCTGTCAATTCTGGATGTTCGTTTTCTGGAAAAAGAATGCCCATCTCTTACAACCATGAGTCATCAAGCATTCATCATTGTTTGTAGAATCTGAAAAAATTGAAGGCCCTTTTTTTCGGTGGGTTGTTTTTTTGTCTGCTGAGTCACTCAGGCATAATATGAGTAAAGAGGAATCATTTTTCAGTATGTCACTGTCTGATAATAGTGTGGGCTACTGCTCCCATTAGACTCCTATCCCTTCAGGGAGCACTGCTCTTCTAGCCAGGGAGCATGATTTGCAAGGGGGTCCCACACAATGCCATTAGGAAGGCCTGGCATTCTAGGAATGGCCATGAACTTCAGGGAAAGTGATGTCCTGTAGTGAGCCTGAGCCTTCCAATCTCAGCTTCCAGTGGTATCTCAATCATGTCCACCACCAATATCCAAATAGTGCACGATGCTAGTTCCCTGACAATACCTTCCACCACAGCCTCTTTAACACATGAAATACTACTAGTACCAGGCATGCCTTCTACTGAGGCCCACGCTATGTTCTCTACTACTCATGAGATGCTATTTATCACAAACCCCTATGACTTTTGAATTACTGTGGCTGAGTACCAGTAGCTGCTGACTTTAGCATCTCAGGACTCACTTGTGAAGTCAGACTGGCAGGAAGGTTCTCTCTTGTTTGAGTAGACCACATGTGCTCCACAAAGCACAGAGAGCATCAAAAGTCACCGAAGAGAGAATCCTCAGTTTCAAATCTTTATTTATGCCAGTATGACAACTGTAAGAAAAGTATATATCAAATGTTTTCACATTATAAGTCATAAAATAAAGGCACAGGTAAGAAGCCCTGATGTGCTTGGATGTTATAATGTGCATATACATTAGATATTGAAATTATGGATATGATGACTGCAGCTGACAGTCCGTGAGATCTAACCATCTAGGTAGCACCACAGGAATCATCAGTGGATGCTAGTTTGCCTAGAACCGTAGGCCAAATGAAGAAAGACCAATGGTCTTCTTACTTACTCCTAGCCAGGAGCTTTAGGTAATTTTCTCTTTCCTTTGGCTCTCTAATCTCTGACCTCACTGCCTCAGACTAGGTCATCTCTTTGGTATGTAAAGGTTTAAATAGAGGAAGGAGTATTAGGCTATGGTATGAACGCTCAAATGAAGCTGTTGACCTCATAAGGGATACTTCAAAGCCTTCAAAAATAATCTCTGATGTTCTTGTCCCTCAGAGCCACCTTCTCTACCCCTCAGCCAGATGAGAAGATGAAACAGAGATAAAGGACTTTAGAAGCTCTTATCTTCTGCCACTCTTGACCTCAAAATCCTTGACCTACTCTTGTTTGCCTGTTCCATAAAGCCCAGGATCTGTACCTGGATCATCCACAGTCTTCAGCACCAGGTTTATGCTCAAATACTAAAACTATAATTTACTGAAAACTGACCTTAGGAAAGGTCTTTAAACACCATGTTTTATTTCATCATTTTCTGGAACATAACAATAAGAGTATGAGACTGCAATGAATATGGCATATATACCACATTAGATTCTCTCTGGCATGGCTATCCACATATCCAGAGTTTCTGTACAGTCCCACTAGTCTTGAATGGAATTCTTTGCCATAGAAGATGAGATCTGAAATTCTATATAGTCATAGAATCCCAGACTTGTGGAACAGGTAATACTCATGGGTAAATTTTGACTAATGGGTGAAGGGAGACAGGAGAGAACCAAAAAGAGAAATTCTGCCTTTCTTCTCTCCTATAAATTGTTAAGTAGCATTATTTCTCCCCCACATCATAGCTTTGTTGGGAGATCTCCAAAGCAGCCAGTAAGAACACCTGCCTCTTCAAGGTTGGTCATGAAGCCGTATCCAGCATGGAAACCCATCACCTGGCACAATTTCATTCTTCACCACTCCACTTGCCTGTTTTCACTCCTATATATTGGTTTTCAACATGCTCAATAAACCACTAGTTGATTTTTGTTATTTTTTAAGTTTAACTTTAAAAGAAAGATCGGGAAAAAAGGGGAAGGGAAAACAAATCAAGGTTAGATGGTGATTGGTTTTCATTGGATGAATGTATAAAAATAGCACTCTGAACCTCATCAATACATAATAATTCATATGTTAATAAAAATTAAAATATTTTTTAAAATAAAGATGGAAGATAACACATAAGACACAAAAAGTTACAAGTCAGATAACGAATAAAATATTTGTGCCTAGAATATAGTTAGAATTCTTATAACTCAAAATTTTAAAAAACATTAATTTAAAATAAGCTTAGATTATGGGGCCCATGACTGGGTTCATGGCCCTGATGCAACCACGGTCTATGTAGATGTCAAGGCTCCTGATACCACTGAAGGCTGAGAGGACAGTGTTGTACAGTGTTGACCCCACCCCTCACTGGCTGCAACCCTAGGGAGAACTGGTCCTGCCCCTCACCTGCTGAAGCACTCAGGAGAGAGAGTCTTACACCTCACCTGAGCAGCACAATAGAGATAACCCTGTTGGCAGGTGGCGTGAGTGAGCGGGCCCTGAGAGAATGAGAATGGGAGAGCAGGTCGAACCCCTCTCATCTGCTATGTGGTGGCATGGGTGAGGGAAAGATGCTCTCCTCCCCTCGACACTTGCAGCAGGTAGGGGAATCTGACCCAAACCCTCCCCAGCTGCAGTACTTGGGAGAAGGAGCCCTGCACCTCACCTGGGCAGCACAGGAGAGTTAACCCTGTAGACAGTGGCATGGGTGAGCCCGCTCTGATGGCATGAGAGGGACATAGCTGGTACCATCTCCCTAGTCTGTGGTGTGGTGGTGGGGGTGGGGGAAAGATACCCTCCCCCCCTTGACCCTACCTCCTCCAGATGGTAAGGGAGCTAACGCTCCCCTTTATCAGCTACGAGGAAAACAGGCCCTGTACCTCATACGGGAATTACAAAGGAGCTGACCCTGTTGATGGGGACACAGGTAAGCTCACCCCAAGAACATAAGCATGCGGGATCTAGCCCCACCCCTCATCTGCCATATGGCATCATGGGTTGGGGGAGAGATTCCATACCCACCGTCTCTTTATGCCTGAGGTGGGAGAACTGCTACTGCCTCCCACTAACTGCAGCACTAACTGCAGCACTCAGGATAGCAAGCCCTGCCCCTTACCTGGGCAGCACAGTACAGTCAATCGTGTAGGCAGAGGTGTGGCTGAGCCACCTCTGAAGTTGTGAGCTTCGGAGAGCTATCTCCACTCCTCGTCTGTCATGCTGCAGCGTGGGCAGGGGAGCGATGCCCACTCTTACCTCTCGCCCCCCACCACCTGCGACAGATGTGGGAGCTGATCCTCCCCATTACCAGCTGCAGCACTTAGGAAAGCAGATCCTGCTCCTCACCTGAGCAGTGCAGTACAGTTGACACTGTTGGCAGAGGCAAGGGTGAGCTGGCCCTGAGGATGTGAGAGTGGGATAGCTTGCCACAACCCCCCTCATCTGTCATGAAGTAGTGAGGGTGAGGGAAAGAGGCCCCCCTCCCCATGTGCCTGCCACCTGTGGTGGGCGAGAGAGCTGACCATTCCCCTTACCAGCTGCAGCACTCAGGAACGCGGACCCTGCACCCAACCTGAGCAGCACAGTAGAGCTGACCGCATTGACAGGGAGGCAAGTGAACTGCCCTAGAACGTAAGCATGGGAGATCTGGCCCTGCCCCTCATCTACCACATGGTGGTGTGGGCAGGGAGACATGCCTCCCCAAGCCCTCACCACCTGAGGCAAATGGAAGATCTGGCCCTGAAGTCGTAAGAGTGGGAGAGATGTCCCTGCCCCTCACCAGCTGCTGCTCATCATTGCAAGAGGTGAACTAGCCAGGGAAATACTGGAGAGCTCACCTGGGTGGTGAAGATGAGGGAGAGCTGACCTATCCTGCAACCACCCAGGCCCAGAATCAGGGTTATGAGTTGGGGCCACCCTAACATCCACCCCATCTATAATTTACGGAGCATGTGAAGTGGCTAGTCCTGCAGACCCAAAGCTGTAGGATCTCCACGACACAGAACAACAACAGGATATCCAAGAGGAGTCCCAGTGAGGACTCAGCTTCTATAATGATGGTATAGCAGAAACCAGAGGCCTTGAACCAGACCAATGACTCTTAGCAATGAACACCTGCACATAAAGATATATGGATAAAAGGGTTTACTGCGTGACTCACTGTGTCACACTGCAGCTTCCATAATGAGATTTTCCTTTTTTTTTCCTTTTTTCTCTTAGATTTTATTTTGCAGGAAAGGTTGCAAGGGCAGAGGGCAGATATAAAGGAATGGGAAATGAATGGAATCAAGATGCATGATATGAAAGAAACAAAGAACAAATGAAAAGAAAATTTAATAAAATAAAAAATTAGCTCACTTTTTTTTTGAGACAGGTTTTCTCCATGCAAAAGCCCTGGATGTACTGGAACTCACTCTGTAGACCAGGCTGGCCTCAAACTCACAGAGATTTGTTTGCCTCTGCCTCCCAAGTGCTGGGATTAAAGGTATGCACCACCAACAACCAACTAAAATTTGCAGACCATATGACTAATAAAATATTTGTACCTAGAATATAATTAGAATTCTTATAACTCAAAATTTTAAAAACACAATGTAAAATAAGCTCAGATTTTAAGCAGATATACAAGTGACCAATAAGCACATGAATGTGTGCTCAGTAGGAATGCAAATTTAATATATGTGCCAAGAGATTAAAACATGTGTTCCCACATAACCTAGTAATAAGTGTTCCTAGCAGCATATTCATAAGAAGAGAAAGTAAAAAAATTAAATAAAATGTCCACCAACTTATAAACCAAGTAGACAAACAGAATGTGGTATGTCTGTACAACAAAACATTATTCGTCTAGAAAGGGCAATAAAGCATATAATGTATGCTATACTGTGTAATATCAGTCTTTAAAATATTATGTTTAAGGGAAGTAACTAGACATGAAAGGGCAACAATGTGACTTCTTTTACATGCTGTCTAATGTGTAATATCAGTCTTTAAAATATTATGTTTAAGGGAAGTAACTAGACATGAAAGGGCAACAATGTGACTTCTTTTACATGCTGTCTAAAATAGACAATCCGCAGAGACGTATGCGGGGAGGAGGAGACAGTGACTATGCAACGGGGAACGAAAATGACCCGGAATTACATAGTGGAACCTTGTAATATATTAAAAAGCAGGAAGTTGTATACTTGAAATGGTAAATTTATGTTATATGAATTATGCTTCAGTTTTTTGAAGAAAGATGACCTTCATTTTTTAATTAAATACTTGAAATATCCTCCTGGACCAAATGAGTTATTTCAATCAACTTTTCGCCCAAATTTCGTAACTGATGTGTATGTACACATATATGTACTAATATTATATTATTACATTAATATTTTATTAAACGTGTACACACATATATTTATCCAGTAAGAGTGGAGTGATTAAAAAAGTGACTAGTGCTTCTTTACTTGTCCTGTCTGTTATCTGCATAATCTGTGAGCCTCTTCCCATTGCCCTGATTCCTCAGAAAATAACCTAGAAGAGAGTTAATGCAGGCAGACGGGGAAAAGAAAAGCAATGAGGTTGGCATTAAGAATAGTCTAACATTAGCTCACTGTGCCCTGAATAAATGATGTTGGCTAAGTTTCTGTTGGGTGTAAGGTACTCACACTGCTGGGTGTGCAGCTGCCTCTGACCACCATTTGTGGCTGTTGGTCTTCTCAACTTGCAGAAATGCCTGTGGCATGAAGCATGGTCTCTATCTAGGATGGGTAGAACTTGGAGGATGACAAGTCTAAATTAAGAACTCAGGACTTTAGGCTATTTGCTTTGCCCGGACAGTCCAGAAGTCCTGAGATTTAAAAAGGGTGATGAAGATAGCAGCTGGCCCATTCCCTGCCCATTCCTCTCATGCAAGCCCAATCACCACCCATGTGCAGGGTGCTGTCAAAAATCAAAGCAGTTGCTCAGTTTGGCCTTGAGAATAATTCTTTCCTTGAAAATCAAACTTCTAATCTGGGTAGTGCTGTGATCAATTCCAGATGTTTGGCCTGCAGTTCAGATGTTGTTGTAAACGATTCGACACTGTCTTTCAGTTTTCTCTTTTCTGCTCTGGCCCAGATCCATTTCCAGCTCAGCTTTCTCTTGTCAGTTTCCTATTTCCATATTGTCAAGCATCTTATCCTCTTCCTAGCTCACTGTTTGTGAATTTTCATTTTTTATTTTACTTACAGTAAATGATCCCAGGAAGAGCTCTGCCAAAAGTAACAGAGTGATACTCAGTGCTGACTCAAGCTACACAGTCATCATGAGGTTGATTAGTTTAAACACTTCAGACCAGGGGTCCTCATTCTTAGTCATATTTGAGAGACTCCAAAATATAATGATACCTGGGTACCAGTCTTGAGTTTCTGATGTAATTAGTCAAAGAATGAACTGAGCTTCCAGAACTTATACAGTTTACCCACTGATACTCAGGTACAGCTACTCGAAATAACAGTGTGAGTGTAAGGTTTCTTTTAGCTTTGACTTTCTGTATTTCTTGAATATAAAGCATAATCAGCAAAAGAGAATTCCTGTTCTTCCACAGTGAGAGGCAATTCTCCCTTATTTTCTTGTTTGTAAGAGAATGAGAGATAAAGGAGCAGAATGTAGGAGAACGGATCCTTTAAAACGTATTAGGCTACATTATCTTCGACCCTTTCAATGGCCTTTCCTTTTACTCACAAGAAATCTGAAGTCCTTTTAATGGCCAGTGATGTCTTACATAATCTGGCTGCCTAAACTTCCTCTGTTATCTCCAGCTATGTGCTCTACTATTCTTCCCCTTACATTCACTGCAGCCACAGTGGTCTCATTGCTATTCTTCACATTAAGCAGGAATATTTTCAGTGGAAGGTCTTCATACATTCTAAGCCAGGAATCTTCTTCTGAATATATACATTTGATTAGTTCTCTCAACTTCTTCAGCTCTTTATTATTATATCATCTTCTTAATAGGGCTTCTCTGACCACTATTTTAAAATTGGAATTCCCCTAACCCCCCTACCCCCCTCTTGTTTTATTATTCTCCATAGTACGTATGACCTTC
Organism: Peromyscus californicus insignis; assembly: GCF_007827085.1. Classification (NCBI taxonomy): domain Eukaryota; kingdom Metazoa; phylum Chordata; class Mammalia; order Rodentia; family Cricetidae; genus Peromyscus; species Peromyscus californicus. The sequence goes on from NW_026294391.1 coordinate 53,508,977, forward strand.
TTACATGATGGTTTTCTTAACATATGTCCTATTTTTTCTCAAACTAAAGAGGATAACTATGACATCATTGTACCTATTATATTTACTACCCAATCCAAAATATTTAAAACAGTGGTTGTCACACAGTAGGCTCTGTGTAAGTATTTATTATTTGAGCAAATGATAAAAAGAAATTCTATAGAATAATAGTAACAACCTTATAATTTGTGTGATGTCAGTTAGTTCCATGAACTTTAATGATAATCTGCTAAGGCAGATTTTATCAAAACAAAATAAATGAGTCTCTGAGAGAAAATATTACCTTAAGTTCATTTATATAGTAAGAAAGAAAGCCAATCTTGGCATGTATGTTACAGTTGTGTAGCTTGGTCCTCTTGTGGGACTCCTAACAATGGGAACAGGGGTGTCTCAGACTCTTTTACTGGCTTTTAGGACCCTACTCCTCATACTGGGTTGCCTTACCCAGCTTAATACATGGGGAAGTGCTTAGTCTCACTGCAGCTTGATATGCATGTTCTGTTGATATCCATGAGAGACCTGCCCTTTCCTGAACAGAGATGGAGGAGGAGGGGGTAATCAGAGGGGAGTAGGCGGGAGCAAGTGGGGGAGGGACTGGGATGGGAGGGTGGGAGGGAGACTGTAGCTTAATATAAGATAAATAGATAAATAAATTTACTTAAAAATTTAAAAAATATTTTAAAAAAGAAAGAAAGCCAAGACTCAAAGGTAACTTAGAGTCCCTAAGTGCATCATGCTTTGCAAGGCGGTGTTTTACTAAAATTGTGAGTGTATAACCTTCACTGATATTTTTTCTTTTTGTGATATTTCCAGTGAACAGAAAAAAACCTTTTCTGAACATGAACTTGATTTTTCTTTAAATAATCATTCTAAAAGGTTCCTGAGGAAGTTTTGGGAAATGCCTACACCCAAGACTAATTAAATGAAAACATTAAGGGGTTACGAATCATTATACTAGGTAAATAGTGGGATAGACTTAGATGAATAAAGAAGAATGCCACGAATAAAATGTTAGGTGACACACATATTTAAAGTTAGAAAGAGAATAGCAGCCACCCATACACAAGGGGAACCCAGGGAAAACTAGACTCTGGTAATAGTAATGCATGTTAAAATGTTAATGATTAACTAGTGAGCGTTAGTGCCAGATTTTGGTGCAGGAATGCACAAAGGGGTTAAGATGTATTCTTCTTCTTCTTCTTCTTCTTCTTCTTCTTCTTCTTCTTCTTCTTCTTCTTCTTCTTCTTCTTCTTTTAAAGATTTGTTTATTTATTATGTATACAGTGTTCTGTCTGCATGTATGCCTGCAGACCAGAAGAGGGCATCAGATCTCATTACAGATGGTTGTGAGTCACCATGTGGTTGCTGGGAATTGAACTCAGAACCTTTGGAAGAACAGCCAGTGCTGTTAACCGCTGAGCCATCTCTCCAGCCCAAGATGTATTATTCTTATTTTGATTTTTGTAAAAGTAAGTTTCCAGCCAGCAAAATAGCTCAGTAGGCAGGTAAATGTGTTTGCCATGGAAGCCTGATGAACTGGACTTGAGCCTTAGAACCCATATTTAAAAAGTAAATTGTCTTTTTATACTTAAATTTGCTAAAATATATGCCTGTGATAGAAATAGTTTTTAATTGGCTTCTTTTTCTATTTTCCTATTGGCTTAAGAATTTCATCTATTCATGATACCAACTTCAGGAAAATAAAAAGGAGCTGTACACAATTAAAGACTGACTTACCTGTCTACTTTGTCCTTTATTCCAGTACACAAAGCAAGAGGTTATAGCTCATCTGAGGTAGGCAGAAGTATATAGTTCCTTTTCAAGCCAGTTGTCACTGTAGAGGTAGAATTAATAGTCAGTAAACTGGGCCACTTCTATTTATCCAAAGGCAAAGAGTAACCATGTGAGTTAAATTTCAGAATGTGTGCCTGCACACATAGCTACTATACAAAAAGACACACACTTGTCAAAAAGACAAATACAACTATACAACTTAGAAGACTGTAAATTGAGCAGAAGAAAAGGCCAAAAACTCACAAAACCATATATATATCAAGAGAGATGATTAATAAAATAATTAATGAAATTAAATTAAGGTCAATCAATTCTAGGCTGACTTTAAGAGGAACATATCCTTTTGATTTCTGCTGAAACAGTCATCGCAAGTAGAAGCAAAGGCACAGAAAATACCTTGGATCATGTTCAAGGGAAAGAATGAGACAATGTATGTGAAAACGCTCTGGAAACTTCAAATTGTGCTTCACATGTGAAGAGCTCCTAGGACTATTGTTACTATCCCACCCAAAGCAGAGCAACAAAGGACATTGGAGACAAGCCACAGGTCACATCAACATTCAGCCAATATTTAAGTCTGCTTTTCTCTGCTGTCACCCAAGTCTAAGTGAGTCACTGATTTGTGTATTGACCACCATAAGACAGCGTATGCTATGAGAAATAATTAGTTACAAACCATTAGAGTGCTTGAAGTAGAGATTCATTAGCTTCCCAAGGAAATTTGGTAGTGTCCCAGAAAGAAATTGAAATCATGATATGATTTCTTTATGTGGATGTCTGGAAATGGTATGATTCAGAAAGTGTGTTCTAATTTCTAATTTCCCTTACTACTTTTTGGTCTTGCATCATATTGTTTCTACTCTGATCAGATTACCAAGCAGTCTAGAACAACTGTACCACCCTGAATCCGTCAGTCCTTTTTACCCAACAGTAATCAAATATGACATTTCTTCCTCAGAAGGCCAGGGAATGAAATATCCTACAGAAAGAGTGGGATAAAATAGTAGGTACATGTAATTCAACCCAAGGCAAAAACCACACAACAAGACTGGGAAAATCAGCCCAGAGATTGAGCCTATTCGTAGAGAATGAGATGCTGTTGCCAAAGTTGTTCCACCACCCTTTTAAAAGCCATGCCCATGAAATGGGAAGGATAACTGAAGGTGAACATAAATAAGAAAGATTGATACACACTTACAAAAATGTCACAATGAAACTCAAATGTATTGAATGCTAACTAAAACATTTTAAAGAAAATAAATTTACATGAAAAAATGTTCAAGAAGAGGAAAAAGTACAGGAGTTGAAAGGGTTAGTACTATAAAACATATCTGGTAAAAATAAACCTATTATCTCATACATAATTATGCTTTTGTGAAATAATTTTCAGAAATAATTTCAGATTTTGAAAATCTCACACAAAAGGTCATATTAGCCTCATCTTTTTATTGCTCAGAGGAAAATACCATCCATCTGTATTTGAACGCCTTGAATAACAAGCAACTCAGTACTCATAAGACAGTATGTTTTCATTATGGTTTATTTATTTTTTCTTCATTTTGACAACTGGTTAAAATTTAAGATAAAACTAATTGAGACTACATAGGCATGAAATTCCACAAGGATATATCAAGATAACCTCAACTCTTATGATCCAAGTAGGAAAACTGGAGGTACAGGAAAAAAAATACAATGTTCCTCAAACATGCATAGTTTGTTAAGACTGTAATCTAAGTCTCTGCTCAGGGCTCAGTGACTTGTCTATTTCCCCTACACAAAGAGGCAGGCCACCTTCATGACTGACTGCCGACTGACTATGTTACCAAGGATGCAGCTTCTCTTTTCTTCACAACATAATATTGGCTGTGTAATTTCTCAACAAGAAAAATTCCAGAGGATAGACTGGGTCAGGGAAAGGCAGCTCATGGAAGTGAAGTAGTACTGCCCACTTATTTTGGCTTATTCACAACAGTGACTAACAACCTCCTGGAAATAATGACATTTTACTGTTTGATTCCATCATATATTACATGGAAACCACTTTATTTTTCATAATGGGTTGCTATTTCTTACATATAGAGTAACTGTAGGATGGATGGTTAGTCACTAAAATACTCAGTTGATAATTGTTTTCTACACTAGGCATTCTGTTAGTCACAAAAGAGAAAACCGACCAGAATAAAGAAGGCTGATTAATGTGTAAGAGAGCATGTCTAGAGAAACACTGGAAAAATATATAGTTAATGCTAATCTAAGACAGACTAGAGCCATATCGACATCTCTCCTATGTATTTAATAATAATGGTCCATCTAGTATATAAACTAATGATAAAACTGGCCAATACACTTCCCATTAAGCACTTTATGGGAAAATATAAGGGTGGGGCCAGTCTTCTAAAGGAAGCAGAGGAAAAAAATATCTTTTCCTTCAAAAGCTTCAGCTTTGAATAATGACTTAGCTTACTCCCTGCAGAAGGCATTCAGTGGAAGAGATCAAGAAGACATTTAACTAAAGGAAAGCTATATGGCCTGCCTTAGGTTTCTAGGCCAAGATATAATTTGCTTTTCTTCTGGGTCTAGGGACTTTTTCCTCCCTGGTTTCTCTTACTGAAAAATTTCAAAGACAAAGTAACTGGTACAAGGTAATTGGATGATTACCTTCCTCTCTTCCTCTCTAGTTCCAGAATTAACCTATCTAGCCATCATCTTATACACAAGCAGCTGTAGAAAATGAAGGGGAAAAGTGAATTAGAAGAAAAAACAAAACTGTGGCTTGCAGTTATGACTCAGACACACAGAGACCAAATGATCTCCATCAGGTTACATTTTCTCTGAGCATTCTCTAGTGAAGAAATGATACAATTAAAGAATTGAAAAGAATAATACATTATAAAGAAATTTGTCACATTCTCCCATAATGTTTCTTTTGTAGTTACTGACATCTGAAGGTGTTACCACTCCATTTTGTAAATTCAAAACCTCAGACTCATATTTTAATTAATAAATACCATGCCACATGAGAAATGAAAAAAAAACCAGCTGATTTACCCAGGAACAGAAGATGGAGGGAAATTTGGTCTCTGATCTTCAGATCTCTGACCTTTCAGAAGAGAGAAAGAGGTTGCAGTAAGTAGCCCCAGAAAGCATCATTAGAACATCTGAACAAAAGGAAAAACTTGCAACAACCAAGCATTTCCCCACGAACAGATAATGGATTCTTTCAGAGAACAGTGAAGACTTTTCCTCTAGAAGTGTTGTCAGAGATGAGATGGGTGTTTAAAGGTGAAGTCAAGTTTAAACGAAACATATGACTCATAAAAGCCTACTATTCATCAAGCATTGGGCTAGATCCTTCACAAGATTATCATTTTTAATCCTTTCAACAAGTGGGAACTATTTCCCATTTTTTTTTCAGGAAAACAGAAACCTAGGGAAGTTTTAATTTTCTCACTGGGCTTACTCATGATTCTATAGGTGGATGGAAGGAATATCTCATTGTTGTATAAAACCAGACAAGTGAATACTGATGCAGAATGGAAATATTGAGCATACAGTGCCTTTAGGATTCCAAACAATAGATTCCAAATCACACTATCTAAAGACGTGGGATGAAAATGTGTACCCTTTCAAAGTATAAACTAACCCTAAGAGATAAACTTCATCTTTCCCTTTTCAAATGCCATGTAAGTCATCAACTTCAAATTTCTGAAGAGTCAAAGTTAGGGCTTTGTCTACTTTTCATTTGTTCACTTTTGTGTCTTCTTATGCCTGCCCAGCTGATTCACATTTACCTAATTATTCTTCCTACAGTATAGATCTGACTTTTTCTTTAATTCAGAAACTCACAGTGGCTGTACAATGATCTGCCAAATAGACAGAAACGCAAGTATCTGAAGTCTTGTGTAGTTTCCCACCAGTCTTATTTCTACTTGTTCCTAATTGTACTAAAGCATCCAATTCAACTAGTGTTCCTTTCACATGTTCTGAGTTCCTTGCCATCAAGCAGTTGTTCATGTTTTCTCTGCTTAAAATGCCTTCTCTCCTTTTTCCACCTGTTGAAATCCTATCTGTGCTACATAATCTATCTTAAATAATAATGGTTAACATTTATTGAGTGCTTATTTTGAACTGTGCTAAGCATGTACAAGTATTTTACATAGATTAATTCAGTTCATCCTCAGAATAACTCGATGATGTTGGCACTGTTGTCTCAACTTTTACCTATAGTAAAATGAACCTCAGAGAGGGAGAAATCTTCCTTTTGACCAAGGTCACACAGTTGCTATTTGGTGGAATGAGATCTGAATACAAATAATTTTGCTCTCTAGCACCCATAGGTGTATTAGGATTGAAAAACAGTTATCTGGGCATAATGAACACATACCTGTACTTACAGCATTTAGGAGCTGGAAGCAGGAGGATCAGGAATTAAAGAGCCTCCTTGCTATAGAGAGAGTTTCATTTAGTCCAGCCTTATCTACCTGGGAACCTCTCAGGTCCTAAAGATACCCGAGACAACTCTAACTCAAAACAAAACACTCGAAATCAAGAGAGAGAGAGAGAGAGAGAGAGAGAGAGAGAGAGAGAGAGAGAGAGAGAGGGAGGGAGGGAGGGAGGGAGGGAGGGAGGGAGGGAGGGAGGGAGGGAGGGAGGGAGGGAGGAAGGAAGGAAGGAAGGAAGGAAGGAAGGAAGAAAGAGAAAGAAAGAAAGAAAGAAAGAAAGAAAGAAAGAAAGAAAGAAAGAAAGAAAGAAAGAAAGAAAGAAAGAAAGGAAAACTGAAAAAAGCCACAACTTTTCTGTTTTTCTCTCTCTCTAGTTGATATGGTCCTTACTTGACAACTTCAGAGCATTTTGACTAAACTTTTAAAGTTTATTTTGTGCAGTATTATTTGTGTTCCTACGCTCAGGATGAGTCTATTAAGCCATAGGGGATACAGCCTCTGTATCACACAGACAGCTTAGTACTTTAAGCTTTATGATAGAGGGTATGTATTCAATATGAATCTTATGTTGGATTAAATGTATGGCAGGATGAAGGGGACAGGAGAGTTACCTAGACAGAGAGTTCCACAATTTACTACCTCCCATTGCCCTACGTGACATTGTCCAATGCTGCCAAAACCTGTCAAAATGAGATCCCACAGCCTGTTTTCCCAGCCTAGTCTCTGGCAGGTCTCTTCTCCTCCCTGCACCCCGCCAGTTCTTGCAGCTGTCTGGTCCTTGGCCAGTGTTTGGGGTGAGGCCGGATCAAAATATCACTGTCCTGGGCTCGGCTTCCAGCAGCAAGTGATCAAATGAAACTCAGTCACTGGTGACAAGGCTGGATTGAAAGCCCCCATACACAGTGCCAAATTGCTCTTTACACAGGCCCGGACTTGCCCGAGCACCACGTGGGTGGGCTAGTAGTTCAGCTTTCTGCAGGATGCTCTGAATGTCCAATCCATTCCCTCCTCCTCTCTCTTCCTTATCTCTGGATCCCAGATGCACAAGGTTGTTGGACAAGTCCGGGCATATTCCCAGCGGCCATCTGGCTCCAGTTCGAACCTGTACAGGCAGGAACTGACTAGTCAAGGCTGTAGGGATAACAGCCTAAGTTTCTGACATCTCAGAGAGTGCTGTCAGGGCACAAACGATGAAATGACTGATAGCCACAGAATACCTTCCCCCAAGTCATGCTGACTTTGTAGTACCCTCACACGGACATCTGATATGGTCCTCTATTTCCGTCCCTAGGTGACACAGGTTCCAACTGATTTACCACATGAAGGAGTGTTCCCACACTTACCCTGTAAAGATCAATGGATGGATCATACAACTGGACTCCCTGAACAAACACAGAACAGACACCCTGCCCAGTAGCCGCCTCCAGCCCCCAGCCTGCATACCGCTCTCACAATAGGCGAAATCCGTTGCAACCAGTGTTCTGCTGGACTCATTTCACTTTCACGTGTGGCAACAACAGATCAAATCCATCCTCTATTTCTTTCATGTTGTGCCTATCCCCCTCCTCTCCTCTGTGAGGCACGAGGGACAACTATTGGACTATTTGATGTGCCTGGGAGTGGTTATGCAAATAAACCCCGCCCCTGAGAGGACACTGTGAGTCTGGCGGGTAAACAATGGCCAAGCCACAAGTATGGCAAGAGTCATTAAAGCTCCAGGAACTGAAGCCGGGGCAAGTGGGGGAAGGGCCTAGAGTTGGATCTAGCTGAATCTGCGGGGAGGAAGGGAGGAGGCAGCTAAATGCAGCCCAGTTTTTAAAAGTTCTGTGCATGACTTAGCAGGCTTAGAGTTTCAGAGAAAACCAAATGTTGGGACAGTTGGAATTCTCAGACACAAGGAAAAGCCACTTCCCAGTTCTGGCTTTTCAGTTTTATATTAGTACTGTCAGAAGATTAAGATTTTTAACAGGAAACATGAAGCTGAGGAAAGACCACTGAAAGAAACACTAGATTCTACACTTCACTCTGACTTTAAGCCATGCTGTTACCTCTGTTGGGTCATGGGTCTCTCACTGCACATACATCTACGGTATACACACACACACACACACACACACACACACACACACACACACACACACACACACCATGTACATAATATCTCTAAGGGCGCTTCCAAAAATGATACTTTCTGGTAGTCTTGTGATTTCACAGGCCACTGTAAGGGATGTCCTAGAATGCATTAAGATAGGAAGAAATGGGAGCCTGAGCTAAAGTATAGAGGATGGAATGTGCCTTGACCAAATTGAGACACCTCACCTGGCCTGGGCAAAGGCCGTAAACAGGAATTCAGAATCAAGTCTCAGAGGCTGAAAACCCTTTGGAGGAAAAGAACAGAATTGGATTAGAATAATTACAAGAATTTAGTTGCATACAAGTGTATATTGGATAGAAATAAAGAAATAAACACACTTCCGTGCTATCTGACATTATCTCTGAGGTTAAAATAAAAAGTATTTCCCTACACAGCTAATTTTGTCCCTAGTGAAGAGGAGGGACCAACAACAGAATAATCTGCCTTTTCTTCCAGAGAGAGCAACTTTTTCAAAAAGAGTGGCCCTCTGGTTTTCTCCATCTTCTTCAGATGATAGTGTCTGTGCTAGCTGAGTTTTGAGACCCCACTGTAATAAAAAGAATGCTGGTTTGGGAAATAGAACCCTTGATCAAGCCAATGTCATGTGTAAAATCATATAATCTTTCACAGTCTTGTTTTGGGCATTTGAAACTTGAACAGATTCACAGCCTTAGTGGCCTTGAAATTCTAAAATGGTTCTTCTCACATGCTTGTGTACATATGTGGTTACTCGGGGTTTCTGATAACACACACATTCTGTGTTAGTATCACTATGGCATGAGGCTGAAACTGATTTTCTTTCTTTCTTCTTTTTTTTTGGGGGGGGTGCGATTTTGAGGCTGGGTTTCTCTGTGTAGTTTTGGTTCCTGTCCTGGATCTCACTCTGTAGACCAGGCTGGCCTCAAATTCACAGAAGTCAGCCTAGCTCTGCCTCCCGAGTGCTGGGATTAAAGGCGCGCGCCACCGTTGCCCAGCAAGACTGACTTTCTAATAGCATTCCCATTTGATGCAGTTGCTTCTGAGTCACAGATAATACAATAAACAGGAAAGGTCGAGATGGTGGCAAGAAGCAACCTTAGCTGCTCCTCTCTGCATTAGCCAGCATTCTATACCACTAATGATCAGTTTTTGAAGAAGACGGGCTTGTCTGGGCTCACAGATTTGGAGATGTCAGTCCATGGTTGGTTGTCCCTGTTGGTTTTTGGTCTGTGGCAATTTAGCTTATTCCAGTGGCACAACGCCATTTATTTGCATGATGGCCAGAATCCAAAAGTAAGACTTATCAAAAGATCTGGGTCTCACTATCTCCTTCAAAGACCTAGCCCTAGTTACCAAAATACTTCCCACTATACCTCACTTTTTAAAAGCTCTAGCATTTTCTAGAAGTACAATGGGCTATTGTCCAAGCTATGGACAAATAGATCCCTGCAAGACATTTCAGGTTTAAACTAAAGCAATCCATAATCTTGCAAATTATGTTCTTTTGTCACTAACAATTGTCCTTTGAATTAGGGTTTACTATTCCCATTTTACAGCTGAAGTGAATCCTAGTATTCCATGATCATATCTGGAAGAACCTGAGAGAAAAGTGGCAGAAAACCTTCAGAATGTGGAAGTTATTGTTGTATCATCTGGAAAATGTCTGGAAGTAACTCTGCCTCCTCCCATAACTTGTCTAATAACAGAATAATTGTTGATCTTCACAAGAACTTGACAGGAATTCTTTCACACATTTTAATTGATTAGATTAATATATTTATCCTAGCAACAACATAAAAGAGCAAAAAACAATGGAATAATCCCTGCTTCTATTTTTAAATGTCATATATACTTCCCTAGCATGTTCTGTCTTAAAAATACATTCTCAATTCCATAACTCAGCACCTTTCTTCAACTGTTCTGGTAGCCATGTGTTCTCCCTGCTTTTGTAATTTCTCCACACTAGTCAATTCACAGCTTAGCAACTAGAGTGACCCTTGAAATATTAATAAACACAAGTATTTTCAAACCATTTTTGGGTTGTCTTATTCAGAGTACAACCCAAATGTATTAATTACAGTTTTAAATTGTTTATAATCTACTCTACTCCATCTGACTGCCACCAATCTGTCATCTGTACTTGATGTCATCTCGTACTAATCTGCTTCATCACTGTGCTCAACCAATTCAATATCTTTGCTTTATTTCTCCTAATACTTGACACGCTAAAGACTGGTCTTTGGACTTGTGGTTTCACAGTTCAAAAATTTCTTCCCCGGCCATCATCATGGCCCTATTCCCAGCCATTATTATGACTTCATCCATCACTTCCTCTAGCTCTCCATTCAAATTTTTTCAGAAAGAGTTTTCAAAAATACCCTAATACAAGAAATTGTCTGTGCATTTTGGACTCCAATGGATAAATGAACTTTGCCTCAGCAGTACCTCCAGGTACCTGAGGTGCAGTGTGGCACTGGGCCAGAGTAAGGCTCTCATCTATTTCCTCTGTATGGAATCTACTTTTTTCCCATGGGCAGTGAAAACTGAGTTGGGTCACTTCACTTCTTGGGATTCCCCCAAACTCTCTTCTTGTCATGGGCAGAAATTACATCATGAAACCAAAGAGCATAATCCTAGTTGAAATGTTTCTCTGATTATACGTCATTGCTAGAACATGCTTTATATACCTAACTGGAGGAAAGACAGGCCCAGCCTCCCCTAAGCATATCTATGTTTGCAGAGAGGTTCCTCTTGGGTCACAGAGAGAGATTTGGGGGCTCTCTAATGTCAACCTTCAGATATTCCTCAGAACACTTAAGAATATTGGCCTTAGAGAGTTCTCAAAGAAGCCAGGATAGCATCTAATTTGAGGGTAAAATATAGACACAGTGACTTATTATAATAGAAAATAATGTCTCTTCAGTTAGACTAAGGCTCTTCCAATCTATAGAGACTGAAAAGTGCAAATGAAAGCAAAAGTTAATGAATCACAGAATGGTGAGAGCTATAGAGCTGACTCTTTGGATTCTAGTATGTCTAGCAATATTCCTAATTACACGATCAGTTTCTTATGTCTGTTAGTCAGCATGTGAAATATTCCGAAATAACTTTGGCCAGAGCTGTCTCATGTAATGGCTTGGGTCTTCTGGATTACAAAGCTGGGTTATAAGAAAGTTACTTTTATCCATGCGATTTTTCAAACTTCAGCTGAGTTCTAACATAGTTCATTAGTGTTATTTTTATCATCCTGAATCATGTTTCTTTTCATTTACCAGAAATGACTATTTCCAGTTCATTCCTGTTAGTCAAGACTCAAATACTACTCTAAAACACCTCCTAACTAATCACTTCACTTACCAAGAATATAAAAGAGCGGTGACCTCTCCTTCCTTAATCTTATCCTTCTCTCTTATTTAAGAACTTCTTTCTGTCTCAGAGTGATCTATCTGCATTCATTCCTACTGTCTGCTGCTTATTACTTTTCATGAATCTTTGTAGTCATTTCCTTTCAGATACTTCTGCTGCCTTTTGTATTTCTAGTTTAAGCCAAGTCTGCAAAGGATTTACCATACTTACTGGTTTTATATGATCATTTTTACGTCTTCATTTCTTTTTGTTTGTAGCTTTGCTGTTTTGAGACAGTGTCTTCTTATATAGTCCAAGAAGAACAGGACTGTATGACCCTTTAACCATAGCATCTCTAAATCAGGCATTGAAGGTATAAGCCACAATGTCCACCTCTACTTCTTCATTTATGAACTCACCATATTCCGCTTTCCTTAGGGCCACTCACGGATTACTTCGAGAGTTTCCTCCATTGAACCTCTCACCTGACTCTGACTCATCTCAGCGTACTGTGAACCTGTGGGTCAAGAACCTATTAGTCATTTCACTAATTTCCAGGTGCAAAAGAGCACCCAGAGCATATATTTTAGAAATTTTTATTATATCTATTAGCAGGTCTTAAACAAATTAATTAGCATATGACTGGGTGGGAAGGCTAAAGGATAAATCAAATCATGTTTAAATTTATCCTTGAGACATCCAGGCCTCATGGTGACCAGCACACAAGATTTTCAATACCTCCTCAACTAAACAGAAGCGAACATTGGAAACACATAATAAATAGTAGTGACAGTTAAATGTTCATTATCATTTCATTAACTCTGCATATCCAGTCCTATTTTAATGTTCTGTATGCAAGATTTCATTTTATAATTGAGAAAACTGAGTCACAGAAATGATAGGTAATTTCCTGTAGTGCCAAACGTGGCAGGTAACCCAGAACTCTCAAAAGTAAGTGATCTCTGAATTATTCACTGTCACATTAAAAACAACCCATTCTTTCCTTCCCAAAATGGACCATCCTATCCTATCTGGAGAACTATTCTATACTTCAAATGTTTCCCTGAAATTTCCTACTCAGTACTGAATTTTCAGTCTCGAAAAAGGACTTTCTCCTTTATTGTCATGACTTTTGCATATTTAATACCTCTGCTTCCTTTACTTTAATTGTAATGGCCATGCTTTCTTCACCCATCCTGGCCTTCCCTCCGAAAGGAGAAGAGAAGGGAGCCTCTTCTTCCTGTCCCTTGTGGACATGCATCAACAATCATCCACATCTTCACTGGTATCAGTATTAGCTGTCTTCTCTGTTGTGCCCACCCCCTCTAGCCACAACATTTGAATCCCCCTCCCATTGTAAATTAACTTGAACCTAGATCTACACTGCCTCCTCTTTAATAAGCCACTCCATCTCTTCTCCTTTCTTAGTTAAGGTCCTGATCAGATACTGGGTCAGATACTATCTATAAATTCAGATAAAAGCCCATGGCTAGAGAGCTCATAGACCCTAGTGGAGAAGATAATGTTTTTGTTTTTATAAATAGGCATAATGTACTAATCAAATTACTTCTAAGTAACTATGCTTGGGCCTATAGATTAGCGCTAGTGTTGGCATTCATCAAAGAAGTTTCATTTTGCAGGGCAAAATGCAACTAAAAGAAATTAACTAGTCAAAGTCTAGAAAATAAGTGATTGTTGAATTTTCAGCCATGAATGGAACGTCTAAAGCACTCCTTCCAAGGCTCAGGAAATATCAAGAAGTGGGTAAAAAGAATTTCAGAACTGGAAGCAGGATTAGGGATTTGTGAGTCACTGTTTTCCAAGCATAACATGGCTAGTGCAGTCTTAAACACAACAGCCATGGTTAGCTGCATAAAATCTGCACAAGAATGGACCTGTTAACACTTTGTCATGAAGCAAGGGGAGGATTCTATCCTGTACTTTGCCTGAGGATTTATACAGTGGGAATGATTGATGGGGGAGACAGATACTTTCCTCAACAGTGTAGCCACTGATAAGGTGTCCACAGTCCTGTAACCAACCACTCACCTATGCTCCTGTAAATAAACAACCTCCATGAAACTCATTGAATATCACACACACACACACACACACACACACACACACACACACACACACACACACACACCATGAAAATAGAAGGGACTTAGTTGGGAGGGGGAGTGGTAATAAGGCATTGATATATGATCAAGCTATATTGTGTACATTTATGAAAATGTAACAGTGAAACCTGTCACTATATATAATTGATATATATTAATAAAATAACTTTTAAAATTCTGACCACAGTCCTCTGTATTTACTGTTTCCATGTAATCATTCATATCAACAGCCTTATATATTTTAATCAGGCTTCTTACCCCATGTGTTGTTCTTTGGACCACAACTTTAGTGCCAAAAATTAGGGAACATTTTTGCTCATTTTCTTCTTCATTCACAACTTTTTCCAGTGTTGGTCACTTTTCTTTTGGAAACATTCTTTTGTTGGAATAAGATTTTCTTCTCCTGGTTTCCTTCTATTTCTCAAAATATTCCTTCTCAGATCATGTCACAGATATTTCTTTTGTCTTGTTCCTATGAATATTTGTTAAAGTCAGTCTTCTCAAAATACTTTATACACATGAATTCATCTACCTCATAGGCATCCCTTTGAAGTATGCATTCTTTTCATTATTTTATAAAGTACAGAACTCAAAATCCAAGAAATAGACTGAAATGCCCAGGGATGCAAGTAGCATAAACTCATTCCAGAATGAAAGCCAGAATCTGATTCCAAACATGTCCTTCTTAAAAAAGTATAACTCAGCAATAGACTCAGTTTTGATCCTAAATTGAGGTTCTTAATCACTCACTGGCTTATATGTTGCATGATTTTGAAAAAGTAACTTAAACCTTTGTGAACCTCAATGTCCATATCCATAAAAAAGGGAACAAAATAAGAATTTTTAGGAAGATTAAAGAGGAGCATTTTTATCTGAGTTCTAAACTCAGGAACTCAGTAACTGAAATTATCACCATTAAATCCTGGGGCTAGCAGTGATTATAGTTACTAAACATTTTCCCCTTGCTATGGTCTAAATATGTATATCTTCCCAAAACTCATATGTTAAAACCTAAACTCTAATAGCAGGGAATTTGTAGGTGGTCCTTCAGAAAGTGATTAGGTCATGAGGGCAGAGACCTTATGAAAAGGATTAGTATTCTTATGAAAAATCATATCAATCATAGATATTCATTACCCCCTCCATCATGTGAAAACACAAGGGGGCAGCAATAGAGGAAGTGGACATGGACTAAACTGTGAATCTGCAGACATCTTAGTCTTGTACTCCAAACCTATAGAACTATGAGAAATATATATTGCTTATAACCTACTGAGGTAAGAGATTTTGTTTTACCACCCAGTCTAGCTAGAGTTTTCCTGCCTGGCCCAGGGTCAGGGCAAATCTCTCTCACCTGCCTGTCCCGCAGCCGCTCAGACCCGACAAAGTAAACACAGAGACTTATATTGGTTACAAACTGTATGGCCATGGCAGGCTTCTTGCTAAGTGTTCTTACAGTTTAAATTAATCCATTTCCATTAATCTATACCTTGCCACATAGCTCGTGGCTTACTGGCATCTTCACATGCTGTTTGTCATCGTTGCGGTTGGCAGTGTCTCTCTGACTCAGCCTTCCACTTCCCAGCTTTATTCTCCTCCTTGTCCCACTACACTTCCTGCCTAGCCAATGGCCAATCAGTGTTTTATTTATTGGCTAATTAGCAACACATTTGCCATACAGAACATCCCACAGCAACCCAGAAAGGACTAAAGCACACCCTACCCAACTAATTTTCTGACCCTCTATTACTAATATAAATGAAACAATTTGTGTAACTTGAAAACTATGTTATGTGACTTAGAATAATGTAGTGCTTCCAAGACAGGAGCCAGCCACAGAATATTCCCATATGAGCCAAGCCCAACACAGGCTTTGGCACGTTAATTAAACAACCCCAAGGTGGCATTGATACAATAGTGAAAGAACCCTAAAGTGTGGAAGTCCCATAGCACAAAACAAACACCATTGGAACAATACAAAGATTTGGAAATCTGCAGGCAATTCTAGTATCTCACTGCCCAGAGATGGCTTCTGCACTGATATCCATCCCCAAGATGACTTTAGTGACTGCTGAGTTTCTGGCACTGTTGCTGAGTTCAGTCATTCCTATCTGTCAGTGTTAGTAGTACCCTAACCTCTCAAGGACCTTTTGGGACTTCCAACAGTGTCATCCTCTGGACCCACTTCTCTACCTGACCAACTGTTCCCTGCTTAGTGAGATATCTGCTTGCATAAGGTTATTGTAGCCTGTATTATAGCATGGTATTGTAAGGAATGTTGGCGTGAATAAACAGAGCATATCCAAGCAAAAAGTCTTGTGTGGACGTCCTAACTGCCAAGTTCCTCATAGCCCACCTGCAGTGCTCTCCACATGCTCACTGAAAACTTCACTTATTAATCTATTTCCTTGTCAACACTTCCTGGTTTTATTTAGTCTTTTGTTACTCAAACACTGACTGAAATAATACGATTTTGACTGAGGCAAGTAGCCAGACCCACAGTTTTTTCTACATACTACACTAGCAGGCCTAAGCCCAGAAGCATATTGCTGAATATATGCTTATTAGTAATTTTACTTTAAAGTAACTTGGAGGCAAATAGCCCTTCTCTGTCACTCAGCTTTAATTGATGAGGAAGATACCTTATTATAATTATGCTAATTTACTAGTTTCAAAGGACAGAATTGTTATCCAAAAGACTTTTACTATATATAGGCACCAGTTCTAGGCAATTTATAAAAGTTATCTCACTAAATCTTTGCTGCTGTTTACAAGAATAATGCCCCCACCCTCGCAATAGGCTAATATATTTGACTACTTGGTTCTCAGTTGGTGGTGCTGTTTGGGAACATTATGGAACCCTTCTTGTGGAGGAAGTAATCCTTCAGAGAGGGCTTTGAGATTTTGCAGCCTCAACCAGATTCTTGTTAGCTGTTTGCTTCTTGTGTGCTATTGAGATGTGACCTGTCAGCTTCCTGCTTTTAACACCATGTCTTCCCTATCATTATGACTGCTAACCCACTGGAACCCTAAGTCAAATAACTCTTTCTCCTAGAAGTTGCCTTTGGTCCAAATGTTTTATTACTGCAAAAACAGCAACAACCAAAACAGATGCAGTCTTTTACAATACTTCAACTATTAGTCCCATTTAAAAAATGAAAACAATAGGAGACTGGAGAGATGGCACAGTGAGTGGTTAAGAGTGCTTTCAGATCTTGCAGAAGACCCTGGTTTGGTTCCCAGCACCTACATTGCGGAGCTCCCAACCACATGTATGTAACTCTAGTTTCAGTGCCTCCCTCTTCTGGCTTCCTCCGGTACTACGCATGGAAATGGTGCCTATACATACATGCAGGTACTAACGCATAAACTTAAAATAAAAACAAATATTTTAAAAAGTATAAAACTGGAAAGAATGAACACATAAAATAGTAGGTGGGAACAACATCAGCAACATAGTAAAGTAGGACATTTCAGTACTTGTCCCCTTGTGGAAACATCAATTTTATAAATTATTCCGACGTAAAAAGACCTTCACAAAACTGAGGTGACCATGTGAGGGATAATTGTACACCACAAAAGTGAAACTCACTGGAAATGATAGGAAATGAAGATTTACATTATCCACATTGCACTTCCCCCAAGTGCAGGTGATATGTTGTGGGAAAAAATATCCTGGACATATGTGTGTGTGTGTGTGTGTGTGTGTGTGTGTGTGTGTGTGTGTGTGTGTGAATGAAGGAAATTGAAGTGAGCATAAAGTTATGCAAAGGACCACATGAAGCATGAAGAGATCTGCGTCTAATATTTTATGTATTTTAAGTCAGGATAAGAATATCTTTTGGCTGGAATTGCCATAGGACTAATTGGGGAAACATTGGCTATTGTTCTGTTGATGAGCATGGTGTGTCTGTCAAATTGCCTTCTTAATATTTATATTTATGTCCATGTATTATTGCTTCTGTCAGTTTCAAACTCATAAATCTCTTTTATATACTGAGTAATGGTTACTGTGGAGGATTATAACTGGTCAAAATTCTGGGAATAAATGGCTGTTGAATGTTTACCTTTAAATTGGAGAAGATAATTATACATGCATATGAAATGATACATGAGCAATCCACTAGTGTGTCATATCCACAAAGGAGAGTGGAACTTCCTCCCTCAGCAGTCACCAACTTCTTATAGTTCTTTTGATAGGAGTGTAGAACTAGGCATTACTCATCCATAATGAGATGTTAAGTGGCTTGATCTTGTGCAAGTAATCATAGCAGCTATGAGTCGATGTTTGATGCAGAAATGTCATGTTCAGAAGTTAGCATTTCAAAACTCTCCTCCAAATTGCCTCTATTATGCTTTCTACTCCCTCTTCAAAAAAGTTCCCTGAACCTTGGATGGTTATAAGCAGAACACTCAGTTATTTGTATTTGGTATTTTTTATAATTACTTACCTCACAGAGAAGTTTCTTTTCCTGTAGTTGATGTCAGCATAAATCTATTGTGCAAATGTAAGTGTTTAGA
Organism: Peromyscus californicus insignis; assembly: GCF_007827085.1. NCBI lineage: Eukaryota > Metazoa > Chordata > Mammalia > Rodentia > Cricetidae > Peromyscus > Peromyscus californicus. The sequence goes on from NW_026294391.1 coordinate 53,527,333, forward strand.
ATGCAATTTGACAACATAAGATATTTAGGAAAACAATACTGTAAATGCTTCCCTCTAGGGCTAATGGTCTTCCTAATCATGGAGTTTGGACCATATTTACAGTATCAGGCATAAAATATTCCACTTGGATCAGGCCCAATATCCAACCAGAAAGTGATTAGTTACCCTCATAATCATCATATCATTATGGAGAAGGCACAGTATTTCCCCCTCAGAAATACAGATAACATCTATGGCTTTATGTAAAGTAGCCAGTAGGGAGTTTCCTAGTCAGTTGGAGGTTTATTTGTTTAAGCCCTGCATCCAAAATGAGTAGTGCCTTTGCAAATAGGGTCTTGTTATCTGATTATGATGGGAAACTAAAAACAATAGCAATAACCTGTATTGCTTTGGGTACCTCTAGGGCCTACCTGAAGAGTAACTGATAGAGATATCCCATGGCTGGCACTGAGATTTTTGTTAGCGAACTCATATACTCTAGGGACAGTGTTGTCTACCTTTGCAGGATAATTCTGTCCACACTCCCTTCTTAGATACACATGTTATAGTTACTTTCTATTGCTGTAATAAGACACCATGACCAAAGCAACTTAGACAATTTTAGGAGGCTAAAGCATATGACCATCACAGTGGTGAGCATGACAGGAAGCAGGCAGGCAGGCAGGCAAGCATGACTTTGGAGCAGTAGCTGAGAATTAACATCTTGAGAGACAACCAAAAGGCAGAGAAAAAGCTATCTCTGAATGGCCTGGGATTTTGAAACCTCAAAGCCTGCCCCAAGTGAAAAACAACCTTCAGCAAGGCCACACCTAAGAATCCTTCCCAAACACTTCCAACAAATAGACAAGTATTTAAATATATGAGGATACTGGGGAGTTTATCATTCAAACCAATAATACACACACACACACACACACACACACACACACACACACACACACACACACACACGCGCGTGCGCGCACACAGAGCTGGAGTTTTCTCCAGTCCCGCCTGGACCTACAGCCTTTCAGACCCAAATAAACACACAGAGGCTTATATTAATTAAAATTGTATGGCCTAATGGCTCAGGCTTCTTGCTAGCTAGATCTTACATCTTAAATTAACCCATTTCTATAAATCTATACCTTGTCAAGTGGCTATTGGCTTGCCGGTATCTTTACATCTTGCTTCCTCCATGTCTGGCTGGTGACTCCTGACTCAGTCTTCCTGTTTCCAGAATTCTCCTCTCTCTTTGTCCCACCTATACTTCCTGCCTGGCTACTGGCCAATCAGCACTTTATTTATTAACCAATCAGAGCAACACATTCACAGCATACAGAGCGATATCCACAGCATGCACACACGTGTTTAATTGTCTTATAAATTAGTAGATTTACTTAAGACATCTTCATGTATCATTAACTTTGGCTCACCCACTGTCTTAATCAGGATTTCTTCTTCTGTGTGAAGGGACACCATGACCATGGCAACTCTTATAAGGAAAACATTTAATTGAGATGACAGTTGACAGTCTCAGAGGTTCATTCCATTATCATAGTGGGGAACATGGTGGCTGGGAGTATGGCAGCATGCAGGCAGACATGGTGCTAGAGAAGGTGCTGAGAATTCTTACATCTTAACTTGCAGGCAACAGGAAGTGGTCTATTGTACTGGGCATGGCTTGAGCATATATGAGACCTCAACGCCCACCTCCACATATTTCATCCACTAAGACCACATGTACTCCAATAAGGTCACACATCCCTAATAGTGCCACTCCCTTTGGGGACCATTTTCTTTCAAACTACCACCTTTCATTTCCTGGACCCCAAAAGCTTATATCTATATCATAATGCAAAAATGTATTCAGTCCAACTTCAAAAGTCTCCATAGTCTATAACACTCTCAAACTTATTTAGAAGTCTAAAGTTCAAAGTCTCTTTTGAGATTCATGCAATCTCTCTACTGAAATTTCCTGTAAAATCAAAATAAAAAAAGCAGATCACATACTTTAACATATAATGGCACAGGATATACATTAGTGTTTCAAAACGCAGGAAAGAGAGCACAGTGAGGAATTACTGGACCAAAGCAAGACCAAAAACCATCTGGCAAACTCCAAACACTGCTGCATCTCCATGTCTTATGTCAAGTGCTTTTTAGATCTCCAACTCCTTTCAGCTTTCTTGACTGCAACATCTCTCTCTCTCTCTTAATCTATCTCTCTGCCCCCCCCCCTCGGGCTGGTTCCATTTCCTGTTAGCAACATCCCATGACTCTGACTCTGGCATTTCCAGCATCCTGGGATTTCCAAGGCAATCCAGGCTTCACCCTCACAGCTTCACCCAATGGCCTCACTAGGCCTTCAGGGACACACCTGGCCTCAGCTGCTTTCCTTAGTCATGGAGGGAGATTCCATAACTCCTTTCTTGTATCCTTAATGTTATTTATTTGCGGCACTATTTACCATGTGAGAAAAAGCATGAGGTACAATGAAACCCACTATAAGAGCTTTTATTAGTGGAGAGAACAGAGGGATTAAGCAATAGGCCTACTAGAAACAAATGGTGTGGAAAAAGGGGCTGGAGGAATAGGTGGAATCTGCTATTATAGGTCCCCACCCCAGTATGTGCATATGGGTTTACATAGCTACGCCACACATGACCATAAATTATGTGATGATGTAGCACATGGATTACATAGGATGCAAGACCCTGGGATGGCTAAGCATTCTGACTGACTGATGAACAGCGCAAGTGTGGTCATGTAGCTGGGGGGTAGCTGAAAATTATAACACCTAACTCTAAAACCATGTGGCCAAAGCTGTCAAGTTCTGCTGCTTACTGTGGCTACTTGTTCAAATATATCTTCATCAGCTTTCTCTTTTCAATGGTTTCTTTCACTGACTAGGCTTTTCTGGAATTTGCTCTGTAAACCAGGCTGTCCTGAAACCCAGAGATCCACAAGCCTCTGCTTTCCCAGTGCTGGGATTAAAGGCATGCACCACTACACCTGGCTGTAAGCCTTTAATTCCTTTTCACAAGTTGGAAATTTAGCTGGGTGGGATCTTGCCACGAGGTCACCACTCCCTTTATTCCATTTCTTAATCTGTTTATCTTCTTGAGCACAGGACTTAGTTCCATTCCACTTCCTGGTGCTCCCTTTCTTCTCAAATTTTACATTTTGTAATTTCCCTGTTCAGCTTGCTCCTTTTCAGTATAAATCTTCATTAGAGTTAACACTGGTAACCACATGACAGAACCTACACAAGCTGTTTTGAGATTTCCTTTAACAATGCAATTAATCCAAAACTCTTTACTTTAGCCTCAGGCAGACTCTTCTGACAAGGACAAAAGGCAGCCACATTCTTCACCAAAATATCACAAGAAGGATCCCTAAGCCACATACTAAAATTCTTCTCCTTTGAAACCTTTTGAGCCAGCCCCCCCACCGTTCAATTCACACTCAGCATCACTGTCTTCAATGGCCCATTAAGTAGCATTTAAAGCATTCAACTGCTTTTCTAATCCACAGTCCCAAGGTCCATAATCCTTCAAACAAAAGCATGGTCAGGTCTATTACAGCAATACCCCAGTCCCTGGTACCAACTTCTGTCTTCCTTAGAGTTTCTAGTGTTATGAAGAGACTTCATGATCATGGCACCTTTTATAAGGAAAACATTTAGTTGAGGTGGTGATTTATAGTTTCAGAGGTTCAGTGCATAAGGTATTTATACATCTACTTTTGGGAAACATCCAGCCTGCTTTCTATTCTCATCAACTGTGTATTACAGTTCCCCTTTACCCACACCCATATTAGACTTTATTGTCATTTTTGTTCCTGATCTTGGTCATTCTGACTGTGGTAAATAAATTAATGAAGTAGCATTGTTCTGTATTTCCCTCACAACAAATACCACCAAACATTTTTCTTTAATTAAAATACATTTCCATCATTTTCATCCACTTTTTCTTCTAACACTTCCCATACCCCCACCCACTCCCTTTCAAATTCTTGGCCTCCTTTTCAAATTATTATTATTATACATATATAAATGCACCCTGCTGAGTCTGTTTAATATTGATTGTATGTAAGTTTTAGACCTGACTACTTGATATTGTATAATCACTTAAGCGGTTCATCCCTCAGGAAGACCAATTCCCCCTCTTTCAATAGTCATTGACTGTAGCTCTTCTTCTAAAGGTAGAGTCCCATAAAATTTTTCCCATCCACATTTTCATGTTAACTGGTATTGTCATTATTTGGGTCTTCTTTAGATGACCTTACTGTTGAGATTTCATGGGTGCAGCTTCCTTGTCATATTATAACACACCATCTTACATTAGATTTCCTGGTAATCTGGCTCTTATAGTGTTTCCGCCCCCTATTCTGAAATGTTCCCCGAGCCATTTATGTGTAGAGGTTGTGTTATAGATGACATATAGCATCAACCAGGGCTGTGAACCCTATGGTTAGTTGTTCTGTCAATTTTGAGCAGTTACAGTTTTCTGTATTTGTCTTTAGCTGTTGCAAAAAGAAGCTTCTGTAATGAGCGATAAGAATTACAGTTACCTATGAGTATAAGAACGACCATTTAAATATAGTTAGAAACTGTACTGAAATAGTGTCAGTAGTGCATTCTCCTCTAATATCCACAACCTCACTAACCATAAGTAGTTCACTAAGTTAACAGTACAAAACATGATTGCCCTTCTATTCAACAGGACTTAGGTCCAATTAAAGAGCTGTTGGTTACCACCATGCAATATTTTAACTTTAGGGATATTTTGTCATGTAGATCATTGTTGTGGTTCATAGGTATGAAAACTGAGAAAGACCATTGATTGTTTCCTCTGTTAGAAGCTTGAATAGCACCTTCAGGTAATATGAAACTTAGTCCACTGGGAGGAAACTTTGTTTTGGGACCTATTTTTATTCCTCTCAATTCTGTGTCCTAGTTGCATGGGGTCTTTAGCAATATGGACATAGCTTTAATTTCTGGGAGGTAAACAAAGGCAATAGCCTATATTGTTTTGGACTTCTCTGTTTAACAGTATAAAAGGACTCTCATGACTGGTACTGTGTAGGTAGAAGTTTTCCTGTGTCCAGCCTTTCCTGCAGCTGCTCCGTCCCAAGTAAACACACATGGTTTAATATTGATTACAAATTGTATGGCCTAAGGCTTCAGCTTCTGGCTAGCTAGCTCCTTCATCTTAAATTAACCCATTCCTACTAATCTGTATGTTGCCACGTGGCCTTGACATTGCCAGTCTGCTGGCATCTTGCTGCTCCTTGGACGGTGGCTAGCCTCTCCCCTGACTCCACCCTTCTTCATCTCTGCCTTCAGTATGAATGTACCACCTAGCCTTATTCTGCCTCACCATTGGCCAAACAGGTTTATTTATCAACCAATGAGAGTAACACATATTCACAGCATACAGAAAGACATTCCACAGAAGTGCTGTAGTTTGGTTAGAATGTCTGTTGCTCTTGAAGGAGTATCCCAAGTGGCATAACTTCATTTAAACTATATATATATATATATATATCTTAACTTCTGTTTATGTGCTAGTATCACACTATTTTTAATACTATGGCTCTCTGTATTATAATTTTTAAATCAGGCAAGGTGATACCTCCCAAAGTATTCCTTTTGCCCAAGATTATTTTGGCTATCCTTATTTTGGGGGCTGCCATACAAATTTTGAGGTTGTTTGGTTTAATGTCTGTGAAGAATAACACTAACATTTTGGTTGGATTTCATTCAATCTAGAGCCTGCGTTTGAATGGGCATTTTCACATATTCATTCTTCCAATCCATAAGCATGGGAAGAATTTCCATCTTTGAGTACATTCCTCAATTTCTTTTTTCAGTGTCTGAAAGTTTTTAGTGTAGATGTCTTTCATTTCCTTAGTTAGACATCTTCTTAAGTATTTATTTTTGTGGTTTTTGGTAATAGGATTATTTTCTTGATATGTTTTTCATTGAGTTTGTTATCAATATAGACTGAGGCTTCTGATTTATGGATTATTAATTTTGCATTCTGACACTTTGCTGAAAGTATTTATCAGGTCTAATTAAGAGTTATTTTCTGGAATCATTAAGGTCTCTTTCATTTATAAAGGCATTAGTTTGCATGGACCCATAGGAGACATTCAAACCACACACTGTCATGTTTGAACAATATCACCTTAGGAACAGAAAAAAAGGAATAAAGATCCCCAAAGAAGTGCAAAATGTAACAGAAAAAAACACCATTAAATCTTGAGAAATGACAATAACCTCTGTGTTTTTTGCCTTCTGATATATACTGGGCCCAAGACTCCTAGAAGCATTCCTTATGATTCAAAAGCATCACATGCTATAGATCTCACTGGTTGGACTATTTTTCCTGAAACTTTCCAAAAATGATATTTCAGACTATTGTTTGGGAGTCTTGGAATATTCTGCTTCTTTAACTTCATTAAGGATTACACTGTTAGAGGATCCCCTTTCCTGGGACCAATTGCTCTCACGGGCATCCTTTGAAATTTATGTGAAGCCAGGAACACTGCTGCAGGACTTATATCCTACAACCTTACACAATTGGCAAAATGAGCATATTCTAAAATTTTACAGATTTTTAACTTCACTGTGTCAGCCTAGAGGTATTTTTTTGTTTGTTTGTTTTCTCTCTGTGTATGTGTGTGTATGATAAAAGCAGACAGAAAAAAATATTTAAGGAGAGAATGATAATTAGTGTGATAGAGAAAGAGACAAACAGGAGAGGGTGGTGGGAAATAGATACCGATAAGCTAAATAATACACTTGAATCAAAATGTAGTTATAAAATCAGTCATCTTATACAATGAATATATTTTAATGTTTTAAAAGGAAAATCCAAGATACTTATTCTCACAGCACTACTGTATTAGTGAGGGAAAACTGGTGAGCAAATAAATATTATAAAGATAATTCCGTACATGAATGGAAAGAGAAGACCAATTCATGTTAGAGAAACCTGTTCAGTTTCTTTAAATTCTCCAAATGATTCCTATATACAAATACTGTGCTAATTAATGACACCACTAGTATTGAGAGGGCCATTTCAAATAGAAAAGATGGCTTCCAGGTTGTTTTAGTCAATGTTCTGTTGCTGTGAAAAGATGTCTACCACTACAATTCTCTTTTTAAATTAATTTTTAATTTTTTTCCTTTGTTATTATTAAGAAATTTTGTATTCATTTTACATACCAACCACAGATTCCCCCTCCTCCCTTTTCCTATCCCCTAGCCTTCCCCTCTAACCCTCCACCCATTCCCACCTCCTCCACTACAACTCGTATAAAAGAAACTATTAACTGCGGCTTGCTTACATTCAGAGATTTATTCCATTATGGGCACCATAGGAAGCATGGCAGCTTGCAGGTAGACATGGTGCTGGAGAGGTAGCTTAGAGTACTACATCTGGATCAGAATGCAACAGGAAGATAAACCCCAAAGCCTAACCCCAGTGACAGCCTTCCTCTAAGAAGGCCGCACCTACCCCAAGGCCACACACACCTCAGCAAGGCCGCACCTCCTAATGCCACTACCTTAGCATTCAAAGATATGAGCATATGGAGGCCATTCTTATTCAAACCACTGCACAGGTGGTGGCATATAAGCTGGTATTTTAATGGTAAGGAGCTGGTTCTATGAGATCTAGGAGAGAAGGCTATAGATAAATGAAATAAATTCACAAACATGGGAATAATTCAGGTGACTTCAATGAGCCAAGAAAAGTGAGTGTCATTATGACCTTGTGGACAGAGGTGAAAGACCAGCCTGGGCTTTTCCTTCCCTACAGAAGTTTTCATTTATACTGAGCTAAGATAGGAATCACTTGGGGAATTTAAAGAAACTGGACATGATATTGTTTCTATGCAACAGATTTGCAGAACAGTGTAACTCGGTATGAAAGATTTTTTAATTCCACTGATAGCTTTCTGTGCTGTGATAAATTAGTTTTTCCTCTTCTTTTTTTTGCTGAGTGATGGATTCTTACAAACATTTTCACCAAATTCCATAGCCATTTATTAAAAGTTGACCCATTCTAAAAATCCCAATACCATGTCAGTTTCAAAACTTACTCTTTTGTGTCACAGTCAAGGTTTGTAGCTTGAAGAACCAGAATTGTAAAAGTTGCATAAAATATTCCTTTCGTGAACTTTAGATTTGTATTAACGTATGTATGTTTGTGTGTTGGGAGGTATAAAGTTACAGAGGTATATGTTTTCCACAACCTGAGTACTTTAGTCTTCGGAGAAGAAGAGAATGGACAATAAGGACAAAACCCTGGTTACTTATACTTATCCTTCATGTTACTGTTTGACTTTCAAAGGATAGTGGAGGCTAGATACTGGTACTGTTTGTGTTGAAGAGACTTATCCATGAGTTATCTGAGGCTGCTTTACTGGTAGGACATTCAGATCATCTCCCAAATTAAACTGACACTTCTAGCTATGTACCTCAGGGCTCCATTTTAATCAAGTATGGTCAGAAGATGAGCTCACAATGCCATACACCACCAAAGTCCCTTCTGAAGTGTATAATTGGATGGTTTTGTTCTTTTCTAATGTGTATGACCTATCTTGGTGCAAGTGTGAAATCTAAAACTCACTTCTTACCCTATCTATAGCAATTCCCCTTAAAACTATGGAAGTTGTCTCTGTATGTATATGTGTGTTGTGTTCATTGTGCTCTCTCTCTGTGTGTGTGTGTGTGTGTGTGTGTGTGTGTGTGTGTGTGTGTGTGTGTGTATGTGTGTAGGTTGTCAGTCAAAGTCAAGTATCCTGTGATTATTTGAGATGGGTTCTCCCACTGAACTTGGAATTCACTGATTCTGAAAGACAAGCTGACCAGCAATTCCCAGGAATTGTCCTGTCTTCATCTCTACAGTGACTGGATAATAAATATGCATCCTAACGCCAAGCTCTTTAAATGAGACTGAGGATCCTAACCCAGGTCTCTGTGATTGCTTGGCAAGAACTTCTCCAATTGAGCCGCATCCCCAGGCCTGAATCTGTCTCTTAAAAGTAATAAATATACTCTTACTAAAAGGAGGCACGAATTCTTGCTTATTTATCCACTCAGAGTGGCCAGAACACATTTTCATCACAATTATGTGACTTGCCTTAAAATGAATAAGCTTATTTCGATGACTGGCAAATCTAGAGAGCTACAAAGTATACAATTTATGAAGCCAGATAACGTGTGGCAAGCGGAAATTGTCTTGACTCAAGATGTATCAGAAGTTTCAGTGATTTCTTCAGCCTACGCTACTAAACTACACCTGTCATACTAGCTGCTGAGTTCAAGATTTGATTTATAGAGCAGAGATCTGACAGGTTTATTACAGTCAAGAGTCACCAAGAAACAGCTGGGCAGCTATGAGTCATGGACATTTTCCTTGTCTGGAAATCAGCTGGTCTGTTAGACCTTGCCGTTGGAGAAAAGGACCTCATATATTTCAGAGCACATTATTGTCACTATTTAATACATTTAGCTTACCTGCCTACTTTTTATAAAACTTCATTATATAGGTATTATTATCCTAACTTTAAGCTGTTGAAACCGACATTAATAGCATACTGGATATTCCTAAAGTTCATACAGCTAGGAAGTGGGATGTTTGTATGATATTAGATATAACAAATTTCTAACTGTGCTTTTTTGGAGCAGGATTTTGTTGTTGTTTTGTTTATGTTGCTATAAAGCCAACAGTCTAGATTAGGTAAAAATGGAAATAAACAAAAATATTAAATGGCTTTCTTTAAGAAGAAAGTACTGAGATATCCTTGGAAGAAGTCTTAGAGTGAGTCATGAAATTGAAGTAGAACCATAAGAACAAACACTTCAATGTCAGAACAAGGGACTATAAAATGCCACCATTCTGTTTTTGTTTTTTCTCTCATCTTAGTTTCTGAATTCAAATTTCTTTCTTGCCTTCTTATTTCAGACAGTAGTTGTCCACATCAGGGAACACAGCTGCCATGAAACTTGGTTTAGTAACTCCTGTGAAAAGTAGTGACATTCCCTCTAGAATTTACATATATCAGATAAAGACTCAAATTGTCTTTGTTTGAGCCAGAACACTCACCATTATCAGAAAAAAAATGTCATATTATGTTTAGCCAGACTTGGGTTATGCATTCATCCAGTTCGAAGAGAACCTCCCAATAGAGAAAGAGGAATGAGAAAGGTATGGCTGAAAGGGAAACAATTACCATAGCCTAATCACCATTTGTGATTTTCCCACTATACTAGGGGACTAGTGCAGAGTTTGACAAACGTTTTTAAAGGATCAGGGAGCATTTAAGGCCTGTGGGCCACATACTGTTGTTTTCGCTTTTTGTTCATACTCTTTCCTCTTATAACCTATTAAGTATCTTTAAACCATTTTTAGCTTATGAGCCACAGGAATACATGCGTGAAGCTGGATTCACTTTTACTGAATATAGTTTTCTAAATAGGGATCCAGGCCTGGGTCATTTTGAAACTGAGCATGATACTAAGCATCTTAAGAACCAGTTAAATACACCCTGAGAATTGTTCAAACTCACAGCTAAATTCATTCACTGAAGTGAGGGAGAAGGAACTAATATTACAGTTTCCGATTAGTGCAAAATGTGATACTAGGAGTTTTTTCATAATATTGCCTTAATTACTTAATTACTTAATAATCCATTGCTACAAATTTAGTTTATACACTGCGGAATGAGCATTGTTTTCTCCATCTATAGAAGGGAGTTAACAACTAGTGGGCACATACATTTTGAGAATTAAATGAGACAGATATTGGTTTAGCATTCATCCTGTTGTGTTGACATTTTGTTTCTTTTACAATAAGAGGATACAATTCATAGAGCTTGTGGCTTTAGAGCCAAATATATTTGGCATTGGTTTCTAGCTTATTTCTCTTGCTATTTTCAAGCCTCAGTTGGCTGATTCATAAGATGAAGATTAATAAAATCCTTTAGGCAAGGTTTGTTACAAGAAGTACTATTTAAAATGTACATTCCATGGCATGTGGTAGGTAGTACTGCTTCCTGATGTTTATCTTATTTTTAAGCTACTATAAACATTGTAACATTTACAAACCATATCTCTGGTGAAAGTATGATTTTTCAATTCAACCTATCAAGAAAGACAGCATTAGGACTGTGTTTGTGTATGTGTGTGTTGTGCGTGGAGGGAGCTGGGAGAGTAGTGTGGAGAATTAAGGAGAACTGTGATTCAGAAAGAAATAGTGAGGCTGTTTTGACTGTCAGATAACTTTACTGGAAGCAGGGAGGGAGGATAATTAATATAGAATCCTAAAAACAAAATTAGGAAAAAGTGAAAAGAAATACAAAAAGGCTAATGTGAAATGTAGTTTTTTCCTGGAGCTGGGATCGTGATGAGTGATCTGAATAAGGAAAAAGCAGTTATTGCTATGTTTATTTCACTGTGACAACCAAAAATTAACCACAAAACATTGAACTCAAAGATTTACCCTGCGAACCTATGCTGGCCAATCAGAAAGACTTTTGCCAGATGTTCTTAATAATTGTGCAAACGCTCCCCCTTTCTCCTCAGGAAGCTGATTCAACTCTTTCAGCACTTTCTGTTTGGCTTGATGACTGATAAGGAGGGTGAGGCATGGACTGTTTTTATGTCATCTTTTCCAACTGATTTTTATCCTGTTTTTATGTTTTTCCCTGTGCCTCCTTTGTGTCATAGCAGCCAGGGCATAACCTTTCAAGGAACTAGGTGGTCCACAAGAAAAAAATTAAACCGTAAAGGCAATCCTGGCTGTTTCTCAACATTTCCTTTCTCTATTGTCTCTACCACGCTCTATCCCACCTCACTCCATGTCACATACATGAATAAAACTGCTAAACATAAGACACAAAGCAATGGAAAAAGAAAGGTTTAAATCTTTCCATGACCTTTAGTTCAGGAAGTCATTGCTTTCTCTGGGCCCCAGTTTTACTATCTGCCAAATACGAATATTAAAATCTTGCATGATCTTATAGAAGTACAGAGAATAGAGGCTAAATATACTGCAAAATTCAAGTACTTAGTATATGCAAGGCAAAATAGAAAGTCAAATTTATTAACCGCTTCATTAAGTGCTTACCATGAAATAGGTTTTATTTTTAATTAAAATGTTATAGTATTTATCCTCTTCCTTCTTCTCTTTCCAACCCCCCATGTTCCCCAACTCATTCTCTCTCAAGCACATCTTTCTTTTTCTTCAATTATTATCATAATGTACACACATACACACACACACACACACACACATACACACACTCACTCACTCACTTATACATATATACAAACAAATATATAAATAAAATCTGCTGGGTCTATACAGTGTTACATGTATGCATATACTTTTAGGGCTGGCCATTTGGTATTAAATAAGCAATTAGGGCACTAATACCTGAGGAAGATTAATTATCCTTCTCTAAACAGTCATTAATTGCCTGGGACCATGTGAGATTTCCTGCATCCAGATGGTATGCCAACTGGTATTGGAATTTATTTATTCATTTGTTGTTTAGGCAGCTATACTGTTGAGGTTTGACAGTGATATTTAAAAGACACAATCTCATGTCAGACTTCCTGGTCCTCTGACTCCAACAGTCTGCCCACCTTTTCTTTTACAATGTTCCTTGAGCCATAGGTGTAGAGGTTGGATTGTAGATGTATCAACTGAGGCTAGGCATACCAGGGTCAGTTGCTCTCTGTGTTTTAATCAAGTATGATTTTCTGTATTGTTGCCAACTTTGGCAAAAAGAGGCTTTTTTGATGAGGGATGAGAGCTACACTTATCTGTTGTTAAAGAGGTAGAAAGAAGTTGGGAATTATACTAGTTTAGGAAAGCAGTAGTAGTTTCTTTTCTAAGATCCACGACCCCACTAGCCATAGCTTATTGGCTAGGTTTACAGTACTAGACACAATTTATCTCCTGTTGAGCAGGCCTATTGCCCAAATAGAAATCTGGGGTTACTGCTAAGATATGAGGTCCCTTACTGTGCTGTTAAATGCCCGTGATGTTTTGATTCATTGGTGCCATATCTAGGTAGGAATATTGATTACTTTCCTCCCTTGACAAAGGGCATAGGAATTTATGGTACTGTGAAAGCTAGTCTTCATGGAGGAGGCTTTTGGGTCAGAGCCACCTCAAATTGTCTAAGTCCTGTGTCCAGTGGGTATGGTGTCTTTAGCAACAGTGACTTACTTCCAACTTTTAGGAGGTAACCAAAGGCAAAGGCCATAGCTTATATCAATTTAGGAACATTCTGTAGTCTCAAATCTAACAACTTGAAAGGAAGCTTCTTCTGCCTGGTACTAGGGATTTGTTAGATAATCTTCAGCTCTTGGAGGACACATCACCCCAAGTGACATAAATTAATTTGAATATATATATATATATATATATATATATATATATATATATATATATATATATATATATATATATATATATAGCTAGAGTTTTCCTGCCTGGCCCACAGTCAGGACAAATCTCTCTCACCTGCCAGTCCCACAGCCACTCAGACCCGACCAAGTAAACACAGAGACTTATATTGGTTACAAACTGTATGGCCGTGGCAGGCTTCTTGCTAACTGTTCTTACAGCTTAAATTAATCCATTTCTATAAATCTATACCTTGCCACATGGCTTGTGGCTTACCGGCATCTTCACGTGCTGTTTGTCATCATGGCGGCTGGCAGTGTCTCTCTCCTCAGCCTTCCACTTCCCAGCTTTATTCTCCTCCTTGTCCTGCCTATACTTCCTGTCTAGCCACTGGCCAATCAGTGATTTATTTATTGACCAATCAGCAACACATTTGCCATACAGAACATCCCACAGCACATATATATGTATATGTGTGTGTGTGTGTGTGTGTGTGTGTGTGTGTGTGTGTGTGTGTAATTGTAGGCAAATATAAAATGATGTGATTGACTTACTGTCTTTTAAAAACATCATTATGTTACTTGTCCAGCTCCCCTTCCTTTCTTTCTGCATTTTCCTTGCTCAGTCTTCCTCAGTTAAAGCCATTGTCCCGTTTTTGTTCCATTTCCATCTTAATATTACATGAATCCTGATATTACCATCTCTAGACTATCCCATCAGGGTTCCTTTGTCATTTCCCCATTTTTGCAGTTATTCCAGGTTATGTATTCATATCTGAAGATTTAGACCTAGGAGGCACAAATGAAGGAGAATATGCTGCATTTTTCTTTCTAGGTCTGAGTTAGCTCACTCAATATAATATTTTCTAGTTCCATCTATTTACATGAAATTTTATGATTTTATTTTTCTTTAAAGTTGAATAATATCTCATGGTGTATATGTGCCATATTTTCATTATTGATTCATCCACTAAACTACTTTTAAGTAGTTTCCATCTTTTAGTTATTGAGAATAGAGGAGCCACATACACAGTTGAGCAAAAATCTGCTGTTGTAGGAAGCCCAGTTTTGCAAATGTATCCACTGGGCCTGGACTCCACAGCACTACATTTTCATCAGTGGAACCACTCCTTGGAGTATGTCCAAAGGACTGGACATCTTACTCCACCAGACCCTAGCTCAGTCATGTTCATTGCTGTTCTATTCACAATAGCTAGGAAATGGAAACAACCTAAATGTCCTTCAACTGATGAATGGCTAGTGAAAATATGGTACATATACCCTATTGAATACTATTCAACTATAATGGTCTTTGTCTACTAAAAAAAAAGAAGTTTCCTTGATGA